>NC_135417.1:12602500-13202500 GCF_051991245.1 Festucalex cinctus
TTAGCATGTGTTAAGCTAAATTAAAATAATAATAATAATAATAATAAAAATCAATCAGTAAATAGATCCCTAAAGATTTCTACTGTAAATAAAGTCTTCTAAAAGTTCAACATAATTTCTTGATTTATTATTATTTATTTATTTTTAAATAAAAACTGTAGGGAGTTACTATTTTTATAAAGTGCAAATTTTAATAAATCCATAAATAAAGTTCCCTGCATCTTACTAAGTGACAAATGCATGTGAATGTATAGCTAATTTTTTTTTTTTTTTTGTTAGGGTTTGTAAAACATTTCAAAAGATCTTTGTCGTGAAAAATTTTCTGAATATGTTCCAAATCCGTTTATGACAAGTAAAAAGTTACAATTCCCGATAAAAACTCAAAATTCGCTGCATTTGCAAGTATTCACCGCTCAGTGAGATACCAGCTTTATCGGCCTTCAGATTCAAAGAATGGCCGATGCCGATATTTTGCTAAATGTCAAATATCGGCACCGATAATCAGCCTGGCCGATAATCGGTCCATCCCTAGCACACACCTCACGGCTGTGAACGAAATCCGTGTTTGAAAACCCAGAAAACGCAGATCGACTTGTGGTGCTGAGATGGGAACTTCTGGCTCAATAAAACTCATCACCGCCATGCCACCGTGTTGATTAAAACAATTCGGTCGTAGATGGCACCAAGTCATCAGATTGTGTTCGCACGCTTTCCACAAAGCCACGAGAATTCCTCCCATCGGATGTGATTGATGGGCGTAATCGCCAAGGCGCCGTTATCGTCTCACTCGTCCCCGTCTCCCCTCCGTTGTTAAGCGTCGCTGGAAATTTGTTCCCTTCACTCGTCGAGCATGTCCAATTAAAGTTTGAGTAGAACGCGCCGATGAGTGGCGGGCGCCTGGGATGGAGCTTCATCTGTCCTTGAGGAAGTCGCATCCTGTCCTGTCCTGTGTGCTCATCACGTCAGCTCCGTGAGGTGGCCTGCTAACTGAACCCTGGCTCGGCTTAGCCTGGCCCAGGAGCTGTTTGTGTTGCGCACGGATTCCCGAGCTACGTTGGTACCACTTTGACGGATGAGGACGGAACAGATGGAGACTCGTCTTCCGCATCTGTTTTCAGACCTTTTGACTCGTTTTTCCTATACGGTAAATAACTGCCGTTGGGAGGAAACTCCACGTTGTACAAAACATAGTTTGCTAATCTATAAAGTCAGTTTCACCTCAGTGGAATACATCAAGTGGATTTGTGTTTTTTTTTTTTTTTTTTTTTTTCAAGGCTCAAAGCAGGATCACAGTTGTGTGTCATCTAAGCTGATCTTTAGAAGTCTGTACCAGTTGTCTGTCCAGTCACCAAATTCTGGCCTCCGATTGTCCAGTCTGGTGTGAGGCGAAAATGTGCCAAAATCTCCCACACTCGGAAAATCTTTCGAATGGTTCCGAGTCTGTTTGGGTTCTTCGGCGATAATCTTGGCATGGCTTCCCTCTTTTCATTTTTGTGAAACAACACCTGGCTCCCAAATATTAGCCTTGTTACGCGTTAGTCTTGTTGCTAGGCAACCTCATGGTCTTATTTCATCATACCTCCTGCCTTGCTATATAGACTAATATGGTGGCTGGACGAGGGGTTTTGGCTTTGTGGGTGGCAAAAGTGATTTTGTTTGTGTAAAATGTTGAACAGGAAAATACATCAAGAAAACTCAGAGCTGCATCTGTTTTTCCTTTTTTTTTTCTTTTTTTTTTCTGTGTGTGCAGTCTGGGACATTTTTAAACTCTATCGAGACTCATTACAAAAGTGATAAACAGATGACTTCACTGTTCCGCTTCCTGATTTAAACAAATGTAAACAACTGCAACCGCTTCCCTGCTTCTTTTTTGAAATCTTTTCCCTTCCTCCGTCAAATGCTATGTTGGAAATTCAGTTCACGGAGCGAGCAAATACGGTTTTGGCCGGGGTAAAAACGGGGCACAAGGTGACATTTCCAACACAAATAGATGATCATTCCCTTGTTAGCACAGCCCTGCTTGTCAGGGCATGGGACCAGCGTTTCACTGCCAGTTTGCGCTTGTCTACGGAGGCTTGACCTCCACTGGCCAGATGGAGGCAACGTCGCACTCACATACAAATGCCGTTTCTGTAGGCATGACAAGCGTCTGTTGGCTTTCTAATTTACAAGTTTAATATTGATGTTGTCTTTTTTTTTTTTTTGTGGCTCTCGTTTCGTTTCAGATGTAGCGGCCCTGCAAAAAGGGAGACTGACACCATGGATACGTTTGTCGACTCAGCCTGGTATTACTTTCGTTACGTCGACCCTCATAACACAGACAGGTATGGACGGTCTTCTCCTGTGACTTGGCAGGATTGTTTTATTACAAATTAGTTATTTTACTGTCAGTAAGTGATTTTCACATCCATGTTAACATTTTTCTGCAGATGCAAATTTTCACAGGGATTATTGCACACACTTGACACATGCATTTAGCCCAATATTATCACAAATACAAATGTCAAAAGCCAACCAAACATTCTTTAAATATAGCCAAATGTTGCATTAAAAATTGGAGGCCAGTCACAGAACAAGTTTACTTTGATTTTGTCTGTACTTCCACCCAATTGTTATTCAAACTCATAATACTTGGGAACACATTTTTTTATTAATAATTTTTGGGTGCAGAATCCAAAACAGATTTCATTTTTTTTTTTTCTCTATCACGTTACATTTTTGAGCTATAGGATCCCCATTTTCTTCAAAAAAAAAAAATCAAATAAATGTGTAAATATGTCAAATAAAACACACAAGATGGAGTAGTTACAATCTTTAAAAACTTTACTATGCAAGCAATCTGTTTACAGATATTGATAGAACTGACCTATAGTGAGCTGCACACTTGAAACTGCACAAACAAGTTACTACGCCGCTGTGGATAAGGCCAATCATAAACAGCTAATCAGTGGAATTTTGCTCATCCGGAAAAGTGGAGGAAAAAAACTTACTGTGCTTAAAAAAAAAGAAAAGAACTGACTAAAAGTTTGAAATCAGACTGCCAATTTTTAATCAGTGTTACTCAACAGATTTTTTTTCCCCAGATTGTTCTCCAATATAGTTTGAGCAAAACTTATAAAACACCAGTAGGTGACAACTTTCAGATGTTTTTAAATTACTACAATTTAGACAACAGTTTTTATTTTATTTATTTTTTTCAACTGAACAGGTATAATAAACTCTATGTGCCCTGTAGATGTTTCAAAGTGTAATAATTATGAATGTGGAAATGTTACCTCATATGACTTGTGCAGTTTATAAAGTTTTTTTTTGATAGATTAAATGTTTCCGCATTTCTTGTGGGGGAAAAAAAGTGACACAAGTTTCCCACAATGCATTGTTATGTTTCACCATTTTGGAAACAATAATGTGATTCAATGTATACTTCAATAAATACGATGATAGAGCTCTTTGAGTGTATTTAATAAAACTGTGCGGATCCACCTAAAATAATGATACGCATATGGAAGCGAATCCTTACTCACGATTGTCTAACATCACCCACTCTCCCACTTAGCTATTTCAAGCATGCATATTATAGCCTGTGTGGATATTCCGCCACCCACTTGCACACACACACACATCCGTGCTAAACACACTCAACACACATAAGCGCACACGCATCCATACAAAGTTGAACTCTCTGCCCATCGGGATTACGGAGCCCTGGTTGTCACTTGCTGGGATGTCGGTGATGCCCTAAGCTTAACAAAACACTTTTTTTTTTTTTTTTTCTTCCCCTTAGCTTCTTAGCCAAGCCGGAAAGCCGTTTTAAAAGGAGTTTGCGGGGGACTTCCCATCCCGTCACTTTTTTTTTTTTTTTTTTTTTAGCAGGACAGATTACGGCACAACAGAAAAAGCAATTACACTATTTGTGTATTTCAGTCGGCCTGCTGAGTCGTCCGTGCACGGAAGTGATGAAAAGTAGGACAGGAGACGGGAGGAAATAAAAAAATGTGCGTTGTGATGCGTTGGCCTGATGCCAACTCACGGGCCAAATTATTTTCAGCCCTTGCGAGTTCATAACTTTATCGCATGGTTCAATTATCACCAGACACCAGTCGTGACAGAGGGAGAGAAGGCGGAGGGGTGTGGAGGACGCTAATTACCGCAGCCGCGTGTGACACATGCTGCAGATCGAGCTCTGCTGACCATCAGGACGTAAAGATATTTTCTCCATAATTCCTTTTTTTGCGAATAATTTGGGTGTTGGAAGAGTCATCGAAGCTGGGACGAAAAACACACCACATCATTTGGATTCTGCGCACCCAGTAAAATATTGATAAATCGTACCTCGTTTGTGAGTTTCATTGTGAATTTTTGTATTTCACTAATAAGATAAGTGTGAGTTAGTCATACACGTGACATAAGATATATACATACCTAACATGTTGCTCACTTCTCCCAGGTTTTGTAACACCCACAACAATAATAAGTCTGTTTGATTGGTTACTATTTGTCAACTGTGGGCACGTGAAGCCCTTTGAGACTTTTGTGTGATTAACTCATTCACTCGCCGCCATTTTCACATTTCGCAATCCCGGCTGTTTTACTGGATTTTGACTGATTTTGCAAGGCCCACAAAATGTTGTGTTCTATTGCTATAAAAGCATGGAACCCATCAAAAGAAAGATTAAAGTCTCTTCTTTCATCAGGAAAAAAAAGTATGTTTCTATCTGTTTCCGTTTTGCAGCAATTAGCATTAGAAGAGAGCAAAGTTTCATCAGTTTTCACAAATCTATTTAAAATTGTGAGTAAATTAGCTTTTTTTTCTACATGGCCCTGGTTGATCTCCTTTGCTCTGCTGCCACCTGCTGGCCGTTTGTGTCATAACTACCATTTCTGCAACTGTTCTTTGCAGTTGAGGCTGCATCAAAGCCTTCTGTATGCTCTAGCATAAAATAAAAAAAACAAAAAAAACGTATAAATGCGTCTTTGGGACACTTAGTACATTAAAAAAACGTATTTATACGTTATTGGGAGCAAATGAGTTAAGGGCTATATAAATAAACTTGACTTGATTTTGCTTTTGTGCTTCTCTAAATCTTATCTTAAGGCCTTTTGAGCGCCACCTAGTGGACCACTGGATGCCTGTGGACGTGTACATCGGAGGAAAAGAGCACGCCGTCATGCATTTGTACTACGCACGCTTCCTCTGTCACTTCTGCAAGGACCAGGGGCTCGTGGCGCACAGGTCAGCTGTCTTCTTCAATGTCAGCTCTGTTAGTGTGCACAAAATGTGTACACGAATGTGCCATCCGTTTATTTATTTATTTTACAGGGAGCCTTTCAGAAAGCTGCTCGTCCAGGGTCTGATCAAAGGCCAGACTTTCCGACGAGCAGGCAGCGGCCACTATCTAAAGAGAGAGGAGATCGACTTCACAGGTGCAATGTAGACGAAATCTTGACACGTCGAGAAAAGTGACTTCAATGTGATTTTGTTGGATAAAGCTGCTTAAAAATGACGGATAGTAGCTGAAAAGCAGCAAGGATGCAGTAATTGCTGTATTTTTTTCCTCTTTAGTCCTTGTTCATTGCTTGAATGCTTTCAAAAGTCCAAGGATAGAATCAGACGAGAGTGCCTTGCAGAGAAGGAAGGTCTTGCATGTCAGCAGATCTGCTTGGAGAGAATTTAGTCACTTTCATTACTGAGTGTCAAGCATTCACACAAATGTCTTTGCTCCTACTTCTTTAATTAATGTATTAGTTGGTGACTTATTTAAATTGTTTGTTTGTATTGTAATCTATTTATTTTGTTGACTAAGAGAGACCGGGGCTAGTTGTATCACGGATAAGTTGTCACGTTGCAATTTTCTTCTCCACCAGAGGGCGCAACACAAAAGTGGAATACTAGTTTACTTTGTATAATGTGTAATTCTGAGAAGAGAATATCACATTTTGAGATGAGATGAATGCCCATTATCTGTTTTGCGCAACCGAAAATCAATTTTTTCACCTTCATATATTTTGAAACAGGCGTCGTACGGTTTACAAATTCTACCAATAAATCATGTGGACTCGTTAGAGGAGAGATTCGGCCATCTTGTCATGCCTCAGTCACTGCTGTGTTTTAAGCTAACTTTAAACTAGAGCAAGTGTTAGCCAACATGATCGTTTGGGGGAACTTGTCTCAGTCATTTTGGGGTTTGTTGTCACATATGCAAAGAATGGGCCAATAAAAATTGCGCCTCTGACAACTCATGATGAACTATCCATCCATAAACCGAAATGCTTTATTATTATTTTTTCATTCAATGTAATCTCAAATTTCCATTTTAAGGGAGACAAAACAGGAGTTTGAGGCTGAGAGCTATGACCTACATGCCAGCTCTTCCTCAGGACTTTCATCTATTTCATAATATTTCATGTTAGTTTGCTCAATGACTATCGTACATTTTCAAGATCAATAAACAATTTCTCTAGCTGTAAAAATACAAATAAAAAACAGGAGAAAAAGGATAATTTTGTCCTTGTTTTATTGGTTGCAAAATCCAGTGGGACATCTTACCCCATATAGTGTGACAACTTACACATTGGTGGGGTAACATGTCACACGTTCACGATCTCTATTTGATGGCTTATAACTCTGCACTGACACAAAGTATGAAAATGAGCATAAAAAATATATCGAAGACGTCGGTCTTTCATCTGGTATACATTTTGCTTATATATATGATGTATTGATTCCAAGAAATATCTAAAAAGTGATCCAGTCAATTTTCCGTGAATGAAACCAGGTTTGTCAGAGAATTGAAATGGCTCATCTCAATGTGATAAAGTAGTTGAAGGTTAATAGGCACCAGTGGAGAAATAGCCACGTTGCCACTGACCTTTTACTCTTCCTGCCTCTGTTAGGAAAAGAGCCGGTGGCATTAGGAGGCGGACATGTGGAGGTGACATGGGAGAAAATGAGCAAATCGAAACACAATGGTGTGGACCCCCAGGAGGTGGTGCAGCAGTACGGCGTGGACACGGTGCGACTCTACATCCTTTATGCCGCCCCGCCGGAACAGGACATCCTCTGGAATCTTAAACGTGAGACGACGATGATGATGTTTGTTTCCAGACAAATCAATGTAATCCTGACTTGAAATGTAACCCCCCCTGCCCCCCTTCCCAGAGGATGCTCTTCCCGGGGTCTTGCGCTGGCAGTGCCGACTGTGGCAGCTCGTGAGCAAGCTGCGAGGCGCTCGGCAACTCGCCGACGTCCCGAAGCCCTCCCTGCTGAAAAAGAAAGAGCTGGCGCAGACCAAGAAGATCTGGGGGAACAAGAACTATGCAATCCAAGAGGTAGTAAGAGTCGTCACCAGTAGGGGTCAGTAGCTAGCCTGATTTCAAAGCGTCAGCGTTCACGTCGAACCCAACTTTGCCAAGAGAAACGATCCACCCACTGCTTCTCTCACCTTTGCATGTTTCGACCACTTTTGAGTCCGCCGCAAGATGAGTTATCATGCTATAACGAGATTAATATGCCAATCGTTACATGCCAGTGCTGTCTGATGCTCCGTTCTGAACTGAAACCCCCCCGGAGCAGAGGGGAGGACTGGCTCGAAATTGATTTAAAACCTACTCAGTAGCTCCCACACTTTATAAATAGCTGTCCATTCCTGCCAGGTTGGATTTTCTTTCTCCGCCCCTTCAAGGCTGCAGCTTTTATAGGACATCAGGCCTGTTAGCCTTTAAACGCTGAAAGCCAAGACTGTGCTTTGATTCACCCCTCGGAATTAAAAAAAAGAAAAAAGAAAAAAATCCTCTTCCTCCCTAAGACCCTTCCCCAAAGGGGTTCCCCCCCCCCCCCCCCCAGTGGGCTAAGCTGGGAAATATTGACCTACTGAGTAGGGGTGTTAAAAAAAATTGATTCGGCGATATATCGCGATACTACATTGCGCGATTCTCGAATCGCTAAAAAAAAAAAAAAAAGATTATTATTTTTTTTTTTTTTAAGAGCTCAGAATTGTTCCGTCGGTAGTCTTACCGATTCAACGTCTTATCATCATTGCCTTTTTTTTTTGTGTGTGTGTGAATCGATTTTTAAACTTCCATTTTTAATGGAAAAATAGTCAACAAAACGTCTGACTTCGGGTTCGGATTCACACCTTGAGCATGGAAGAATGTTATATGAACGGAACATTAAGCCTTAATATTTTATTTTAATGCTGTTCAAACATGAAACAGATTACAACCTCTATAAGACTGAAATTTCAGATCAATAAATCATACATTTTCATATCAATCTTACACTCTACAAGCTTACTGATTAGTATTTTCTAAATTTGAATGAAAAAAAATAAATTCGTATCGGGATTAATCGGTATCGAATCGAATCGTGACCTGTGAATCGTGATACGAATCGAATCGTCAGGTACTCGACAATTCACACCCCTACTACTGAGTATCTTCAGGTGGCGATAACACGCCCTTCGGCCATGTTGTTTTCTCTTCAGTTGGCAGCACGAATCCCCAGTCAAGTGAATGACTGATGAAGGGACTAATTTAAAACAGGAACACAACACAACACCGCTGACTATAAACGTTTGACAAACTGACCGTTCATCTGTTTTTTGTTTTTTGTATTCTAGGTCACATCCTACTTGACGAAAGACTTCTTGTTCAATGCGGCCATTTCTCGCCTCATGGGACTTACCAATACATTGAGTGTGAGTGAACACTGAACTCTTGTGAGTCGAGTGAGCATCAGCCGAACTGCCGTTCCGCGCGCGTCTGTGTCCAGAGTGCAACGATGGCGGTGGTGCAGCACAGTGTGGAGTTTGAGGAGGCGCTCGCCACACTGATTACGATGACGGCACCCCTGGCGCCTCACCTGGCCTCTGAACTTTGGGCAGGTGGGTTCATGTCAACCACAATTGGGATACTTCATTTCATTTGTTTGGTTGAATGTAAATAGCGAGCAATGGCACTAATGGAGCTTTTTTTTTTTTTTACAATCATGCAAGCTTATCATTTCAATTGTTATGTGCTGAGGTTGGATCCCAAAGTGCAGACACAAATAAGATTTTAAATCTTTATTCACATCGAGAGGCGTGGAATAATCTTGACGAGACGAGAAACAACGAGAGTTGCACAGAGGAACATTTAGAATTTTCAGTCCAAACTTAGACTTAGACTTTATTGATCCCTCCCTTTACATGTCCAGCAGCAAATAAGAACAGATAATAAAATAAAAAATAATTCAATCAATCAATAAATAAGGTTATTACACCATAGATTGAATTAATAATGATAAAAAAAAATACATCAATAAATAAGGTTATTACACCAGAGATTGAATTAATAATAATAACAACAATCATAAAAAAAAAAAAATTTAATCAATCAATAAATACGGCTGTTACACCGGAGATTGAATTCAATAATTTAAAGTACAGTAAAGTACATTTGATTTTTTGAGAATCTAAAACTATTTTATACATTCACAGCAAAAATTGGAGTGTTAGAATTTATTGGGTTTTATGACATTTTTGATAGATTTACATGCAAATGTTATCGCATTTTCAGTAAATGATCTTGATTGGGCCTTTTTCAGGAAGTATTTTCTCCTGCCATAGCACAACGATGGCGTTGGCACATCATGCAGAAATAGGAAGTGTGGACACGCCCCCTTCATTAATACCCCAGAATGATGTAACCAAGTGTCGTGAAATATTTGATTCTGTGGTGGCGTTCCCCTAAAATACGGCGTGTCCTTCTCATGGGAAATCATGCTGCGATCGTTTGGCCCAGCGTGGAACACAAAAAGTCGGAAGGAAGGCCGAGCGTCGTCTTTGGTTCCCCACGTGGTCGCTTCCTTCTCCCGATCGAGGACGACATCCTATCATTGTGCACAACACCGCATTGCTGCACACAACATTTTCTTCAGGACACTTTGATAGAAGGTGCGCGTAACGCGTTCACCACCTTTTGTGATTGACAAAACAGAAATCTCACGTGACGTCTGATGTTTTTGCTTTCACTCTCGCTTGCGCTGCGGAGGAAGTTCACATCCTTCCTTTCTGCGACGTATTCAATCTGGTCAAGGTTCTTTCAAAGAAAGTTAACACAAATGTGATTTCATAGTGACGACTGTGTTATTGTTCCATCGTGTTCAGGTGTTTGTCAGGTGAACAACCCCATCAGCGGGATTCTCCGGCGCGGCGGCAACGTCCTGTCGCAGTCGTGGCCGACTGTGGATCCCGACTACCTGGAGACGCCTGATTTTGTGGATGTTTCCGTGCGGGTAGGATCACACACACAAACATTCATTTGGCTTGTTTGGACGACGGTGCATTAGTATAAAAACGTGCAAATTTGCCACTTTATAAAGTCACAAATTTGTGAGAGAAAAAAATCTCAGAAACATACGACAGATAAACGTGGTGAAGCTATAGTCGAACGTGAGGATTCATTGGTGATGAATGGACCACTGTTTATAAAATGAAAAGGCAGGATGGGGACGTATTTATTCATTTCAACTTTACTCGTCATACGCAGCAAGCAAGAGCGACCAACACTTCCTCATCCCCGATCAGCTGACTAACACTAACCAATCAGAAGCTAGCATAACTTTCGCTAAATGCAAGTAAGTGTATGACGGAGAGCAGCAGATGCGACGCATCAATTTAGGTACTTATACAAAAAAACAAAACATGTATGAATGTGTAAATAATAATTACGTAAACATAAATGTACAAGTAAAAATATATTCCAATAAATTAGCTTAAATGCTGGAGCCTCAGGGGCCGGACCTTTGCAAAGCGAGGCATGTTTGAAAACGTGAACGCTTAACATCAGATGGTGAATCTCTGCTAAAGTAATTACTATCTCCTTATTTATTTTCTCGCAAATCTGCCACTTTATAAAATCGCAAATTTGCGAGTTTTTTTTTTCTCACAAATGTGCCATTTTATAAAGTCGCAAATTTGAGTTCTTTTTTTCTGTGAATATTTACCCGAAAAAATCAAATAAAATACAAATTCTACGTGGCCCTAATACGCCGTCGTATGTTTGCATTGGCCCAGACATTTTTTTGTTTGTTTCATTGAGAGCCAAACATTTGTTCTTTTGTTGACATACATCGCTGATGTCGCACTGCGCATGCATTTGTCCTCTAATCCAACCATCAATTCAACTTTAGAAACTCAAATCAGCATCCATGAATACATCCACGCTCTGTAATTTTGCAACGGGCCTATGATTAGCTGGTGCATGTGCATGTCTGCATGTCAAGTCTACTTGGAACTCAATAGACAACTTGGTCAATGAGTACGAAGCCTGTTTTATACAGCTGTTTTTGGCAGCCATTTTGACCCCCCCCCTTTTTTTTTTTTTTTTTGCACGTTGTGTTTGATTGCTTTGAACGGCATATCCTGCAAATGTGTCCACTGTGGGACCCAAAAGATTATTTCAAATAATCAAAGAATATCGCGGAAAATAAATGACATGGATTAGCCGTTTCCCGTGCTAACACTTAACAACACAAACACAAGCGCCGAGACGCTCGCATTTTGATTTAGGCTTACATAAATGTCACCATTTTGAAAGTTGATGTCATTTGTGTAGTCTCTTGATAAATTAATAATCTCTCTCACATAAACACAAATGTGAATGTGAAATACACACAGTCACCTGCTGGTGGCGCTATGAGATATTTGAGATGAGTGAAGTTTGGGGTGTGAATTGCCGAGTACCTGACGATTCGATCTGTATCACGATTCATAGGTCACGATTCGATTCGATACCGATTAATCCCGATATGAATTTACAAGTCGATTGCTGCGATTTTTTTTTTTTTTTACTCAAATTTAGAAAATACACTGTAAGATTTGTATGAAAATGTATTATTTATTGATCTGAAACTGCAGTCTCATAACTGTAAGCTACTGTATTTAACAAACAGGTTGTAACATTTTTCATGTTTGAACAGCGTTGAAATCAAATATTAAGGCTTAATGTTCCATTAATATAACATTCTTCCATGTTTTTAAGGTGTGAAAGTTAGACGTTTTATTGAATATTTTTCCATCAAAAATGGATGTTTAAAAAATCTATTTGAGAATTGTGTGCTGTTGTATCGCGATATATTGCCGAATCGATTTTTTTATAATAATATAAGCCAACTTCCAGCTATTTTACTTGAAAACAATATGTTTTTCGTGTCTATATTACGGTTGTTGACTTCAAATTTACCTCCCCGTGTGCTTCTCTGTGCAGTAAATATATTTGAACTCAGTGCTGGCTGGTGGTGATTTGAAGTGTTCTTTTGTGGGCTTCCTCATCCGCCGCTCGTGTCCACCGTCCTCTAATCACATAGTTTGGGACGCCATCCATCCCGAAGTGGCCTCCAAGACGCACGCACGCAATAAGCGAATGCTTCCGAAGACGGCAACACAACAGAGGAAATCTTGCAATTGTTTACACTTGCTTCCAAACGCTCAACGCGCTTCCTCGAACTCCCGCTAACTATCGGTTGCGAGTGTGCACTGCATGTGGAAAGACAAAACTTTCATTTGTGTGCCAAAGAACGAGCTTCGTGTTGTGTTGGCTTTGATTTGCGTCTCGATTGTCACCCGCAGATTAACAACGAAGTCTGCGGGACGGTGACGGTGCCTACGGCGCTGTCCAAAGATTTGGATCAGGTGCAGAAGCTGGTGATTGAGAGCCCCCTCGGGAAGACGCTTCTCCGAGAGATGCCCGTCAAGAGAGTCATCCTCTCACCCCGGACGGCCCTCATCAATTACCTGGTCGAGGAATGACCTTTGACCTCGTGGTGGTGAAGAAAAAAAAAAAAAAAAAGGACTGTTATACACTGAAAAGTAATAAGCGGAAAAATATTAATATTGTGGTCATCTCCATTTTTTTTCAGATGAATGACAATCATGGTTTGCATCAGCAAATGATGAATTTAACATTTAAATGTAAAAAAATATGTGCTTCAATAACATAATGAGCTCTGATGTAAACAGACTTACTTTTGGTGCCTAAAGTCGACTTGCATCCCATTCGACCACCATTTTGAAGCGCAAGTCTGTGTAAATATTTCGAAACGTTAAAAGTGCATGTAGAGCGTAAGCATCGTAGAACTCGAGGGCCAAGAGTGGTCAGCTCAAGCAAATCATCTGCAACGAACTACATCATGTTTTCTGATCACATTTTTACCATAATTGCAAATTATCGTCACTTTTTAGAATATTGCGATACTGCAAGCATTTTTAAAAAAATAATAAATACAATAGTTGAACAAAGTATTTTTTCCTTGACTAGTGATTTAAAACAAGTTGTTTTTTTTTTTTTTCATTATTAAATAAATATGTAGTAATATGATGATGAGCCTCTGACGGTAACCATAACTATAATATGGCCTGTGACAAAAATGAATTTACCATTTCAGAATACAGCAATACCATAATTTACTATACTTTTCTGGTCCTAATACCTAAAATATTTTCACATACTTTGCAGCGAATCAGGTTGTTTCTCACTCTTGATGAAAATTCCGTATCAGCATATCATCAGACTATTATTATTCAAAAGTACAGCGTGTTTATTTTATTTTTATTTTTTGAGTGGTTTGTTTTACTTCTTCGGTTACATCGACATGTATTTTTATTTTTATTTTAACCAATTGCCAATGCTGTCAAAATATAAGAATGAATCATGGGTCACTTTGCAACTAAATATGTCAAATATGTTTTATTGGATGCTTTATTATTTTTATTAAAATCATGAAAAGTAGAAAATGGCTCTCTATTGATCTATTGATTTTCAAGCCCTCTTGACTTTCCCACAAGAACCCGAATACGAAACTCAAGATTTTTGTAGAGAAACATCTTGTTTTTATGAAGGAAGTCAGAAGCAATTGGAAACGTGCGGACAGGAGCTGAAACTGATCCGGTGAACTTTTTTTCCCATATTCCCGATCAGCGCTATCTGTTAGCATCACGTGACCGGAAAAGCAGACCGGGAGAGAGAATAACAGGAAGAGACAGCAGGAGGAAGCACAGCGTCAACGCGGCGTTGCGTTCTTTTTGTTATCGTGTCACATTGTGCTCGTTTAATTAAGTGTTGTCACGGTGCAGCAGGTGAGAGTGCTAAAAATAAGCTGTTGCCTCTGGAAGTTTTACCGTTTTACACATTAAAACTGTGAATGAAGAATTAGATTTAATATGTTTGGTATATTTCCACTTTAGTAGGACCAAAATGCATATCCCACTTTCTTTTCTACTTCCCTTCCAGCAACATTTGTTCATGAAATAGTCTACAATTATGCACCCAGAACAAAATGTTGACAGCCCAATTTTCTCTGAAAAATGTCACGGGGCCATTTTAATCGTCATCAGGAAATATTTCCCAATATGAGGTCGCCACACGTGTGCATATGTATACATTCATTAAAAAAACGAGCCGTTTAAAACATTTCTTATAATAATGAATCTTGTCACTGGCAAGCCCCAGAGTCATTTTTTTTTTTTTCTTTACACGTTTAATGTCAGCTCGGCAGTTGCCATGACAACCGGAATCACTGAACATACCACAGTGACTCACTCGGTTATAGTTCTGCTTTATACTTGAGATGTACAGCAGGAATTATCCATGATGAGCTACAAAAATTCTTCCCATGAAGGAATAGGATGAGGATGCTACACTTCATCACCTTGAATGCACCACAGTTGCAAGCTAAAAGAAATTACAGCTTTGAGATGGACGTACAAACACTTGGTAACAGTGTTGCTTTTGAATGTTTACCCTAGTGCTAAAAAAACAACGTTAAAATAGTGGATGAATTACACATTTGCTCTGCTATTTGCTTAGCGTTTAAACTGCTTTTCTCTGAGTTTCACAAGCCACAAGTGCAATGATGAGCTTACATTATGTGTAGGAAGTTCGGAACGTTTCTTGCTTGAAGGCAAAGTTGCATAACAGTGATTGTTTCCCCCAAACCTATACGGATGTGGTGCCCGATAAAGCCTGCCATTTTAATTCAAGCCGCAGCAGCCCGCTACCTCGTCACATCAGCTGGGATTGAAAGCCTATTATGGTGGCTTTATACAATATACCAGCCGTGAGGTTCACGGTGCAATGTGGAGGGGTCACGGGCTGGAATGTGTGACATCACTCCAGCCAAAAACAGGCTGTGAAGGCCTGTAAATAGCACCAAGTCGAACACACGCGTGCGCAGTGATTGTGATGTTCCTTTGCCTTCAAATGATGAAAGAGAAACATTTGAAAGTTACCTCAAGGGAAGCTCTGGTTACAGTTTAACTGACTCTATTCCAACTGCTTAGGGCATTACTCATACATACTTCACTGATTTTAAATAATACATCTAAACTCCTTATTGCCATAAATAGGAGTGTAGTACTTTAGCCACCACTACACCAGGGATTCCCATACTCAATAGTGCTGAATTCTCACCATCTTTGAGACTCTCAGCAGTCCGTCTCACATGGTGTGCCACAGAGCTCTGTTCTTAGACCTCTCTATTTCATACATGTACAACACAAATCTAACACAAAAAAAATACTAATTTTTTTGTTTTTTTTTCCTTGATCAGTAGTGGGTGCACAGGAGTGTATCCCAGCTGACTGGAGGAGAAAGCTTTGGCAGTCAAAGAGTTAAAAAAAATCAATCAAAAATACTTGTATGATTAAAAAAATGGTAAAAACAATAAATAAAATGTTCTGTTAAACAACAGCTGTTTTTACGACTTGGCACAACAAAAAAGCTCTGCATACAAAATAGTTTTACTCTTAATTGGTTCGATCTTTATGCCATGTAAATGTATTCCCATATGTTTTCTGATGTAACCTGACAAAAATTGGCAACAACTGCAAAATATACCTCCCCGTACACATTTTTAGACATAGTTTTGAATGCCAAGGCTGCTTTTAGGATGCCACAAGACAACGTAAGCGTCATACTTGTAGCCCACAACATCTAAATTCTGTGAAATAAGGCCATGGATGGGGAATATCTTGCTTCTCTAAAGGTATGACCTAAATTTTCTTAGAGTAATTGTACTTTACACAAGTGCATGTTTCACTTTTTTTGTGCATGATTTATTTAAAATGTCTTGACACAATTCTGGAATAAACCCAGGGAACTTGTGAAATATCTTAACTTTTATGTAAATGTTATCCTATTAGTTTTCTATAATAAGCATCTCACAAATGTGAAAAAATCTTGGTTTAATGGCGGAAAACCGAAAGTTTCTCGGCTGACGTCAAAGAGCAATTCAATAAATTGTGACCACACAACATGAATAGAAGTCCGAAGAGTATAAAATAGAAAGTTATCTGCCTCGCAAAATGGCGTCGTTTGTGTTTATGTCGAATTATACGCGTCTCGGTTATATTTACCGTGACCGCAACCGCTGTTGCAGTGGTTGCGGTCGCAATTAAAAAGCAGCACTGCGCCTTTAAAAACAATCCGCTCCTTGTTTCCACTTCTAACCGTCCACCGGCTGCGCTCAGGCTGACACGTACGACGGGCGGCTACGAGGAACCGGACCCGGACCCGGACCCGGACCGTCCGTTCCAGTCAAACTAACCACTTGGCGACAACTTTACGGCTCTTTCAAGTACTTTGGGGGACTTTTGTTGACAGCGGAAGGAGGTTGAAGTTTTGAATGAGAGCGAGTGTTGAGGTGGGTGGACAGCGAGAGGAAAGAGGAGGAGGAAGAGGAGGAAGAGGAGGAAGAGGAGGGGGGCCAGTGCCCACCGGCTATCAGAACCGGGATCGACTCGTTGAAAAGCAGACAGACAGACGGCGGCTTGTTCGCGACAAAGTTGACATACGAAAAGACGCTCCGACGAGGAGATCGAACCAAACGCTGGAACAATACAAGATTGGATGTAACGGAGAAAAGTTTGAACCGGAGTCCGGAGAAGTGCTTCCCACTCAGGACCGCTAACTGTAAGCTAATACTTTACTCTGGAGATATAACTTTTGTTTGTTTTTTTCCCCCCCTCTGGACTTTTAACAGCGTCTAAACTTTTTAGTCGACCACACACGACCTCCAAAATGGATAAATACGAGGATTTAGGACTGGAGGCAAGTAAGTTTATAGAGGACTTAAACATGTATGAAGCATCCAGAGATGGATTGTTTAGGACGAGGAGGGATGCAGGGAATAATCCTGATTTCGAAGAGACGAGACGAGTTTTTGCTTCAAAAATGACTAAAATACACATGCAGAAACACCAAGAGGAAATGGCAAGAAACAACCAGGCCTTAAGAATGAATGGAGGTCTCAATAATGCGTATTACACCAAAGACAGGCCGCCCATCAATAGTTCCAGGCAGCCAGGTGAAGCTGCTGCCAAACCTCCAATATTGTCCGGTCCTTTATCATCTGGGGGTCATTCTTCGCAGTTTGACGGTCAGAAGAACCATGCGGCCATTCCGCCGGAGCCTGCAGCCAGCCTGTATGGCTACGGAAACAATTCCGATAATAAGGAGTGCTCAGACCTCCATTTGTACCAGAACATCAGCCCTGCCGCCCCCAAGCCAGGAAACGCTTTCCACGCTCGTCATCCGGCTCCGTGGGCCCCGTCTTTGTCCGAGGGCAGCGTTGCATCCCCGCAACAGTGTCGGTCGGCGTCTCCGACGAGTCCAACGGCCTTCGCTTTTCCCAAAGAAAAACCAGACCTCATTCCTTCACTGCCTCTGAGTGCCTTCACAGGAGGAGCCAATTTCCACGTACCTTCAATACAGCCCGCAGCTCACTATGCACCGTCTTCTCCGACTTCAAAAACTTCTTCCAGTCAGAATGGCCCCGCGGCGTCTTCTGAAACATCTCAAACCAAAGTCCGGGTCACGTCTGCCACCATAAACCCCGGCAATGTTTCCAAAAGCTTCAGTCAGAGTCAAGATCAGAGTCAGGTAGCGAGCTTTGGGAAGGCCATTGGTGCTGAAGCAACTTCCTTTAAGCCCGCACAGCCGCCGCCAGAACCGGTTCCGTCAGCCGCTGAAGTCAAATTAGAGGCCCTCACTAATCGTCTGGAGAAGGAGATGAATACTCAACCAAAAGCCGACTACTTTGGTAAGATATCAGAACTAATTCTAATCCTACAGGGGTATTATTATTCTTTCTCCAAAGATAACATCGCCCACACAGAAGTTCAGAACATAAGCTCGCTTGTTTTTGATTTATTATTCATGCACACCAAATTATCACGCTTGTCATCAATCATGTCACTTCAGACATGACTTGTTTCGTAACTTGAAGGGTATCCCAGATTCTCAGCTCTCGCCTGTCACTGTTTGATCTTCCCTTTACTGATAAAAATGGCTTAAGCTACTCGGGCAGACATCAGAGCAAACACATTTTTTGATTGCACTTTTTGGAATGCAGACACAATCCTTTTTTTATGTATTTATTTTCTATTAAGGGTCTTTTTGAAACGATTAGCCGTTAACCCTGCCCCTGAAGCAAAAAGGCAGGCAGAGGAAAGTTGCTCAAGATTTTAACGCCACATCAATAACGTGTGTCTTGAGCGTATAATGTTCCATCTCATATTGACTTTTTAGTTACAGTATGATCTTGCTGATACAAAGAAACATTATTTAAGTATTGATTTTTTTTCAGACCGCATTCCCACGGCACGATACTTGTTTGGCTCAGAATTGGGCAGTCAGGATTTTAGATGATGGGGAAAGTAATTTTTTGTTATATGTTACATGCGGCTACGCTGGTCTAAACAACGTAAACATGGTATTCTGATTAATATTGCTTTTGTGGAATATGAGTTAAGCAGCAAAATCCAGCCGTCTTGATCCATCCCATGGGGCGGCCATTTTGTTACTTGCCGTTTCGTGGAAATGACATCACAGTTGCTCAGAGCTCAGATAAGCACCAATCAGAGTACAGGTGAGCTGTGATTGGTCGAGCAATCGTGATTTCATTTTCAGTCATCAGCAAGTGGCAAAATGGCCGCGCCGTCAGATGGGTCAAAAACAGGTGGATTTTTGCGACTTAATTCATATTCCACAAACACAATATCAACAAGACTGCTGTTTTTCAACTGGTGGCCCTTCAGGCTATCTGATTTCAATTCAGAGTTGAATCACTTGAGCCGCTCAGTGTAAATCGAGCCCTTTGTTTACGGTGTCCTCTTTTTGTTGACTTCATCGCCGGGTGACAAGCGGCTATGTCACGCCATTTAACGTCTGTCGTCATGCGGCCTACTTTCTTTCCCCCGTGATTGAAACACAAACCACGTTAGGGTTTACCCTACTAAAATGTGAGTTGAACTCAAATGTCACTGTTTGTTTTTAGCTGAGAGTCACAGACTTGGGTTTAGACTTCTTCCTCGTCCATACGCTGACCAAATAGATTTTTGTGCTTATATTAACCTCAGTGACAAATGTGCTGACAAGACACTTGGCAAGTTTGTCCATCATCCAGTTTAGTTGTCGAGATCGGACAGTCTGCAGATGTATCGAGCCTTTTTGCTCATGTGCTCTCCAGCTGTTTGCAGCTAAGGCCATCGTTGAAATACTCTTTAGTGGCACAGCGGTGGGCACAAGTTGATATGACACCCTTCTGGAAACTTGTCTTACACTCTTCCTTACACCCACCCTTGATTTGTCGCCTGCAGGAATTGGAATGTCACGGTTGTAACTCCGACTCCCCCCCCCCCCCGCGTGTGCGCGTACTGGTGTGTACAGAGATGTTCTGGCGTACGTCACTGTCATAACAAGGCCGAGCGATGTGAATATGACAAATGTGTGGGAGAGCAATGCCGGAAATGCTTTTTAAAAGTAGTGTGTCTTCTTTTTTTTTTCTTTT
This sequence comes from Festucalex cinctus, assembly GCF_051991245.1. Classification (NCBI taxonomy): domain Eukaryota; kingdom Metazoa; phylum Chordata; class Actinopteri; order Syngnathiformes; family Syngnathidae; genus Festucalex; species Festucalex cinctus. Next base: position 12,622,326 of record NC_135417.1, read on the forward strand.
CTCTAATTCCCACATCACCACCCACAGTCCCACACTTTCCACTAGGACGCGGCACATCTTCTGAGTCATGCTCTCGTGCAATGTCAGTAATGAGTAGGCTGATCATAAAGCACAAGCAGTTTTCCACAAATTTTAGCAAAAGGACCCATTTGATTTGTGAATAGATCCATAAAGCATTGTGGAAAATTGGATGCGTGTCCTCTCCAGAGGAGTAGAGGACGGCGTTTCCCAACATACAAGAGGAATACAGTCAATCTGAAAGACTCGAGAATAAGTTCTGCCTGAGCCATCCAGTGATCCGTACACTAACATAACTGCAGCTGGAAAATTCTGGCAAAATGAGGCCAGGGAAGGAATATCTGGAGAATGAGTGCAAGGCATTTCAGAAATGAGTATTCCAGCTATTAAAGGGAAGGCCGTTGAGAAGGTGGCAGTGGTGAAGAGTCAAATGCGGACACATCGGCGGGCGCTTCTTTGTCTTTGGCCATAGATGCCTGAGAGAATAGAGATTAATAGACCCAACGGCGTCTTTCAACTTTCCCCACACATGAACACATTGATTTAGTCGAGTGTTTAGTTGTGTTAAAATGGACGATTGATTTATCCCATCCTGCTGTTGAGTGGAACGTTTCCCAGAGATTCTTGGCTTCTTTTCAGGCGAGCTTTTGGAGGGGCTGAGAATGTGATCTCCTCACGGTCAAAGTCACTGTGTCTGATGACTATATGCCAGTTTGGTAAATGTTTGTTTTTATCCCATGTTTCTATTGACATGATTGTTACTTAGCAGGATTGTGTTGAATTATGTAACTGAGTACCACAAAACATTGCGATGGGCTCGAGTAAGGCAGTTGGATATTCCAGCAAATGTAAACATTGTTAAACGTCACGTGATCGACGCTCTCACCTCTATTCACTTTTCGTCAGTCTTTAAGATTGTCCTATTCCATACGGTATTGAAATGTGTTCTGAACTGCCGGTCTTGTATTGAGCAGAAAATTGTTGCCGTCTTAGAGGAGATACGCGTGGATGAAGGCCTTAAGCTCCTCATGTCGCTCTGCTTCAAAGCACACACTATTCAAATCGACAGCACCGCCGTTGGATTCAGCCACGTAGCGTGTTCCTCTTTGCTCTAATCAAAAATCATTTCTGCACAATCATAATCATTTTCAATCATCAACTATACTCACATTGAGTTAACGTTGTTGACAATGACATATTTTCAACATTTTTCGTCCACATTTTTCGGAAAAGTCCACTTTAAAATATAGTGAGATATATATCGAATAGGGGTGTGAATTGCCTCGTACCTGACGATTCGATTCGTATCACGATTCACAGGCCACGATTCGATTCGATACCGATTAATCCCGACACGAATTTATAAGTCGATTGTTGCGATTTTTTTTCATTCAAATTTAGAAAATACTAATCAGTAAGCTTGTAGAGTGTAAGATTTGTATGAAAATGTATTATTTATTGATCTGAAATTTCAGTCTTATAGAGGTTGTAATCTGTTTCATGTTTGAACAGCATTAAAATAAAATATTAAGGCTTAATGTTCCGTTCATATAACATTCTTCCATGCTCAAGGTGTGAATCCAAACCCGAAGTCGGACGTTTTGTTGAATATTTTTCCATTAAAAATGGAAGTTTAAAAATGGATTCACACACACACACACACACAAAAAAAAAGAAAAGGCAATGATGATAAGACGTTGAATCGGTAAGACTACCGAATGAACAATTCTGAGCTCTTAAAAATAAATAAATAAATAAATAAATAAATAAATAAAAATAAATAAAATAAAAAAAATCGATTTTTTTTAATTGAATCGATTCGAGAATCGCGCGATGTAGTATCGCGATATATCGCCGAATCGATTTTTTTTAAACACCCCTAATATCGAATTATCTTTTGTTGGAGTGATGTATCTTTTGGAGGAATTGTCGTACTGTATATGTGACAAGTTCATTCATATGTTTGGAAAATGACAACAAACTCATTGCATCATCATATCCTCTCAAACTGAGCTGTACCATAGCCAGTGGAAACGTAAAACTACAGAATCAAACCAAATCAAATTGTTCCACTTTTAATCGAACCACCCTTGAATCGTATCACACCACCAAGTATTGTAATTTGTATCCAATCGTCTTCTTTAAAACAGATGCACAACCCTATCAATACATTATACATGTTTGAAAAAACAAACTGTCGTATGTAGTAGTGAATAGTGGCGATATAGTGTGAATTATTTCTCACAATTGATGTCTTTCTGATTCATTCGATGTGACTAAAACGCTTGCCCACTGACGTCGTATTAAGTACCAAAATATGTTTGCTATCTTTACTGAGAGTCCATCTCGCTGATCGCTCTGATAGGTTGGTGTCTTCTAGCTCTGGTAGCTTCAACGTGAAGGAATGTGTAGGCATAAGAAAGTTACCGGACAAAATAGCATTGATCAGGTTGTAATAGTGGCATTTGATTGACAGTTGATCAAGGTTGGATTTCAGCGCATTCAGCAGCGTTTGAGAGCGGAGTAAACCGTTTCATTTCCCCCAAAATTTTGAAGCTCCACTTTATATTGAATTTTTTTTTTCAAAATCATTTCAAATTGGCACCGTTGCTAACAATACTCTTCTCTGTGGTTTGTCAAAATTAGAAGACATGTTTATTTTCGCTATAACTGTTATGTTCTCAAGTCTCTCGCGGTTGCCGTGGATTTGATGCCGATGGTTGGTGGTAAACCTCCCGTAAGAGGGCACAATTTTGGAACATTTGCTTGCTGTAACCTCTTGATAAAATACATTTAGAGAGGGAAAACGAGTTCATTTGAAGGTCCTAAATCTAATTGAAGTAAAAATGGATGAGTTGCTCCTGAAGTGCATGTGTACAGTGGGTTTACTTTTCGGACTTTGGCACATTGGACTTGCGTCCTTTCAGAGCTTTGACAGCTGCAAAAGGTAAGCAAGGAGCAGATTGGGGAGGGGGTGTGGGGGTCTTGAGTTAATGTTTTGCTCCCCCCCCACCATTGGAAGCCAGCAGTCGGTCCCATGAATAATCTCACTGTTTTGGAACATGGGCCATTGGCCAAAAGTACAAATGCAGCGACCCAACCTGAGAGGAGTTACGAGCATTCAAGCAGAAACTGTGCTTTGATTACGCGGTCGTACTCGCGGGGCGCTTAAATCGCAGCTAAGTCTACTTAAAGCAGACATGACCTTGAATTACCGTCAAAAGATGTACGGGATGGACTATCTGTCATCACTGAATCCTCGCACTGTTTTCCGCCTCGTAGGTTGATGATGCGTACATTGGCTGTCTTCAGTCAGCATTTAAAAATGAAGAACTTTTTCTTCAGCTCATTAGTTTGTTGTCAGGAAACTGTACAATGTTGTCATGTAAACAAAATGGCTTACATAAGAGCAACATTCCTCTGGGCTCCAATAATATCCCTCTGTTATCTCCAAATCTTTTTTTTTTTCCAAGCCGTTGGGGTCCCCGAGGACGAGTTCTCTCAGTAGCGGCACTCGCCAGACTGCGCTGAAATATATACAGTGTGTTCCGAATGTACATTGTATTATAGCACGTCTGTTTGGAACAACAATTGAGTAAGTGTATTAAATGCAAGGGTGTGTTTTGGAGTCGAAGCTGACGTGTCATGTGTGTTGGATGCAGTGGAAACAGAAGTTTCTTTGTGTGTGTCAGATGAGGACCAGGGGCGTGCTTGGCTACACGGGCTGCCCGGTCACCAGGGAGATTTTCTATAAAAACACACACGCTCCCAAATAACCGAATGCCCAGAGACACGTTGAGCACCGACTTTCTTGCCATTGTTACAGCGACGCTATCGATTGTCCGTGTGTGATCCGTATTGCGGACCTTCTTGAGGACTTCAACAGTCACGGATGATTTCTGTTGACATATCTGCCAGCGGATTTATTACAGCATAGGATACGTTGCAAACTCAAGTATTGGGGAAGGAGCACAGGATGAAATCTTACTTTTTAGTTAATCAGCTCTAGAAATGACAAGCGGCTTCAGCTCGGCGTCACGTTTCGATATGATCAATATATAGCTCCAAAGCTACAGTAAAAGTTATGTTGGCTGAGCTCACTCGCATGCATTTGCAGCCCTTATTTTTTTTTAAATTTCATTTTCTTTGCACATATGATGCAAGCATATCTCCCCCCCAGCCACTCTGAAAGGAGCGACCCTTTGATTTTGATCAGTGTTTCATTAACAGACTTCTCTGCCTCTGAGCCAAATCAAATAAGCAAAACGGGAAACATTTCTTTCTTGCAATGACACAGCATGCTAACTAGCTTCCTGTCTAGCTTCCTGTGAATGCTCCCCCCGCGAGTCTCTGTTGCTTCTGCCTGTTTTAATCCGGATCAGAGCCTTCGCGTTTGTTTTTGCCAATACGTTGCTAATCCAAATGAACGCTATTTGCAGTACGAGTAACAGAAAATCATTACTGAGTTCATTCTATAAGTTATCAACTGTACTAATGTGTTCCGGCAAACCGTTTTAACACGTCTTTGGGCTCCATCTGTCATTTCTTCAGGAGTCTGCGTTAAGTGCAACAAGGCCGTGTATGGAGCCAACCAGGCTTGTCAGGCAATGGGAAGCCTCTACCATGACAACTGCTTCACCTGCAGTGCCTGCAGTAAGTACACGCACACAAAGTTCTTCACCTTGACTTCCATTCAAAAAACACCTTCTCTGTGGTCAAGTGACATTTAATGAATGATGACCACACCGTTTGACTTCTGGAGAACCTCCTGAATGAAAGGAATGCATCACACTTTTGTGCTCTTTCAGGACTGTGAGCCAATACACACATTTGGTTTGCGATTTACAATAGTTAACCGGTGGTGTTTGTTTGGTTTCTGGATGTGCCGTTGAATCCCGAAGCTCCCTCAAGACACATCAGGTCGGGTTTATTTGTCTCTTGACCACCAGTCGGCGTAACAATTTGCAGTTTAAATAAATTACTTTGAACCAAACTGATGAAGGTCACCCATGTATCTTGTAACTCAGATTTAACAGAAAGATATGTAATCCATTTTAAATTTCTCTCATTTTAGATTAGTTAGACCTGTTGTCATCTTTTCAATCATTACATCATATGACTCAATCACCCAAAAAAATGGTGTCAGTGCCGCATATGAGTCACGAACGTCCATGTTTCGAAAAAGCATGATCAAACTCTCCGCCCTCGCTGGTGTTGCTGTATTGAGTCAGTGAAGCCTCAAACACATTATTGGAAGCCACAGCAGCTTTTACCATCGTTTTTATCTCGTGAGTCATCACACCGAATGTGGTCTCTGACACGCCGACTATACTCGAGTGTTTTGGCATCTGCATGTCTGTGGACACATTTTGCCAACGCATACACTTTTGTCTAAACCTCAATTTACTACTGTCTACTCATTTCTTGAAATATCAACTTTGTACACCGCTATTGGGGTTGGGCTAATTCTACTGCAAGACATTTCCTGGTTAGATGCAAACAAGGCCTCATTTACCTGAACGGCCTTCAAACAATTCTACGAATGTAATGGAAATCAATCCTCATGCATGCAAATGTGCAAAATCATACTCGCATACTCGCAACAGGCTAGGATCTTAGATTTGGATTTTAGATCTAGATTTTACCGATATCAGATACCAGCCTTATTTCAAGGTAGCATGAAGGCTGCCGATCATTTTCGGCAAATTTCTTTATTATCCGGTTTATCTGGATGAAATCAAATTGGTCGATAGTTGCCGATAATTTTCAGCAAATGTCTCTATTATCCGGTTTATCTGTATAACGTAAAGATTGGGCGATAGTTGCCGATAATTATCGGAGGATTTCTCTATTATCTGGTTTATCTGTTTAACGTCAAATAGGTCGATAATTGCCAATAATTATCGGTCACCGATATTATCGTGCATCCCTACTATTATCAGATTTATGGTATGTGAAGTATTTGACACTGCGGTGACCCACCCCCAACACTGACCTTTAATTCTGCCATAAATTTGACCTTGTTGGCTAAACCTCACTGTGCATGATTAGCATCTACTTTTGCACCCTCCCTTCTATGTGTGTGTGTTGTTGTTTGCATTAGAGACGGAGGGCTTGTTTTTTTTTCTGGGGGGCTTGAGTAAGGCCCGGGTGATGGCAAAAGTGGAGCTGGGAAGAGTTTATCCATCACATACCTGTCATAGCTCGCTCAATGTGAAAGCATGCAGCGAGGTGCCCCCAGGAAAAGCATCTCGGCTGGGGAGGAATGCAGGCATGGGGGGCCTTCAGGAACGCGAGGGGTTCTGTTATTTCAGCTGGACACAACAAGAGTAGTGTGGAGACCGTTCATTGGGTCCGCCCCACCTACCACATACGTGTACAATACAGTACAGTGCTGTATGCATTCATGCTTGTCCCGACAGCAGAATAGATGCAGTGTGAGTGCCATACATACTAATGTGTATACATGACTTTTTTTATTTATTTTTTTTCCCAACAATCCCATCTTATCTTGATCCATGACAACTTTCATGCTTGCTGGCTTGTAACAAGTCTTGTTGGTGAGCGCGAGCGCCGCAGTTGCGTCAAGGTGACTGAGAAGCAGAAAAACAAAACGGCAGCAGTGAATCGGGATGTTTGATGATTGTTTGCTAATATGGCAAAACTTTTTGGCCATTTTGGAAAATAGTGTTCTTGGCACGTTTTAATATGTATTTATTTATTTTTGATTTTTATTTTTATTTTTTTAGAAATGAGCAAATTGTCCATAATTCTTATCAGCGATGTTTTTTTTTTTTTCAGACCAATGCTGATATGTGCTCAACTCTAAAGTACTCACCAACTAGTACAGCGGACTTTTGATACATTAAATTTCCTCCAATAAAAACCATGACAGACCATTTTAAAATTGCATAAAATGAATGGCAATTTTCTATTCTTCTCATTTCTAGTTCCTGAACAGTATCACGAGTACCGATTCTATTTTGAAATGGTGAGGTATCAGCCTGTTACTGATACGTGGCATCGATACTCGGCTCGCTCATCACTACTGAGTCATAATGCAAGAGAATGAGACACGTTAAGATGTTGTAGGCCTCATCTTGAAGACGTTATTTTCTGTACTGGACCTTTTAAACTTTTAATTGCCGATCCCTCCTCGAGTGGGACGGGGGAAATCATTCAGAAGGTGGTCACTAAATTGCTTTTATTCCTGAATAGGATTACATAAGGGATTTCATAAAAGGCCTTAATGAGAAAATGTCCTTGCGTTTTGTTCTTTCAATCATCCAATTTACATTTTGATGAACACACAGTTCCGTATGGTCCTTTTCAAGCAGTTAGCCCCATCCACTGACTTTTAATGAAGCTGTTATCCTTTCGCAAAGCTCAGAATATTCTTCAGAGTGGAAAAAAAAAAATGCTGGAATGAGGAGAGGAACGACTCTTAAGCTGTGTATACAAAATATTTGGAAGATGGGCAATATACCCTGAGAAACTGAAAATGGAAGAAATTTGATTCGTTGTGAGAATTATTATGATTGGTTATTTCATTAATAAGCGTGTCAATGAACCACCGATACCAATCACATTTGTTGGCCTTACTAAACAGATACTGATCAAAAATGGCCCACCTCCTCTCTCCTCTCCTGTCACTGCCTCCCTCCCACACCTTCCAATGCGGAAAAATGCCAAGAATGTTCTCTCTTCCTGTGGGACTCGCGCAGGAGTCGCCATCTGAAAGCAGCGTGCGTGCTTTCCGTGTTTGGGAGTCGGATTCGCCGCGCTGAAATGTTGAGCGAGACAGAAAGGAAGTTGAGTACAGGCAGCATGTGGAGAGACTGCACGGGTCATTTTGGGTCTTGAGCCCGTTGATGCATTCACATTCCAGAGGAACAGATTGTTTTCTGCCTGCACCTGTCCAGTAATTTGATTCAGTGATTATCTTCCACACATGTTGCGCCCAGATGTGGTCCTCGTCTGCCTGCAACTTGCTCTGTGCCCCAGTACAATATTTTGTCAAAGACACTGGCGCACCATTTTGATTTCGCTTTTAGAGGTTCATCAGGATATACTGAAATAGTGCATCACCTTTGAATGCTGTCATTAATTACCTGATTTTTTTTTAGTGCTGCTTTCATCTAAGATCTTTCATTCCGTCCACGACTGGAAAATCAAAACAATGTACACGGATCTGTTTGCAGGTCGCAGACTGAGAGGAAAAGCGTTCTACTATGTTGGAGGAAGGGTTTTTTGCGAAGAGGACTTTCTGGTGAGTTCAGTGCACAATCGGCAAATACTTCAACAAGCACTAAGCCGGGAGGTTTTGTTTTCACCGCAGTTGGTCAATATAGCGAGTTCCTTTCTACTTATTGGTATATCTTTCCGGGAGTCGATATTCTGAAATGTATTATTGTCGTCCTTTTGAAGCATTGGTAATATTGAAACTCAGTCAAGAAATATGAGCTTCGTTCGCTTTCAGCCCAGCAGATTGATAAATGATAAGAGTCACCTCAAATGATCTTTTCAAAGGGGCCAGACGCATATATCAGTCTCGGACTCACTTTTAAAATTAGACATTTGAGGGCTTGTGAGGAGGTCAGTCACTTGAGAAGCTGGTTAATTTTATTGGCTGTTGGGAGGGGTCGTCGGTTTTGACACCAGTGCAGTAAAACTGACAGAAATTGCTCATGCATGTACTGATTTGATAGTTAGTTAATACGGGATCTTTTATTTATTTATTTTTATTTTTTATTTTTTGCTACTTTAGAAAATAGGAACATTCTTGGCATGCTTTTTTTTTTTTTTTTTTTTTTTTAAAGTCTAACTCCAAATGTGTATCATCTAATTGGCTGTCCACCACAACCTTGAATATTTGTGAAGCTCTTCAATTTCTTAATGATATCTTGATTATTTAAAAAAAAAAAAAAAACAAGTCCAAGAAACTACACCACATTGACTGTGCAAGAGTTTTCGAATGAACACAGTTGCCAGAATGAAAACTATTCCATGCAGACGTTATGAAATAACCACACTCACTACTTTTGCTCTTTGTCTTGCAAACGCTGACTTGTCATGTTTTTTTGTTTTGTTTTGTTTTTTCTGCTAAAGTACTCTGGTTTCCAGCAGTCAGCTGACAAGTGCAACGCATGTGGTCACCTGATCATGGACATGGTAAGTGTTTGTGGTATATATTTGTTTTCCCAGCCTTTACTATCGTGAAGCTGAATGATGCTGGAAATGGCGCACACAAATAGAAATATTAATGTGCTACATCCTGGTCTAATTTCGTCCCTCCAGATCCTGCAGGCTCTGGGGAGGTCGTACCACCCGGGCTGCTTCCGCTGCGTTATCTGTAATGAGAGTCTGGACGGCGTGCCCTTTACTGTGGACACTGAAAATAAGATCTACTGTGTTAAAGACTATCACAGGTGGGTGTCACTCTTGACTTCTGCAGGGGGGGGGGGAGAAAATCACGGTTTAATTATGTGAAATTTGATCTCAAGCACCTGCAGAGCAGAGATGACAAAAGCGTTTTATTTCTATTCTTCTGTGTTTCCGGCCACTCCCTCTCGATTCAGTTGCAAAACACACCTGTCCCCAGTGTGCAACATTATAATTACAGAAAAGATGGCCCTTAAATCACATATGGTCAAAATGACTAAATGTAATTGTGACATGTTTCACATGTTTTGGCTTTGAGGCCAGAGAATAACATTTTACAAAAGTTGTTGGTGATATTCACAAATAAGCGCCGTTCACTCACGATGAGATTGGAAACCCAAACCATGAGACAGAAATACCAAATGCTAGTCCACTGTATGCAGTAGGAGAGACTCACTTTGTGGGATGGCAAAAATTTTCAGGCAACTGATGAATCTTAAGATGCTCTGTAGTAATTCCCACCACATATATTGTTCAGCTGTACAAATCACGCATGTAGCCTGCCAAAAGTTGTCTACCGCAAGCTTGACAGCACATCCAGCTGTTGGAGTCTGACAGCCTCTTTAAGTGTTCTCGCAACAGTCGGAGTGCACAGTTTTGACCCCCCCCCGGTCGATAGTCTAGCCTGCGCACACGAGGGTGTCGTTTGTCTTAACTCCCTCTTCCCACCGTGCGCTCACGTAAAAACATTTTCTTTATTTATCTGCTCATTCTTTCTGGTTCGTGTTTGCGGGCGAGCCGCGACATCTGCAGAACTGGCATCTGCTCGGTCGGATCAAGATTCCGAATCTAGTCTTGACTGAAGAGGAAAAACACTGAGGCTCAACTTTAAAGGCTGGGAGGGACTTCAAGCGTGGAACGAAAGCGCTGTAGTTAGATTGGCTCCGTTTTAGCACCATCAAGCAAATCTATTTAAGGTGTTTTTCCTGACTCCTTCTTGCAGGGTCCTGGCTCCCAAATGTGCTTCCTGCAAACAGCCCATCCTTCCATCTGAGGTAGTAAACATGTCCAATTATCACATTTTGTCTCATGTGCTTTTATTGAGGCTTCAGTGACAAATGTATTTATATTCTGTATTCAAGTAGAAGTAGCACAAGTGCAGCTACTTGTCAATTCAATTCTTTTTTTTTTTTATTTCACTCTTTAAAAAAAGAAATGAAAGGGGGCAGAAGGAAGCAAAACTTGTGATTATCTGTTTGTGATCAACACAACAAAATGATCAACATAAAATGAGTGACAGGAAGCAGTCAAGATGCTTTCAATGTAACAATTCAACAAAATAATTCAACAGCATGACTTTGTGCTCGATTTTTTTTTTCCAGTAATTGTGCTTTTATAAATTAAAAAAAATAATAAAAAATACAGATAGATAGAGATGATTTGGTTTGACATTCCAGATTGTTCCACAAACTGACACCTTCAGTTGAAATACATCGTTCTTTTGTTTTGTTCTGTACTTAGGTTTGGAAAAAAAGATCTGTTCCTCTTAATTTGTACTCGTTTACCTTTTTTGAATTTGAATTGCAAGTTAATTGGTGAAATTTAATGATGGTGCTAATATATTATTTGAAGGCGCCATCATTTCATTAATTTTTACAAGTTTTTACTTGTATAAATATTGGATTAGTGTGATCTTTGTAACCACATCCAAAAATGACATGGATATGTCAAAAAAACATTTCTAATGTTCTAAAGTTTTAACTCATGAGACAAAGCACTTACTTTTATATAAGAAAAATCTCACGGCACATCACCAAACAAAAATGTCAATAATGGAAATAATGATTTTATATCAAATCACTCACATTTATTTACGTTTGAAATCTGGACCTGTTTAGTTGAATATTCACAAGGTATTATTCTGTTTATAAATGGAAATCTGCCCTCTAGTGGAAGAGCATGTCATTGTTCTTCTTGTCATAGATGTATTTATTGCCAAGTTTCAGCATAAGTAGTAAATGAAGAGCAATAAGGCAAAAGCAAAGCAATGTTCCAAAATGGATTTGCTGGAAATGCGGTAATTTTTCAGAACTAAAACATTTAAAAAAAAAAAGACAGAATTATGGAGCAGCGGTGAAGTGAATGATGTTTGCTCAAAAAGTACAATAAACACCAATTTAAGCTCCAAGGTCATAAAGTGAGGCAGCAGACTGGCAGAAGTTGAAGAGAGAACGCGGCTCCCACGGCGTCTTGTGGCTAGACGGGCTTCAGTTGTCAATGTCTCAGCAGGGCTCCGACGAGACCGTCCGTGTCGTTTCCATGGACAAAGACTATCACGTGGAATGTTATCACTGCGAGGTGGGTAAGAACACACTCCCACATTGCAATGGGGATTATCTACTGCACAAAAACACTTAAGGGGCTTCAAGACAGGCTCATGATTAGACATCATAATGATCCCTGATCTTAATTACAGCCGTGACAGTAATTCTATAGCACTGAGCCGAGCCAAGCTCCCATGCAATACCTCACCGGGACTCGACTTGCGCTCTGCTGGAAATGTGATTTACTGTTGCTTCTATTCTTCTCGCGCAAAGAGGAAATGAGCAATATTTGCAGAAGGGATAATCATGCTGATTGTTGGCCACTTATTCCTTCCAGGACTGTAAGATGGAGCTGAATGACGAGGAGGGTCACCGCTGCTACCCTCTGAATGGCCACCTCCTCTGCCACTCCTGCCACTTGAAGCACATTGAGCCAGGCAGCTCCTCGTCCTTGGCCAGCAGCGCCTCCTATTAACGTCAGTGTGGGTGGAGGGAGACACCTGGTGGACATTTTGGGGGACACGGTTGAGCGCGATCACAATTCTTGTTGTAGAGGATTGGTTGAAAGGTTCCATGGATTCATAAAGGCTTATGAATTTAAAAAAGAAAAAAAGCCATGAAGCAATGCCCTTATAATGAAGTAAAACAGGACTCCAAAGTCTTATTTGAATGCAGTAAAGTGTGGTGCTGTACCTGCCACTTTACAAAATGCCTTAAGCTTCACTCTTATGCTTTGGAATTACACATCTACTCTAACATGCAATGCATTATGGGATACGTTAGATATATCACAAGTGAAGCAGTAAATGTGCCTGTCTTGTGTTTTATAACGCAAATTCAATTGGATACATGGAGGCAGCTTGTTAGCCTAATAGTTAGCATGTCGACCTCATAGAAAAAAAGTTCTTGGTCAGGCTCCTCTGTGCGCTCTTGCATCTTCTCCCCATGCTTTTGTGGATTATTTTTTTTCTTCCTCCTACATTCCAAAAACATACAGATTCATTGAAGACTCTAAATTGTCCATAGTTGTGAATGTTTTGTTTGTCTAAATGTTCCGTGCAGTTGGCTGGCAACCAGTTCAGTTAGTGAAGACAATCAGTATTGATTGCTTCTCAAGATTTTTCCAACTCTCTCCAAGTACTTCATCGTGGTCAACACTAAATAATAAACGTGTTTATTAAAAAAAAAAAAAAAAAAAAAAAAAAAAGAGGCTTTATTCCTAATATAAAAGGAAAATAAGTACTTAAATTACAATTCACTCCATTAAAGTGAAAATTTCACTGAAGTTGGACCTTCAGAAAAGGTTCTAGCGGTTCAACGAAGACTCTAAATTTCCCAAATGTGTGAATGTGAGCGTGACTGGCTAACTACAGGCTAAGCGCAGTCGGAATGGATGTGTCCTGGCTACAACAAACCTGTGGATACTTTCCCAGTTGTCTCTTTGCTTGGGTTCTCCACAGATACTCTGCCTCTCCACAGTCCAAAAAACCCACATTGTGTCGTTTGGAGAACCCGTAATTGCCCTGAAGTGTGAGTGCTTGTCTCTTTCTGTGATTGCCTGATGGTCAAATGTGTGCATCATCTGGTTAGATGACCATTCGTGTGTTTGGGGACAGACTACGTAAACAAAATGTGTAGAACATTCCACTTACGGGCAAAATGGAAAAGTTATTGTCATCCAAATGCAATATTTCATAAATAAATGATCATGCGGTAAAACTATCTTGTGGATGTAGTAAGGCAAACAGTCTTACACGTAAAAAAAATAAATAAAAAAATCTGACCTTCTTGTATCATGTAAACAAGAATGCAGATGATAGCTATCGTAGAATAGTTTGTCACATGCACTCTGTCAAGCACTTAGAATGGAATTTTTTTTTTTTAGGCCCCTATGAAGTTGAGATTCTAATATAATTTTCAAGGAATTGTGTATTTTCAAGTACATTTTTGGGGCCTATATGAAGTGACTGCGGTGTCCTATTATCCATATGTTGCACAAAAGCATTGCCGATATGGATTGCTTTGCAGTGTAACATAATTGTGAGGTTGCCTGATTGCCGTTTGTCATAACTTAAAAGTAATTTCATAACATTATTTCATAGTCGATTGTAGTTTAAGATAATGAAGAAAAAAAAACACTGATGTATTCAATTGTTGAGTGATTATATTTAATAAATGGTGCTGTTGGCCAAACTGAAATGTATACAGTAATTTATTGCAACCGTATATCCGAATGAAAAAAACAAACAATTCTGACATTTCCTAATGTTGATCAACAAAATGTCATCCATGTTTTGCCATACTTTTCACCTGTATCTTTTTATGATTAATTCTGGGATATTTCGCATACAGTAAACATATGTTACAGTGTGAGTAAAGTAAACTAGCGGTCAAAACTGGTTTGCAAGTACTGTAGCCACATAAACAAAAACGAACACACTTCTAACTATACCCTTGAGAGACGGATGACGTCATTTGTTTTTGGGGACGTTCGTTTTATTCACCCTTGCGAAAAAATGACCTTGTTTCACGTTTGACATATTAGGCCTACTGTAAACCAAACAAGCGCAACACTTACGTAGAGGAACAGTATAAATTTATGTGGCCTAATATTGAAGTTTGGATAGCTGTTTACTTTTAACGGCAGGAATACGTTCATTGCAAAGTTTTGTTACCTTGGTACAAAATATGCTCTTTGCTTTATTTTTCATTTTTATTTTTCCCCCAAATCTTTGCTGTAAAGAGGCGACACAAAAAGTCATACGTAACATCATGCAACCGTAAATTCTTTTTGGGGAACCAAGGAGTTGATCACAACAAGATAAGGGAAATGAAGGACGATTCCCCAAACACAACGAAGCGTATTTTTTTTCCCACTTGTGTAGGCTAACGACGTTAGCATAGCTTTGGGAACACATTGTTAAAATCTGCTACTTTTACCAGTCTTTTTTTTTTTTTTCTTCTTCTTCTTCTCACGTACTTTTGCCACCTCTGCCAGTTTAGCTCCCGGTAAGATGTAACGTATAAATCGAGCGTACCCACGCGCTTGTGTAACACCGCCCTCGCGGTCAACTCCCACGTGACGTCATGTTGATCCTCCCCCATGCGGGAGTGTGCATGGGAAGGAAAACGTGCGCCGAGCATCCTGTGTGATTACGCTCGTGTGTGTGTGTAGTTTGGACAGCACCGAAGGCGAGCTGGATCCTGGATGGATACACAAGGCCGGTTGCATGTACACGTTGAACACGAAGTAAGCTGAAGACTGAGGGAGCTTGTTGACAGAAGACAACAAGGACGCGGGGGCCTTGCAGGGCGGCGTGCACGTTGCTATGAATGAGCGCGTGCACACGTTTGGAGGTTGTCCAGGCAAAGTCCGCAGCTGATGGAGCGTCCTTCACGCCGCTTGTGACTCGCATTGCGTCGCGCGCACTTCCTGGGAGCGAGTAACGTCGCGCACGCCGAATCTGGTTTTCGTTTTGTTTTTAACGAGGATCGCTGATCAATAACATCGCTCTCCATGGTTTTCGAAAGGTGAGTGAATCATGCAAATGCTGCCTGATAGAATGATGACATCAGCGCTTTGTTAAATTGATGGTACTTGCACTCGTCAATGCGAAATGCACCGCCGATGTTCTTCTTATATTATCCGCGTTGGCAGAGAGACGGACGGGATCGCCAACAGCATGCAAAAGAAGGCTGCGGAGTTGGAGCGGCTGGCGGAGGTGCTCGTCACCGGGGAGCAGCTCAGGTAAATCGGGCTTCTCTTCAAACCAGTTATCCATCATTTCAAATGGATCAAATGCAGGTGATATCATGCAACATGATGGACCCATTTTGGACTCGCCACAGGCGCAATTCACCGGCCGGTACATTTAATTCCTTTTGTTCCTATAATATCCGCTGGCGGGAAGTAATAAAGTACAACAAATATTTACATCGATTTTTCAGGCGTTTGTACTTTAGTTGAGGTTTTTGGGTTTTTTTTTGGCATGAAAGCTTACTTTTGCTCCGTACATTTGAAAAGAGCTCCGTAGGTTCTGTTCTGCACTTTTTTTCCCCCCACACAAATCAAAATGGACTTAGAGACATTTCAGAATCTGCAATTAAAGTTTCAGGGCTCAGAAGAATGAAGATTTATAGTTTGACCCATATTAGTATACCTCAAATAGTTTACCATTCCCTCTTGTATTTGATTGAAAATCAGTTTGAATGTGTTTACAATATCACGATCAGTGTTTTTTTTTGAACGAGTATTGGCAAAAGGACAAAAAGGGACCAATAGACAAGTATGCATAATATTGGATAACTTTTACGCTTAACAAGAACAGATTTTCCAAATGTTAAACTCGCAAGATGAAGGCGGCTAACGCTAAACTACATTTCTTGTTAGCGCTCTTATTTTGAAATATATTCACGCCGCTTCCGGTGCACGACAAGTGTGAGTTATAGATGTGTAAATATTGCTGCTGTGGCCATTTAATTGTTGTTAATGTTGGTCTATGAATCCAGCAATCGTGTCTCAAAGTGCAAAGCATGGCACCGATGTCTGGAATTTCACCCCGCCCGCCTCCCGCCCTCCCCCAATGAAATACAACCGAATTGTTCTCCCAATTTGTTTTATTTACCGTGACAACGCTAACATTCATCGCCACGCGAGAGTAATGGCTTGCGTCAGCACAAAGTTTCCAGTGTGCTGTCACCAAGCACCAGTTGTGTGTCTTTGTATGCCGTGCGTGTCCGTGTCCGTGTCCGGGGCCCGGCTGGCTGGCCATGTGACCGGGGTCAGTGTGGGTTGGCCTGTTGGTGATCCCAAGTTTCTGCTGTTCTGAAGTGGAAAGTGTCCGACTAAGAGAGAGTAGTCATTAGTCAAAGATGTTTATCAACAAATTTGGGAGGGACTGAGATCATTGCAGTGAAGGTTATGGAGAAGCAGTACAATGTGGTCTCTGGAATGTTGTGCAGTTTTATACGCATAGTTTAGTAAGGATTTTTGTTGCGGTACAATAAAAAAATAAAAATAATTCTACTGTGGTGGTGACGAAAGTGTGGATACGGTTTTCTGTGGTTGGTTAGCATGTCTGCCTCGCAGTCAAGTGGTTCTGGCTCCGGAGCTATTGCAGGGTAGTCCTGCTTCCTCCCACATTCCAAAAACTTACACAATAAGTTTTGAAGAATCTAAATTGCATGTAGGTCTTCATCTTTGTTTTGTTTATGACCTGTAGTTGCCTGGGTGTAACCCGAGTTTCATCCCACGTCAGCTGGGGATAGGCTGCAGCATGCCCATGACCTGAAATGGAGTGCTATAGAAAACGGATGGACGGATTTCGACTGATGAACCGTAATTTAGTGGGGTTGAAAGTGGATGCTGTGGAGTAAAGTACTGCAGGATTCAGAACTAAGGCAAAGAAAGTACAGTATATAAAAGGGGCTCTTCCACTTTTTCACAATGAAAATGTACAAAATTTTGTACTGTACCGACTGAGCCAAACTACTGCTAAGTGAAAACTGTACTTTTGTGCCTTATCATCGTTAGCGTGGGAGTTTGGAAAAGCACGCAGTGTAATGATTGACGCACTCCTTTTGTTGACCTCCACTCCCTGCTTTGAAACAGTGTTACATAACATAACAGTGTTTAAATGTTGGCGATTTTGTGACGTGATAGTTTACCACTTTGAGTATTTATTTATTTTTGGTGTGACGTAAAACTAGCTTCTGCTAGTCTAGCTTCTAGCTTCTTGCTAGCTTCTGGCCAACCACTTTACCAGCGACAAGCAACTTAATGACCTCGTCAACATAACTTTTTAAAGCTTCCACGGCCCAAATGGCAGCACCAAGTTTGCTCACGATATTGCGGCTAAGACCAATTGATGACAGGCATGATTGCCCGTTCAGCTAGTGTATATTGTGTCCTTTTGTTCACTGGTTAGCTGTTACGCTGCTAACTCCAAAAAATGCTGCTTGGCCCACTCGTTTGAAAACATTTAATTTACTTCAACTACAGTAGAGTTGGTAACTTACTGAAGTTACTGAACATTTTGACTTGCAGTCTTTTTAGCGTTCACGAATCACAACATCCACCCAAAATTCTACCAAAAAAAGTGTGGCATAACGTCAGTAAATCATTCTGTGAATCAGAATACAACAATGATGCTAACAAAAACGTAGCTTCATCACCTAAACTTTTCACTGTAAACATCTGGACTGCACTAAAGGGGAAGTCAACATTAAACATTTCTTGACAATAATATATGTGACCTCACTAGTGTAAACATGACATTCTGATGAATATTACATTTGTGGAATATGAGTTATGAAGCAAAATCCAGCCGCTTTTTTACCCGTCTTCGGGGGGCGGCCATTTTGCCACTTGCTGTCAACTGAAGATGACATCAATATTGCTAAAGGCTCGCGCATGGACCAATCACAGCTCACCTGTTTTTTTGGAGCTGAGTTGTGATTGGTTGTTACCTGAGATCTGAGCAAAATGATCATCTTCAGTCGACAGCAAGTGACAAAATGGCCGCCCCCTGAGATGGATAAAAAGGGCTGGATTTTGCTGCTCAACTCGTTCCACTAACACAATATTAACCAGAATACCATATTTAGACTACCGGTAGTGGGCTGTGTAAACAAGTCATTTTTTTGTTCTTTTTTTGGTGGGCGGGTGGTGTTGAATCCCTCTTTTAAGTACCAAATTTATCTCGACACTATATTAAAATAAAGGCTGGCTTAGGCTACCAGCTGACAGATGAAATGAAGTATTTTGTTTTTCTCCAAATTGCAGTCTGTGATTAGAAAATTGCAAAGTCGTTTTGAATTCCATTGTGGGCCAAATTTGGCCCGAGGACCACTTGTTGGTTTTCTCCTCCTTATACATTAGCTGTGAAGGTTGGCGAGCGCCAAACTATCCGGCATTTGCGAGCGCTCTTATGTAATGGAGCGTCTTCAGAAGGCCCATTTTGTTACTCGGCAACACAAGGAAGGAGACGGAAAGCGCTTTCCTTCGTATATGAAGCACACTGCGGGCATATCATGCAGCAGCTCTCCTTGCAAATTGGCGGGGTCACGTTGGGCGTGGGAACGCGGACTGGAGAAGCGCTCGTATAAGAAGTACTCTTGAAAACCACAATGTCGAAATGACTGGTTTAGCTTATTGAGTCTTTTATTTGGGGCATTAATGACTTGAATGGAGTGTGTTAAAACCAGCCAATTGCTAAATAATCAAAAATGGCTCCGATTAGAAAGCAACATTTGTTCTATAAAAGCTCATGTCGCCTTCCAGGTTGCGTCTCCACGAAGGGAAGGTCATCAAGGATCGACGTCATCACTTGCGAACGTACCCAAACTGCTTTGTGGGCAAAGAGCTCGTTGATTGGCTGATCGAACACAAGGAGGCGTCCGAGCGGGAAACCGCCATCAAGATCATGCAGAAGCTTCTGGATCAGAGCATCATCCACCATGGTCAGGCTGCACTCTTTTCTTTCTTTCGCTCTTTCTGTCTTTCTTTCTTTCTTTCTTTCTTTCTTTCTTTTTTTCTCTCTTTCCCCATCTCACTCCCCCAATTCGTTTGAACAGGATAAAGACAGCGAGACGTTCTAGAAACGAGTTGCATTGTACTTTTTGCAAACATAACAAGAACACCCAAAAACCGGATTCACCAATCGCGGTCGTCGAGGCCTGCCTGGCATCTTGCAGCTTTTCGATGTTTCCGCCTACCAGCACACCTGATACTAAAGATCAGGATGTTATCAGGCATGCTGATTATATGAATCAGGTGACGTGCGCTAGTGGGCGGAAACATCTCAAACCTGTCCAACTCCTGTCAACTCTGCCCTAAAACTTTCCACGGGCAATAATCGTGCCACACTAAATTTAGAATTTGGGAAAAAGAAGCCAGCGTGCCATATTAAAATCTGAAAAAAAACTTCTGTTCACTCAACACAAAAAGCTGCTAGCCTCTTTTGGACCCACCATGTTGACATTTTTAGCACTGTATCCTCAAATGTGACCGATGAGCAACCAGCAGTAACTGCATCCTGCAGTAATTCTTTTTTTATTTAATTTTTTTTTTGCTTTTTTTTTTTTTTTTTTTACTTTTTTTTTTTTTTGTTTTTACTTTTTTTTTTTTTTTTTTTTTTTTTTTTTTTTACTTTTTTTTTTTTTTTACTTTTTTTTTTTTTTTAAATAGAGGCACTGTATGTAGGTCAACGTCCCAGAAAGAAATATGTTCTACCTCTAGAGTTTGCACTGGTATCTTTGTGCCACGTTTTTGTTTGTTTTTTTCCTACAAGAGATTTTTAAAGTCGGCTTTCAAACTAAACTTTGTGCTGTTTGCGCATTTTCAGTGTGCGACGAGCACCGCGAGTTCAAAGACATGAAGTTGTTCTACCGCTTCCGGAAGGACGACGGCACCTTTCCGTTGGATAATGAAGCCAAAGTCTTCCTGAGGGGGCAGCGGATCTATGAGAAGTATGTAGCTCATGCACACGCGGCGCTTTCAGGCTTCCTCCTCACTCTTAACTCATTGACTGCCATTGACGGAAAAAGACGTCAAATAATGCATTTTTGCTGGGCTGGCAGTGAATGTGTTCAACACAATGTGCCAATATATTTTGTGATTATATTGCAGCATCCTTTTTTCCTTTTTTCTTTTTTTTAAGGCAAATTATGCTTAAAAATCCGTCAATTTTGGTTACATCTCATCTTACCTCATTGACTGCCATTGACGGAAAAAGACGTCAAATAATGCATTTTTGCTGGGCTGGCAGTGAATGTGTTAATACATTAAACGTTGTTTTCCTAAGCCATAATTCTTCTGACGTTGAGTCGAGCTCAATTATTATAAAAGCCTTTCAGGCAGTGGTGGAACATGCGGTAATTGAAGTTCAATTAAGAGCATTTGTCCAATCGGCACAGGGCAGAACATCACTAATGGAACTGTTTTGTTTGTCTTCCTCTTTTTTTTTTTTTTTGCCCGTGATGTTTTGCACGAGTTTGGCTGCAGCAGTTGTATCAACTCCCATCTTAACCGGCGCCGGTGCCTCCTCTTCTGTATCTCTCTTAACACTCGCGCCACTCTAAACAAAATCCCACTTTTGCTGTTTCTAGACAACGCACAAACAAATGCGCACACACCAGTTGCATAAGAGTCCAAGCAAAGACATCTGTCGTCTCCGCCCTCAAAGCTTTACGTAATCGAGAGCAGGACGCGCAAACATTGACAGACGCGCACGAGTTGTCTTCAGAGTTTTTTATGCCAGCTTAGTTTTGTTTGTTTTTCCGACCCAAATTAGTATCAGGAGCATCAAATTAGTATCAGGTTTACTTGGCTGCCTTTAAATTGAGTTCACTCATCAGTCAATGAAAAATAGTCTTTTCGGGTGAACCGTTAATTTTGTCATTGCTGACGAATTAATCAAATTGTCATTCATTTAGTTCAACTTTCTCACAGGTACATTTTTTCAGAAATAGGCTGATAACAAAATATTTTTAGGCTTTTTAAATTCATATTTAACTCATTCACTGGCCGCCATTTTCACATTTCGCAATCCCGTTCGCTCCCGGCTGTTTTACTGGATTTTGACTGATTTTGCAAGGCCCACAGAATATTGTGTTCAATTGCTATAAAAGCACGGAACCTATCAAAAGAAAGATTAAAGTCTCTTCTTTCATCAGGAAAAAAAAAGTATGTTTCTATCTGTTTCCGTTTTGCAGCAATTAGCATTAGAAGAGAGCTAAGTTTCATCAGTTTTCACAAATCTATTTAAAATTGTAAGTAATTGAGCTTTTTTTCTAGATGGCCCTGGTTGATCTCCTTTGCTCTGCTGCCACCTGATGGCCGTTTATGTAATAGCTACCATTTCTGCAACCGTTCTTTGCAGTTGAGAGGCTGCATCAAAGCCTTCTGTATGCTCTAGCAAAAAAAAAAAAGTATAATACGTCTTTGGGACACTTAGAGCATTAAAAAAAACGTATTCATACGTTATTGGGAGTAAATGAGTTAAAATAATCAGTTTTCAGTATGTCCCCTTAAGGTTTAAGTAGAAGGTCCACAGAGCACATTCTCAGTTCTCATTGCAACCGTGTTATTTGCTGAAATGGAATAATGCCGAGTAAATATTCAGGTCACGACTTGACTTTGAATAATCCCAACCTATATTCGATGCATACTTTCTGACTTGCGTAACACCTCCGGTGCTGTTGGTGAGACTGCTCGCGTTCCCCTCGTTGAGCTAACACAAGCTGTTGACTTAACATCTTAAGCTGGCCGAACGACGACCGTGTACAAAGTCACCTTTCACGGAACATTTCGTCCACAATTTGTACACGCCTGTTGAGCCTCTCCTGCTAAAAGTCCTCCTCCATCACAGTATGACTTCAACAATTCACGTGTCGACTTTACAAAGCCTCCTTAAATGCACCGCTGCGACTTGTTTTGACACTTGAGCTCAGGATAAAAATGTTGATTTAATGAACCCCTCTGAGAGGATAATGCAGACAGAAAGTGCTCCTAATTTATTTTTCCTCAGAATGTACGTACGCGTGCGTCATTTTGTTTAATTTCATCCATCAGGATTGTGGAAACAGTTCGTGGCAAGCTCCTCAAGAGAGAGCAAAATCAGATTTGGAGCTAGCTTGCATATGCTAAGTCGTTAGCAGTTACTAGGGTTGTAACGATCAGGGCAATATCGTGATATTGCGATTTTAAAACTGCCACAATATCGTCGTCGTCATGTTCACAATATTTAAAGAGAACACAAAAAAAAAAAGTCAGGTTGATTTCCATTTGTGCAGTTCTAGCACCCTCTCGTGGCTAGTTTATTAGTACAATTTAATTTTCATGAGTGATGTTTTGGCCTTCTATGTTTAAAATCGATGCAAATTGTCAGATGAAGGGGAACCGAATTTGCTTGTGAAGCCATCAATGTGTGCCTCAGTATTGTTATTAGAGATTGTAGGTGGTTTATATGCATTGCTGTTATGTGCAAAAGCACAATATTGTGATTTTTTTTTTTTTCAGTATGAGCTCTTTTTTTTTTTTATACAATATTATCATATCGTGACCTTCATATCGTGATATTGTATCGTGATGTTTCGATATCGTTAACATCCTTATCAGTTACTGCCATGTTCTGTCCACAATTGACCTACATGCACTTTCATGTATCCAGTACAAGTCAATCCATCCGTCGCCTACTGAACTACCATAAATCATACTTCTTTTAATGGCCGCCTATCTTTGGGTGTATCCCATACACAGAACATGTCATAGTTGAGCTCTAATCTAGTCAGAATGACAGTAAATATTTGTTAATATTCAGCTGTGGGATGATGTAAAGTCGACCGTTTCAGTGTGTGATGGCTGAAGACCAAACAGAAGAGAAACGTTGCGTTTTCCACTCGTGACGTGCATGTGCGGACGCGTCCTGGTTGAAAGTGACTCAACACGACGTGTGTCTTCGTGCTTCTTTTGCCTCGCTGACTTGGTGACAGTCGTTGACTGACTGACGGCTGTTTTTTGGCGCAGGGTCAGTCAGCAGTTCTGCCCCCCCCCCCGTGCGCGTACTTGTTTCTTTTTGTTACCAACGTGTGGCTCATTGCAGACATCCACTTCGAGGTTTTGTTACAGACTATAGAATTGTGTTGGGCTTTTTTTTTTTTGCCTATTGTGGTTGTTTGCTGGAGTTGACATCTGTCCTACATCATTTCAAGACATAATTTCAACAATATTTCACTTTCAAATTTTGTCGGGAAAATTTGACATTTTGGGACTGAATAAAGTCTTTTCAGAGTAAAATTTACTCTATGAAATTGGCTGTGTACAAGAGACAAAATATGAATATTCAAGTTTTCAATCATCTTAAAACTGTCAAAGCCAATTTACCAAAGCATATATACAGTACATAACTGTCTTGGGTGCCTTTCCTCACAGGGTTCTTCTGTGCCCCGCCATGTTGGGATATGGGAGGGAGGGATGGCTTTTTCTTTTTCTTTTTCTTTTTCTTATGGATGTTTTATTTGTTTCAGCACTTTCAGTTGCATTTGAATGTATGAAAGGTGCTATAAAATAGTTTGATTTGATTTGATAACTAATGTTGTGCATGGTAAGTTTTGAACTTTTTACATTATGAAGATTTTACTATCAATATTATCAAAAACAAAAAGTGTTTTATTTATTTTTTTGTATTTGTATTTATGTACCAGTATATGCATGAGATATTTTACATTATTATTATTATTATTTATTTATTTTTACTTTTGAATGTATTTAGAAAATATTTTATTTTGTTTTATTCTAATTCTATATTTATAATGAATGTATTAATCATATGCATTCATTGCAAGCTCCTGCGCATAATAATTGTTATTATTCCCAGCGGCTCAAAAGCTTTGCGAGCTTCAAGAAATTCAAGTTTTAAATTCCTCAATGTCTCCGCTCATTCGGATTGTAAAGTCGGGAATGTGTCTGAGCTGCTGCTTTGGAAGGTTGAAATCTTTATACACCGTTTTTTCTTTCATTACTGACTACTACTGTAAATAAGCTCACAGAATCCCAAACACAAATGAAAACACTTTTCAATCGATTGAGGATTATTAATGCAGTTTTCATGTCACGCCAAATGATCATCACGGTGTCGATTGTCCTGAAATGAAAAACTAAAGTTGGTTTCCGCTGTCCAGGTTGATGAACACGGAGAACAGCATCATTGAGAGCCGGGAGGAGGAAGGCGGGAACTTCGAGCGGACGCTGGTCGCTTCCGAGTTCATTGATTGGCTCCTGCAGGAAGGGGAGATGGCCACCAGGGAGGAGGCGGAGCAACTGGGCCGGCGCCTGCTTGAACACGGCATCATCCAGCATGGTGAGGACTCGGGGAGGGCGCCATTGGCAATTATCAATTTGTTGGATTTTAACTTTTTTTTTTTTTTGGAAATGTTTCGTAAAATCAGGCCACTTTTAGAAATTCACCTCGTCGTTCATCATTTCTTTTAATTTACTCGTTTAATTTACTCTTCGTCTCACTAATTTTCCACATCTCTTTATGAGACATTATCGTCCTCAATATTTTACGTGTGAGTAGTTTTCAGAGCGAACGAAGAGAAAGCAGACAAAGAACTCGTTGTCTTGTGTGTTTCTCCGTAATCGAGCGTCTCCAAGATCTTGGAATGTGCTCTGATACATCCTTGGCACACGCTGCAGCTTTTTTTTTGGGATATTTCAACTCCCTTCTTTAACTCTTTGACTGCCAAAAACGTTTAATAACGATCAGTAAAATCACAACGTATGCCGCCATAAACGTTAAATGACGTCAACTAAGTTTTGTATTGATTTATTTTTTCTCAGTGCAACGTCTAAGTGCAGTGCTGCCTGGTCAATGGGTTGTGGAATCAAAGACACACACTAACTATGGCCAGCAGATGGAAGCATTTGTATCTCTTTTTGTGAATGATCAAAGCCTTTGTCATATCAAAGTTGTTGTTTTTTGATAACGTGTGGCAGTAAAAGAGTTAAATTGTGACATTCATACAGAGGTGACGAGACAAGTCAGGTTGAGGAAACTGCGCCAAAAGCAGCACGAGGAAGTTAACACGAGGTCGATCAGCATTTTCATATGACGACACATGACGTCGTCTCATAGTGCTCAGTTTTCTTTTTTTTTTGGTAAGTGCATTTTTGTGTGAACTGTATGACTCACATTTTAATGAATGATTTAATCAGGAGTCTAAGATGTGCTACAACAACAAAGATGAGCCACAATTCCCAGCATGCCGTTCCATATTGTGCATAATTTGCTCATCGTCAATCATCTGACTGCAATCAAAACACATCGTGGCTCTTTAAAAAAAAACAACAACACTCTTTTCAACTTGTAATTCACTTTCCTAAAACGATGCTGTGGCTTCTCTCGAAACAGTCACAAACAAGCATCACTTTGCGGACGGGCCCCTCCTCTTCCAGTTCCGGATGAACTTTCGTCGGCGGCGGCGTTTGATGGAGCTGCTGCACGAGCGCGCCGGCGGCATCCCCGAGAGCCACGACAGCCCCTTCTGCCTGCGCAAGCAGAACTCGGACGGAGGCAACACCAGCTTTCTTTCAGGTAGAACGCACGTTGCCTCGAGCGACGGCTGCGTATCGCCTCTCATTTCCTCAATTGGTTCCATTTCCATTCAATTCAAATTGATTCTATTCAATTCACATCATAGCGAATTATGCAAAATCAAGTCTTCTTAACTAATTCACTGCCAGCCATTTTCACTGAAGATTGACTGGATTTGGACTGATTTTACAAGGCCCACAGAATATTGTGCTCTATTGCTATAAAAACATGGAACCTATCAAAAGAAGCGTATCGAACAATTGTGTGGCTGAAAGTCGACTAAACTTTTACATTTTGCTGGGAACACGTCTAAATATTGGCACAGGTAGTGTAATGCGATTTCGGTGAATTTCGGAGCACATGCAGATTGTTATTGTTGTTGTTGTTGTTATTATTAATTGTTATTATCATTAATTTTTATCATTAGATCTCACTTTGCGTGTGATGTGTCCAGTGAGTCCGACGAAAGAGATCAAGATGGCGGTGGGGGTCCGCCGCAGCAGCATGAGCAGCAGCTGCGGCAGCAGCGGTTACTACAGCAGCAGTCCCACACTCAGCAGCAGCCCGCCGGTCCTGTGCAACCCCAAGTCTGGTGAGCAATGACGGAAAAAAGCCGCAAGTGCCGTTTCGGTCTTACGTGACCATTTCAAGTTCGAGTCATTGCAAATCATTTCATGAATGCTAACGTTTTGTTCCAATTGTGTCATGTGCATCATGGGATGAGGTGGAAATCTTTAGCATAGCATCAGAACTTTATTTTTGTGTGTTTTTGAGGGGGTTGTGCATTTTTTTCCTTAGTTCAGATTAATAACAAACTTTGGATTTGTAAACCTCTGTACACAAGCACAAACATGTTATCACTTCCACACTCAATTATTTTTTTTTTAGTCGTGTCACTAAATGACCAGTCACAGAAATGAAACATTCAGTCAACCTAAACATTACCGGCCTAAAAATGGATTTAGTTAATATTTAGATTTCGTTACATTTTAGCCAATGTGAATGACATTTTATAACCTTGCCAACATTTTTTTTTTTAAGGCACATGATTGTTTGCTGTTTAGGGATCACGTTTGCGTCTTGTACTGTTAGAGGAAGTTGTTGTCAAAGGGAAGGACGACATGTCCCGGGTGAACCACATACACATAATGCAAAGTCAACGTGTGTGTAAAATCTATCCCAGCCTCTGGCCTTAATCAGTTAATAACATACGAAAATGTTTGTGTTTTTGAACAGTTCTGAAGAGACACGTGAGTCCAGAGGAGCTGCAAACTCCAGGAGGACCTTTTTTAAAGAAGACATTCACCGTAAGACACAAAGACACACATTGGAACACTGCGATGGTCACGAGTCGCAGACTCGTATACACTACAGCACTTAGCTCATTTGCTCCCAATAACGTGTAAATACGGTTTTTTTAATGTTCTAGGTGTCCCAAAGACGTATTTATACGTTTTCTTTTTTTTTGTTTTTGTTTTTTTTTATGCTTGAGCGTACAGAAGGCTTTGATGCAGCCTCTCAACTGCAAAGAACGGTTGCAGAAATGGTAGTTATAAAACTGATGAAATTTTGCTCTCTTCTAATGCTAATTGCTGCAAAACGGAAACAGATAGAAACATACTTTTTTTTTTTTTTCCTGATGAAAGACGAGACTTTAATCTTTATTTTGATAGGTTCCATGCTTTTATAGCAATAGAAGACAATATTCTGTGGGCCTTGCAAAATCAGTCCAAATCCAGTAAAACAGCCGTGAGCGAACGGGATTGCGAAATGTGAAAATGGCGGCGAGTGAATGAGTTATATGCATTGACTACACTGTATTTTGTGTTTTTTCTAATGTCGTGAGCGCAATTCGAAGGATGATGTGATCATTTGATGTTGTCTTCCCGCAGATCGTAGGCGACGCTGTGGGGTGGGGCTTCGTCGTGCGAGGTAGCAAACCCTGTCACATCCAGGCGGTGGACCCCGGGGGGCCTGCGGCAGCCGCCGGCATGAAGGTAAGGACCCGAATCAAAGATGGAAGGCACCGTAGCAAAAAATCAAAACAACGATGTCATTTCATCTACATGGACGTGTCGAAGATTCACAGCATAAAAACAATGTGATGAAATGACTGAAAGAGTGACTAACGAAAGTAACTGCTGGCGGAAGTCATGCTGCCACCACAGCTGGCACAAAATTGTGTATGCAGTGTGGCAGCAAGGAATGCTGGGAATGCTTTGCGCAAGTGACGGTGGTGTGAATTGGTCGGGCAGGAGAAAACGACTCGCAGAAGCAAACGCACGACTTGTGTTAAGCTGTCATGTAGTTGGTGAAAGTTTAAACTTATTTATCCATTTTTGGTAGTCAAACATGAATATTTTGCCTATAATAAATGTCATATTTTCATTATTTTTCATGTACAATTAGTAGCTTTCAAAACACATTTTGCAGCTTGCTGTCGACAGAAAATGACATCACAAGGGCCCAGGTAGCCAATCACAGCTCAGCTTGTCAATGTCACGTGACCAAACCTAGAAAACAGGTGAGCTGTGGGTGGTTACCTGAGCCCTTGTGATGTCATATTCAGTCGACAGCAAGTTGCAAAATGTGTTTTGAAAGGTACTCATTGTATGTAAAAAAAATAATGAAAGTATCAAATGAATTATGGACAAAATATGAACTTTTTATTGCTATAATGGGCTAAATAAGTCAAGTATCACTTTAAAGTTTGACAATTGATGATTAACTGTGGATTGAAAATGTAATTTTTTATTTATTTTGTATTTACCAAAAAAGAGGAAATGGGATCCACTTGTGCTTTTGGTCGCAGTGCAAATGTGTGTGATGGTTCACGGGTGCTGATAAGCTTTCGTTGTTATCTTAATGTCATATTAACAGGCCTGAACTTGGACTGACCCATTTGACTCTCAAATGAAACCTTTTGAGAGGGCCCGTTTTTTTTAATTTTTTATAAATACCTCACCAGGATGCAATGGGATTCATTCAGTTTAAACAAAAAAATATTCTAGTAATCACGGGAAATATGTCTTGGAAAAGAATGTTATTTATGAACTGTATTTTAAAGTATAATTCATCAGTTGTTGAAGTGCTGCCTCCACGAGTGAAAATACAAGAATGAATATTCAGTTTCCCGAAAGGGGAAATTCCAGATGGACTCTGCTGTATAGTTGACGTTATTCACCACACAAACAACTTCAGTGTAAGCACGCAAGGAAGGAGAGAGAATTTCTTATTCACTGCACCGCTTTCAAATGGACGGAACCTGAAGTGAACGTGAAGTATTTGGAGACAGACAAAATCCACTTGGCTAAGTTGATATTTGAACTGAGCACGACGGCAAAACAAAATCTCCCTTCTGCCACGTGCCAAATTCAACTCGCATGTCATCAACTCGTGTTGAATGTGGAACAAGCCACACGGACGACTCGTTAACTGAAGGTGGAACTTTTGCACTTTTGATATTGTGGAACTCACCTACCGGCCTTTTCGTGCTAGCTTTGCAACAAATCCAGAATTTATGTCTTTGCATAGGTAGACAAGTCTAATCCACCTTTTTTTTTTTTTTTTTAAGCATGAGGGCCAATTGACCATGTCAAAAATTATTTTGAGTACTTACTGATGATAAATAATAATAATAATAATAATAAAACATTATATTTAAAGGCGCCTTAAGGACACCGCACAGTATATTAGGAGAGGACTAAGAGAGAGAGAGAGAGAGAAAAAAATGCTGCCCAAAAAAAATGTATGGTGGCCCGCAAATGGCCCCTGGGCCATAGTTTGGACACCAGTGCCACTGTGTTAGGAGGAGTTGGTTTGGTGCTCCACATCAGATGACTCATTTTATTGATGGATAATTAGTTAGCAGTAACTTAATCTTCCGATGGACGGCCACGTTGCAAGTTGTTGCCGCGGGCGTGTGACCTCACGTCACACACGCAGTAACGAGACCGTCGCACGTCTACCCGACACACTTTTTCGACTAGAATTACTTTGTTTGCTATACTAAACAAAACCACATTAGAGTTTATGTCTGTCTTCAGCCTTTCTATCGTGTTGCCTTTCTTATCAGGCACCTTTTCAGTTTATTCAGGCCATATCAAATTTATGGAAATAAAAATAGGACGCAACATGCTGTGTATTTACTACTTTTCATAACAGATTAATGGTCTCCAATGTTACATATGTGTATTTTTTTTAACTTTTTTTTTTTTGGTGTGGTCCATTTCTAAACTCTCTTTGGTTGTCCCTCATTTCCTTCCTCTCTTCCTCAGTTGGCAAAAGTGCGTTTATTGTCTGCTCGCCACTTTTTCACTTGTCTTTTGTGTGAATGTTTGCTAGCTGCTAAATGACGTCAAACATATTAGGAACCTTTTTCTTTTGTTTGGGTGTTTTATCTTAGTTGGGACTTGGAGTGCTAAGACGTAGTTTGGCAGAGGTGATGTTAATAATTAATAACCCGCCAAAGATGTGCTCGTAAAATAGTATTTGGGGTTGTCGAGAATTTAGCAAAGTAAAAGGTCAGCCTGTGAAAGCATTTTATCACCTGAGAAGGAAAAAAAACGGTCTCAGCATGCGTCCATTATTTGCGCTGCACATTTCCTTCGTTCTTCCTCTGAGAGACTTTTTTTTTTTTTTTTTACCTCCTCCATTGTCCACTGGCAGCCCGCCAAGAGTAACAAGCCCACAGTCAGGAGGAGGAGGCCGGAATTAAGGAGGTGGAGATGGGGGGGGGCTGCTATGAGACGTTGAAAAGGAAGTTTGAACAGACCGAACAGATAAGATGAAAAT
Organism: Festucalex cinctus; assembly: GCF_051991245.1. Taxonomy (NCBI): domain Eukaryota; kingdom Metazoa; phylum Chordata; class Actinopteri; order Syngnathiformes; family Syngnathidae; genus Festucalex; species Festucalex cinctus. Next base: position 12,652,939 of record NC_135417.1, read on the forward strand.
CTCTTCAGGTGTGATTGTGAAGAGTATTTTTGGCCTTTTACATCCTGAAGAGGTTTGCAACAACAATACTTTGTTGTTGTTGTTGTTGACAGTCGTCACCTCTTCCTGCTTGCTGTATTGCGAAACCTCAGGAAACGTATTCAACTGAATTAGCTGCCGAATGTGTGAAAGTCATTCGACGCGCGTTCTCCGGAACGTCTTTAACAAGCTAACGTGGGCAACTTGGGCGATTTCGTGGTCCTGCTGAAGTGCAGAAGCGACGTCATGTTGCAAGCGCTTGCCTTACTTTTATTGGCGGCGGTTGGCAGTTGCGGTTCGGTGATGATGAGGAAGGCGGAGCCAAGCTCGCATGTGGTCATCATGTCGCTCCTCGGGCAATCGGAGTCAGCACTTTATGCATGGCAGGGGAAACTTGTTGTCATAGTGTTTGTTGGAACATGCTGTTGTAATTGTTTCCAAAAAAAATAAAAAATCAATCTTTGCAACAGCTGTTTGTGATACGATGCTATTAAAACTTTCCGCAAACATTTTGGTTGAAGTCCAAATTGCATGACTTGAAGCACATTCAGTGTTTTTTTTTTGTTTTTTTTGGAGCTCCCATTCATTTCGGCGAGATGATCCTTATTGAGGCTCCTCTGTTTACTCAGCTGTCCGTCCAGTCGTCTGCGTGCACTTTTGTCTTCTCAGCAATGCCAATTTCACGACATGATGTGGGAAGAGGATCATAAACGACACACGGCAACATTTACCGTAGGCTCCGAGGCTCCAATATGAAGTCGCTCTTTACTGTAATGACCCCCCAAAAATCCCTTTTGAAAATGAGTTGCTGGAAACGACTCAATGCAACATAATCGACTTTTCCAACCTGACACGCCGGATGGCTTTTGTTTCACCAAAAATGTTTCTTTCTCAAATCCGTCAGAAAAGGACAAGGGGACCGGTGGGGCGCTGTGGGGGCCCGCTGGGCCTCGTTCTGCGGCCTTGGGCTCGGGGGTGTGGGCCGGGGCTGGGGCGGGGGTGTTCCGGGTGTCTGGGTCGGCTCGCCGACCGGTGTCCGCTCGGGTGGCTTGGGGGTGGCCTTGGTGCTGCCGCGGCCTGGGGATTCCGGGGGGGGGGGGGGGGGGGGTGCTCGCTTTGCTGGACCGCGGTTGACGGCTTCTTTCTTTGGTGGTGGTCCTTATGCATGCCAGATCCATCGCACCAGCATCTACTGAAACTCAAACAGAAGTTGCCTCTCCCTCCCACAGCCCCTTGAATCAGTGGGTGCTGGTGTCTGTGGATCTCACTTTGCTTTATCTATCCTTCCCTCCTTCCTCTCTTTAGTTTTTCCTCTGGTCACTTGAGATCTCAATTTATTGGAAGTTTGAGGTTTCTGGGGTTGGCATAAGACTCCGGTTTTGTAACCACGCAGGAGGGGTCTTGTTGGTGCTGGACTTCACTTTGATGGATTGGATGTACTGGCTTCTATTGATCTCACTCTGCCTTATCGATCCTTCCCTCCTTCCTCTCTTTAGTTTTTCCTCTGGGCTCTTGAGATCTCGCTAAATTTGCTGGAATTTAGAGGCTTCCGGGGTTGGCGTAAGACTTTGATTTTGTAATCATGGGGAAGGCAGGAAGTGTTTGGTCGGTGCTGGATGTCACTTTGATTTACCTTTCTTTTCTCTTTATTTCTTTTTTTTTTCTGACCTTTTCTCTGGTCTCCTGACCATTTAAATCTCACGACTCTGGCAAGATTCTGAAGTACCTGGTTAAGGCGAAGGGTAATGGGATATTTATAAGGTTTTAGGTGAATGAATGAGTATAAATTTATAAGTATTTGCACGCACGCACACGCACGCACGCAAACGCACACACGCAAACGCACGCACGCACGCAAACGCACGCACGCAAACGCACGCACGCAAACGCACGCACACATACACACACAAAAAAAAAAGAAAAAAAAAAAAAAAAAAAAAAAAAAAAAAAAAAAGAGCAATGATGACAAGACGTTGAATCGGTAAGACTACCGAATGAACAATTCTGAGCTCTTCAAAAAAAAAAAAAAAAAAAAAAAAAAAAAAAGAAAAGGACAAGCAAAAAGTGCTTGGAAGAAAGTTGGTTCTACTTTATTGATCCCGAAAAGGGAAATTCCCCAAGTCACAACCCGTCCAAACAGAATGCGAAGCAGAATTGCATCAAACAGTAGGAGGGCATCACAACTTCAATTGAATTCTTCTTCTTCTTCTTCTTATTATTATTATTATATTTGTTTAATTATTAATTCATTTATCAATCTATTATTATGTACTCCTTTCTTGCAATTTGTAGCGTCATGTCAGTATAAAATGATAATCAGCCAGGACACTTATTGGCACCGATGTTGGGCATATTGATGATTAGTATCTGCCAATAAAAAACATTTTACTCAGGCAACTATTTATTAAAAATTTTCGTTAACTTTATTATAAGAGATGTGACTGACTCTGGTAACCTTCTGACCCATTTGGGTTTTTTTGTTCCATTAAAACAAAGAAATGTGAAAGTATAAGTTGTCAGGTTTATTCTAGAAAACTATCGAATGAAGTTTCCGTTGAACTTTTGAAGACATATAGCCTACTAATAACCTTGGGAGCTCAAAATTTTGTTAGAAATTGAAAAGGACGTCTTAATGTTTAATTTAAAAAACATTTTTTAAAAAGCATTTGTATTTTAAGAAGAATTGATGCCAATAGCTTGGCTGAAAATGAATATCTGCTCCAAATATCGGTTATCCTTGACTACTAATAATCAGCAAACCATATCGATCCATAAGCAAATAAAAATGTCCGTATTCCTATTTAATCTCCCTTGCCTTTAGGTTTGCCAGTTTGTGGTGTCAGTGAACGGCTTGAACGTGCTCGCTCAGGACTACAGAACGGTGAGCAACCTGATCCTGACTGGCCCCAGGACCATCGTCATGGAAGTGATGGAGGAGATCTGAGACCACGTTTGAGAACTTTCCGTGAAATGAACGCTTGCGTCTGCTCTTCTCCCGTTCTTCTTCTTCTCTGCGTCTTGAAGAAGCGCACGCACGATAAGTGAGAAAGTCGACCGGGTTCTACTCTCCTTGGCTTTGAAATTTCCAGGAAGGACAGTCCAAATCTCAAAGTGACAATTTGGAGACGAATGAGTGCCAAGTTGCATCGAGAAAAGATGAATGATCACCTCCAGTGACCTTTTCCGTCGATAATTTCCAGTTAATCAACGGCAGCTTTGGGGAGAGCAACGCTGCCCTCTGCTGGCATAAATACATGTTCACACCAACATTTGCATCCAGACGCTCTCGATTCAATTTACAGCCAATGTGATTTCGATGATACCTATATGAACATAGGTACAGTGTAGATATGAAGTGCTTTAGTCCAATGAGGGTGCATAACATTTATTCAGGCTGATTTGGGATCAGCACTTACAACTACAGTATAATAAGCTCTGTTAGAAATTTCTATCAACAGCTAATATACATTTTTGAAGATCCATAAATAAAAAGCACAAAATATACCTAATACAGCACATTTCATTCTGTTGGCGAAGAAGTTGCTTCCAAATGCATACTGCTTAATAATGCTTTTCGTTTGAAATTACAAAATGGAAATCCCAGTTTGACGGTAACAAAACAAAACAAAACAAAAGTGACAATCATGGCAAACAAACGTAGAGATGAACAATTTGTGTTCACAAATCGACGTAATAAAAGCATCAAATTATGCAAGACTCCTGTGAGTCAGCAACTCCAAACAATCTCAACTTATTTGCTAATTGTTTGATAATTGGAAAAAAGCATTCAAGGAGATCAATGGGTGGATTTTTTATTTGATTTTTTGATGTGTCACAGCCGTGATCCACATTGGTTAGACAGGGTCAATGCACACGTGAATGTATCGGAAATTCAAGAGAACTTTTATCGACGTGAAGCACTTAACTGATAGAGATGCATGTTTTTGTGTTTAGAACGTTGCTACATCGTTAATATGTTCATACTGCAGTAATGATGGCCGGAAAAATGTCGTGCCCACATTAAAAAAAAAACACAAAAAAAACAAATGTGACATGGCAATTGAGCCCCTAATACATATTGTATATCCTTTTATGAACTTGATGTAACCGAGCGTAGCATATAAAGAAATTCAAGATGCTTTTCCTGTTGGTGTATGTCGTTATAAACATTAGCATCAACGATTAGAAAAAATCTCAGTACGATGCGGTGCCGTTCTACCTCACTGCAGACTACAATCACCATAATAAGCATACTGTTAAATATTAAACTGTAATATCTTTAGTTTGCCAGACTTGCCAGGATAAAGTATCAATCCATACACAATATCATTTTACCTCTCTGATAATGTCCAAAAAGTGATGATTATTTTATTAACGGCAGAATTTATTTGTATTTTGTATTAGCTCAGGTCAGGTGTATGAAATGTCCAATGAGTCTTTACCTTCAATATAGTTTCATTCCTTAATCCTCATCATTTTCTTTTGATATTGCCTATAGAGGCCACTAAAAAAAAAAAAATAGTTTTAAGAGGTGAGCTGTTTTTGTTGTCAATCTGTTTGACATCGTTAGCATCTTCTCTCCTCCAAAGGTAATTGCAGGCAAATCCAACAAGTGGACTCATTAGTTGTTCATTATTTCTCAACCAAACATGACAGCTAATTATCAGAACTGTTTTGTTTTGGTTTTCCTCTAAAGAAATTAATTTAAGTCATGTAAACATGCAGATTCTACAACGTGTTTAATCAGGCGATTATATATAATTAAGGGGTCTCAATATGCTTTTTTTTTTTTTTTTTTTTTTTTTTTAAGTCATTTGGGTACTTTTTTTTGTTTTACAATATCTTCAACATGAAAACACATTGATTACATTTGATATGTTATAGTATGCTTTGATTCTATTTTTTTCCCCCGAATAAAAACCTTCAGTTTTAAAACGGTGTCTGTAAAATTCTAAATATTTTTTGTTTCTGACACTGAAAATTCACACGACTTAAATGAATAATTTGCCTTAATGACATATTTTGCGTTATGATACCGTGTTGCATACAAAAGGTTCTGGTCCTGCTGTGGTGGCGTCATTGTTTTACAGAAACCTTTTAACTCACAATAGGGCTCTATAATATCCTGTTGACCAATTCATATTGCAGCAGTGACTTTTTGGCTCCATCAGTTTGAATGAATGAACTGTATCTACAGTAAATGCAGATATTTTACTGGGTAAGATGATTAAGTGTTAAATAAATGTACTCTGTGTCACTGGTAGAGTTATTTGCTCTTCCGTACATTCTGAGACGTATTGTTGAATTTTGCTTCTTTACCATGTGACTGTGAGAAAGCAAAAAAAAAAAAGAAGAAAAAAAAACATACTGAAAGAAGAGTGATTTTCTTCATTTTAAGGGATGTGGCTAAACTTGTCATATTCTCTTTGGACACTGTACAGATAGGTAAAAAAAAAAACTGCTCCAAAATGGACTGATCCGTTCAAAGAAAGAAAGAAAAAAAATCGTTTTGTATTCAAAACCTAAAATGTTAGGTCATTTTTGTACAAATCAATTTAAAAAACAGAACAAACAAACTATTTAGTTTTGTATAAAACAACCTAAAATATTGAGTCATTTTGTACAAAACAATAAAAAAAAAAAAATGTCATCGATTTACACAAAACAACCCAGAAAGTGGTGGACCGGTCGATTTATCACCCAAATTCGATATTTCTGACTCAACTGTTTTCAGAATGTACTAAAAGGAAAATATATTTAGTATAGCGTCCATCCTTAAATTTTGCGAATATGTGTTCCATTATTATTATTATTATTATTATTATTATTATTAACAAAAAATAGTTAAGCAGATACTTTACACAATACAATATTTTTTTTTTTTACTTTATTTGCTTACATTAGTAATAATAATAATATTGCTATACCATACAAATGTACTTAATATTGTGACCAGTGATTCTTTATCATGTATGGAATATTAAAGTAACAATATAAATGATAATATTTGAATTTGACTAACAATTGTCTGACTCCCTTCCAAAATAGTATTTAATTTTTGATTTATTCTAACTCCATTTAGTCCATATCGATTTTTTTTGGTGCCACATCTTGAGACGAGACATTTCCCTAAATAAAATGATGCAAGAATCTCAAGCATCATTAAACAATCTGCGCCAAGCTGAAGGTTTGAATCACAGTAGCACAAAGCGACCAGCAGGTGGCAGTGTTGTTTAAACAATTGTGAGCTATTTCCAAATAGGAAGACGCCCTCTTTGTTCGTCGTGATGAAAATAAAACACATGCTCAGTAGTCTCGTCCTGTCACCGCTGGTGGTTGACGTGCGGACGCTGCGGGTTCACTTCCCGCTCAGCGATGGTGTAAATGGGCGTTTATATTTGCCTGGTAGTTGTTTGGGGTATCAGCCCTCAACCAAAGTCCATTTCATAGCCTCCACGCATGTCAGCCTAATGAGGACAAGCAAGCACTATCATAGAAACGGATGGATGGCAGGCAGCGCATATTGTTGACTTAAAGTAAGTAAACAACTGTCAAATGTAGGAAGTAATCTTTCACAGCACGACCAGAACAGGCTCGACGAGTCGTTGACTGTGATTACAGGAATTGTCTCGATCCTGTCCACAAGTAGCAGCAAGTACAAGTGCCACCTGTTCAAAACCTCTTTGATTATTGTGTGAATGTTACTCAGCTTGAATCTGGTCACTTCTTTGACTACTACTACTACAATTGAGAACTTACATTTAGACAGGTGTGGAATGTTTTTTGTTTCCAAGTCCTTAAAACTCATTTGCTCCCAATAACATGTAAATACGGTTTTTTTTTTGGTTTTTTTTTTTTAATGTTCCAAGTGTCCCAAAGACGTATCTATACGTTTTTTTGTTTGTTTTTTTTATGCTAGAGCATACAGAAGGCTTTGATGCAGCCTCTCAACTGCAAAGAACGGTTGCAGAAATGGTAGTTATTACACAACCGACCAGCAGGTGGCAGCAGAGCAAAGGAGATCAACCAGGGCCATGTCGAAAAAAAGCTCAATTACTTACAATTTGAAATAGATTTGTGAAAACTGATGAAACTTAGCTCTCTTCTAATGCTAATTGCTGCAAAGCGGAAACAGATAGAAACATACTTTTTTTTTCCTGATGAAAGAAGAGACTTTAATCTTTCTTTTGGTAGGTTCCATGTTTTTATAGCAATAGAACACAACATTCTGTCAAAATCCAGTAAAACAGCCAAGAGCGAAAATGGCGGCGAGTGAATGAGTTATTAATGACATCCAAGTTCATGGATGCTGTTTGTCTTTGCGCCATTGAAAACCTTTATTAAAGTCATCCATATGGAATCTATTTTTCTCAGAGATCACAAAACTAGGCTAGCAATAGATAAATTGACATAACATGAGTGCCAGCAACCAAACTGATGTTTAAAATACTAACACAAGAAGACAATGTTTTCAAAACGGTCAACTCAAAACTCCAAGCGCAGGATAATTGCTCAGGATCATCTTTCCGAGACGTCTGAGCATCAAGTTTTTGCTGACTTTGATCACAAGGGAGGGGAAATGCTCTAATTTGGCCTGATTGCTGCTGTGCGTTTACTCCGCTTTACACTTGCCCGTGTTGCGGCTCTGATATCACTGGCAAAGGCGGAATATTGGCATGCTGTGTCGGTGCCGTTTGTACAGAGAAGCATCAGTGAAATAAGCGGGATAAATCCGAGGTTCAGCAGGCAGTGTAAACGAGGCAGTAGACCGGCTTTACATTAGTTAGACACATAAGATGCGTTTCCATCTCCTTCTGATGTTGTGATGATGTTACGATATTCGGTTCGACAGAGTTCAATAGGAATCCAAAGTTGGGATAATTCGCCTGAACGGTTTTCATGCAAAAGGCTCGACTGGAGCCTGCAGCTGTTAGCAGAAAGCAAAGTTTGCTGCCAGTTGAGTTAGCAGCACGGCATATTTGCAAGCGAGTCTTCCAAATGATCCAAAATTCAGCCAAATGCTTCCGGCAGCCATGACACCTGTGCGCTGTTTACAATCAGTGGTGTGAGATTTGGGTTGGATGATTTGAGATCAACCAGGCAATCGTAAATAATTCAGTTATTGGATACAAAGGATTGTAATGTGCCACATGAGATGCGGAATTTGGACCCAAACGCAGAAAAGACACTGGAGTTCCGGGGGGTCTTTATGGACAAAAATACAAAGTAACAATAGAGAGCAATTCTGGTTAAATCTTGAGCTGGATGGATGCGGCCAAAACTGGTTGAAACGTACTGACAAAAAGTCTCATTCAGTGACCACCGCGAGGGCAAAACTTAAACTTAAAATAAGAGTGACTGGACAAATTAAGACAAGCATAGCATAGCAACTGACCACATTATCATTATTCATAGTTACCTCATTTCATAATACTTCCCGAACATCATAAGAGACAAAGTAACTGCATAAGCATAATACACCCACAACATCATAAGGAAATAGTAACTGTGCAAGCATAATACAGCCATAACATCAAGAGGGACATAGTAACTGTATAAGCATAATGCATCCATGACATGTGAGTCATAGTAACTGCATAAGGATAATACATCCATAGTAACTGTGTAAGCATAATACAGCCATAATTCATCAAAAGGGACACAGTAACTGTATAAGTATAATACACCCATTACATTATATGAGGCATAGTAACTGCATAAGCATAACACATACATAGTAGTTGTATAAGCACAATACATCTGTGACATCATGAGGCATAGTAACTGCATAAGCATAACAAATCCATAGTAACTGTGTAAGCATAATACATCCATAATTCATCAAAAGGGACATAGTAACTATATAATATAATACAACCATTTTAACATATGAGGCATAGTAACTGCATGAGCATTATACATCTGTAACATCAAAAGGGACATAGAAGCTGTCTAAACACAATAACCGCATAGCATCCTACGGGGCATAGTAACTGTATAGTAATAGTATAATACATCATAAGATCAAAATCGTAACAGAATGATCCCACAACCCACCCCAGAACACAATCATAAGATAATGTCTACAACGGTGATTTATTTATTTTTTTCTGCCTGACATATTTCAGTCCAAAGTCAGTCGAAGAAAAGACACGAAAGTCAACATTGAACAAACACTGACAATTCCCAATGAGAATTGTGACATATATTGTGTTGACCTCAGTTGGGCACGACAAGATACGCAAGTCTGGGAATGGCAGTCAAGGTTGCAGATAACAAAGTGACTAATAACTGTTATCATTCGCACTAATCACTAGGTCGTGATCACTTCAGGCCCTCATATTAACCTGCTGCTTGTTATTAGCACGACAACTGAGTGTGGTTGGATTGTTGCTTGAGCTCAAGAAGAAGTTCTGGAACCTTCTTTGGCTTTCGGGATACGAACCACCTGAACCGGTCCAGGACACTCGACCTGTAAATAAGAACTCAAGTTCCATAGTGCACATTGAGGGGACGACATTAGTGAAGGACAAGAGTCAGCGCGGCAGCATTTCACGGCAGAGTGAGCAGATGGAAGCCATTTCTCTGTGAAGCGCGCATGACAGCCCCCTGGGACTTTGCCAAAAGCCACCAACATCAATCGCTGACCATGAAGAGAAAATCCATCCATCCGATGGGATGAAGATTGAACTGCTCAGCCAACAAACAGCATGTGTAGACAATCCCAAAGTCGCAACCTCCTCACGGACACGCGCGCTCGTATTGGAAGTCGTGCTGGGAGGATTTCTGGCAACATGCTGTAGGACACGAGTCAAGAAAGATGGATGTGGAAAAATATGGAGAAATTCCCAGTCAATACTTCACCCCAAGAGGTGAGGATACAATTCAACAACTTTTGTAGAAGCAATAGACACCTACTTTGCCTGTTCCCTAAGTCTAAACATGGTATTCTGATTAAAATTATTTGGTGTTGATTTGTGAAATATTAATAAAGTGGCGAAATCCCCCCCCCCCCTGTTTTTAGCCAACTCTTGCGGTCGACTGAAAATGACATCACAGTTGCTCCGAGCTCAGATAACCAACAACCAATCACGGCTCAGCTTGTTTCTGAGTTTGGTCATGTGGTGTTCGCAAGCTGAGCCGCGATTGGTCGTTTACCTGAGCCCTTAAGCAACTGTGATGTCATTTTCAGTCGACAGCAAGTGGCAAAATGGCCGCCCCTGACATGGATAATAATGGGGGGGATTTTTGCGGCTGAGCTAATATTCACATTAATTATTTATTAATTAATTTATTTATCCATTCCTTTATTAATTTATGGCCATATTTCGACAAATATAAAACAAAACAAAAAAAAAGATAAAAAAATAAATAAATTGAGTATGCACCAGTATCTGGTTCAAACCCAAAATATATTTCTTGTAGTTCTTCCTTGGTTTTGCCCAAACGCTTCACTACTTTGTGGAAATTTTTGGTTATAAGCAGTTTTGTATAATCCTGCTTACTTAACAAACAGATGAATGGTTGGTGGAAGTAAGAAAGCCCACAAGCAGCTCTCAGGAAAGTGTGAAAAACCCACCGTGGCTGCACACAGATGTGAAAATTGCCCTGCAACTGACGCTCCTCATCCTGTTTGGCTAACTAACCCAACAAAAGGCGCGTAAGAAACTTCCAGAATAAATAACCTTGAAAAAAAAAATTCTGATTAAATCGACATATTGCTTCGAATAGTGTAACAATCACATTGTTTATTTGCGTGAGAGATAAACGGTTCTCTTTCCCTCTATTTTTCGAAACCTTTTCAGACCAAATCTAATTGTCACAATTTTTGTTCATTTTCAGTATTGGCATGCAACTTCTGACTTCCTTATAAGATATTGCTTTGACTCATTACACTGTCAATCCTGTCATGACTTGTTTTTTTGTTTTTGTTTTTTTATTGCAACTGTAAATCTACAATGAAGCAGGTCAGAAAGTTGTTGTACAGCAATGCAGGGGTCACAAACTTTTCTGAATATCGCAGATGGACCATATGGAGCATAATGACCTGCTGCTCAACTCTACCTTCATGTGACCTTTTTTTTTTTTTTTCATTGGGGCCTCCACATTGGAAAGACAGTGACATTGAAGAGGAGAGAAACGATAAGAGAAACAAATAAAAATGAGGAAACCTGACGTGGGAATACACAAAATGGAATCGAAAGACATGCCAGCCGAAATAATGTATTCTGTAATACCAATTTGGACCTCTGGGGCAACAATGAGTCACAAGGGCCCAGGGTGAGTAGATGAAGAAGAAACAAGGGAGTAATGGCATCATCCTGACTTTTCAATTACATTTTATTTTTTTAATCTAACAGCCAGAATGACATATTAGTTGGATGTATTGAAATTTAATATACACAAAGAATTTCTAAAGCGCTACTTTAAGTAATTTTGTGCCTTCATTTTTTTGTTTGTTTAAGGCTTGCTGTGTGTTATTTAGACAGCAGCTGAGAAGCACCACCGGGAAATGATGAGGTTGAAGGGAACACGAGAGAAGGGAATCCTCCTCCACTTTACGACAGTGTTTATGACATCTGGACAGTTGTTTGACCGAGGCTTGAATGCGCGTATGCGCGGCGCCTCGGGGACACACCTGGCGCGTGTCTCGCGATTTGGACTTTCAAGCCATCCAGAGGGACTTTTGACCAGATAAGCTTCGCTTTCCCGTGACTCCCTCGAGCCTGAGGGCGAGAAACAGCACAGCACAGTGAGTCTTTATTTTATGTTATTTTTTAAAAGACTTTTCAGATATTGGACTTTTACACCAAAAGCTAGCATAATAGTATTCAGAATTTGAGCATTCTTTATGACTTATTATTATTTTCAAACTCCATCCATCTCATTCAGTTTGTACAGGATGGTCAGGTGTTGCGCTAATCAGTGCTAACCACATGTTGGCTTTAGTGCAGTGTTGTTGTTGTTGTTGGCAGCCATTTTAGTTTGAGGCCATTATTGTCTGTTCTTACGCCCTTGTGATCTTGTGAAAAGTCATTAGTGGCGGTCTAAATATTGTTCTAGTCGAAAGCACGCATAAATCAAGAGCGCACAAGGATGTTGTCTCGTCTTGCTAGCTTAACGCAAGAATGTGGCTGGAAAAATATCCCGAGATGTATTTGGTGTTGCGATCACAGATCTAATTTACAAAGAGATTCGCGTTCTTATGTAGTATACGTTCTCGAGTATGTTTTATGAAGAACGTACGTATTCTGCATTCTTGATATCTAGAAATCACCTTAGTCTTAAACTTACATTGTGGTCGTTTCTGTATGTAATAGATAAATTTAGTCAACTTTTAGTCAATGAAAACTAAAAAAGTTTGTAGTTTTTTTTGTTTTAAACAAATACACATCATCATGTATTTGAAGTTCAACATGTGATTTAGTCAAAATGACAAAATAAGCAACAAAGTTGTATATCTTATTTATATAACTACGACTGGCAGCAATCATGTACTTAAACTTTCTGATCTTTTTTTTTTCTGAGCAATGGCCAAAACCAGAATGTATCTGCAACATTTTCTTGCCAGATTTTGGTCGATTCATCCATAAAAACATTGGTGAGGTCATGTCTTTAAAATCTCTTGTAGATAATCCCAAATGTTTTTTTTTTTATGGCTATGACATCACAGGTTTGTCTGCAACAAACTCGTCAAATTCGTTAAGTTATTGGGCCTTTGTGCCGTTGGAACAGCGATTGGGACTTCCTCAAACAGTTCCCTCATACAATTTGTCCAAATTGGAAAATAAAGATTTATAGGGAACTCCCTGATGACAGTAATTGTTGAATTAATTGTGAAGGTGTCTCAAAATGTTTCCCATTAAAATATCTCTAATTTGTCCATGCAGTAAAAAATGGAAGTAGCCACCTATGTTTGGAGTCATTTATTCCGCTTTAGACAGATATTTGCAATATGTGACAAGTTTGTGGTGCAACAAAAAACTTAATGTTCAGTCCACATAACATTTATTTCAGCTGTACTGTATTGCTGTGACCAATTTTTCTACATGCACAAGCATGATGAGCAACCTTTAACTCCCCAAAAGTTTTTTTTTTTTTCTTCCCTTCTCTGCGGTAGTATCCCCATTTTAGTGAGTATAAATGAATATTTTCCCACAGTACACCTGTTGTTGTCACAGCACTGTTCAACTGTCATTATCCGTAAACAAAAAACACAATTAAACAAAAACAAATGTTTTAGAACATATTCTGTACGGAAGGTTTTTAATGAAATAAAGTTCATGTTTGAAAGTTTCTCTGGGAAAGCCATAAAAAATGCACACTTGCCTCTGGACCTCAAGTTGCATTTTATATATATACGAGCAACGCAACCTTATGATAAGGCGATATGTATATTTAACGTTTAATGCGCTTGCAAATTCCAATGAGTGTTTCCTCGCCTTGACTGGCGAATTGAAATGTTGTGACCTAGCGGCTGTGATCCGGACCACAGGGTCGAGTGGTGACCCCCCAAGGGAGGTTGCTGCAGCTCGGCTGCACCCCGGAAGGATGAACGCGGGTTCTGTTTTGCGCAGCTGCACTGCGTGGCGCCTCTTCAATGTGCGTGCGTGCGCGTGCGCGTGCGTGATGAGACGTAGTGAGGGCTGGGACAGGAAAGATTAGCCGGAGGGAGGGATGACTGAATAACGAGGAGAGAAACCCCCAAAAACCCGAGCGAGCGAGTCGTATCCGGAGAGAAGGAGAAGGCAAAAATCCTTTCCGGGACGCGGTAGCGGTCGTTTCGGATTTCTTCTTCTTTTTTTTTTGGAGGAGAAGGGAGGACGCTCTGGATATATGACTGGACAGGTATGAAATGCGATTTCATATCACGTGAGTGCATGTGCGTGACAGTGATAGTGATACTGGGAGTGGGTGTCAGGTGCGTGCGGCTGCAGGTACAATTTGAATGGCTTTGCTACCAAAAAAAAAAAAGAAAAAAAAGTCAGCGTCTGATGTAGCCTATACTGTACTCATTCTTTTGTATCTCCAAGGTAGAAAACATGTTTGTTTGTTTTTAAATCTCATAAAATACTTGAATCTGATCGGTCGAATGTGAAAGGAGGCTTATAGTGGCTCCGTTTAGCTCCACATGCCAGCATCCAATCTTGCCACAACTTTGTTCCAAGTGCTGTTTTATTCATGGAGCTGCAGGAGAGCGGCTGTCCCCGAGCTGAGAAAGATTCCTCAGCCCTCCTCTTGCGTGTGCAATAATGAGCATTAGTCAGGAGGTGAGAGGTACAGAGGAGGTTAGAAAGGTACAAAAAGTGGCGAGGCGCTCACACGGCGTTCCCCATTTCAGCTGTCAGTCAAACTTGGGGTCATGTTTGTCCTCCAGCTTTTCCCCATTTCTCACAATCGACCTAATTCCTTCCTTAACACTATTTTTCGTCAATACTGGTGACAGATTGCCACTTGGCAAAAACGGAACCGCCGAAGAGTTAGTTTGAAAAGAACATTGACATTAGACACGTCTGTTGTCAAATCTTGCTTGAATTGAAAAGAACGAGAAGTTTAGATGCCGTCCCGAGACTTGTTAACAACACATTTCAAATTCAAGCTTCCAAGATTTCAATGCTCATTCAATTCAAACTGCAAAGTGTTAAGGTTGAGGACCCAAATTCAGGTGAAGCGAGGCAGCTTTTCACTCAAAAACGACTCACGTCAAACTAACAAAAAAGCAACCAAGATACTGCAATTGATCAAAAATGGAAAATAAACAAAAAGGCCAAACAAATTGGGCACAAAATAACAAAACAAAGACTAGGAAGAAGAGACTGGAAACAAAATGTGACACAGCAATGAAACATCCATCCATTTTCTTGACCGCTTATTCCTCACAAGGGTCGCTGGGGGTGCTGGCGCCTATCTCAGCTGGCTCTGGGCAGTAGGCGTGGGACACCCTGAACTGGTTGCCAGCCAATCGCAGGGCACACAAAGACGAACAACCATCCACACTCACAAGAACACCGACGAGACGATTGGGAGCACCCAATGAACCTGCCATGCACGTCTTTGGAATGTGGGAGGAGACCGGATCCACACAGGCACGGGCAGAACATGCAAACTCCACCCAGGCAGGCCGGAGCCTGGACTCGAACCCGAGTCCTCAGAACTGGGAGGCGGACGTGCTAACCACTCTTCCACCGTGCTGCCCTCAATGAACCAACAAAGGCTAAACGAAAGCAGGGAACGAAATAAAAACCGCCAATGACGAGACAAGAATGAGAGACACGTGGACAAGACGCACGTGGATGACAAGCACAGGTGGACACAAAACTTAACGAGACCGACGTTGACAAAAGAGACACAAGGAAAACGTGACAACTGAAATGCAACTTAAAGCTAAATCCAAATTAGTTCAACTGCCGTATTTTCCGCACCTTCAATGAATGACATATTTTCAAACTTTTTCCATATATGAGGCGCGACAGTAGAGGCTGGCGTTACGTTACGCATCCATTAGATGGCGCTGCGCTAAAGGGAATGTCAACAAAACAGTCAGACAGGTCAGTCAAACCTTATGAATAGATTACAAACCAGCTTTCTGACAACTCCCAAAATGAATAAACAGCTGTTTGATTATTTTATCTGAGGTAAAGTATTCGTATTAGCTAGCGATCCAAGATGGCGGGATCTTCTGCGCATGCGCGTCACCGATCGTGTCTTGACAGCGAGACCTGTTGCGGCTCAACATTGATCCATATATAAGGCACATGGTCAGCTTTTGAAAAAATTCCAGGCTTTTAGGTGCGCCTTATTAGTGCGGAAAATACAGTAAAAGTGTTAAATATATGAAGTGTCGTACTTTTATGAAAACGCAATATTGTTTGTGAAAGTTGAAAGCTCTTTTCTACATGTTCTAATTTACAGTTTTGTTTCGGCAGACTACGTGTATTGTTCAATAAATAATCACTAGTTTAATTTCTACTCGATAAATCAATCAATCAAATAAAACTGTTGTTTCAATTTGGTTGACTGGGATTATTTTGCAGTCAATGACTGAAAAAGGAGCAATTTTTCCATTTGAAGTCATTTGCATTCTGCATAGCTTGACTTGCATAGAAGCCGAAGTTTTGTTGTGGAAGGTCAAAGGTCGTCTTCTCATTCGTTTGGTTCATTTCTCTTCTTCTCCCAAAATCCGAATCTCTTCTGGAGACTTTTCTTCGAGGCTTCTCCTCTCTTCTCCTGCCAACAAAGTCGTCCACTGTTTCAGCTTCCGCGTGTGGGCGTCGAGCTGGACGCCCGCTCTGCAGTCAGTCTAGACTGCTCCACAACTGCCGCGTAATTGTCTCCGAGCGGACGTTACGTGGGGCCAACTGATTCCAGATCAGGCCCTGGGGGGCTGCGTCGGGGGGTGGAGGGCAGGG
Source organism: Festucalex cinctus (assembly GCF_051991245.1). NCBI lineage: Eukaryota > Metazoa > Chordata > Actinopteri > Syngnathiformes > Syngnathidae > Festucalex > Festucalex cinctus. The sequence continues at coordinate 12,669,366 of NC_135417.1, forward strand.
TGGCAAAGGTGGGTCTTCCTGACCTCCGGAGCCTCTCGCCGAAGCTGAATGGCATTCGTTCCTCCAGCGGGTCACTGGCTTTAATTGTCTCAATCATTTCTTTTCATCCTCTTGCAGGTCCATGTCGCCGCTCGTGAGGATGTTTTCTCGGTGGGCTCCGCTGGTGTTGCTGGCTGTCATTTGCCATTTCCCCAGTAAAGCACAGGATCAAGGTAAATTCTGCCGGGTCCTTTCTATTCCGCACTCTCGGCTTGTCGTCCTTTTCTGCGCTTAAAAGCACCTCTGCATCCCACGCCCTCGAAAGCCAATCTCGAAATCTCCATCTCCAAACTCTTCCGTTTCCTCCTTCTCGGTAAACTTTCCTCATCGCTCTTAATCAGATGACGTCGCACGCTTCGGGCTGTGGCGATTTGCCGCGCGACGCGTCTGACGCTCCGACGTGCCTTGCAATCAACTGCACGTCAGCAAAGTGGCTTCCGTCACAAAAGTGAGACGTCTGGTTTGGGCTGATGAATGGCTGAAATATGTCGATGAATTAGCACGTTTATCCTTGTATGGCCCAATTTGCATGAATGTTAATAATCATCGCACATCAACACTGCATAACAATGCACGTATGTTCATTGGCAATTACATTTACGACCAGATATTTTGAGTGGTATTTTTCCCTTGTGTTATTGTATTGTATCGTTCATCATTTAGTACTTTTTCTTATTTTGATTAGATTAAAAAAAAATAGTATTATTGACTGATAAATAATACATTTTTCAATCGTAACGCTCAGCCTGAATAGATTGGGAAAAATTTGAAACTCATTCGACTCTTTTTGCTACATTCTCTCTCTCGCTCTCTCATGTGCAATCTAGGAAGTGCAGAAGGTTAAATGCTGTACTTATCTTGATAAAGATTATAGGAAAATGAGCCAGAGGGAAATTTCAACATTTAGCTAACTGAATATGCACGTGTGCATGTTTGTGTGAGTGTGTGTGAAGTATTTGGGATTTGGCTAAAGTGGAAATAAAACAAGATGTGGACTCAATACCGACAAAAGTTTTCAAAGTGATATTACTGATTACTGTCAATTATCTGTACTTTATAATATGTTTAGAGTCGACCCCCACTATTTATGGATGATAGTGGGCTGGCCCACCAATAACAAAAATACACGTTTAATCGATTCCCATTGAAATGAATATTGGGGGGGGTGAACCTCCCCCCAATTTTTTTTTAGTTTTTATATTATTATTAATTTTTTTTTTATGCCGACAAACTTTCACCATATGTAACGTGGGGAAATGGGGGTGAAATGGTGGGAAAAAAATACAAGAAAAAAAATCTGCAAATATGAAATCCCAGGTTGCATGCAGGTGTGAAAACTCTGATTCAATCTAACACTTTATGACACCACTACCATGTCACAAAATAATAGACAAATCACAATGTAAGTGTGGTATGACAGTGAGACAGAGAAATTTTGCGTATTTGAAAAAAACAAAACAAAACCATTTTACAGTAGGCTTACTGTAATTTCTCAAGAATACAGAATTCTCAAGAATCTGACCTCAGCTGTACTCCACGTGAGCACGTGCAATGAAGATTCTGCAAAGAAATCAAATAAAGATTTCTTTAATTTTGAAATCTCTCAGAAGTGTCAGGATCAATGATCCACTTGTTGAGTAATCCTTTCATTGATCTCTTGCGCAACAACATGCAGGCAACTTTCAAGGGGATTTAAGATGGTTAAATAACGAATGTTTGTTGGTGGATTTCTGCAGGCTGTCTTAAATCTTGTTGGGTGTGGTACTTGCTCGTGTTCAGTTGATTTGTTGACAAGCTCGCATCATTATTAAATGGCGATTGCTTTGAAATGAAAGCAGGACTTTTCCATCATTTTTCACTCTTTTTTTTTCAACACTTAATTTAGATCTTCCTCTTTGATCGCATCATTTCCTCTCATTCTCACTTCTATAATGTTTTCTCCATTTTTTTTGTCCACTTCTCTCTATCTCTCAACCGCCATCATTTCATTCCAATTTTCAGCAGCTATTGTACCGCGTAGAGTGATTTATTTCATTTTAGGCAGAAAGAAACAAGAAGTGTGACCAAATTGTGTCAGTATAAATTAGACTGGGATTTGTTGCCACGAAGTTGCAGCATCACAGGGGTGACCCCCGATCCAATCTCGTCATTAAGGGGCAGACGAAAGCCGTGAATGTTTCTCGAAGCAACAAGATCAGGTCAGCTGGGATTGTAGATTGAGGATTTGGGTGTGTAACTTATAGCCGTGGAGGATATTTGTTAAAAAACAATCCATATCTTCATGATATCTTCAGGAACTCCCACTGGACCAAAGGGGAAAGAAAGACTGCAAGAAAAGGAGATTTTGCTCTATAAATAAAGTCCAATTATATAATTCTATCCATGCGTTATTGAATACAATTCAATAACAAATCACACTATACTATACATGTTTTTTTGTCTTTTACCTTTCACCTTAAGCGGATACTTCAGCGTCTCGCCAGGGTCGTGAAGTTCAGAAGGTCAGGAGACCAGAGGAAAGGTCAAAGAAAGGAAAGATAAATCAAAGTGAAATCCAGCACCGACTAAACACCTCCTGCCATCCACATGGTTACAAAATCAGAGTCTTACGCCAACCCCGAGATCTCGAGAGACCAGAGGAAAAACTAAAGAGAGGAAGGAGGGAAGGATAGATGAAGCAGAGTGAGATCCACAGACACCAGCGCCCACTGATTCAGCGAGCATGTGGGAGAGAGAGGCGAATTCTGTTTGAATTTCAGTAGATGCTGGTGTGGTGGATCTGACTTAAGACTTAGAATTAGACTTGACTTTATTGATCCCTTTGGCATGGCTCCTTCTGGGAAATTTGCATTTCCAGCAGCAATAAGAACAGATAAAAAAATAAAAAAATAATTCAATCAAGGTTATTACACCAGAGATTGAATTAATAATGATAATAATAAAAAAATCAATCAATAAATAAGGTTATTACACCAGAGATTGAATTATTATTAATAATAATAATAATAAAAAATAAAAATAAAATTGCGTCTTAATAAAATAAAATAAAAGAAAATTGAAAGTTGGCAGTTCCACACTTTCGGAATTATGATTAAACAAACTAAAAATGTGCAAGATTAGTCTTAGTATAATGAGGTAGTGGCAAAAGTCGCAACCCCATCCATCCATCCATCCATTTTCTTGACCTCTTATTCCTCACAAGGGTCACGGGGGGATGCTGGAGCCTATCTCAGCTGGCTTTGGGCAGTAGGCGGTGCACACCCTCGACTGGTTGCCAGCCAATCGCAGCCCCTCAATATAGTCTTCTTTCAAGTAACAATCCACCCTAGCAAACAGACTATATCGAATGTGCAAATGTTAGGTGAAATCGTTACTGTAGTTCAAATCTATTATGATATATACAGGCTCAATTTCATATAATCAGTTGTTGAGCATAGAATCTTTGTTTGGTGGACAGAACAATTGTGTTTCTGTTCTTCGGGCCAAAGTCCACAACATAACATGAAATATTTGCTGCGGAGGCATTGAGACTGATTAATTTTGTTCCCAACTCGGCCCCCAGAGGGTGCAAGTCCAAGCACTTTGCGTTGCAGCAAGCATAATAGGAGGGAACATTTGACTGTTTCCCACATTTCCATTTGAGAATCAAGTGTTTGTTTGCAGTCCAGTCATTCAATCAAGCTCCTTCAAGTTTTTTTTGCGTGGGATCCAACATGCATGTTTGCTCAGCTTCTGTTTGAATGCTCATTAATTTCATTTGATTGCGTTGCTAAACTCATTGAAATACACGTCAAGTGTTATTTTTCCTGTGTGTGTGTGTGTGTGGTTGTGGTTAGAAGGGCAGCCAGTAAGCGTGAGTGACTTTCTGGTGGCCGATGATTTCCAGCTGTAATGAACTCAAAAGCGAAGCCAGTGAAGTGAACGCATGAATTCCTAAACAAAAAAGGCAGAATGAAGTGGAAGCGACCTGCTTTGAATTTAAATAACGCTCATTTAAAGCAAAGCCAATCAAGTGGCAGCATTCAACGTTTTGAAGACGGGAATCCAGCTTGTCACGATCTCCAAACCAATCTGGAACGATTGCAGCATGGCGGCCATTTGAAGTGGCGCCAAGCAAGGTGGCTCATTTGTTATTAATGGAGCATTAGGAGAATGTAACGTAAATTAAAAGACGCATCGGTGACGACCTCATTTTGACGGGAGCTGATTGGAATGTTTGAAATACCGTATGAAGTCTTTGGCAAGAACTAGCGAGGCATAATTAATGTTGGTCTAAATCAGGGGTGTCCAAACTTTTTCATTTGAGGGCCACATACAGAAAATCAGAATGACGCAAGGGCCACATCATCTTATGACGAGAAATTGTGTTTAGTCCTAAAAATTGTACAAATCATTTATTTGTGTTTTTGCATATTTAGAAAAATGCTACAGTATATAAACCATTTTATTTGTAATATGGCAGTAGTGTTATTATAGATTTGGAATGTATAATTCCAAATATTATTATATTTTATTTTGTTTACGAAATTGTTTTTTTAATTTTAGTTTTAGTTTTTTTGTTAGTTTTAGTTAACTGAAATAACCTTAAATAGCGCCTGTGTTTTCCGACACCCTCCCTTCTTACTTTGACCATCTCCAAACATTTTTGTTTTTATTTCATTTGAACTGAGTCAAATGCCATTTTTAGCACACGCCGCGGTCCACTAAAAAATGGATGGCGGGCCGCTAAATGGCCCCCGGGCCATAGTTTGGACACCTCTGGTCTAAATTATCAATTGGATAGTTAAAAAAAAAACAAAAAAAACGGTGTCACGTGACTTCATCAGGTTTGCGGGTTATCGTGTGCCCTGTATTGTGAGGTGAAAGGTCGTGCGGCCCAGCGGGATCTTCCAAGTGACCTAAGTGAAGTGTGACAGAGGATTTCATCATTCCACGACGTGGCTCGCATGCTGAATGAAGAGCCTGCTTGTTTGTGGTCAGCGCGCAGGTTTTTCGCTTTTCAGTGCTGCTCCTTCCATTCTGTAAAAAAAACAAAAAAAAAACACTCAGGACAAAGGCTTTGGGAAATAAACATTTATATATCCTCCAGGAATGGTTATTTTCTGGCTCACACCTCCTGCACGGTTTAAGATTACGCTAATTAGCCTCTTGTTAAAATGCCTTTGAATGAGATTGGCCGCGTCACACTGCAGGAAATGTAGTCGATATTGTCTTTGAATGGATTTCTTTCATTTCCAAAATACAATGGGACTGTTTCTATGTATAAGTCCCTTTGTGAATGCTTTCAACACCTCAAACTATTTCCTGTTGTTGACGAGTAAGTCATCAGCGTACTATTTGGAGGATGGTCTTTAATTATACTGCCTAGCTTGAGTTTTATGCAAAAGGAAGCCACCATAAATGTTATTTTGTGAAATATACGGCCGAGAACTTCGCTATGCACAACATATTTACTCTATATCCTTTACTGTCCAAAGAGCCATTTTTGGCTAAATAAATCACAAAAAATCTGTCTGGAGCCGCAAAATATTTGAACATTGTGATGAACAAAACAGCGTGTTAGTGTTAATAAGTCGAATGAAGGCTACTGAAGGGCCCACGAGCTAATTAGAGCTGCACCATAACAGAAAAATATGCAACAAGATTGATTTTCTTCTACCTATCGTCTTTCGCTTTTTTATTTTTATTTTATTTTTGGAGGGGTGGGGGGAGGGGATATTTTTTTTATACTTTACTTTTCATACATTTTTAGATTTTTCTTGCTTTCTGTACAATTGGCAATTTTATGGACATATGATAATTTTCTGCCTCTCGTCCCTTATTTTACTATTTTTTGCTATCAATTTTCTGACATTTTTGGCAATTTTATGGTATATTTTGAGATTTCTTCTTTTGTTTTTGGACATTTTAAAAGTTACTTTTCAAACAATTTCTTTTCTGCCTTTTTTTTATTTACTTCTCTGACATTTAGCAATTTCTTGGACATTATATTGTAATTTTCTGCTTTCCCTCTTCCTTTTTGGAAAGTTCTTGGTCACTTTATGGACATTTTTAGGTAATTTTTAAAAACTACCTTTCTTCTCTCTTTTTCTAACAACATAAAAATTTGGACTCTGACATTTTTTGAATATTTAATTCATTTTAATTTAATCAGTAATTAACTTGACATTTTTTTGTGAAAAATAAAAAATAAATATCTAAAAATAAAAAGATTAATTTTTGCAAATGTTTTTCGAGATTCACAAAGAGCCAAAGCAGAGGGGCTAAAGAGCCACATGTGGCCCCAGAGCCGCAGCTTACAGACCCCTGCTCTTTATTGTTCTGTACCGTATATAGCAACTGTATTCGATAAGGCTCTTATACAGATTGGCGATGATTCAGCACTTTTCCTACCAGATCCCAAAAGCATCTTGGCACCCAAGAGTGTAATGTCGAGCTTGAATATTTGTCATATTCTGTATGTGGCAGATGTGCTGACCTGTGAAGAAAAGTTGAAATAAGAGACCCTCAATTTCAGTCCGCCATTAGCTATATTCGATCCATATTCGTTAATCATAGTTGCGCTGTTTCAAATTGCCTCAATGTACAGACCTTGGCACACATTGAGCATTATAACTGTCTCCTTCAATTTCTACATTGGTTAATTATGATTCAGCGCGTGTAAGGGCGTGTTCTTTGACATGCAAAGGGAAGTTCTCGTTATTAATCTCCTGCCAACTCCATTCAAACACTATCAAGCACACACCAGACGCAAGCGGAGTTATAATGCTCCCGGTGGCCGTGAATTATTCATCGAGTCTTATTGTGGTGAGCTGTAATTATATAGTTTTGCACGATGCATTTGGACTGTTTGATAGATGACGTGATATGATTACCTGAGGATTGCGGAGCGAATAATTGCTGAAACATCTGCACTGCATTGTGTCTCCACACCTTAATCAAATCACAAAACAAGAAGGGGACTAAGGAAAGAGAACTTCCTCTAAAAGTCTGGGTCTTTTGCTTTGTACTTAAAAATAACGATTTTTTTTTATTTTTATTTTTAAATAGATCAAACTGACTCGATTTTCCCTTAAAGCGATTATTATTCAGCTAAAGTTTGGTCCATAACAATGCGTAGCAACGCGTCCAACTCTCAAATCAGATTTGCTGCATTCCATGTCAAAAGAATTCACGAGAAAAACAAAAGTTTCATTCTCAAATGTTTCACATTGTTGCAGTAAGAAGGGAGGGAATATTTCCTTCCACTTACTTGAGTCCCTGGCGAACGGGAGCATTTTAATTAACATGCTTTTGATTAATCGACTCATGACTAATTTCCCATGATAGAAGTGTTGATCATAATGTGTTTTTCCAGTTCCAGCTCCGAGGAGGCTTCGTTTCAAAGTGCTCAAGCCAAACAACTTGCTCGTCTCGTGGAAGGAGCCCAAAGGCGACTTTGATAGCTACTTGTTCCTCTACAACAGCATACCAGGTAGGATGGAGATGTTATATTTCATATAAATTATTAAAACTGTCACTGACAAAGACAAAAAAAAAAAATGCTATGCAAATTAGAAATGACTCCACCTAAAGGTGGAGGGTCTGCTTTGCAAATTTCAATTTCAAAATTGAAATTTTTTTCCCCATAAATTTCAAAGTTTAATTTTTTCAGTTTTTTTTTTTCAAAATTATTTTCAAACATTTCAAAATTAACAAAAAAATCAAAACTTCATTTTTTTAAATGTCAAAAATCTGAATTTCAAAATTTAAATATTTCAAGCTTTTTCTTTTTTTTAATTTTTTTTTTTCGAAATTTCAGTTTTTTTCAAAAACTTCAAAACTTTTTTTTTCAAATTTCAATATAGAAAATGTTCACATTTTCTTTCAAAAATTTCAAAATTTTATGTTTTCCATTTTTTCCACATTCTTTTTTCAAAAATGTAAAATTCTAAATTTCAATTTTAAAATTCTGTATATTAAAATATGCTATGCAAATTATAACGGACTCAACTTTAAGGAGGAGGACCATGACCTGGATTTTCTGCATCTCAGCAACAATCATGTAACGCGAATCTTATCAAAACTCTTCCACTTTTTATTTGACTGCATCTCTGCTAAGTTTGAGATGACAAAAAGTTAGTTTTAACTCGGGCTTCCTCAATCCTGGTCTTTGAATGCCGGACTACGGCAAGTTTGAGATGTTTTCATCCAGAAACCTGATAATGATCCTGATCAGGTATGTTGACGGACACAAACATCTCAAACTTGCAGGACTCCGGCCCTTGATGACCAGGATTAGAAAAGCCTGTTTTAACGACTCGTGATCTGTCAGCAGGTTGATAAGCGAGGCTTTTAGCTTCCGAGCGTCCTAAATGAGTTATGATGGAGTCAAGCTCAGAATCAATGCGAGGTTCAAGCTACACACGCAGCCGCAAGATTCGGCGTCTCATCCCGCCCATTGTAAATAATTGAAGACTGTTAAAATGCCTGATATGACCTCATCAACTCCTGCGTTTGTATAATACATTCACTGGTCACCCTAATTGCCATTGATGTTTCTTGTAATCACAGCGTCGCTACCTTACATCTCTGTCACATAAAGTCCTCGACTGGGATACTGCCAACGTCGCAATTGTTCCGTACTAACACCTGAAGATAATTCTCTCGCGTGCAGCCATTGTAAAAGCGAAGAAGCAGCTCTGAACAAGCGCATTGTAACATAAAATGCACTCCCCCACAAACAAGCTATGGCGAGGGAAGCCGTGTCTGACAATTTCGTGCTGCGTTTAACGGCGTAGAAAAAAAAATAAAAAAAATAAAATTTACAGCCGCTTCCTCTCAGTGAGGAGTAAGAAGCGCTGCAGTGGTTTCTTTGGCACTCAGCACATGCAGTAAAAACTGTTGGCCCTCCACCGTGTCCTTTGCGCATCTCGCACTCTCAAGATAGTTTGAGCTCCATGCAAAAGCAGCCAATCACAATCGATCTGCTTTCCGGTTTCTCCTTTCACCTCTAGATCGTTTCATATGCTTGGAAGCAAGGTTTTAAGTAAACGCAGACACAACTGGTATTTGTGAGTCTATCCTGGCGAAGAAATGAAAAATTGTTATTCATTAGCAGGAAGGTCCGTGTACTTTTCGGCCATTCGTTTTTCCTTCTGAAGCAAAGACATGGAAAACGGGAAACAAACCGATTTACGTTTTTTTGTTGTTTTGATTTATATGAACAAATAACAGGAAACGAGTCGTCTCCCGTTGTTGTTGAAATAAAAATGAAAATGAAAAACGGGAAACGAGCCTTATCCGATGTTCTATTATGTGTTTATTTAGCACAAATCGCGAAATGAAATGTGGCCGAAAACCATTTTTCGCTAGCTGGTTTCTCCTTGACCGGAAGCCGTTCATCTTTTGCCGCACGTCACAAGCTGCTGCTGCTGCAGTGGATGCTTGCTGCCCCCTAGTGTCTATTTCGATGCCTGTGACAGACAATGATCTGAGAGCCACCTTCGGACATTTCTCTCCGAAAGTCCTCTTATAGGGCCAAATTGGCTACGCAGATGTGTAGCGATTTCACTAGACGTCATGCCGTTATTTTTCATTTCCACTATCAAGTTGTGATAGCCATCTAAAGCCATGTTTGGAAGTCCCGAAGAATAGGCGCCAACAGGGACCTCGAAATAGACACTAGGGGGCAGCAAGCTGCTACTGCAGCAGCAGCAGTGACGTACAGCAAAAGATGAACGACTTCCGGGTCAAGGAGAAACCTGGCGAAAAACGGTTTACGGCCACATTTCATTTCCCGATTTGTGCTAAATAAACACATAATAGAACATCGGATAAGGGCCCGTTTCCCGTTTTTCATTTTCATTTTTAATTCAACACAAACGGGAGACGACTCGTTTCCCGTTATTTGTTCATATACATCAAAACACAAACCGGAAATCGGTTTGTTTCCCGTTTTCCGTGTCCTTGCTTCAGAAGGAAAAACGAATGGCTGAAAACTAGTACACGGACCCAGGAACTGGTGATGATGTCGATTACAAATGAGTGAGTTCAACTTTCCAATACGTTTACAGCATGGAGGTGTGCAACCACATAAAAGCATCCAATTAAAACGCTGATAGTGTATTTAGTTGACTGACTTGAGTTTGGATGCTGAGCACTGCTGTTTCTTCACCTTCTCCTCATCCCTTGCCTTTCTCCTAAGGGCGTCGTTATCCATCAGACCGCAGCGATCGGGGACCACAAAAAGCGTGCGCGCACCTTATTGATGGCTTCATTGATTTAGGGTCAAAATTTAAGTGGGCTGATGGAATGAACAAAACGCGCAGCCACACAATTCTTCTTCAGGCTCCATATTGTCACTCTCAAACCTTGCAACAGCATTCTTGGAGTGTCATCCTTTTTTTTTTTTTTTTTCCCCCATTCATTTTTCCTTTAGGACATTGATTTTTTTTCTTTCGTATTTTTTTTCCCAATAGTTTTTTTTTCCATTTATTTTTCCTTTAGGACAGATTTTTTTTTTCTGTCATATTTTTTTTTCTGCTAGTTTTTTTTTCATTTATTTTTCCATTTGTAGACAGTTTTTTTTTTTATTAATTAATTTCCTTATTAACTCTTTTACTGCCACACGTTATTAAAAAACAACCCCCAATGTCAGTGGATTTTAAGCATCCTAACTCGTTTTTCGAAGCAAACAGAATATTGTGTTCTTTTGCTACATACAGAACATGGGTACCACATAAAAGATGGCATTCCGTTCTTTCATTAGAAAAAAAAAATGTTTCTACCTTATTCTGTTCTTTAGTAATCGCCTTTTCAAAATAGGTCATTTGAGTGACATTGAGCGAAAATTGAAAAGAAAAGCTACATTTTCTCCACAACAGTGACTTTGACACTAATATTTTTTGTTTAGTGACGCTCCGTCAAATTAGGTTTAATGTTACAAAGGCTTTGATCGTTCACGTCAGCCTTGAAAACGTTCTATTTCATCAGATTGTGTCACGTTTCGCTGTCATTCGCAGCTCTAGTTAGGGCCCGAGCAGCTACCGCTGCCATCTGCTGGCCATAGTTAGTGGGTGTTTCACTTAACATTTATGGCGGCATACATCGTGATTTTACTAAACGTTATCAAACGTTTTTGGCGGTCAAAGAGTTAATAAATAAATAAATAAGAGGAGGTCCCTCATTTGTCTTTCCGTTAAAATCCATTCTTCCTCCAGGTAGCTGAATCCAGCAGGCTGTATTTTCCTACAAGTGTAACCTTGGGCCGATTTTCTCGTGTTGTGTCTCTAATAGGTGGCCATCAGAAGGAGATCGTCACGTCAAAAAGTGTCAGCAAAGTGTTGATAACAGACTACGAGCCGTCCAAGGACTACGTCGTCAGTGTCATTTCTGTCAGCGGCAGTACTCAGAGCAGAGCACTGCTGGGCCGATTTAAAGGTGAGTTCATGCATTCATTTAAACCTTTGCCGATCGCTATTCTTGACGGGGCAATCGAGCGGAAGATGACTACTACAAAGTTCAGCTTCTGTTTCGACTAAGTCCTTTCTAAGTATCCACTGATGTGCTCCAGTTGCTGCTGATATGGTCTCATTAGTGTGAATGGCTTGTTTACTGCCTTCCTTGACAACATACTTCATTTTTACTGTGTGAGTGGATGAATGAGGCAACACTATAAAAGGTACCTTCTGGGAGGAAAGGTGCTTGAGAATTTATGATCGTAAACCCCCTCCGTCTATTGCGGGGGATGTGTTCCAGACCCGATAGGTGATCATCTATATGTAGGGAGACCATATCATTTTTGCCCTCCCCACACACTTTAATCACATTTAAACTTATTAAAGCAGATGTAATTATAACTTTATTATAACACGCTTTTTAAAGTATTCCTTCGTGCCTGTTGTTCCCCTACTTGCCCGCACTGAATTTTTTTTAGTTTAAAATGTCCTACCCTACAATTCTACGGCTAATTGTCGTAGAAACCAGAGCAGGTTGATTGTGCCTTTAGGTCTTAATAATATATCCTTGTGGTTGTGGCCATTGTGCATGCTAAAGAAGGATGATGGGAATGCATGAAAACTAACTAACTAACTAACTAACTATAGCTTTCTCAATAGTTTTTTCTGAAGAAATGTAATTCATATATCTGTGACCCCCCAAAAAAAAGTAAAAAAAAAAAGTAAAAAAAAATAAATACATTGTTTAATAAAAATCGGCAATGGAAGGATGCAGTGCAATATATAGTCTGGATTGAATGAATTGTGCATCTTGTGTCTTTTCTATTCCACGTGCAGCAGTCGAGAAGGGCGAAAGTGACGGAGGAGGCAAAACGGAGCCGCAGCGACTGACCGATTCATTCCTTCTTCCTGAAGACGTCAACGAGATCTCCGGAGGTAAGAAAAATGCTCGCAAAGTTGCCAGGAGACTCGGGCGTCACGTACGTTAATGTGGCGCTCGGATGAATAGAATAAAAACATAAAAGTGTTTTGCTTTTGTGTGCTCTGGTGATGAATCGACGCACCGCAAACAGCTGTCGGGGCCATTTTGAAACGTTTACAACAACCCAAAGCCAAAAATAAATGTGAGCTGTGGGTCTTTCCATGTCCAGCTGGATAAGATTGTGAATTTCTTCCTCCATGCTGAGTTTTTGTGCTATTCGCTGACAACAAAACGACACACCAACACAATACAGAAATAAAATGCTAATCCTATTTACACTCTGTTGGTAAATCATTCCGAGTTGCGTACACAAGGCTGAGAGACGTATTTGTCAATGAGGGTCTTGTGTCTTTGTGGTTTCCTATGAACTTGAACTACCTTGCCCCAGACGAGACTGTCTGGCTTTTCATCTTTTTTTTGAACTGGCAGCCTTAGCCACATTACAAATACCTTATATTTCAAATTCAGTGAAAGGAGAGAGACAAAAAAGGATTATTTCTGCTTGGTGACAAACTGAACGACTCTGGATTCTTAAATGTGTTCAATCCAATTTAAGCTATACAAACGTACAGTTATACCGAACAAGATTATGCAAAACATCACAACACAATTATTCACTAATGTTTGCCATTCTTAACAAAAGAAGACACACCATTTTCTCCTCCAAGTTTACAAGTAACCCTTGAGCAGAATTGATATTATTTTTATTTATTTATTTTTTTTGGTTGAAAATTATGGTTGAGCTCCAAATCGTATTATATTAGGGCCTTTCAAATATGGAAGTTTCACTGTACCTAATCTGGCAAAAAAAAACAAAAAATCAACACACATAATTTAATCTTTCACAGGGACACACAAAAAAATTATATGGTCTCCTAAAATGATTATTCTAACAACAAACAAATAAATAAATAATTAAATGATGGTATTTTTTTTTTCTTAAAAAGCAGATTTATTTAAATAGGGACAGTGTATCAAAACAAACTTTAGAATGAAATAATCTCCTCACCCTCTTCTTCCCTCTGTACATTTTGGATTTCCTTCTGGCTGCTTGATCACAAACCATTGACTGCAGCAGAGGTGACCTTCATTAGTGTTGTGCTTCACATCTCTCGGGCTTTATAATAGTATGCCGCTGTGCGTCAGTCGAGTCGATGAATGCGTTGTGCGTCTCTGAGCTTTTGTGTACTGCGGTGATGATGATAATGTCACGCTCTGGAAGAGTGAAAGGTGTTCTTTCATGCTCCACTGTGACTCGTGAGGCCTTCTATAGCATGCCAGTGTTTATGTCATTGTAATTAATGCTCCCGGTGTGTACTGTGTATTCGTAATCCTGAACCGGTCCATGTTTATTATGAAGTCTCAGTAAGTCCCGAATGGGGGCTAAACATGATATAGTGGATATGCAGCATGTTTGGGTTGAACTAGTTGGTGGGAGAGGGTGGAGAAAAGCTCGATTGTTTTTTTTGGTGGGATTTTTGTGACTGAAGCTACGTGAAATTGTCTGCGTTTCGTGCCACGCATGCCACAGCAGATCACATGAACACCACTGCAATTGAAATTCCACCCGTTAAAAGTGGCCAGCAGGAGGAGCTCTGCTACTCGCCACAGCTGAAAATCACCTGAATTTGGCGGCTGGCGGGTGTTAATGTCAAGCCTTTTATTAGGATTTATTTTGGTCTATAAATTGGGAGCTTAGCTCCTCAGATACGTTTGGGGTAAAGTCAATGGAAAAAGCAACAGCCATTCAATGAATCATGATGAAACGACTTCGCTCTTTACCGTCACCATTTGAGGTTTCTAATATTTATTAGAAACTGCTTTTAATGCAAAGAGATGCTGTCATCTTGCCAAAAAGGCAAAGACAGAAACAAAAATGAGCTCAAAATCACTTTGTGGGCAGCAAAAAGGATCACAAAACAACCTACAAATGATTGTCCAGAATGTCCCGCCTTTTCCCGACCAAATTACTGTGGAGAGGCACCAGATGGATATTGCGGAGCATTTCCATCTGGCTATTGCCAGGTTACTTTTATGGTAACGAGACTGCGAAAACTTAGGAAAAAATATTTCATTGTACATTTAGAACAGATATAAAATTTGGGATTAATTGTGAGTTAACTATTGAAGTCATGTGATTAATTGCGATTAAAAAATGTAATCGACTGACTCCACTATTTTAATACGATTAATGTTGTACACACATCTCCCTGATTCCTTTTGGAAATCCTCTGACTTGACTTCATTCAAGTTCACATTTACCACATTTAAGTTGATTTAAAAATAGGGATGTAACGATATCCAAATGTCACGATACGATAATTATCACGATAGTGTGGGGAGGTTGGCGATATTTAAAAAAGGTCACAGTAAAAAAAATTAGCTCATACTATAAAAAAGCACAATACTGTGCTTTTGTATGTAAAACAATGTTTTTATTATGATGATTATTATGATGATGATGATGATGATGATGATGATGATTATTATTATTATGTTGTTGTTAATTGCCGCACACATTGAGTTCCTCCACATATTGACATGCATATTACGTTCCCCTTCATCTGACAATTACTGTAGGTTTTAAACATAGAAGGGCCAAAACATCCCTAATGAAAATTAAATTGCACTAAAAAAAGCCAACAGAGGGGGTTACAACTGCACAAATGGAAATTGAGCTGCCTTTTTTTTTTTTTTTTACATTTGCGTTGCATTTAAATATTGTGAGCACGATGACGACGATATTGTGGCAGTTTTAATATCACAATATTGCCATTATCTTTACATCCCTATTTAAAAAGCCATTTTCAAAACATAACAGTCAACATTGGGCAGGAAAACAGTAAACAGTTGGACACGAAAAACATCTCGTGACATGTAAACCCAGCTCGAGTGATTTTCAATGAGGCAGTAAATGAAAGCGAGCCAGACCGCAAGATGACATCGAACTGTCGGAAGGTTATTCTGCTTGCAGATTTCTGCAAACGTTTTTTTTTTTTAAATCTTGTCCTGTGCAAATTTCAGCAGTGTTCTATCGAGTGGCACACTGCCAGCAATATTGTTATTGTTATGCATACACAGCAGCTTCGTCTTCGTCTTCCACTTGGTTGCTTACACTTGTGCCTTCATTGTTTTAATCAATTTCTTGTTTGAGCGTTTTGTGGCAAAGAGATTTGATGTGCAAAAAGTTGATCTGCAGAAATATGTCACAATGTTGGTGAATTTTTATGGCAGGCGGCAGCCCATTGAGGCTACAACATTAATTTGAATCATCTGTTTATGTTGCCAGTTTCAGAACAGGGTAGAGTGATGATGATTTTGACAGCTGGCGAGGCAATAAAAATATGACACGAGGAAGAGCAGCAGGGAAAGCGGTGAGGAGAATTGAAAAATAATGAATATAAACCTTAATGCAAAGTGAGGAGGCAGCGAAAGGACTCACGGTGGAAACTCATCTCGGTGTCCTCTGCAATTTGCACACTTTTTTTCCCTCCATTTATCTCCCTTCACTTACGGCTCTTTCCATCTTGCCAATGTGTCTTTAATACTTTGCATTAGACTCACAGGCCCACAGCTGAATCATTTCGATTCAAAGCTGCGTCGGCCTGGCACACGCTGGCTGTCGATTCGCGGTCTCGGGAGCAGATCCACCATCGCCCACTTTGGGTGAGTGAGTGAGTGAGTGAGTGAGTGAGTGAGTGAGTGAGTGAGTGAGTGAGTGAGTGAGAGAGAGAGAGAGAGAGAACTTGCCAGACTTTTGTCCTTGTCCTCAATGAAGTAATAGGGTTCGTCGCTAGGTTAAGGTACCGTATTTTTCGGATTATAAATCGCTCCAGATTATAAATCGCACAAGACAAAAAAAAAAAAAGCATCATTAAGAAGGAAAAAACATATAGAAGTCGCACTGGAGTATAAGTCGCATTTTTTTGGGAAATTTATTTAATAAAATCCAACACCAAAAACATACGTCATCTTGAAAGGCAATTTAAAATAAAAATAAAAGAGAGAACAACAGGCAACGTTACATGACTGACATGCCTGGTAATGTCAGTAACGACGTAACATATTAAGAGTTTGTAGCGAGCAGTGACGGGAGTCGGAGGCGGAGTGTTGAAGCACGGAGCCAAAGGCTGGCGTTTTATTGACATCAGCTTCTGAGGTCTTAACAGCAACTCCCCACTCAGCTAGAAGCTAACAGGCTAACTCCCCTTTTCCACATAACAAAACCTTCCCACCCGGAACTCTCCCTTCCCTTCGTCTGAACGTTCCGTGGGTGAATTATGTTCCCATCACTACAAGTTATTCATATAACGCTTGCATAAAGAACATGCTAACAAGCTTACCAAACTATCAGTTTCACTCCAAATCACTAAATTCAATGAAATCTTCATCCTCGGTGTCACTTTTAAACATCTCCCCCAACTCGGAAGAGAGACGATGCGTCGCTTCCTCGTTTACCAGCAATGTTGAAATTATCAACACAGGCCTAGAGCGCCCTCTTGCGGTTTAGTGTGAAAATAACGTGAAATGATATAATAATGTGTGAATAATTTCACACATAAGTCGCACCAGAGTATAAGTCGCACCCCCGGCCAAACTATGAAAAAAAACTGCGATTTATAATCCGAAAAATCCGGTAATTGTATGACACTGCTCTTGGGTGGATCTTCTGGTGGTATTTGGGTCAATGTTGGCAAGGACTGTTAAAGTGAAGAGGTCAATTAGAATGATTTGTGTCCACTTGTGTGGCTTTCCACCTCCTTTAAAAAAAAAAAAAAAAAAAAAAAAGTGCTGAAAATGTTAGCACTCTGAAATATTCTCATCCTGTGAAAACGATGTCACACAGAATACCTGCAAATGCAAATTGACTTTGGGACGAGAGCCAGCTTAAATGCATTATGCTTTGGAAGAGACACAGAAATGTGCCAGCAGTTTGTATAATTAGTTACAGTTTGCTAGGTGGAATGATACGGCTAATTTGGAAATTGATTGAATTTTCCGGTTAGGCTTTTTTAAAAAAAACAAACAAACATGCCTCGATATTCCGGGCTCCTTTTTAATTTATGTCCCCTTAAATCATCACATTGGACAGGCTCGCTAAAAATAGATTTATCAATAGCTGTAACTGCATGTGAAAGCTATTGAAAGTTTTTTTTTTATGTGTTGCACGCTGTTGCCATGGCAATGCGCTGTTTTTTTTGTTTTGTTTTGTTTTTTGTTTTTTTCTAATAAGTGGTCAAGGAAATGGATGGATGGATGGATGGAAGAATAGGCCTATTAATTTTTTTTTCCAGCTTTTATATTTGA
Source organism: Festucalex cinctus (assembly GCF_051991245.1). NCBI lineage: Eukaryota > Metazoa > Chordata > Actinopteri > Syngnathiformes > Syngnathidae > Festucalex > Festucalex cinctus. Next base: position 12,687,132 of record NC_135417.1, read on the forward strand.
CACAATGCCAAGTTAGCCACTGCTTTGTTTATTTATGAACTGTATAATTACCAATAAACCTGGTGGCTGTATAATGCAGTCTCAGTCCGATAAATGGAGATCCTCTCCTCGACTTTTGTTTCCAACCTGCAGTATGTGTTGACCACTAACATGGTGGGGAGTCAGCATCGTTTTGAATAAAAAATGTTGTGCTTTGGCACATTTGACCAGCTTGTTTGACTTGTGTGAGAGATTTTGTGCCACAATCAAACATGTTTCACTTATCTGCCCTGAGGATGTTTGTTACTTATTAATGATTTTGAGTCTTAATGGAATCATAATCTAAAGGTCATAAAAGTAAATAATTCAACAAACAATAATGCAGTGAATTGGTGTCTGTAAACATGATGGATAGTTGAGGGAATGTTCTTCCTGATGAGGCACAATATGAAATATTGGATCCAGGCAGAACCACCAATATATTTTTTCAATAATACAATAAGTGCATGAGTTTAAAAAAAAAGAAAAGAAAAAAAAGTCCAGATATGATAAGAGGGGCCCAATTGCGAAATAGAACCCTCCTCAGCTCAACAAATATGTGCGCACCCAAGCATAGAGATTAGATTAAGACAAACAGAATGGCGAGAGCAGGAAAAGCAAACAGACAAAAGGTAGAAGAAGAGAGCCGGCTTTAGCCGGGAAAGCCTCTTGGTGTATTGAGCCAACGCAAGAAAGCATCTGCTGCGTCAGAACATCGTTGCAGTGAGGTGAAACCGAACAAGGCGGTCGATTAAAGTTCAAGATGTCAAGAAAGGTCGCCCGCGGAACGAGGCAAACTGTCAAAAATACATCGGCGGGATTATGCCGTATAATCCAATAAATCACATTCTCCCATGGCAGGCGCGCACACTCCTGCATGAATAGCAATGAGTGGCTGAGTTTACTAAGGTGCTCTGAGATCACGAAGCAAATGGCAGACGTCACAATCCTCGCCATGTTGCCTGATCTAATAAACTTAACCCCCCCCCCTCAAAAGAACAGAAAATCTTCCTTTTTGAGCACTTGTCACAGTTCTCTAAACGATCTTTCAGATCAGAGAAGCTTTGTGAGCATTCTTCACTTCACTAAATAAAGTTGTGATGTTTTTTTTAAAAATGTTTTCCTTATTTTCGACATGGATGAAAAAAAAAAAAAAGACTACAAATGAGAAGCTAGACTGAATCTTTATCCAACACATACAGGAAGCTTTTCATTTTCAGGATTTGCTTCCAACATATCCTTTGCACTGTCACAGTTTTGACTTACAACAAGAGGGGATTCCTTTTGCAACTGTGCTGCCATATATTTTTGGTCTGCCATAACAACGAGACAGTGCAGTATCCCATCATCATTTCGTGTACATCAAGACTGCTCATCAATTTCATGAAAAACAACGTAACGGATTTCGATTACCTTTGCAGTAAATTATCATGGTTGTGGGGGGTGAAGTGCTATTTTAAAACCAGTTTTAGCCAGGAATCCAACATTGATTAAGAAATGTGAAATGTCGGTGTCACGTGGCGACCGTTTCTAACGTCAGTCCGTCTTTGCATAACCGTCACTGTTCTTGACATTAATTTCAGCAGCTGCAATGTAATCAGAGCGGTGGGGAGCTCATAAAACTTCACGAGAGAGAGACTGGAATGGCAGCCCATTCTGTCTGATCCTTGGCGAGAAAAAAAGAAATCGGCAATAAATCAAGGCTGTGTGGTGAGAAGCAACAGTTGATGAAAATAGAGCGCGGAAACAGCAACATGGAAACATGCCGGCAATTTCAACTTTGTTTGTTTTAAAAGCTTTACTACTTTTAATGACTTTTATTTCACGTTTAAAATGTGGTTTTGCTTTTAGTTCCAATATTTCTTTTTCAGTCTCTTGCGACTTGCTCGGCCTGCAGAATGTTAGATGATGCCTTTTTGCTACTGTAATTCACTGTTGGCCCTCCAGGTAGAATGTGAATGTTGCATTCGAGACTGCTGGGAAATAGGCAAACTCACACCTGGAGCTAATGAGATCCTGGGTGTCTTGTCAGCTGGGATAAGATCCAGCTCCCTGCAGACTTAAAAAGAAAAAAAAAATACATAAAAAATGTGCAGATGCAACTTTTCTTCTTTGGGGAGCAATTTTTCGAATGAATTACTTGAATATTTTAGTTTTCAAGGATCCTATTGAAGCTTTGAATAATCAAGTAATCTGAGCAATTATGAACACAAAAGAGAAAATAAGATATTTCACTCATTGAACAATTTTCAGCAGTAAAAAGTTAATATTTTGTCCAGAAAGAATTTGATAACTTCACTTCGTTATTTTTCATGTATAATTAATCAATTTAAAAAGTAAATTTTCTACTCGCTGTTGACTGATGATGACATCACCTGTGCTGACGAAAGTATGTAATGGCCAATCACGGCTCACCTGTTCTCTCCGTTTGATCGGTAAACTGAGCCATGATTGGTCGTTACCTACTTCCTCAGCACAGGTGATGTCATCATCAGTCGACAGCAAGTCGAAAAATTCGTTTTTAAAAGGTATTAATTGTACATGAAAAATAATGAAGTTACCACATTAATTGTCGACAAAATATTAACTTTTTACTGCTGAAAATTGCTCAATGAGTCAAGTATCCCTTTAATAATGAACAACCAATTGATTTCCCTTTTTTTTATATGTTATATATTTATTTATTAACTTGACGTCGTACAGTGGACTAGGAATAAGACAATTAATTATGCTACTATAAATTCTGGAAATGTTTGAAGACACCTTGAGAGTAAACAAATATTTCCTCTGTTTGACGTCACCAAATGACCCAGTTTACTCTTTGATCCTCTCAGATCACCTTTGCATCTTTTTTCAGTAAACATGACTCAAAATTAGAGCTCACTGGTAGCGCTCTGAGCTCCCATACTAAATCATTTCTCTTTATTTATTCATTGCTTTTTGTTTTTTTATTGTCAACCCACACGGAGGATGCATACATTTAAATAGTTATAATAATGTCTGGCAGGTTTGAATAAACGTTGAGTATCATTTATGTATCTCGATGGCGGGTCGAGTGTCCTCTTTTTAGAAATCAAAATATTTTCACCTAAATATATGTGTAACTCGCACTGCAAATCCTCTTTTTTTCGAGCTTTGGGATGTAATGGATGGCTCGATTAAACCTTTCCACACTTTGAAATCGAGTGCATCATGCCAGCACGTGTTACGACCTCGAACAACTTTTGATATGTGTCTCCATTTCTTGCTTCTTGGTATCGTTTATGACCTGCGTTTGCCCATACGTGCTGTTCTGTTTGAGGAGTCTGGCAGGCCACCTCGGCCTCATATTGCAGCTTTCACAGTTTTAGTAACAATTTCAGCACTCGTGCTCAATAATCCGATTGTCTGGGAGCCGCATCGGTTTTTCCTCGTTTTGGTCTGCTTTGCGTTCGATCCCTTGCGCCAGGTGGACCGTCGCGTTAAACGTGCGTCTGCGAGCCAATTCTGGTTGAAGCTCGTCCATTTTTCTACACGCATGAAAACGGGATCAGTTACGGCAGTAGCTTTAGCTAATCATCAGCTTATATGCAAATTAGGTTCGAATATAGTTCACCCGGCAACATTGTTTAGAACCTGGTAAGCCACACACAGTTTAGCACCAAATGCTCTGTCGGTACATGCTTGAACGGGAAGGCGATAAGTGCAGATGTTTTTTCCTTAAAAAAAACAAAACACTGGAATGAGCACCATTTGTTAAGTATGCCTGGAATTGTGATGCTTCTTTTTGTTGTTGTTGTTTTTTTAATCAAGTAATTTTGACCATTTCTATGCCTCTAACTTATTGCCAATTTTGCTAAAGTTTCTTTATCATCCAGGAATTCAACCAATGTTAATAATTGGGCTGGATATCAATTCTAATTTCCTCAATTGATTCGATTTCAATGCACAAGTTTAGTTTGATTCGATTCAGATTTTTTTGTTTTTTTGTTTTGATTCGATTCACTTCAATTCAATCCAATATTGATTAATCACGGAACATCAATTCTTCTTAAATATCAAGGGCATGATAAAAACTCCACAAACATGAAATTCCAAGTTAAATTTTGCGGAGAACTGGTCAAATGATTTAGTTTATTAATGTTAGTGGCACGTGTTCTAATCAATTAAATGTTACAGAGAAATTACATCAGCAAGGGTGAGATGAAAATATTTTCATTATTCTAATTCAATAATTGTAAATATAAATTCAAAAGATTCTAAATTATCTTAAAGTGCAATAAGTCGGGTTTTCATAAATGTAAGAAGTACTTTTGAATTCATGTTAACAGTAAATTCCAAGAAAACACAAGATACAAAAACAAAATTTTCTTATGAATTTATGGGGAAAAGAGATATTAAAATAATTAATGGTTTTATGAATCGATATCAGGCTCCAAAAGGAAAAGTGATTCAATATCGAGCATTTGATTTTAAATTTTTTTTTTTATTATTCTCAACCCCGCCCCCCCTCCCTGAACCCAGCCTGAGTTAATAGACAGACACAGAACTTTTTTGTACTGACATTATTGAATAAAACAAAAAAAAAAAAACATAACATAAGTTGTTATCGCCAAGACTTGTTGCCTTCTCCGTGTGTCTCATTTCTTCACTTTTCAAGTCATGTGTCATAAATGAGCTCACACGTTTCCTCAGGATTGTGTAATTTCAATCGGGAAAAGCGAAGGTGTTAGATGAGAGGGGAGATGAACGGATGTCGGTGGTGGAAAAAAAAAAAAGAAAAAAAAGAAAAGAGAGAGCGAGAAGAACTAAGGCAGATGGGACTTGGGGAGAGAAGACGCACCTTTGACCAGCCGGCTGTTGTCAGCAAGGCAGGCGGTGTGTAGCGATGAGATGTATCAGCATGAAGCAACCGAACAATCTCTCTGACATCAACAACATTGTATCCATATTTATGTGTCGGAGCGAGGCAGGCCTTTGATTTTCTGTCCCCTTCCTATGTCTCCCCGTGTATTATGGGTGTGAGTCAATAGCCAGATGATTGCAGAAATAATGTATATCCAATATGTGATTGGGGATCATTTTTCAAAACATTGGGCAGAGTTAATATGAAAATTTGTCAGATGATTATGGTATGAAATGCTCCTCGGATCACTTGCGGACAGGCTTGTGCAATCTTTTATCACAGCCACGCTGAATTTGTCAACAGTTTGTTCCACATGGTCCAAATGAACCTTGTTGATCTGCTTATGTTTGTGTAAAAATAGAAATGCATTTACATTGAATTTGATGTCATTGTTGCCTTTGTAAGATGCATTACAATATTGACTGGGTATTATGTAGTCTTCTGAAATTGCTGTTTTTTTTCTTCCGAGAGGCTTTTTTTTTGTTTTGTTTTTTGTGCGCAGATCCTCCCTTTGTCATTTGCACATATTTTCACCATTTCTGCACTCTGGGTGGAGTACCCATTAAATGGGGGTGTTCCTTGTGAAATCTAGCAGAGAGCGCGCATTCTCCCAAAGACTTGAACACCATTTCTTTCCTCCCACCAGACTCTAGCAAATCAGTTTCTTCTTCTCATGTGTTGCATTTAAAGGGAATGAGAGGAGACCGCTTCCATTGGTTGCAAATCAAGTCGGTGTTCACTGCCACAATTTTGTAAACTGCCTTTTTTCCCCCCTGCAAAAATACAAACACTCGGTCTAACCAGCCTCGATGTAGCGTTATACAGCTTCCTGTGTTGACTTGCGCTGGCAAAAAAAAAAAAAAGTAGCCTGTGTAACAGTATTTTTCAGACCATACGTTCCTCCGTAGTATAAACCGCACCAGCCAAAAAAAATGCCTCATGAAGAAGAAAAACAAAACAAAACAAAACATATGGGTTGGTCTGAAGCATGAGTCACATTTTTGGGGGAAATTTATTTTACAAAAACTGAGACCAAGAACAGTAGAGGCTTGAACTTGAACCCAAAACTGGGATTCATTTGCTGCTTTCAACATGATGAACGAGGATTTTGGGTGGCAGTCTAAGTTCTAATTTTTTTTTATATATAAGTTGAATTATAAGTCGTAGAACTAGCCAAAATATAAAAAAAAATCACAAATAAGAAAAGTGAGACTTACGGTCAGAAAAATACATTTTGTAGAAGACTGGCACATGGCTAATGGAATTTCCTTTGTAGATCATGGAAATGACAGAATATGAGAACTTGATGGAGGTTTTTGCTTTAATAAATGATTCTAGCGTTTAGTTTGTAATAAAATCTCTTGTCTTTCCAGCGGACCAGTTTGTGTGCCACACGGAATCCATAGCAGACATTGTGATCCTGGTCGATGGCTCGTGGAGTATCGGTCGGCTCAACTTCCGGCTGGTCCGCATGTTCCTGGAAAACTTGGTCAACGCCTTTGACGTTGGCATTGATAAAATCAGGATAGGTACGGCTTTCCATTATCAGACTTTTTTTTTTTTTTCTTTTGTAAAACTGTCCTTTGCATTTGCACTGTGATGATTTTAGGTCTGGCTCAGTATAGCGGTGACCCCAGAATCGAATGGCACCTCAATGCTTTCACCACGAAAGAAGCTGTTGTTGATGCTGTCAAGAACCTTCCTTACAAAGGAGGAAACACTCTCACGGGTACCGTTTTATTATTTCCGTGTTCATTTGATCCAATTCCCTAATAAAATGTCAATTCATTGTCCCTCTCGTATGCCTTTCATTTACACTCGATATAAACCCCATGTCTACTACCATCTTTTATTCCTCCACCCCCGCTCTCTTTTTTATGTATGCACCAACCACCTCTATCCTTTGTCTCTCCCCAGGGCTCGCGCTGTCCTATATCTTAGAGAACTGTTTCAAGCCCGAGTCTGGTGCCCGCGTCGGTGTACCTAAAATCGGGATCCTCATTACCGATGGGAAGTCTCAGGATGATGTTGTGCCGCCTGCAGAAAGCCTGCAAAAAGCTGGCGTTGAGCTGTTTGCAATTGGTGAGATTGGGCACACGCCGGGTTGACAGGAGTTGTGAAGGATCCCGTTATAAGCCCCCCCCCCATCGTGCAAGTGCCCACGGTTAGAATAGTGGAAAATCCCCCCGCGTGCGTTCCCTCTCCCTTTCGCAGGTGTAAAGAATGCCGATGAGAACGAGCTGCGCTCCATCGCCTCGGAGCCGGACGACTCTCACGTGTATAACGTTGCCGACTTCAACGTTATGAGCTCCATTGTCGAGGGATTGACGAGGACAGTTTGCGAGCAAGTGGAGCAGCAAGACAAGGACATTAAGGAGCGTAAGTGGACAAGGACGCACTAAGTAAATCGCAGGCTAACTGACCGGAAGGACGACACGGGTGCGATTTGCAACCAATAAAAATACAGGTGCATCCCAATAAATTCAAAGAGAAACGGTAGAAAAGTTCTTTTATTTCAGTCGCTTAATTCCGCAAGTGAAACGCATTTATTGCCATTAATGAAACACTTAAGATGCTACTTCGCTAAAGGCCATAGATGTACCTAATTTTTACGTTAAAAATCATTTGGTAAAATTGGTGTTTTCACTATAGCTGTAATCTAAAATCATCTGAATGTAAAAAAATTAAAAAAAAAAAAAAATTCATTATGTGTAGTGAATCTATATACAGGTGACCTCGCATATTTGCGGTTCGACACCTGCTGATTCTCTTATTAAATTCTTTTTTTTTTTTTCTAAAATGTATGAAATATTTTTTTCATTTTAATTTTGTCATTGTTTTTCATGTGTTTTGGGGGCAGGGAGAACAACCACTGTTATTTATGGAAAATGCTGCCGTGGTTATGCCCATTTTTTGTTTCAATATTTATTTATTTTTCTTGGGTAAAAATAATAATAATAATTAGCTGTCAAACAATTACATTTCTTAAATCAGATTTTTAAAATTTTGATTAATCACGATTAATTGCTTAATTAAAAAGGATTTTTAATCAAAAATTTTGCCTGCCAAATTTAAAGAGCATCTGTTATGTGTCAATTCTTTTTCATTTAATATTAGAGGACGTCTTCAACTTTTTTGATCCACTGCACATGCGTCATCCTCCTCGTTTTCTAATCAGTTCATTTCTTGCATAATAAAAAAAAAGAAAAAAAAAAGACCCCAATAGTTTGACATGAACAAATATTCTGAATGTCATACGCAAACATATGTTAAATGCGTTATTGCATGTAGTTGTGTTTATTGCTCAAACACAACCTGTGCTACCTTGAACGTAATCATCCACTGTCAGCTAAAGGATCATCAGTGGTCAAAATTAATAGTGTGATTAATCTGCATTAATAATTTTTTTTGTGATTAATTAATTAGTTATTGCTTTAACTTTAACAGCACTAATTCCTTCTGTGCATTTTGAAAAGGTATCAATTATAGCGTATGCATATAAACGGGCCAACCCGGTCCACTATCCCCCCTCTGTAATACACTTTATGAGTTTCACTGTTTTGAATTAAACAATTGAAATAATATGTTTAACCTAGTCTAACTAGGTAATCAAGGGGATTTCTTGCAACTGTATGATGTAGGCTTTAACTTAAATGATCATATATTTACTTTACTGTAGTGTAGATATAATTTGAAAAAAAAGTATTTGACCTTTAAATACATTCCAAGCCTAATTGCAGATATGTATTTTTTGGTTAGGTTAAGATCTGGTCGTCATTATGTAGAGAATTTAACATGAATCACAGCAATTCTAAAACTGTTCGATATGTCTTAATGAGTCCAAAGTCATTCATTACAAATATTGAGCCTAATAAGCCAGAGATAATAGGAACGTTGAAATTACATCTTGTTCCTTTAGTCATTATCCCGAAGCTTGCTCCTTTGAAAGAAATAATTCTCATATCTGTTCATATAAACTTGCATTTCTGCTGTGTCTGATCTCAAAGCGTCCGACTTTCCACCTTTTTTTCCCCCTTCCAGAACAACCACCAGAGAGAATTGGACCACCGTCAGACTTGGCGACATCAGAGGTCACTTCCGGGAGCTTTCGAGTGACATGGCGCCACTCGCCTGGAAATGTTGCCAAATACAGAGTGCTTTATTTCCCTGTTCACGGAGGACTACCACAGGAGGTAAAAGGGATTTTATTTTACTGACAATATTGCTTCGTCAGAAAACTTTTCCCTGTGGAGATAACTTCTAATCAATTATTTAATCAATAATTTCTCAGCTATAAACCCTTGATATTCTCTGAACCGTAATTCTTTGAAAACCTCTAAATGGCGGGATCAACTGGATGGTTTCTTCAAGTTTTAACTCCTTTTTACTTTAAAGTGAAATGGCAAAGTAGCCCAAAACGTTTGCCCATATTGTTTATACACCGAAGAAAAAAAAAAAAAAAAAAAATACTTTGCATGCATTAGTGCCTTGAAGGAAAATGCTCTCCATTTTTAGAGTACGGAGGGCTGACGGATGGAGCGCATGCACTGATCCTTTTATATTCCTAAAAGACACATTACCAAATCAGCACATATAAAGGCACATTAGGAATAATACTTTGACTGCTTGAGTTTTTTCCCATATCTTTGGACCGAGCATCCACTACATCGTACATTTGATTCACCAGCCGCCACGTTTTAATTCTGCTAGCGAGGAGACTAGCGTGAATTGTAGCACACCTTTCAAATTGCCGTTTATAGTTCATAATGGCTAAAAATGTATCATCAGTAATCCTGTTCTCTTTCCTGTTCATTTTCACATCACTCCATTCCATTGTTGTATTTTCATAAACTAACGTTCATTTCCCCGCTTTTCCGCCACCATCTGCTTCCCCAATCTCATCTCTTCCTCTTCGCACCCCTTCCACACTGCCACCCCAGGCTGTTGTCGACGGCCGTGACACCTCCGTGGTGTTGCAGCATCTCAACTCGCAGACCCAATACCAGCTGTCCGTGTTTGCTGTGAATGAAAACGAGGCTAGTGAACCACTACGAGGATACGAAACGACCCGTAAGTGTTTATGCGCGCGCGTGCGTTCGCAGCTGTCGCTTGCAAACATGCGACGTCGCGACTTTAGCACTTGCAATAAACTATTAAAACCTCTCGATGGTGGAGCCAATCGGAAATGATTACTCTCTCTAATTTAAGAGGATGAAAGCACATGTAAATGCTTCTTGTGAAAGTAACACATTTAAAGGCGCAATAACTCTTTGTTGTTCCTTTACACTGTTTTCTTTATACATTTATATGCATTTCTGGTTCTGTTGTAAAGTTCCGGGTGGGAACTTCCACTGGTTCTTGTATCTTAATGCTCACGAATCGATATTATACTAACAATAAGAACCAGACGGCTGCATTTTCTCAGTTGAACTGTTTACTGGATGCCAGAAAGATCGAGTACGCAGCTGCGGAGCCCTGCGGAGGAACTGATCTATTCAAAATCGTCCCTGCACTTATACTGAACGGCTCAGCCTCCCCATGTGAGAATGTGTGGCCTGATGGCCTTAACTGGTTTTTACTGGATACGTATGTCAGAATGCAGACAGATAGAAAGGCGCCAAGCAAGGACGAATAACAGCGACAAAACGGCCTGGCTCAAGTCATCTTATCTAGTCATCAAGAGCCCTAATCTAACACTGTCATGAAAAATACTGTGTGCAGGATGTTCGTTTTTAACTTTTAAATCTCTGCAGCAAAAAAGGCCTTTTGCCATTTCATACAGAACATTTTATGCACATCAGGTATCCACTAATGAAGATTTGACATCATGATGTTTTCCCTGCTGTTTCTGATGACACCCATTTTATTGAGGTCCTTCTTTTGTGGGTCATTAAAAGTGATCCACTATTCTATTAGTGTAAAATGAAGTTGTTTAGTTGCAAGTCAGCCCTCCCCAAAATGAGATTATTAAAAAATATTTTGACAGTATTGTGGTTGTGACTGTTTGTCCCCGTGTGTGGTCTTGTGCATATGCAGTGGCTCTCCCCACCGTGACAGGCCTCCAGCTGTTCGATGTGACTCTCAACAGCATAAAAGCAAGATGGGACCGTGTGAAGGGAGCATCCGGCTACATGGTGCTTTACGCGCCGCTCACAGATGACGGAGACTTAGATGAGAAGGAGGTGACGTTGAAAACAAAATGTGAAGCAAACATACGTTTTCCTGTTTTTGTTTCCATGCTAACATTAATCATTGGGCACAAACAAACCATTGCTGTGTTTATGATTAAAGTTTGTTTTTATCTGCAGGTCAAAGTGTCAGAAGCAGTGAACAAGCTGGAGCTCGATGGTCTGATCCCCCACACTGAGTATACTATCACTGTTTATGTGATGTATGGAGACGAGGCCAGCGAACCCATTACAAACCAGGAAACTACTCGTAAGGGTTGCATAGCCACGTACTGCACATTTGGCTTGTATTCCGCAGCACAAATCATCTTACAAGTAAAGTAGTATAGCAAATCTTCCTACGGAAGCGTATTATTATTATTATTATAAATATTATAAATATAAAAATTATAAATAAATATTTCTTTTTCTGAGTAATGTTTTTTTCCTGTTTTTCTGAAGATTTTTTTTCTTGTTTTTCAGATTTTTTTTATGAGGAAAAAAACAACAACAAATCAGTAAAACAGAAAAAAAAATATTCAGAAAAAACACAAAAACAATGCTCCCCCTCAAAAATAGTCAGGAAAAACAGGAGTTTTTTTTCTTGTTTTCTTTTTCAAGTGAATGCAATACGCTTCCCTATTTTACAATATGTTTATGTTTTTGTTTATTATTGTAGCTTGCAGTGGTGTAGAACTGTGCATCATACAGAAAATAAACATACAGTATTGGTTGCCTTAGCAACAGCCCTGTCTACCAAAACTGACTTCATTATCTTTTTAAAAGCATATATTTTGACTTTCTTATTGGAGCTGTTTAGATTGTGCTGGTGTACTTGATCAAGTGAGTGTATTGTGAGCACATTGATTTTAACTCCGCCTTTTTTTCTCGCGCTCTTGTCTGGTCAGTACCACTTAGTGCGCCGAGTAACCTCCAGTTCTCTGACATCACCCACAAGTCGGCGCACATCAGCTGGGATCCCGCGGCCAGTGGAGTCACTGGTTATCGTATCATGTGGGTCAAGACAGACGGGCGGGTCACTCAGGAGGTGCGTGTCAAAGATGTTTTCATTTTGGACATGTATGCTTGCTGACCGAGACCAAATATGACTTTTTTTTCAATGCTGGTATAAACTAGATTTGTAAGCAGCACATCCCTTCCTGTTTTTTTTTTTTTTTATTCCTCCTTGACAAAATCACTCAATATGCAAGCAGAAGTGGTACTTGAAATGTAATCAAATTGTTGGTGTGGTTCAGGTGGAAGTCGGACCCGTGAGCTCGTACGACCTGAGTGGACTGACATCTCTGATGGAGTATTCTGTGGCTCTATTTGCTCTGTATGATGAAGGCCAATCAGAGCCGCTCACTGATGGATTCACAACGAGTAAGTCTCTTTTGTTGCACGGAGGAAATCAATCAAGACGGCTTTTGGATAGTTTTGTGGATGGCGCATTTGTACCATCACAACAGGCAGAAACGTTAATTGACATCATTCTCAATAGTTAAAGGCCCAGTATGCCGGTTTCACTCAGGAAAATGCACTTTTTAAATACAGGATGTACACACTTTAACTTTCTCTCAGTCTACACATCTGGGTTTATGTTAATCTTTGGTGGTGATTTTGTCTGTGTCGCAAATGGGGCCGGGCGAACGTGTCGGCTGTGTGACGTCACTCCCGTGGCAATTTGAAAACACGCAATGATTATTATTTTTGTTTTCACTCACTCACTCACTCACTCACTCACTCACTCACTCACTCACAGAAGCTTACGTGTGTGAATGAGTGAGTGAAAAAAAAAATCCGTGCGTGCTTTCAAATTGCCGCGGGAGTGACGTCACCCAGCCGACACATTCGCCCGGCACCGTTTGCGACACGCCACCCCCCGCTCTGCGATTGGCTGGAGGGGTGTAAACACTGTCTTTCAACAGAAACGTCCCGCTGTTTACAAAACAAACACAAAATGGCAAAATACAGGCTGGAGGTGTGGGGGTTTAGGACAAAATCACCCCCACACGTGAAGAAAAGCCCATTGGGATGGCCAACTGTTAACCAACGGAGATACTCCCAGCACCAATTTGCATGAAGAAGTAAATAAACGTTCCCCTAACTTAGTCTTCCAAATTGATTGTATTTTATTCCCCCAAGCGAGTTCTACTGATGGCAATTTATTCTTAGTTTCCATGAAAAGATGTATCAATACCGTTCAAAGGTGAGCCATTTTTCCTCCCGGTGCCAAACGGTGTCGAATTTTATTGCCCCTACCGCTCCCTCTGCTACGCTGGCAGTATGCCCACCTCATTTACACCTCAGCATAATAGGCCGGGACCATTAAAAGGTCATTTCCCGGCCCCTGGCTATTCAATCATACTAACGGTTATTGATTGGTTGGAATATCCCTTTAAGCAACAAGCGACAAGGCTTCAGTGCTGAGTCAGCTGGAAACCTGTACTGAACTCGAGATGATTTTTTTTGTTTGTTTGTTTTTTTAAGACGGGGTCTCACAAAAAATATTGCGCCACATGCGTTATGCTTTATTTTGTTTTTTATTTATTTATTTATTTTTTTACATCCACCCGCCATTTTATGTAGTGCTAAATTGCTAATCCTCATTAGGGTTGCAGCCAGGTGAGCTGGACCCCAGTTGTCTTTGAGGGAGACAGGTGGGGTACACCTTGGATTGGTTGCCAGCCCATCAGATTTTAGTTATGCACGCACACACACTGAAAAACTGCAATAACACGTCGTACTTTTAATGGAAATTAAATCTAGTTTATGCAAGAAGTCAATATTTACTACTACTTAATACCATTGACCTGACTTTTTCACAATACCTGCTCATAACTACCATTATTTTTTTTAAATACAATTGTAACAACATTGCAATCTCCGTACTCGACAGCGATAAGAACAAAATGCATTTTATGTCTCAAATGCGCCATACAAAAAAAAAGTAACCAAGCTTTATCTCACAGCTCCAGTTCCAGGTCCCTTACATCTCCGTTCCAGTGATGTCACTCCAGATGGCTTTCAGGTTATCTGGGATCACTCAGCCGATGACATCATCGTCTACAGACTCTCCTGGGCACCGCTCACAGGTGGCGCCGCAAAGGAGGTCAGTCCAGTATCGGTAATGAGCGACTCGTTACGTGACTTGTCGCTGCATTGCAGCAGGTTGACTTTGAAGAGTTTCCGCTGCCAACAATGAAGGCGTGAAGCATCAGTCGCTTTTAAAAAGCCACCATTTTCTTCTCGTCAATTTGTAAAATGAGTGAAAATTTCATTTCGAGCCAAACATCGTTATCCTTTTCGGTGTCGCGATTGTTCAGCAAGACGGCGGTCGACTTATGGCTGCGTGTGCCCTGATAAAATGCCGCGTCTGCTGCTCGGACCAAACTGCGAAAGCCCCAGACATGACTGAGTGTAAATAAAGGCTGAATGGAGCCTGAAATGAATGGCTTGAGTGTTTTATGACACTGATCTAGGCCTTGGAGACAACTGGGATGCGGCGATAGAGCTCGCTGTCAAGTCTGTGCGTGTGCGCGCTCATGGACTCTTGGTGTGAGTGATCAGTGCTGGAAATAACACTCTTGGGAGTTGGACAGGTCGGTTGGCAGCACAGATAGTGAGCACTTGTTCAGCGAACATGCACCAACAGTCAGGAAGAATCGTGACATTACCTCACATACAATCGTCAAACGTCAGTCAGCAAACATGATGAAACAGATGATGGCGCAACCAGGATTGTGTTTTCCACGGCTAAATTACAGGGAAAGTTTATTTTCTGCATTGTGGGAGGAGTATAAAATAGGAAAATGGAGCCACACAAGGCGATTTATCACACCTGAGACAAACTTGCTGATTTTGCATCTGAAAATAGAACGTCCAGAATGAAGGCGCAAACCAGCATACAAAGCAGCGTCAGTGACAACTTTTTCGCTCATGTAAACGAGTGATAGAACGTTTTGTTTTGTTTTTCAGGGCCGATACCGATTATTGGTACAAGGAGGCTGATAACTGATATTTCAAGCCGATATTCATTTGCAGTAATTTTCAACCTTTGAAGGTTTTTCTTTTCATTTTAAGCAAAAAAGGAAACGTTTTTAAGCAGTTGGTGGTTACTGCAAAATTATCCAAGGGACATATTTATTTTCTGCAACTCACGAATCTTTGTTTTCTTCTTCCACTAACATTTCCAATTCCATCACTTTAAACCTTATTTTGCGCTTGAGAGGGTCTCACAAATTTTCCTTTTTTTTTTTTTTTTTTTTTTTTTTTTTCCAGGGTGGTGGTGGTGGTGTGGGTACGGCGGGGGTGGGGGTTGTGTTAAGAGATGCCGTTACGCATTTAATTATATGCCTACTTATGTTTTACTGCCATTATGGTTGACTTCAACCATACTTTCACAGTTTGGTTATTTAGTTTTTTTTTGCCCACTATGAAGACAAACAGTTGAATAGATGAGGTTGGCTTAACTCCTGAACAATTTGTACCCACCATTTCTGACATAACGGCTATCAACAACTATTTAATATTGCAATAGAACACAATTTCACTGGCAGACAAATGGAGGACAAATTTTGATGTAAGTAAGACTTCATAGATGGATTATAAGATGGATACGCAAGCATGAGATATCCAGTTGAATTTGTTTTATTTATTTGCACCGAATACATCTTTTGGAACTTTTGTTCTTGTGTTTCGCCACTAAATGATTGAATGACTCCTCTCTTTAATTAGACAAATGCCCCTGAGGGCTATGCATAAAAGAAAATTACTAGAAAAAGATGAATAGTGTTCCTCACAAAAATAGGAAGATAAAGAGATCGGACCGTTAAAGATACACTCCAGTGTGGTTTTTGAATGACTTCCAATTTCCGAGTTGCTCGACATTTAAGTTTTACCTTGAGGTTTGTTTCATGATTGTCTCATATCAATTACAGATGTTGTTTGGACTTCTGCTGCTGCAGCTGGAAGTCACATGTTTGAATTACTGTCAAATTTGTGGTTAACATAACGCAGAGAGAACTATGTACGTAAATACTATGTCCAATTCCATTCCTTCGGTTCTGCGATTTTAGTTTTTATTGCTCTCGCAAGACAAATTAGTGACCTTGGACTTCAATTCAGAGAATAAATACTTCTGTCAGATTGCTGCCGCAAATGTTTTACAGCTTGACTTGCTGTGAGTTCCTCCTCTCTTTAACTATACTATTAAACTGTAAAGGGAAGTAAGGACATTTTAAAAAGGTGGAAAATACATTTTGAGGCATTTGTGTAAATCTAGACTCGCATTTTTTTGGTGAGAATGCAATCTCAAACGTGTGTTTCCTTTTCAGGTGGTCCTGATCGGAAGCGTGAACCGGTACACTTTGTCAGATCTGAGTCCTTCCACTGCGTACGAAGTTATGGTGACGGCCGTCTTCAAAGACGAGTCCGAGAGCGACACCGTCTCTGTCACCGAGACCACATGTAAGACGCGTTTCGCCACCACCAGAGTTTCCTGTTATTGAACAATCATCTAATCAATCCAATCGATTTTTTTTTTTCCGAATTGCTTCCCCTCCCATTGCTCTAAGGGCAGTACAGTGCAAATCCGCCCAAAACAAACGTTTCATCATCACAATATGTGCAATTCTGTATTCAGAGTCGAACTCCGAATCGGACTAATTGCAGTGACTTGTTTGTCCTTGTTTATCTCAGAGGAGGAAAATCTATTTTCCCCATCAATGATTTGTATGTATCTATCTAATTACCTGAGCTATTGATATAGAGAGTTGGTGTGTTTCGCTCTAATTATGTGATTGATGTTCTCTGTGTTTCCCTAGTGGCCAAGACGACAACGATCGCCACCACAACCGCCGGTAAGAAAAGCGCAAATAACTATGGAAAACAAAAAAATAATTGTCCATATTTGATGTATTATGACAAAAAAATACTTAATCTGAGGAGCAGTGATGTTAAAACATAAATTGTTTCATCTCAATGAGAAGTGTACAATCAAACAGTTCCTGCTTTTATTGAGCGTCAATGCAGAGCCCAGCTGAGTTTTAATTATGGTTCAAGCCAGAGCATTTGTTTACAAGCGTCTTAAGTCCTTCGATTGTTCAAGATTCACTAGCTGCATGTTGCACAATTTCTAACAGCTCGAGCATCTTGTCGTCTGCGTTTGTACGATCAAATCAAATCTGCGACATAGTTCAAAGTTGCGGTAATTGTGTGACCGAATTGGATTCACGGTGCAACTGTGGTTCAAACTAATTATTTCAGAGGTGGCCACCCGGATTGTTTTTGCGTGTGTCAAACTGGTTGCACCTAATCGAGTTAAGGCCGTTCACGGTAAGCTTTAAAAATTCAAAACGTAATATAATATAAGATAGCTTGCTTGGAATTTTAAAAAGTGAGCATCCCCTATTTCAAGACTTTTATTTAGCAGTCTCTTAACGTAAGTAGCTTTACAGATTTCAGCAGTTCAAGTCCACACAAGGCCACATGCTTTATTTATTTATGTGCGGCAACTTTTTTACAGGTGCTATCAAAACCATTGGCGCAAGCCAACAAAAAAGTTACTTTACTGGGTTGTGGGTAAACTCTCCCGTTACAAGTGTCTTTTTTTTTTATCAAGCTGACATTTTAAATCTGTCCAAGCGCACTTCAATCTGCTGCAAGCTCTCGGTGACATTTTGATGGATAAATCTCAGCCGGTGTGTGCGCAGCCCCCCGCCAAGCGGTGAGAAACCTTCGCCTGAGTCGGGAGAGCACGCAGAGCCTGCAGGCATCGTGGGAGCTGAACGACCCCCGCGTGCTGAGCTTCAGGCTGTCTTACGCCGCCATTGGGGCCAATCACAAAGAGGAGATGGTGAGTTTGTCTACGCTCTTACCAAGTCCAACCTGAAAATGTTGGCAAGTGCGGATTCTAGCAATTTTCTTTTCAAACCTTCTAAAGTTCTCCTCTCTTCTGATTGTAAACAAAGAGGCCAGTCAACGAAAGATAGCGCTCACATACAAAGTGTTACCCCTCGTCCAGGGGTCAGCAACCTTTCCTGTCAAAAAAATCATTTTAGGCCAAATAAGTAACAAAAAAAAATCTGTCTGGAGCCGCAAAACATTTGAACGTTGTGAAGAAAGGAACAATGTGTCAGTCTAATTTACTAAGGGCCCAATAACTAATTTGAGATGCACCAGAACAGAAAATATGTTTATTGTAATTTGAGTTTTTCTTTCTGTCAAATTTCTTACATTTTTGCCAAAAACATTTTTTACATTTTTTTATTATGCTAATTTTCTGCCTCTCTTCTTGCTTTTTTTGGACATTTTATGCTTTCGACATTTTTTTCCAGACTTTTTCGCTATCAATTTTCTGATATTTTTGGCAATTTTTTGGCCATTCTATGGTAATTTTTTCTTATTGTTTTTGGACATTTTATGGTTCCTTTTTTAACATTTCACTTTCTGCCTTTTCTTAAATCAATTTTCTGACATTTGTGGCAATTTCGGTGACATTTTGTGGTAATTTGGGGGATATCTTCTTCTTCTTCATTTATTTTTTTTAATTATTATTATAATATTTTTTTTTTTGCATTTTCTATTTACCTGTACTTTTTGAACGGTCTTTTGTGCCTTTTTTAATCAATTTTCTCAACTTTTTTTCCCCCCCAGTTCCGAAGACATTTTATGGTAATTTTCTGTCTTCTTTTGCTTTTAGACATTTTATGGTTACTTTATTTTTTTTTGGCTTTTTAAAAATTCAATTCTCTGGCATTTTTTGGTAATTTCATGGACATTTTATGATAATTTTCTGATTTTTCTCCTGCTTTTGGATATTGGATATTGTGGCTTTTTAAGTAATTTTTATTTATTTTCTCTTTTTTTGACAACTTACATTTTTACATTTTAACTTACATTACTTACATTTTTTTGGACTTACAATTTCTTTTAATTATTCATTTTTTTATGTAAATCATTAATTCATTTAAAGAACATTATTAATAATAATAATAATAATAATATTTTCACAGGGAACCACAAGAAAAGGACTAAAGAGCCACATGTGGCTCCATTTTCGCAGGTTGCAGACCCCTGCCCTAGTCTCATATTATGTTCACTTCATATCACTTTTCACACATCATAAATTCTTGTGAGAACAAGCTGGGGAGTTGTTTACATTGATTTTACACAACAGACAACAAGGCTGCTTTTTCCACAGACTCTGCAGTGCTTGCGTGTGGTAATCATTTACTCCCATCAGAAAAGCGATTACACGTTTAGTGCCGGTCCGCTTGGCCTCCCCAATCCCAGATCGCCGATACGCACATTCGTTCTCAACAGGCGACTCCCTCACCTCCCCTCCATCTGTTCCTCCAATCCGATTTCGCCTCCCTCTTCTCTCATCACCTCCTTTTACTTTCATCCCCCCCCGAACACTTTTTCTCCTTCTCGTTTTAATTTCCCGCTGTGGCGTCGGAGCCGCACAAGATGGAGAGGCCTGACCAAGCCAGAGGACATTCCATTATCTTTTCAGCAGCCATTTACCTCGGTGGCTTCGGAGATGGGTCGCAGAAGAAACAAGCAGGGTTGGATGAGGAAACAGTTGCGAAACAAAAAGTGGGACACGGGCTTAAGCCTGCCACGTAATTGTTGTTGTCTCTTTGGGAAATTTGAAGAGACTCGGGGCAAGCGTGATAGTCGTGTAGTGTTTGAAATGGCTGACTTTTATGGTGATGGCGTGGGATCAATTCCCACTCAGTTGCCCTCTTTCCATCAAGCTGCTGTTGTCTTGCGACTGATCCATGGGAGCGAGTCACTCTTACGTCGGTTTGGGATAAGCACCAGCCCTTGCTGGAATGGATTGGCAAGCATGACAGCAGTAGCAAATGTTTACCACAAAATATTTATTGTGCACAGATCGTCATGAATTTTCCATTTCT
This sequence comes from Festucalex cinctus, assembly GCF_051991245.1. Lineage (NCBI taxonomy): Eukaryota > Metazoa > Chordata > Actinopteri > Syngnathiformes > Syngnathidae > Festucalex > Festucalex cinctus. The sequence goes on from NC_135417.1 coordinate 12,707,126, forward strand.
GCAGTTTTTTGTCATGTATGTTTTGCATTGCAAATGAATATAAGGACGGGCTTGAGGAAGCCGAGAAAATCAGTCGATGGGAAATGTGGGGGTTAGTGACGGCTGTTTTGTTTGGAGATGGCATTTAATTTTGCTTGGAAGCCTGGCCGGCACTCTCGAACTGCTTTTCCGTGATTGCTCGCTTGGGTCCCTGGTCAAAGGAAATCCAACGGATTTCATGTTATTGTCTAGAACTCCATCTTGGTTCAAACTTGATCCACGATTCAGTTCACATTGAGTTCTTTCAAGTGTTTACCCGTCACTATCATGGCTGTCTGACTCAAAGCCAACCGAGACTTTCTCTGTTGTATGAATGGCAACAGGCGGTCGATTGTAGCTTCTCCCATTTCATTGTTCTGCTTTTCCCTATACATCACTGACATCAATAGAAGAACAAAGATACTAGACCGATTATTGGGCGTTTTGACGAATATCTGTATCGACCTTTTTTAAAGAATCTGACAGGCGATAAAAGGTGACTCTAAAACCATTTTAATCTCAGGGAACTATTCATTTAAATTTTCAGTTCAACTTTCTAAGAAATGCTGCTGAACCTTCTGAACCATTTGTTTTTGTTCGACATTAAAACAAAGAAATGTTAACAAAATGTTTAAGACTCAGGTATTTTTAAATTTTTGGGGGAAAAAAACAATTACAAAAAATACCGGTACTGTAGAAACCTATAGAGAGCTATAATATTTGCTTGTTTAAGTTTCCATTTAACTTAAGACCTACTGATAACAATGGGAGCTCCCTGATCATTTTGTTAGAAATTTAGGATGTCTATTGTCTTTAAAAAAAAAAAAAAAAAAAAAAAAAAAAAAAAAAATACATTTTGAATAGTCTGAAAAAGTGTTCAATAAACGTGCTTTAAGACATTACAACAAAGTCAAGATTGACATTTGTATTTCCTACATTTCTACTGAAAATGAATATCGGCTCCAAATATTTGGTTATCGGCCTCCTAATAATCTGCATTGATATCAGCCCTGAAAAAAAGCAAAAAACATATAGGTTTATCTGTAAAAGATACATTATTTGTTGCAAATAAATTAGGGGTGTTCGATAAAAAAATTTTTCAGACCAAAGAGTACTCAACTCTTGAGTAGTCTCCAATACCAAGTATCAATAGTATGTTTGATACGTATCATTTCCCAAAGAAAACAACCTGATGATTTCTCATAACACAAGTGGTTGCAATCACTACAGTAGTCTCGTCCGCGCATCTCTAAGGCACAAAGTTGGACTGGTTTTGCCCGTCAGATGCAAAGTTAACGTACATTTATTTTTTATTTTTTGAAAACGGCACATCAAATTTCTTCTGCTAACGCTGAGCTTGTAATGTGATGGAACGCTCCAGAACAAGAGACCTTAAAGTTAACCTTGAGAGGATTTCTCCCCTCCCCCAATTACATATCCTTCACAATCTCAGTCATCATCAGTCAATATCAACCTTGATTCATATTCACATCATCTCGACAGTGATCAGGTCACTTTTGCACAAATCCGCAAGTTGTTCCTTTGATGTTGCCGTAATATCAGGCAAGCAATTTATTTTGGTGGGAACAAGCACATTCAAATGCTGAAGGAGAAACGAGCGACTTCAACAGCAATACCCGACTTTAATTGCTCCGTCTCAGTCTTGGCCTCATCTGACTTTATTGACTGAGCTGAAGTGAGCAGAATTGCTGAACAGTTGTGCTTCAAATCTCTTAAGTTACACATAGCATTCCGCAATCTGTCACCGAATCGGACTCCTCTTTCCCTTCAAAATGTTATCCATATACTCGACTGTGTAGTAGGGATGTTGGAACGATGAGGGCGATATCGTCATATTAAAACTGCCACAAAATCATCTTTGTCATGTTCACAATATTTAAAAGGAACAAAAAAAAGTCACGTTAATTTCCATTTGTGCAGTTCTAGCACCCTCTAGTGGCTAGTTTATTAGTGCAATTTAATTTTCATTAGGCATGTTTTGGCCTTCTATGTTTAAAATCGATGCTAATTGTCAGATGAAGTGGAACCGAATTTGCTTGTGAAGCGATCAATGTGTGTTTGCATTAGCAAGTAAGTGCCTCAATATTGTTATTAGAGATTGTAGGTGGTTTATATGCATTTCTGTTATGTGCAAAAGCACAACAGTGTGCTTTTTTTTTTAGTATGAGCTTTTTTTTTTCTTTTTTTTTTACAATATTGTGACTTTTTTTTAAATATTGCCAACCACCCCACAATATTGTGATAATTATCACTTTTACTGTCCCTTACTAGTGGAATGTTGACCCTTAACCTTTCTGTGTGCGTGTTTAGGTGTCACTTCCTGGTAGTCAGAAAAGAGTGTTGCTTGAGCCCTTACTTCCTGACACTCAGTACAAAGTAACCGTCACGCCAGTGTACAGCGACGGTGACGATGGCGTCAGCGCGTCCGCACACGGGACGACACGTAAGTCAACTTTTTTTGTTTCTCAGACGAGCAAGGCAAATTCATTTGATTTTTCATCAATGCCCACCAAATCAACGTCAAACGAAGCGAATGATGTCTCCGTAATTGCCTTAATGAGGGCCATTCATAATTACGGCCGTTCTTTTCATTAAAGTGGCACCGCTCGCTTCCTTATTGATTAGCTCAACTATTCTCGTGAGAAATGCTGATTGCCTTCCTCGTTAAACGGGGAGAAGGCACGCTGGCTAAGATATGGCATCATCTTAGTATATGAGGGGCCTTATTGCAAATAAAAACTTGTGTGCTCGTAAATCACGCACGTACGAACAGCATGACAAGATCATCTATGTTGTCTTTTCACATCAATTATTCAGGAAATAAACATATGAAACCAACGCTAGAACTCCAGCAAAAATATTTGTAACCATATCGTTTGCTCCATTTGCAATTTAAAACATGTAATGCAGTGTTTCGGCAAGCCATAACAACAAAGCAGCCGTGCATTATATTTATATTGTGGCCTCAATAAATGAGGAACATCAATTATTGATTCCGTGAAGCCACGCTCACTCAGCCGGAAACGAAATACATTTTTTGTTACTGGGAATTCAAATGAGTTCGATATGTGCAATGTACCAAAAAGTGTTCAGTAAGATGGAAAATGTGGCTCTTGAGTAATCTTTCATGTTACAATTCTGTTATTGAAAGTTAAGATAAAATTAGGCACATTTTGGTGGACTGGATAAATGTATCTACTAGTAATATTTCGATTTTGAATGCATGTTGTTTTGTTGCAGTGCCTCTGTTGTCTCCTGAAAACCTGCGCGCATCAGAGGAGTGGTACAACCGCTTCAGGGTCACTTGGGATCCTCCGCAATCTGCTCTTATCGGTTACAAGATACTTTACCAGCCGGTCTACGGTAGGAAAATGCACTACAACACACATGCCAACCTAAAATTCACAAAAGTTTTCGTCGGATCACATGCATATAAACATTATACAGCTGGAGAGGACACCATTTTGCTTTTCGTTGCTGGTTAGTTTAAATGTAATAAATGCACATGTCTGACTTTTATTGCGTTCAAACATTTCCAAGAGCCAACATTGACTCTCCTGTTGACCGCTAATCGTTTGATGACGATGTGTCTATATTTGCTTTACTGTCACCTCAACACAAAAACTGCTTTGCCTCAAAGCACGAGTTCCCATTAATGTGGTTTCAGGAATTAAAGGGCCGGGAACAGAAATAACTTTCTCACAACACAGGTTGGCCATATGCACAAAATGGGCGCACCGTAGCTATGTGGTTACAACATCAAGACACAAAGCTACTTTTTATGAAGTTAGTGGTGTTTTACAAAGATAATTGCTGGCCCTCCTTTGACATATCTTTCCAAAAGTACTTTTGTTTTCGTTTTAAAGGGCCAGTATGTAGAATTTTTCCATTTTTTTCTTCCATTGTTCATTCTTAAAACCCCACTATTAATTTGTGCAAATGTGCAAACGCACATTTTTTTTTTAACTCATTTGCTCCTAAAAACGTTTAAATACGTTCTATTTTAAATGGTTTGTGTACCCAAGACGTATATATACGTTTTTTGTTTTGTTTTTTGTTTTGTTTTGTTTTTATGCTAGAGCTTACAGAAGGCTTTGATGCAGCCTCTCAAATGCAAAGAACAGTTGAAGAAATGTTAGTTATTACTCAAAAGGTCAGCAGGTGGTAGCAGAGCAAAGGAGATAAACCAGGGCCATGTTGAAAAAAAAAGAAGCTCAATTACTCAAAATTCTAAATAGAATTGTGACTAATGATGAAACTTAGCGAGATTCAAATGCCAATTGCTGCAAAACGGAAACAGAAATAAATATTTTTTTTCCTGATGAAAGAAGATACAGTCATTTTAGGCTTGCAAAGTTTGGTCTCTCTGAGGTACAGCAGTGAAAATTCATACGCTTCGAACTTAGGTCATTGCATTCTATTAGTTCAGCACTAGATGGCACTAAGTTCTACACACTGTCCCTTTAATGCAGAATTCTTGTTTAAAAGTAACTAGTAATGTAATGGCTTGAAATTATGCGACATCAAAAACAGCTTTCAAATACATGGTGTCACAATTTTTTTTTAGATAACTTTACAGGTGCTCCTGTAAGCACTAATTTCATCGAACCGCATTTACAAATTAACATCAAAGTCATAATTATTATGTGTATGTAAATAGCTGTAAACTTTTCTTTTTTTGTTTTTTTTTCTTGTTCTGTCTCACAGTACCAGGGAGCGTTTTAGAGTTGACGGTGAATGAAGACGTCAACTCGGTTCTCCTCCTGAATCTGCAAAGTGGAACAGAGTACAGCGTTCAAGTGACCGCCTCCTACCCGTCAGGACAAAGTCAACCGTTGCTCGTCAACGCCAAGACGTGTGAGCATGCGCCCACGTTTTATTTAACCGTGCTTGCTATCTTGATCATATTAAAAAAAAAAAAAAAAAAAAAGTGGTCCTTGGCCATATAGAAAACAGCGTGTGCTGCATGAAATTGAAATGGAATCCATCTGGCAGTTAGTTTGATGGAGCAAAAGGTTAATGATGACAGTGTGGTTAAAATGAGATCTCAAATTGAATTCCTAAGCTTTAATGGGACATCGCTGTCAGGTTAAGTCTTCCTCGCAGATTTGTCGGAAGGACAGTGTGACGGTGAGAGTGAGGACAGGAGGCAATAACAGCCAAGGTAGAAGTACAACATGCATATTAACTGCTCGGATTTCCATTGAGATTCCAGCAGAAAACGGAGCGACGGAGCAATATTGATATATCCCAGTCAGACGGCAAGAACAATCTTTTAATATATAGATTTGGTTTCAGCGGGTGTGCAGGGCTAAAGTGACTTTACACGTCACCCATTTTAAACAGATTTTGAGCGAGGTGGTTTTATATGAAAAAAAAAAGGTAGGATGTGAACCAGGACCGCTCGGTTAAATGACATACCAGGAAAAATTGTTAGCAAACAAGGACGCTGACTGTCCTGAAATTGCCTACTTGTCTTGTACGTAATGAAAACACTGAAAATGAAAATTAATCACACCATAAATTAAGTCACCCAATGATAACAAAATAAATAATTTTAATGCATGGATTTTTGTATTCATCGGCGCTACAATGTTGTCACACCCTCCTCCGTCTGTTCTTGAATAAATCCCCAGCGATGATGAGTGATAAATCCTGCATGTCCTTCTGTTTCTTTGAAGTTCCCATAATTGAAAATGCTCTCCAAGGTAACGACAGAAATACATGAACGCAGATTTACCCTCGCATAACGCTATTTTTGATGATACGCCGCTGCGTTTTTCAATGCGTACGGGATTATATGAAGTTCACAATTTGGTACCATAAGACTTCAACTTCTTTTCATGCAGACATTTTTGTACTTCTCATAACGAACGTCATCGAAGCCTCACTGTGCCAGGAGTACGGGGGTGTGAGACAGGTTAGACCTTGAGCAGATCGCTAGTCAATCATCGGCCATTGAAACAATTCATCATATTAGGTGTATCAGGAAAGTTACAAGACTGTTGTCAGGGTGTAAATCGAAGATGAAAAATACAAGGACTTGGGAGATTGGGAGCGAGGGGAAAAAGAAAAATCACATGGAGGCGTGGTGACTAGGTGGCAGGGCTGTAGTCAAATCCACCTTTTATTGAGTTCAAGTCAAGTTTGAGTCACAAGGTCCAAGTCCAGATGAGATCAAGAGTAAATCTCAAGATGGATCACAAAATTAGAGAAATTTCATTATGCTCAAAACACTTTTTAGGTGGCTTTGCTTTATTAACCGTGATGAACAACAAAAATAATTTCAAAAACAATGGTTGGTAAAACCAAATATAACCCTGTTGTTGGCTGTCATAACTGAAAAAAAAAAAGAAAAAGCTTAACCAATCAGATGGCTTGCTCTTCTGTAGCCAATGTCAATGCCGGTCTGTTTTGATCATCTGAAAAACTTGATTTCAAGTTTCTTTTGAAGGAGGACGTTAATTTTCAGGAACGAGATACATAGCCGATAAAAATATTTCGGGAATCCATTAGCCGAGTCTGAGAAATGTCCATATCAATTGCTAAGGAGTCAAGTGCGAGACTACCAAAAAAAAAAAAAAAAAAAAAAAAAAGTGACACTTTACTGACGGCTTTGGTGTTGGCACATGATTCATAAATCATAACTGATTTTGCTCTGAGGGCCACATACAGAAAAATAGAAAGCTGCAAGGGCCACTTTGATTTTTTTTAAAAGTTATTTATTAACACATTCATTGCCAGACCAGCAAAAAAAAAAGAAAAAAGCATCATTTGACGTCTTTTTCCGTCAATGGCAGTGAATGAGTTAAACATGGTAAAAATCAATGAAGCAATTATAAATTGTTGATATAATGTGCAGTTACCTATTGAAAACTGCTAACAGTCACAAGGCAAATAGTGACCCCTGTGTGCCTCTATAATAGATACGTTTTTCCACTGAGCAGCAGCTGAATCCCAACTTGACATTCTGAACCACAAGAACAATCGGTCGTCAACTTAACAACCATTAACTTAATGTGATGTTTTCACAAATTGGACCTTGACACGAAGCAACAAGTGGATGAAACGATTTTTATTTCTGAAACTGAATTATTAGCTGCAAATTTGTGTCTTTGCGTAGCTAGAAATGTTTAATCCACCCTCTTTTTTTTTTTTTTTTTTTTTTTTTTTTTTTTAACAGCATTGAAAAATTATTTTTAGTATTTGCCGCGGGCCGCCAAAAAAAATGTATGGCGGGCAGCAAATGGCCCCCGGGCCGTATTTTTTATTTTTATTTTTGTGTGTATGTGTGCGTGCGTGTGCGTGCGTGCGTTTGCGTGTGTGCGTTTGCGTGCGTTTGCGTGCGTGCGTGCGTGCAAATACGTATAAATTTATACTCATTCATTCACCTAAAACCTTATAAATATCCCATTACCCTTCGCCTTAACCAGGTACTTCAGAATCTTGCCAGAGTCGTGAGATTTAAATGGTCAGGAGACCAGAGAAAAGGTCAGAAAAAAAAAAGAAATAAAGAGAAAAGAAAGGTAAATCAAAGTGACATCCAGCACCGACCAAACACTTCCTGCCTTCCCCATGATTACAAAATCAAAGTCTTACGCCAACCCCGGAAGCCTCTAAATTCCAGCAAATTTAGCGAGATCTCAAGAGCCCAGAGGAAAAACTAAAGAGAGGAAGGAGGGAAGGATCGATAAGGCAGAGTGAGATCAATAGAAGCCAGTACATCCAATCCATCAAAGTGAAGTCCAGCACCAACAAGACCCCTCCTGCGTGGTTACAAAACCGGAGTCTTATGCCAACCCCAGAAACCTCATACTTCTAATAAATTAAGATCTCAAGTGACCAGAGGAAAAACTAAAGAGAGGAAGGAGGGAAGGATAGATAAAGCAAAGTGAGAACCACAGACACCAGCACCAACTGATTCAAGAGGCTGTGGGAGGGAGAGGGTACTTCTGTTGAGTTTCAGTAGATGCTGGTGCGACGGATCTGGCATGCATAAGGACCACCACCAAAGAAAGAAGCCGTCAACCGCGGTCCAGCAAAGCGAGCACCCCCCCCCCCGGAATCCCCAGGCCGCGGCAGCACCAAGGCCACCCCCAAGCCACCCGAGCGGACACCGGTCGGCGAGCCGACCCGGACACCCGGAACACCCCCGCCCCAGCCCCGGCCCACACCCCCGAGCCCAAGGCCGCAGAACGAGGCCCAGCGGGCCCCCACAGCGCCCCACCGGTCCCCAGCCCCCATCCCCCCACGACCCCCCCGCACCCCACCCAAACCCGCCACCCACCACGACCCAGGCCCCACCACCCCCGACCCCCAAACCCCCGAACACACCCCGACCCCCAGCACCCAACCCCCCACACACCCATACCTCCACCCCCCCCCAAACAAGCCGCCCCCCCCCCCCCCGACGGCCGCCACCCCCCCCCGCGAACCCGGCCCCCCGCGAGAACCCCCCCCCCCCCCCGGAAACCGGCACCGGGCAGCAGCGCAGAGAGGGAAGATGTGCCCACCCCGGGCCGTATTTTGGACACCCCTGCCTTAGAGAGTTTGCCCTCATTGGTCTTCGGGTCAATTACACTGAAGGACAAAACTCGTAGCTTGTGGTTTTAGACTTGAAACATATCCAGTTCCGGACCTTTTCCGACATACCTCATATCATTGAAAGTGAAGCGTTAAATCCAAATTAGACTTGACATAATTTAAAGTTGGCACTTGTGGTGATTCATGGCAGCTTCCTTCTAATGGTGGCAAACGCACGTTTGCACCAATAACTCACACATACCAGCAAGTGGAAAAATAATTATTGGTGCCTTGGGTACGGCTGGAGGGAATGAAAACGCTTCCTCATAATTAAGTTTGATGTTGTTTGCGCTGAGATGCCTCTGCCTACTGTACAGAATGCTTTCACTCACATGCATACAAAGTACTTGCAACACGTCCTCCTTAGATACTTAAATCTCCTCTTAAACGCTTCTTGCCTTATTTCCTTTGCATTTGTATCAGCCTTTTCTAGAGCCATGTCCTAGATTTCATTTCTCCAAGCTATTTCAAAGCTGTCTTTATATTCACATATGATTCCCCGCTGCACTAGTAGGGCTTGTGTTTAGTTTTTATTTTACTTAATTGATCTCTAAGGGGAAGGTCTTGAGTGAGTGACTAATTGTAAAACTTTATGAAGAGGAAGACACTTTTTTTGACCTTTGAGACCACTTTCCATGGCAAGATTATTGTCATTATTTATTTATTTAGCTCAAATACGCTTTCTAAAATGTGCCTCACAGATTATGTCTGTTTGCTCTACCATATTACTAAAATGAATGATTTTTTTTTCATTAATATGCACACTTCACTTTTTTTTTTTTTTTAAAGATGAAAAGGAGCACCTGCCATATGCTTACTGCACTAAATATCAATTAGATGGAATTGAAGCCAAGTTTATTTCTTACTGTCAGCACATTTTTGTTAACAAGGGGGAAGTTGTGAGAGGAAATAAAAGCAAGTAGCTCCTTCGAGATTCGCTTGCTTACAGTGCTGTTTAAGTTGTTTACGGCCTTTTGCATCATGCGGCATCCTGCCTCATTTAGAGAAGATTCCATTTTGTCCGTTGCCAACTAGAACTGAATTTATTGCTGCTGCTATACATAGACATCAACGTCCCTAAACATATTTCTGTTACGCTATTTTATGTTGTAAGTTACAGAGTTCACTCAATTGCTATACTGTACTGTAGTGTTACTTTGTTTTTTTTGTTTTTGTTTTTTTTCACCTCTAAAAACATACAAAGCAGATTTGTTTGATTTAAGCCCTACCTTCAAATTAGGTTTAAAGCTGGTCTATTTGCCCAGAAAAACGGGAGGAAAATTACTCAGAAAAACAGGGGAAAAATATTCCAAAAAACAGAGGGATTATTTAAAAACAAACAAACAAACGAATAAATCACTTGGAGTTCAGAGGTAAAAATAAATAAATAAATAAAATAAAAAATTCCTTAATATTTTTTCTGTTTTTTTTATATATATATATATATAATTTTCCTCCTGTTTTTCTTACTAATGTGTTTCCCCTGTTTGTTGGAATATTTTTTTCAATAACCGAAAAAATATGGAGTAAAACAGAAAATAAACAACACACAAAAACAAAGCTCTCCAAAAAATTAGTCAAAAATTTGTTTGTTTTTTTCAAGTGAATGCAATACACTTCCATACTCGTGACATAATGATGAAAAATGTTTTTCCCCCAAAAAAATTCACCAGTTACAAGATGAACAAAACCAAACATCACATTCTAAAATACTCTCATTGATTTTCCAGCGTCATACATGACTGCACAAAATCTACACGACACATCAGCTGGTCTCATAATCAATATTGTATCTGTCATGTTCTTTTCATCCTCCGCAGTGTTCCTGGGTGTGTCTGACTTGACAGTCTACCAGGTGCGGCACAACAGCATGTGTGCGCAATGGCAGCCTCATCTGCACGCGACCTATTACAGAATCTCCATCCAGTCGACACTCAGTAAGTCTAATCGGATATGTTGGGTTGTGTATGTTATAGCATTCCTTTTGCTGATGCATTTACTAATTGTCTTTTATGCATTTATAAATGATTTGTATTTGTTGATCAAAAAGGGGAATAGAATGTTAAAAGTTGGAAATGGCAACTATTAATCTATGCAAGTTTTGTTGCCAATCGAAATTCTTCTTCAATTTCTCGGAATAAGCGACTTTGTCACTGTGTGGCCTTTCGGAAGTGTAAAGAAAAATTGGCACTAGATGAGGAAACAAATCAATAGTGTGCTACCATTTATTTCCTCTGTTTTTCTCACCTTCAAAAGTTGTATTTGTTCAAATGTCACATGCACCAGCAAGATATTTGAGGATCATAATCAATAGTAACCTCAGCAAAACGTGGGGAAGTCACTACAAATTGTGTTTTGTGTGTGTTAGATGTGGATTGTCATAACGCAAACACCTCAGCAAAAAAAGAAAAGAAAAAAAAAGCAACCTTTAGTTCAATGCTCTTTTTTTTTTAAATTGGCTTTTCTTTTTTATGCTTCATGATAGTTGTATTTTTGACACAAGTGCATCAGGAAAAAAAAAAAAAAAAGTCTAAACATTTCATTAGCTTCATCTAAGCAGCTTACCATGCATGATCTTTCATTTTTCAAACAGGAAGAAAACTCTCGAAGTAAGAATTAACGTGATTAAAGGGATTTGTTTTGTTGTCCAACTGTAGACAGTCAGCGACAGGAAGTCAGCCTGGGAGGCGGGGCTTCTCGCCAGTGCTTCTACGACCTTTTCCCAAGCAGCCAATATGAGATCAGCGTTCACGCGCAGATGCAGGAAATGGAAGGACCTCCCGTCTCCGTCACCGACATGACACGTATGAAAGATCAACCCTGGGAACTTCACTTCTCACTGCTTTTAACCATTTTTAGTTGGCTGTATTCACGTGACGTCATCCGCAAAAAAAAAAAAAAAAATGAATATCTATAAACTAACAAACAAATATTTTCTGTGACCACCACTCTCCTTCACTTTCCCTAAATTACTTTTTGAAGTTTCTCCATAAGTCCCTTTTTGAATCAGCGATACCTTTCTACAGAAGTCTCTTCGACCTTCACTTTTTTTTTTTTTTTTTCTAATATCCGAGTCTCAGTGAGGACTCTGGCGCTGTTGCAGTCCATCGGCCATGTGATGAGCTCAGTTGAATCACGCGGCTCGAGGGACCTGGAGGGCTCCGCTCACTGTCAGAGTTTGAGATCGATAACACTCACACACCACGCACCCAAAAACACAGATTACCCACCTGCTGTTTTTTCCACACCTATCCAGACAGCTGTTGGGTGAGCATTAGTTACAACTTCACAACATCCACCACAACAAGTGATGGATAAAATTTGTCAGTTCTGTTTTTCCTCACTCGGCCTAATATACTACGATCTCAAATATGGGGCGCTAAATTGTGTTTTCGCTAACAGCCATACAGTAGGCGAGGTTCAGCAGGTAGTTTTTATAAGACCAGATCTCGTCTCATACCTGTGCCTATAAAGCGAAGCATGGACGGGCACAGATGCAGTCAAGTATACTATCGTATATAGTAGGTGGCTATTGTATAGAGTATACTTTTTTTTTTTTTTTTTTTTTTTTTTTTTTTACACCTGTACTTTTTTAGCTTTTTGACCAAATCTTCCTCTTCCTGCCAACTAATCGTTTTGGCACAGACACATCCCCAAGCCGGGGGTTGTTTTTTTTTTTTTTTCGCTCTGAAAAACAGCCTGTGGTCAGACACACACTGAATTGATGAAAATACTTTTGCTGGCCTCAGGTTGTGAGCGAACAGATGGAAGATATATAGACTTTTTTTTTTTTGTCTTTTTACTCTGACTTATAGACGGAAAGAGACAAAAAGACAAGAACAAGATTGCTCTCACACTAGTTGCTTGTAAATACACATATGCCCCATCAAAGGTCATCTAAAACTCAGCTATTGCTGTCACAAAGGGGATTATGAAGAAACTGAAGATTGAAACGAATCCGTAGTCATCTCTGTGTCCTGTGTGTGCGTGTATGTCTCCAGTGCCAGCGCCCACTCAGGCTCCGACTGAACCCCCTGCCACGGAGCCCCCGCCCACCATCCCACCTGCCAAAGAAAGTGAGCAAGATTTTTGACTCTAGCGTACATATTGTCTGCACTCTGGATCTGTTTTTGTGATCGAAATTGAATTATTTTGTTTATGCTGAATATATTTTCATTGTGGGAAGAGTTATTTAACTTTGTGTCTTAAATTGTTTTTATTTTTGTCAAATCACTGACTGAGGTGCAACATTATAAAGACTTATAGAAGCTTTTTTGTTCTATTTAAGTTCCATCATATTAATTTCAACAGTAACGAGAAGTACCCATGAAAGGAGACAAACAAGATTGAAAGGAGACAATTTCACAGCACACAACCATCACCCCCCCCACGCCAAGCGTTCCCATGTCGTGTTGTTCCTGTCTGATAAGCTCAGCTAACAGCCTGACCCGCAACGCAAACTCCACAGACATGATCCGACATGCCCGCTGAGCCCTCTGTTGGAATTCTGCTCTACATTTCCGACCTTTTGTCACACTCATGCCTTAAGTCTGGACAAAACAACAGAAGACAAATAGCCAATACTGTGTTTATACTTGGGGAAATACAGAGCGCAAAAAAAAACAAAAAAAACAAAAAACAACTATTAGTGATTGGAAATGAAAAAGAGAGCCAGGTGACGACGGAATATGAAAACGTAAGGAATGAAACAAGTTCTTGAAACGGCAAAAGTGACTTTTGTGGGGACGGCCTTACAAAAGCATCGCAGCTCGAGCATGTAAAACTTGGCAGTGGAAAAAAATCTGCAGCTGACCTTTATCTTGACATTTCTGACAAGCGTACTGTACTTCTGACGTTCTGTCAAAATATCAAATGGCATTTGTTTCCTTAGAAACACCGTAGAATAGACTTTTCTAGGGATTATGGTTTGTTATGGTTCAAAATAATTTGACCTTCATTTCAACACTTTTGGTATTGGTTAGTTTTTATTCACGTCATAAAGCTGCACAGAACAGTGCATTTGGAAAATATCAAGAAAATGAGCTTTTTTCATGTTGAGGCACTTTGGCAACATTATGTTAACTATCTTTAACATTCACTTGCCGCCATTTTCACATTTCGCAATCCCGTTCGTTCCCGGCTGTTTTACTGAATTTTGACTGATTTTGCAAGGCCCACAGAATATTGTGTTCTATTGCTATAAAAGCGTGGAACCTATCAAAAGAAAGATTAAAGTCTCTTCTTTCATCAGGGAAAAAAGTATGTTTCTATCTGTTTCCGTTTTGCAGCAATTAGCATTAGAAGAGAGCTATGTTTCACCAGTTTTCACAAATCTATTTAAAATTGTAAAATTGATTGAGCTTTTTTTCTACGTGGCCCTGGTTGATCTCTTATACTCTGCAGCCACCTGCTGGCCATTTGTGTAATAACTCTAATTTCTGCAACCGTTCTTTGCAGTTGAGAGGCTGCATCAAAGCCTTTGTATGTTTTAGCATTAAAAAACAAAAAAACAAAAAAAACCGTAAAAGTACGTCTTTGGGACACTTAAAACATAAAAACAACAACAACGTATTTACACGTTATTGGCAGCAAATGAGTTAATTTGAGTTGTTTTCATCAGAAATGTAGATCGAGTATCCCTGATTACAAGTTACAAATTCAATGTATTTCCCTGAAAGAAAAACTTGTTATGGCGGCCACAAAGACTTTAGAAAAACAGTCCAAAAGACAAACTCCAAATGATGGCAGCATTTCTGTATCTCCCTTATGTACTTGTCTGTGAAGTATGCAAGGAGGCCAAGGCGGACCTGGCATTCCTGGTTGATGGCTCCTGGTCCATTGGAGATGACAACTTCATGAAGATCACAAATTTCTTGTATAGTGCCATCGGATCGCTGGATCAAATTGGGCCAGACGGCACCCAGGTGAGCAACGTGACCACAAAATCTATCAGAAGAAAACTTTTTGCCTCATGGACTGCATAGAGTTCGGGGAAAAGTTTAACAATGGCATTCGTCATTGATTAATTCATCACTTATTTAATGAAATTAATGTATGTAAATTGTTTGTTCTAATATTTTGTTCATTAGCGTCTACCGGTACAATAAATCAATCGAACAATAATTAATAGAATGAATTAAAACTAAAGACTACTAGATTTGAATAAAGCAATATCGGGATAGAACATCTAAATTAAGGCAACAAATATTACAGGTCTCTTGATAACGTTAATGCTCGGTGGGCCGGATTAAGAAATGGAATGGGCCGCGCAGTACAGTATGTTGCCCTGGGCCGTACTTTGCAGGCCCATTGATTTTCAATCAGGAGATCCTGCCACCCAAAGTACGTGTTAAGGTTTGCAAAACCTGCAGCAGAATTCTTTCTTGCCTTGTGCACAACTTGTCGTCTGTAATTCTCTGGGAGCTTCCATTTAGGAGATGAATAAAGGCTTGCTGCATCTTAATAGAAATAAGGTCTTGCCTTGTTCAACTTTTAACACTCATATTTATACATGATGTTCCCCATATGTCATAAAGTATTCCATGCCATAGAACCACGAACACTTTGATTTTTTTTAAAGTCATTTATTAACATTCATTGCCAAACCAGCAAAAAATGCATCATTTGACGTCTTTTTCCGTCAATGGCAGTGAATGAGTTAAACATGGTAAAAAAATCAATGAAGCAATTATAAATTGTTGATATAATGTACAGTTACTTATTGCAAACTGCTAACAGTGACCAAATAGTGACCCCTGTGTGCCACTATAATAGATAAGTTTTTCCACTGAGCAGCAGCTGACTTGACAACTTGACATTCTGAACCACAACAAGAACAATCGGTCGTCAGCTGACCACACTTAAGAAACATTAATCTATTGTGATGTTTTCACAAATTGGACCTTGACACAAAGCAACAAGTGGATGAAACTAATTTCTATTTCTGAGACTGAATTATTAGCTGCAAATTTGTGTCTTTGCATAGATAGAAATGTTTAATCCACCCTCTCTTTTTTTTCTTTTGAAAAATCATTTTTAGTATTTGCCTCGGGCCGGCAAAAAATGTATGGCGGGCCGCAAATGGCCCCCGGGCCGTAGTTTGGACACCCCTGTGTTAAAATCTCATTTCCATCCGAACTATGTAGAACGTTGATGACGACAAATTCAGAATGAGCGTATCTTTTCTGCACATTTTAAACACGTCTCACATTCTTTTCACAAACAAACTTTTGCAATGTATTTGTTTCTAAATGGAGTTGCTATCTCGTTGTTTTTTGTTGTTGTTGTTGTTGTTGTGCAATTAGCAAAACGGCAGCCTTACTTGACAAAATTGGAAGAACGAGGGAAGTTTACAATGAATGAACAGTGCGCCCCAAGAGAGTTTGTTTGTGTTGTTTGTGAAAAGCGTTTTAAGCGTCTCTGCGTATTTGCTGCCACTTTGTTTTGTCCCAGAGAAGTGTACTTTCTGGAAAGTTCATTCCAAATGCATTACTCTTTAGAACAAATATCAAGTGGCTCCAGCACCAGTGCCTCAAGGCTATCGGGCTACTGGAAAACACAATTATCTTGATCCTTAGCATAAAATCTACCAGGAGGAATACTTAGAAACACGTTTGCCAGAGTGAATGCTACAATCTCAAAGTGTTTCTTTTATATCAGCTTCATCAATAATGCCAGCTTGGAGTCGATCGGCCACCCTCCGCCAAATGTCACCAGTGCTCAGTTGCTTCATTTGTCACTCTGCAGAGGTGCTTGCGGAACCTTTTTCTTTCATTTGTGCAAGTACAGTACGTGCCGTGAAGCACTTTGCTACCCTCTCCGTGCCCCGTCGTGGTGGGCTAGCGACAGCAAAACACTGGCTGCAATGCGAGAACGTTGGCGGTGATCTTAAGGGAAAGTTGGTTGCTTCATGTTGGCCGCCTTCGGCCAACAACAGCATCATTAGAGGTCTGGAGGTAATCAGAGTCCCTTTTTAGATTTTGTAAATGACTTATTTTTGGGAAGGTGGATTTTTTTTTTTTTTTTTTTAGTTAAGCAAACAAAAACAAAAAAAACTCCCTCATTATGATTTTTTAATAACACCCATTATTCACTTAAACAATATCAGCTTCCTGTGTCATTTCCAAATGCACAGAAGAAAATCATGTTCCTTTTTGTCGGCTCAGAATATGTTGCCGCAGTTTGGAATAAATGAAGATATTCTGGGTAATGAGAGACAAATATTTTTGGAGATAAATCATATGCTCTTGGTTTTTAGCACCTGCCGAATCAGCAACTTGGACTAAAATTCGATTACGATATATCATTTGCCATCTTTTGCCATCAATGGCAGCAAATAAGCTAAAAAATGATCGAGAATAATGCTGTATTGGGACATAAAGGGGTAGGTGGGGTATCTTATGTATCAAAAGTACTACTGGTATCGGTACTTGGTGATTGCTCAATATTTGAGTACTCATACTCATACAAAGCATTAAATTAGATTTGAGGTTACGTGCCAAACCGTGGTGTTGTCTATTTGGTGCTCTTCTAATATGTGTAAATTTCTTTTGTCCAGGTGGCCATTTGTCAGTTCAGCGATGATGCTCGGACAGAGGTCCAGTTGAGTTCCCATGGCAACAAAGAAGCCCTGCTGGAAGCCATTCAGAGGATTCGATACAAGGGAGGCAACACAAAGACAGGTCAGTACATCTTGTTGTTGATTCAGGGGCAAATTTCCGTAAGACAAAAGATAATTTGCTCTGGAACAACAGTCTAAATTGCCGACACGAGGTCCGCCGACAGCCGTTTGTGGAGCTTTGATTGGTACCACAGGATGCTCAGCGGCAGATGGACTTTCCCCATGTGTAATATTAGGTGAGATAGTCGCTTTCCAAAGGCAAGAACCAACTGTCGCTCTCAACTTTTAAGCTAACATTACTTTACTTGAGAAAAAAAAACAATTAAAATCCACCTCAAAGGGACATCTGCTGCTGTGCTATAATCAAAACACCACAAGAGTTTTTAATGGGCCTTTTGAACAGATTGTTTTCTCGACCAGTGGAAGTTCAACAATAAACTGTTGTCTTCCTATTACGTTGCACATCTTTGTAAAAGATTTCCTTCCGATTGGCCTCATTTTTCAGGTTTTTTATTAAAATGCTCGTACCCAGGAGACAGCCTCTGAGGGTCTGAATGCTTAACAAGTAGCGCGTTTTCTGAATCTGTTGTAATATTCATGTGAGAGTGTCCAGCTGTGCGAGTGAGCACCAAGGTGAATGTCGGCAACGTTGATGCGTTAGTGAAGCTTTACAAGGGAATGCCGTTTGTTGAAGAGCGTTTGGATCAGTGACTGTTCAGAGAATTTGGTGTCCTTGTGCTTTTCTGTCTGCTTGGGGGCGGATCTCCTCATCATTTCGCTACTCGTGTGCTTTTTATCTCCTCTTGTTCAACACCCTGCCGCTCCTCCCTGCCTCCATTCGGTTTGGGTCTGTTCTCTGATTTGTATTCACGCCACCTTTCCTATTTTACGTGTGTTGTGTGTTTTCTAACTATCACAACAATTTAACATCATTTTGTTATTCCCATTGTCATGAGTACTAAAATCAGTGATGCCAACTTGGTGACTTTCTTGCTATATCTAGCGACGTTCCTCGTGGCATCTTGGCGACTTGTTTTGGTCAAAAGCGACTAGCGACTTTTTCTGGTGTTCAGGAGACTCTGCACACAAGTCCCTTCAATTAGGTTTGACATTCTAGCATTTAACAATGTAGGACAAAATTGATTTATATAATATAATAAAAATCTTTAGGTGATAAACAACTCAATAATAAATAAATAAATAATTGAATTTAAAAAATAGTTTCAACGTTTTCCGTGTTCAATATTCTGCGTCTGGAATTGTCAAACTAGAGTTTGTGTGACATACGCACGCAAACATCAATGGATTTGAGTACTCGACTAAAGTAATTCCCCTAATCCTTGACACTGGCTGGCTGCTCCTTACATGAAGATGGAGAAAAATGTGTCAGTTTGTTTGTTTGTCACCCTAACCCGAAGGCGTGTCTAAATGTTGATGAATGGCTTAACAGCATGTACTGACTTTGAAATGAAATGTTTTCATGCTTTAACCTACAGCAATAGGGATTTCTTTTCTTTGTGTACAGTATCATAAGTTAGCCTAATTCATGCAACATAATAAATATAATTTCCATCCATCCATCTATCCATCCATTTTCTTGACCGCTTATTCCTCACAAGGGGTGCTGGAGCCTATCTCAGCTGGCTTTGGGCAGTAGGCGGGGTACACCCTGGACTGGTTGCCAGCTAATAAATAGCATTATTTTCTTTTTTTTTAATACTGCAAAATAGGGTATCACAAAGGCAATAGAACAAAACTTAATTGATTTCCTCCAAATATGGGTTCTTCCTTGGTCCACGTTACACTGATAGAAAGTGCCAAGTCTGTCTATTCTTACTTACAAATTGGCACGCAAACAAACAAACAATCATAAGCTCCTTGGCAGAGGTAAAAATATCCTTCTGCGTGGAAGAATAAAGGTTTGGGAGGCGACGAGGCTTTGCGGGCTAAAACGGGAAAAGATGATTTCAAGTATTTTTATCTTTCACATCCCCACTTGATAGTGAGAAAACTGCTTTCATCAAAGGAGCCCAATGTAGCAGTGTTGAGAAAACACCAGCGGATCACCGCTTAATTGAGCTACTGAATCGCAATTCCTTGGAATATTTCAATATTTCTATCCTGATTGACTAAAATTTTTCTCCCTTTTTTTTTCTCGACCATTTTCTTTTCCAACTCTTCGCATTCACAACGGTTCCATCTCGACGTTGTTGGACCACCAGTCCCCCTCAACTGTGCTCTGTGTCTCACTTCATGCCTGGCTAGCTTCTGCAATTCCACTCTCGGCCCGTGTGATCCCCGGACAGTGCAGAAACATGCATCACTGGCAGATATCTCACACACTACTCTTTATAGGCCAACCGTACTCTCATTTGTCATTTTTTGACAGATCTCTGGCAAAAAAAAGGGTGTGTAAATGTGATCGAATATTGCTGTGTATAGTCTGTAGTCATCCAGGTCATGGTGATTCGTAAAAGTTGAATCAGGGCAGCAGACGTTTCTTTTTTTCTTTTTTTCTTTTTTATCGCCTATTTATATCTTTAGTGTGCGTTTCCCCGAGGTTGGTCACATGGTTGTTGTTGCTGTTGAATGAACCTTTTGCATAGTCCACCTGCCTGGTGGCAGACAACCCTTGAGGGAGAGATGTCAGGACATAACCTGTTGACATTTGCAGTCCTACACTGCTCCGTACTTACTACTTTGCCCGTAGAGATTTTGTGGGTGAAGCAGCTTTTATCTCAGGATGTTGCTGGGTTTTAAGCACGTTGATGATGTTATTTTTGGAGGAAAATGACCAGAATGTCTGCACACACTAACCACATTACTATTTTTTTTATTGGTCACGCTTTCCTTTAAAAGATTCCAGTTAAGTTATTCAATTAGGTTGCGCAGGTTATAGTTCACATTAAAAGTCGGAGAGGTTGTGGAATGATTAGAGAAAAAGTACATTACAAGAAAAGTTTCAACAATTTAATTGCATCTATGTCACTTCCACACCTTTTGGATTCAAGGTGTGCTCATTTTTTTTCACTCCCCGAGTACCCAACAAGGAAATGACAGCCAGATATCTTTTAATTAGTCTCAAGGCTCTTGCTTATATTAACCAGGTGAAAAAAAATCTGGAGTGTTTCCGCTGCGCACTCACGACGAGCCTGTCAGGTTGACTTTGGAGGCGGCCATGTATGTGAATGTGGCGGATGTTTTCCGTCCTCCAGAATGTTCTCACGAGGAAAGTTCATAAAGGAATGTTTTTTACACTGCAACTCAAACCCTTGCAGTGTATATAGACTATACATTTTATTTCATTCATATACTGTGCTGTACGTATTATTTTATCTTTCCATTTTACATAATGTCATATCTTACATTTGTGACGTTCACATTTACAACATTAAGCCATTTCATACAACCCTAAAAACGGACCCAATTATATGTTGTAGCTTTACTTTTTGTATGACGACATTTATAACATGCAGCATTGTCGGGTATCATTACAGTAATTGCACATCATTAAGGTTGCTTCATAATAATGTGGAGTGAAAAAGTGAAACAATAACTCCATTACCCATCATTTGAGTTATGTTTCTTCTATCTGTCTGCCTGGCTGTCTATCTAGCTAGCTAGCTAGCTAGCTTATCTAGCTAGATAGCTACCTACCTACCTACCTACCTAGCTAGCTAGCTATCTGGCTAGCTATCGTTTCGTTCATTATATTTAATTTGTTATTATCTGCGCCTTTCTTTGCTGATTAGCTCAAGGAAAGTAAACTTTTTATTGCCTTAGAGTGAGGTGAGCGATTCCGATTTCATTTCTGACTAAATGCCGTTCCTAAATTTGAGTTAATATTGAGAGAGAAGTTGGTGGACAACTGGATGTGTTTTGTCACTTACAGCTTTTTGAGCCTGAAAAAAAAAAGGAGGTCACAACTGTGGCGGTGTAGGATTGACTCCATCCCAGCCCTGCCACCATTAATAATCCAGACAAGACCGAGAAAACAGAAGAAGGATGAGAAAATCAAATGTTAATTGACAGGAGCGCTTCTGAGGATAGATGGTGGCGATTGGCCGTGCTATTATCAAAAGGTCAAGTGGAGCATCACATACTATAAATACTCATCTGAATGGGTAAATGAGTAGCTCCAACATGTTGTGTGGTGATAATGAAGTGATCAGTCAGGGTTTTTAAGGACAGCGTAATGATCAATTCCTCTTGCCGTTAATAATAATCGATTGACAGTGAATGACAATAAACACGAGGTCTTGTGTGTTGCAGATGTGTATGTGTTCACAATGGTTCTTTCAGGGGTTAGTGAGGACAAGAGTTGTTCAGTAACAAAAACAAAATCAAATATTTATAGGCTCAAATCCCACATGATTGAGAAAGTGCCTTTTAGCATCATCTCATGAATAAAGTTTTTATGTTTTGTCTTATGGGAGGGTCTTTAAACTATCCAAGATGCCCGCATGCATTTTATTGACTGATTAAATCCATTAAAGTTTACTCTGAATCCACTTTTAAAAGTTCATCAACTTTTAACCTTTGCGACATTTTTTTTTCTTTCTTCTGGTTACTCTTATCTGTAAACATTAGGATCTCATTTAAATTCACTTATTCTAAATGCTAATGGGTGCGCTGCCCTTAGCTTGGCAGGCTGCAGAGTTTTGTAGGTCTCTCATTGACATGCATAAGTTTTGGCCTTCATACTATATTTCATTTGAATGCAAGTGTTTCTTAAATTTATGACTGTATTAAAATGATGGAGGTTCAAACACATTTTCATGATGGAAGGAAGGAAAAATTTTGTAGTTCATTAATGAACCACTTTGGTTCTATAATGTAATTATTAGCAGTTTTTAACAATTGCTGACTTCCAAAATGTAAGATGGTTAAATGGACATTTTTGTTGTTATGATTATGCTTATTATCAATGGAGATTGGTTTCTTTTATCAGGTCGAGCCATTAAGCACGTGAAGGAGTCGATTTTCACCTCTGATGCTGGAGCTCGGAGGGGCGTTCCCAAAGTCCTGGTTGTCCTCACTGACGGCCGCTCGCAGGATGATGTCAATAAAGTGTCCAAGGAAATGCAGATGGACGGTTTGTAATCTCTTCCACATACACAACAAGAGACGGAAAGAAGAGAGTAAATAAGAAAAAAAAAAGAGAAAGAAAGAAGCATATGCTACAAAATCGTATTATCCACAATTGGAATCTTCAACCCGGTGAGAAAGACGTCAACGTCATTTACTGAACGTCAATCTTTGTTCTTTTTTTTTTTTTTTTTTTTGATCCCGTTCTTCAGGATACATCATTTTCGCAATCGGATTTGCGGACGCAGATTATGGGGAACTGGTCAACATTGCCAGCAAGCCCAGCGACAGGCACGTCTTCTTCGTGGATGATTTGGATGCCGTGAAGAAAATCGAAGAGCAGCTCATCACTTTCGTCTGCGAGGCAGCCACTGCCAGTGAGTGACCTCGTGTCGGAAACGGAACATGTAAGTTAGAAGGATCTAACGAGAGCACTCGTTTGTAACGTCTAGCTTGTCCGTCGATTCTGATGAGTGGAAACAGCATGGCAGGTAAGAAGTTAAAGATCGTCATAAGGACGGGGAGGATGTGAAGCGACGACGACTTGTCTCCGGCCAGGTTTCCGTATGATGGAGAAGTTTGCTTTGGTGGAGAAGGAGTATAACGCAATATCTGGAGTTTCTCTGGAGCCGGGTTCATTCAACAGCTTCCCGTGTTATCGGTTACACCGCGACGCTCTGCTGTCGCAGCCCACCAAGTGAGTCGGGAGGGGAGAGAAATCTGAATTTTTGTTTGGTCACTTTTAGAAGATCCCTTTGAGTTTTTAAAGGGTCATTTGTGCATACACCCTGAAGATAAACCAAAACTCGTTCATTTTTTAAATGTTTTAAGTTTATGCCAGGGGTGTCCAAACTTTTTCATTTGAGGGCCACAAACAGAAAATCAGAAGGACGCAAGGGCCACATAATGTTATGAAGAGAAATTGTGTTTAGTTCTAAAAATTTTATATGCACATTTAGAAAAATGCTACAGTATATAAACCAATTTATTTGTAATATGGCAGTAGGGTTATTATGGTTTTGGAATTTTTCATTTTAGTTAGTTTTTATTAGTTTTCAGGGTGGTTCTGTTAATTTTTATTAGTTTTATTTCTTTAATTAGTTTCAGTATTAGCATTAGTTTTTGTTTGTTTGTTTGTTTGTTTTTCTAATGTGTATGACTTGTGCGCAATATTTAAAAAACACCATGGGAGCAACGTCATCTGAAGTTGCTTTTCTATTGGGTGCTGCTAGATGATGTCACTTCTGTGTGACATAATTTCAAATGTCATTATTCCGGTTGATATCAAAATAAATCTACTAAAAATCACACCAAAGACTAAAACAAGGACATTTTTTGCTATAATTATAACTTTAGTTAGTTTTGTAAACATGAAATGTAATTTCAGTTAATTTTCGTTTCTTAAAAAGCATTTTTGTTTTTATTTTATTTTGTTAACAAAATTGTTTTTTGAATTTTAGTTTTAGTTATTTCGGTAGTTTGAGTTAAATAAAATAACCTTTAATAGCACCTGTGTTTTTCGACACCCTCCCTTCTTACTTTGACCATCTCCAAACATTTTTGTTTTTATTTTATTTGAACTGAGTCAAATGCCATTTTTAGCATATGTCGCGGGCCACTAAAAAATGGACGAAGGGCCGCAAATGGCCCCCGGGCCATAGTTTGGACACCCCTGGTTTATGCTAATACTGTCAACAATAAACATTAGCCTGTTTTTGACATTAGCGTTCTATAATAGGAAATGTTTAGCATCCCTAGTTTTGTGGCTCTGAAAATGTATAAACTGTCGTTTCTGATTTCAAGGGTTAACGTAAAAAAAAAAAAAAAAAAGGGGTATCGCAGTGAAGTACGCACTCGACTTTAAATGTGCTTAAAATGTAGCGTAAACCTTCAAGTGTAATCCAAAGTAATGCTATTTTGTCTGTGGCGTTGTTGGGGCTTTTCGTCAGCCAGCCGTAAATTTAGCCTCCTTAACGAGGAGTTTTTCAAAAGTGACATTGACAAGAGTGCTGAAAAGTAGAAGCTGAAATCTTTTCAACTTCAAGTGCTCAGAGGCAGCTCCCTCAAAAAAAAAAAAAGTTTGATTCTCTGATGAAAAAAGATGGCACTCGGAGACAGTTGGAGGCAACCAAACGCTCCGTAAAAGCTCTCAGCCAAGCAGCAAAGAGACTTGGAAACGACACCTGGTGAGTACGTGCCTTCAGGGCACAGTTAACTCGTTTTCTGCGTTGCGTGTATGTACGTGTGTTGTGTGCGCGCGTGTGCGTGTGTCTGCCCACTCCTACATGTGTGTACCAGGTACCTTCATCCTGAAGGTTTACCATCCGACTACACCGTCTCCATGATGATCCGCCTGCTTCCCGAGACTCCGCAGGAGCCCTTTGCATTGTGGGAAATCCTGGATAACAACACCAAGCCATTGGTGGGACTCATCTTGGATTGTGGGTTGACTTCAACTGGTCTTGCTTCTTGATCTTGTCGTTGTCTCAATCTGCAGATTTGCGGCGTCTCAGCACCTCTAAGAGAAATCCTTCATGATGCGGCACTTTTACAAACTGAGGCTGGAGAGATTTGTTTGATTAGGATAAAGATGTGAAATGAACTCACCTAGCAAGTTTTCACTTGACAAAGACGCATTTCGTACTAATGAACCCCAAAACATTATTTTTAGATACAGGATTGTCTCAGAAAATGAGAATATTGTGATGAAGTCCTTTATTTTGTGTGTTTGCAATTAAATAATCAAAAATGTCATACATTCTGGATTCATTACAAATCAACTGGAATATTGCAAGCCTTTTATTGTTTTAATATTGCTGATTATGGCATTTTTATTTTTTTTATTTTTTACTTGGTGTGAGGAAATATTCTAATATTTTGAGAAAGGATATTTGAGTTTTCTTAAGCTGTAAGCCATAATCAGCAATATGAAAATAATAAATAATAGGCTTGCAGTATTTTTATCACAATATTCAAATTTTCTGTATGTTTGGCAGACCCTCTGAGTTCTCAATATATTCATGCCCAAAGAATCGTAAGGGAGGGACAAAATATTTTTGTCATCTGCAAACTGGAGTAGAGGAAACACCTGCAGTTTAAAAAAAAATAATAATAATAATAATAATAACAACTCAAAGTACAAGTAAATGCATTACAGCTTTTTAAATGAATACTTCATACTTTTTGGTTGGGGTTTCAAATAATGAGATAGTTGCTAATATATGCATAATTGCTTTAGGCAAAATTAACCATATCATATTAAGCATTCACACTTTGAAGTGGCACTGCAAGAAACTTGATCCAAATATCCGAGTTTATTTCTGGTAAATTTGTGATATTTTTTTTATTTTTTGCAAATTTGCCATTTTATAAATCGCAAATATATATATATATAGATTTATTTATTTTTTTTGTACAGTTAGGAGTCATTTCTCGGAATATTATCCCCAATATTCTTATATGTGGCCCTAATACAAGAAGCTGCCAAAACGAGATTTTTTTCTTTCTTTTTTTTTTAATTAGCACAAAAACTGAGTTGTCAGCAAACAACGGCTAGTGTCTTTTTTTTCCCCCCCAAAAAATGTACGCATAGGTGAGTTTTCAAATGCCAAACCGGGAATATGCCGATGTTCATTGTATCACAATAATGAACATATTGTTTGTCAAATGAATAAATCTGATTTTGTATTTTAGTACATTCAATTACATGTTTGTGAGGTTGTTTGTTAAATGTAAGATATGTCGTAATGTTCATCTCTTCTAATCGCCTACAGACTCCGTGAAGAGTTTGACATTCTTCAACTACGACTACAAAGGAGACTTTCAGAGTGTCACCTTTGAAGGAACTCAAATCAAAAAAGTCTTCCATGGAAGTTTCCACAAGGTTAGTTTTTCTACTTTAAGTGAGTTATTGACGTTTTGTTTTTTTTCCTTTTAAGTATCCATTAAAAAAAGGAAACACTTTCGCATCATTCATAGCAACCTTCCGATATTTTTTGAAGTGCCTGATCGTGATTCAGGTGTTCAAGTAGTCATTTTAACAGCACCAGCCCTTATAGTGGTGAAGTATGTCTTAAGGTCAAATCTTGCTGAAAGTATAGATGTGGTTGGTTTCTATTTTTTTTTTTTTTTTTTTTTAGACAAAAGACCAGTTGTACGTCCACATTAACATATGCAACCACATGATGAAATATGAGAGTTAGTACTAATACAGTACATTACAAATTCATTTCAATGTTATTTATATAGTTCCAAATCACAACAGAAGTCGTCTGAAGGCACGTTCCTCTTGGAACAGGTCAAAGTTCACATTCGTCACTTAATAAAAGATTAACCAAGCCTCACATGAACAAGCACTTGGCCACTATTTATTGTGCTAATTGTGCAACTATCTATGCAAAGCCATGCATACAGTTTGCATACAAATATAATTATATTATAATTCATTTTAGCTTGTAATGTCGTATCCCATTAATGTTGCCCACCAATTTTTACAATTCCGAAGTAAAAGTGAGCAAGGAGCTGCTGAGTTATTATATTTGCCTTGGGGCGGCTCTTCATTTCAAAGTCGGTAACATTATTCAATAATGATATTCAGCTTTTAGTGATGATCAGTTTGCATGTAATTTATCTTTCTATTAATGTCCTTACAAAAAAAAAAGAAAAAGAAAATAGTTGTAAGGCATAGTTGCTTCTGTGTGTTCCAAAATGGATGTTAATCAGCCTGATAGTTCATCGAAATATTGGAAAAATTTGCAAGTCAAATGTGATTTGTTACACTTTAAATTCAACAGGATGTCCTTATTTGTGTATGACGGATTAGCATGTGCATAAATCCAAATCCCAAATGTTCAGCTTGAGGCAACGAGTGAGGTGGGAGGATTTTTGACAGGCCAAACTGCCAGCGAATGAACTACAAATGAAGCGACATTTTCTTTCATGCAAATTGGGGAGATGAAGTGAAGTCATGACAGCACGTCACCTGCACCTCATATAATGATGATAAACCATATAAGCTACATCTTAAACCGTTAATGCTGTGAAAAAGGAACATTTGCAATCATTTAATTTGACATGCTGCGTTATGGAGGAAGACCGAGTGCAAAATTGATTTCATTTCATGTGAGGATTTTTGAGTTCATTTCGGTGTGGAATTTATTTTGTTTTCTGATTTTTCATGACATGGGGTGGCAGTAGCTCATCCGTAAGGACTTTTAGCTTTGGACACTTTGGAGTTTGAGGCCTGCTGTGGACAAAAAAAGAAATTGCATAGTCTGCTTTTCTGTGTGGTGTGCAACAAAAATACTGTTTAAATTGAATTTAATATTGAGGGATATAAATTAATATAATAGATTTTAAACTGATTTGAGCGTTTAAAATCCTCCAGTCTCCACAACACAATTTTTTTTCTGTTATGACATCCACATTAAAAAAATAAAATAAAATCTTTACAATAAACTGCATATATTTCAGAATAAACTTGCAATATATCACATCAACTTTGTAGCTGTTTGCTCTGATTTCATTTCTTTTTTCTTTTTTTTTCAGTCCTGGTGTTTGTTTAGTTGTGTTTGTGTACTTTGAAGATAACAATCGCTTGATAAGTCTGTGTTATGGATTCTTGCACGCCCAGTACAACAGAGTTAATAAATTCCCCCTTTCCCCCCCTGCAAATCATACGTGCAATATGACTGATAATGCATCACTCTCAGCAGACGAAGCCAAAGCAATTTGTCTCATGTCTGGAAAATGATAAGCCAGACAAAAACAAACGAGGTGCCTTCTAAACACCAAGTGATGTTTGAGACTTTGTTCATAATCACAAAACGCAAACCTTTTTTCTTTTTGTTTATTTTATGTTTTTACCACAATTTGCACTTTCATATATTCCTATTTATCTTCAACCTGCACTCTTGTGGTTGATCTCATCAGATCAACTTTTCGTTTTCATCCACTCACAACAAATTTGTTGTGAACAAACGAAAACATTCTGTTTGGGTTGGTTGGTTGGTTGGTTGGTTGGTTGGTTGGTATGATGTAAGGTTGATTTTAGAAATGTTCACCTATGCCAACATAATAGTTTTTCTGCTGTATTTTTTGCCAACTGTCGAAACGCAACACGAACGCTTGTGTGTGTTTAGCTCCACGTGACCGTCAGTAAGACAGCAGTGAAGGTGGTTTTGGACTGCGCCGCTGTGGGAGAAAAAGCCATCAGCGCAGCCGGAAATATCACCACGGATGGCGTGGAGGTCCTGGGTCGCTTGGTGCGGTCTCCGGGCAGACGAGACCACTCGGCTCCGGTCAGTATGGAGTCCATGTGCGACCCACCTGCATTTTAACGTCTGCTGATCGTGTCGTGAAGTCTGACAATGCTTGTGAAGAGTTTGAAACTCGGTCTCACCTGTCCGCATCCAGACTGCGAATGTACGATGCTTGAGAAAAGCCCCCACTGGCGAATTGAACTTTATTCCCAGCCCACAAAGTGAGCCGCCATCCAAATTGGATTTCATTTGGATTTATGTGGAGGCAGCATTTTATCAGCAAGCTGCAGAACTACACTTGTCAATTACACCAACACTCCCACAGTGACGACTTTTGAGTACTGTATATGCCAGTAAACATTGCAGCTCTGCTTACCTTTTGGCTTCGATATGATATGTGCTTGTGTGTAGTCTGGTAAAAAAAACTCCAGGATCCCTATTTTCGTGCCAAGCACAAATCTAGCGCAAAGTGCAGTCGAACTGTATGGAAGCCCATTCCCAACAGTAAAAAAACAAAAAACTTTCAGAGGCCCGTTTCCGCAAGCCCATTTCCACCATTGGGGAAAAAAGAAATATTGGGTCATAAGCCCATTTATGAGTGGGGAAAATAAGTTTTGCTTTTTTTTATTATTATTATCAGAACCTTGTTTCCGACAGTGGATTTTTTTTTCTTCTTTTTTTTTCTTTTTTTTTTTTTAAGTTGAAAACCTTTTTTGATCAGACCTTCACGTGGCATGCACAAAAGCATCAGCAAAAGGTCTGAAGGCTAAGTTATATATAGATATAGATATTGTGATTTAGTCGGTTGTTTAATTCCATACTTGCTGGACTATTTGTATACAATTAAATAAATCAATTTTATATATGTCTGCTTAATTTTTTTTATTATTATTATTATTTTACCGTAATTTTTATCAAACGATGCAATGAAGTGTTTGTGAATGTATAAATGCATCGACGAAAGACGAGTGCGTTATTAGCCATGTGCAATGCGTCAAGTCTCACAGGACAGAGAAAAAAGAAAAAGACAAAAAAAGTCTCACAGGACAAAGTGGGCGGTAAAAGATGGAACATGCTGAGCAAAAGTATTTCTCGAATAGGAGAAGGAGGACAAGTGGACTTTTTTATCCACTTAACATATCACTGAACATTAACATGAAGCTGATGACATCACATCCCATCAAGATGTATGAATGCCTCTAAAGCCATAATCTGAATGTAACGTCGCGTGGGTGTATTTGCAGTTTCAGCTCCAGATGTTTGATATCATCTGCAGTACGTCGTGGCCAAGCAGGGACAAATGCTGCGAACTGCCGGCGTTGGTAAGAACACGCACACGCATACACCAACGTGCAGCCATTTGCTGGATTATCACAGCCTGAGATGATCCGAGCCATAATTGCGCTCGTGATCAAATTGAGTGACAATAAAACCGGAACGAGCAAAAAGTCAAATTAGATCCAAATGACTTGGAATCCGTTTGAATGGGGACGGCCACGGGCGAAGCAGCGCCGCCGTTTAACCGCACCTAATTTCATTGACAACATCGAATTACAAGGCAATGAGCACCTCGAGGATATGACTGCATGATGTTTCCGTTTCCATTATGCGCTCATGTACACATGTGAGAGATGTATAAGTTGCAGAATGAGTGCTTAGAATGAATCATTATGCAATGTCGTGTGATTTTGTTGTTGTTGTTGCGTAATTGTTTATTTAAATTAGTCCCAATATCAGTAAAAGGAAAATTCTAGTGCACTTGCTATTGTTCATGTCTGTGTAGATCAGTGGTGTCCAAACTACGGCCAGGGGGTCTTTTTCCGGCCCGCCGTCCATTTTTTAGTGGCCCGCAACATATGCTAAAAATGGCATTTGACTCAGTTCAAATAAAATAAAAACAAAAATGTTTGGAGATGGTCAAAGTAAGAAGGGAGGGTGTCGAAAAACACAGGCGCTATTAAAGGGTTTTTTAGTTATCTAAAACTGATGAAGAAATTAAAATTTTAAAACAAATTGTAAACGAAATAAAATAAAAACGAAGATGCTTTCTAAAAAAATAAAACTAACTGAAACTACATTTTATGTTTACAAAACTCACTATAATTATAGCAAAAATGTCCTTCGTTTTAGTCCTTGGTCATTTAATGCATGAGCCTTTGGGGAGGATTTTAAACGTGATTTTTAGTAGATTAATTTTTTTATGAACCGGAATAATGACATCACACCCATGGTGTTTTTTTTAAATATTGCGCACAAGTAATACACATAAAAAAAAACTAAAACTAATACAAAAACTAACAGAACCACCCTGAAGAAAACTAATTAAAACTAACTAAATTTAAAAAAAAACTCAAAACAAAATAAAAACTAAAAAGTGAAAAATTCCAAAACTATAATAACTCTACTGCCATATTACAAATAAATTGGTTTATATACTGTAGCATTTTTCTAAATATGCAAAAGCACAAAGCTATTATCATGCTTACATCTTTCATGTGGATAAACAACAGGAAAATAACGGAGACAGGCATGCAATACACTATTTCTGCTTTTTCATGGTGAAAGTTGGAGGTATTAAAACCGAATATGTTGTGCTCCACACATAATCCTAATCTGTATTTTGGTGTGTTTTATGTTGTAGCGAGTTGAAGAAGAATGCCCGTCAATGCCTCACGCCTGCACCTGTTCTCAAGACAGCAAGGGACCCCCAGGACCTTCCGGACCTCCTGTGAGTCAATGTTGTTTGTTTGGGTGACTCGGATTTGAGAAGTCCCAGTAGCTATTTACTGCTTTGATTATATAGTCCCCAAAAAAAAAATAAAAAATTAGGAACAGAAAGTTTTGTTTGTGTCTACACGACACTGCACATTTTTCCTAAGAAAACTCGATTTAATGAGTGACGTTAAATTGATTTAAATGAATCTGAACATTATTTTGCATGACACCACTGATTAATTGCATTTCAAAGAGAGCGAAGAGCTAAGTAACACATAAACAAGCTCATTTATAGCCCGAAACTTCTTCTTGTCGTGATCCTCGTTTTTCAATGAGTCTGCTCATTCACCATATGGTCTGCGCTTTCTGCTATTCACTTAAGACTCGAAAACTCTCAATCACGCCGTCTGTCTCGACCAGAGTTTGAGAGAGAGTAATTAAATGTTGATTCCATTTATCACAGAAGATTAGGATCCGGCAGAATTGTCATCCCCGTGCAACCAAGTCAGGCCCACGTTCTCATTTGAGGAATCCGCATGTCCACTTGCCAGCGTCTTTCTAATTTTCTTTAATGATGTCTCACTTAAGAAGCCTGTAGTGCGGCGATACTGCGGTTGGGCGACAAATAGCCAATATATATGTTAATGCACGATTCCTACTAGTTTGTTATCCTATCCTCGCCTGTTTTTGCGTATGAATTTTTCGTTCCCTTTCATTCTTCAGCCGAAAGCAGCGCAACATGCAGCTGTGATACTGTCTTGGTGGCCATCCTATTATTTTCTTTTACGTCCTCTTCATCCCAACACTGAGTCTCTTTTTTTTCCCTGTTGCTTTATGGTCTCCTATTCACCGTGTTTGTGTGGCCCCGCAGCTTTGAATAGACTACTTAAATCACATTGTAACTGCGGAATGTGGCCGTCAGTGAACGCCACGGCGGGATAAATCTTTTCAGTGCTACAGCAGCACGCAGTTCGATGTGTGTCTACTGTCCACCATGTACCGTTAGCTTCTTCTTCTTCTTTTTTTTTTTTTAAACATTGCATTGGTCATTTTGTAATGATAAATGTTTATTTGTGATGATTACAATGTTGCAGTCTGTAAGTGCGAAATCTGCAAGGAAGTATGCTTGATGAATGAAATGTACTTCAACCCTCCAGTTACATTTGTCTCTAATTAATACACCCAAAAATGTCAAACCATCAAATATTACATTCTTGTTGAGTTCCAAGTAAATTCAAAATTGTTTAGAATAGAGAATAAAAAGAAAAGAAAAAGAACTGTACAATTATTGTAATTTTTTGTTGTTGTTTTAAACTGTAACCTGGGTCAATTTTAAGAATTTTAAATGACTAATTTCCTTTAAAAAAAAAAAAAAAAAAAAAAAAAGATAGCAATAATGGTGATGTGAAGAATAGGAGAATCAAACTAAGAAGTAAAGTTCATTTGTTTTTGGAAATGTCTTCATCCTGGCCAGAAACTTCCAAAAAGCAAACATTGCTAAACGGACCTCTGCTTACCTTATTAGTAGTACAGTAGTACTGTATTCATCATTTGATCATTCAAAGCCAATCAGCAATCCGAATGTCGTCCGGCGTCTTTTCAAAAGAAACACAAAATGCCGTAAAGCTTGTGCTGCTCAGTAAATAAGACGCTATTAAGTCAAAACATGGAGTAGTCCAAAGAAAAACTATCTACAGTTGGAAGGTGTTTTTACAACAGGTAGTAATGTCTTCCAAGTGGAATAATTTACAGCTTCAGGGACTTACTGGAGCTCCAGTCTGACGACGGTTTGTTGGACTCAGACTTTACTTGCGGTTACGACTCAATCGGAAGAGCATTAAAGTGACACTTTAGCTGACTTATTGAGGAGAATGAATTTTTACCTCATGTTTTATGTTTAGAATTTTCACACTTTTGATTATTTTTTTGTTAACACAATTTACAAATGACCTGGTCCATCTGTACATTGTAAATTTATGCACAATCAACTTGGCCACCACTGCTTTTATACTGTAGATGAATACATAGAATGCAATGTTTGTGTACAAATGTTTTAAATGGTAACAATTACATCAACATATAACATAATATAAACTAGTGTAGGTACTTAAATTTTGTACAGAGCAGTACCTCTTGTATATGCTGTGATATGTTTTGTTTCAGGGCGGTCCGGGAATACGGGGAACACGAGGAGACAGAGGGGAACCCGGCGTGACTGTGAGTCCAAGTCCAAGTGTTTTGGTGCCGTGCTAGACGCATGGAATGCTTCACTTGACCAAAAAAGCAAGAGTTTTTTTTAGACTCCAAGTAACCAAATAAGTAACAAAAATATTTAAAATTGCCCAAATCCACCTACCAGTAATATATTGCAGACATTAATGAATTAGCGATACTCAACAACCATATTCAAAAGATCAGATTGTTCTTTTTTTTGTTCATTTATTATTATTGTTTTTTTTTTCCGTAGGGGCCTCAAGGGCCTGTGGGCGAGGCTGGCTCTGCTGGACCACCAGGGCCGGCAGGTCCTCAGGGACCCAGTGGCCTCTCCATTCAGGGGCCCCCGGTAAGATTCACTTGTTGACGTGAGAAAAGCATATCTATGTACAATATTAGATCAATTTCACATACATAATGTTCAAAAGTGTACTATTGATTATACATGCGTGAAAAATGGGATACGTACTGTAAAAGGAAAAAAAAAAAAAAAAGTTTCCTCAACTGGGCAGAAAGATCACATTGTGTGTGTTTTCATAAGTTCTGTTGCTATCAAACACCTGCCAGCATAAACTGTCAAAAGATATCCTGCCAAACATTTGGAGGCTCAAGTCCAAAACTCACTCGTGTTCGGGGAAAACTTTATGAAGAAAACTGATGTCGGTTTGTCGGGTCCCTCGATATCGGTCGCGATGACCGCTATCACTCACACAACTGACATCGGGAACATTGTTTGTTTTGCAGGGAGCTGCTGGGGAGAAAGGCCAGCGAGGAGAGATCGGCCCAGCTGGCCCGATGGTAAGAGTTGCTCGGTAGCTTTATAAAACATCAGCGGCTCTATTTTTGCAGACGGCACATTTGCAGTGGAGGGCAAATGCTGATTTATTGATTTATCTTTTATGATCAAACATATTTATTTATTTATTTATTATTATTGTTGTTGTTATTATTAGTATTATTTGCAGAATTACTCACCGTTTCCTTGTTGAATATTGAACAGCGAAAGGCGCGTCGTGCATTTTTTAGCTGGTAAAGATGTCCGTGCTTTTTTTCATGTGGATGAGATTTTTCATCCGTGGCCGCGTGATTGGTCAAAACAAATGTACACGATGCCGCATCGTCCAATCAGCTCAAAGTATTGTATAGAACGCCCCGCCTTTCCCCGAGCAAATCATCGTGGAGTCGTCCCAGATTGATATTGCGAATCTCCATCTCTCAGCTCTACTGCCCAACAGTTGTCTGCAAAATTACCAACACCGGGTCTAACCCACCTCCGTGCAAAGTTTGTCAGATTTACATCGAAAATAGCGCCTGAAATGTTGTAAAAGTGAGACAAAGGCTGACATCAAACAGAGTTGTTTGGTAACGGTGCCCAAGAATGACTTATTCCGTTCCTCACTCTGTTTTGGTCTTGATCAAATGAACTGAAACCCATCTGTGACTGTTTATGAATTGTTCTTTCCTGTGTGTTTGCCGATGCGTGCGTGCTTGCATGCTTAATAAATACAAATGAGCATCCCAGGAATTATCATCCAAGTGCCTGCAGCCTGCAGACGTCAACAAGTCCTGTTACCATAGAAACCCAAGAGTTAATGACTTCAACGCTTGTTTCATTAAAAATTAGCCGATATTTCAAAATTCCGTTCAAAATATACCTCGTTATATATCATGTGTTTTGATAGCTCCATAAAATAAAGAAGTTTTTTAATCCATCTTGTGGAACAGATAAAAAATTAAAAAAAAAAAGGGTTACTGAATGAAATTGAGACTTCTACTTTTTCTTGAAGTCTTGAAGTTATCTGTTAACTGTCCTGCCAGAGCAAATGAAATATTTAATCTGGGACGGCTTCTGTGAGCACTGCAAGTCCCACATAAGCGCTCCTTATCAACTTTGTTTGACTTCTAATTCAGTTTTGAAAGCCCATTTATTAAAAGTGGCGTCCTTGGCTGACACTCGAACCCG
The DNA here is from genome assembly GCF_051991245.1 of Festucalex cinctus. Classification (NCBI taxonomy): domain Eukaryota; kingdom Metazoa; phylum Chordata; class Actinopteri; order Syngnathiformes; family Syngnathidae; genus Festucalex; species Festucalex cinctus. Next base: position 12,742,608 of record NC_135417.1, read on the forward strand.
ACTCAAAAACTAAAGAGCGCCGAGATTCAATCTCAGCTTTCAGTATTTGGGTAACAAATGGCTTCCTGTTGATAATGACCTCATTTGCAGCAATTAACAAGCTGAGCAGCGTCCTCAATTTATGACGGTGTTCATTTCCGACATTTTCGAATGGGTTGAAATCTTTCACTAATGTCTTAATGCAATAGTCAAGTCATACTTACAGTAAATACAATATTTGTGTTAAAAACACTTTCAGGCCATAAATGACCTTCATCCTTTTATTGCCACCTAATGCACATCTTGGAATCGTGAAATAGGAGAATAGGAATGTGTGTCGATTTGTGCGTTTGCGTGATGGTTTCCATTTTTCAAGCGCGACAGCAAATATCACCAATAGAACAATACGTCTTCCTTTCTTTTCTCTCTTCTCTTTTGTTTCTTCTCCGTCTTCATTCCTTCCTCCATCTGCGGCTGCAGTAAACAACGTGTAACCTTGTCGTCGGCATCTCCTCATCTTTCTTTCACTTCGACAGCAAAGAAAATGCTGCTACGATGAACAGCAAAGTGTATGTTTGGGCATCCATCTTCTTTATCGCACTTTCATTTTATCAGCACGAGCGCGTGTGTGCGTTATCATGTAATTATTTGTTTTGTCTGAGCAAGGAATATATATTTCTACGTGTGTTCATATCTTTTTCAAAATAGTCGCCGAGCAGTGTTTGAAAATGTTTGCCAACTCGTTTTACTCTGAATTTAAAGTCAATTAATCCCTCAAAATAACGATCCTATTTTGTACGTCATATTTAATCATCTAATATTTTTGTTCTACTTGTACAGAAGATCTGGATGTTTTCTGTGATATTATTTCAGTTGAGTTATACTTAAAAAATGTTTAGTTTGAATGTTGACAATGGAAATAAATTGCTCTCTTTCAGTATGCACAAGAAAACAATATTAATCTTTACACGGAGACTTTTTTTCTCTAAACTAAAATAATGTTAGCACATACTGTAATAATGACTCAGCTAAAAGGGCAGTATTTTATTGCGTTAATTAAATTAAATTGACCTGCTGCAAAATGTCCGCCCCTTTAACGAGTTATGACAACATGTTACTGTTACTCATTAGCGTAACAAATCGCATAAAACATATTGAAATTAATTGAGGCTGTTTGTGTGTGGCGCGGCAGGTCAACATTTGTCAAAATCATAACAATCTTGTGGTTAATGATGTGTAGCAAGGTAAGGCAACACTTTATCCATAACAGCATTTTAAATTAGTTTGTAAACAAATTGTATGCTACTTTTGCATTTTTTTGTGTTGCAGCATTTTACTTTTTAGCCGAAAACTTTCAGTGTCCAATTTTTCACTGCATCCCTAATTATGTCTTGGCTAAATGTTCTAAATCGGATTCCCAACCACTGTCTGACAGCACATTCGTGAGAGGTCATCAGGTGTGTTGCTGGAAAGGATCCAGTTTCCCGTCATTGGACTGAAAAAGACTGCAAATAATCTCTTTGTTCATTTATGGAGCCATGCCAGCAACAGTGACAGAACAATTCAAGTTTCTTCCACTAGATGATAATTAACCTCTGGATCCACCTGTTGCCATTCAGCATAATAGCTTTATGTGTTCACTTAAACAGGCAAACATTTCACACTGTGTGAGTAAATTGAGACAAGATCATCATGATTTCAGTTTTTTTTTAGTATATACAGTTTGTGACGTTTTTATTTGGTTGTGTGCTGTAAGATTTTTCCACTTCCGCTTGTTTGTGTTGTGTTTAGGGTGTTCCTGGAAGTCGGGGTTCCCCCGGTAGGGATGGCCCCCCTGGAGCGAGGGTAAGACGTCTTTTGTTACGAGGACGCACGTGTTTACTCATTTCACACTTTCAAGTCAATGAGTTTGAAATCCTTATTAAGACTTTTCGTTTTAAATGAGCAACCACCCAATTAGTTGTCGTGTTTTTGTCTACGTCCCAAAGGGAGCCTTGAATCTCTATTTCTAGACACTCTTGTGTTTATCACAACAGATTTACAATGTTTACTAACAGATAACAACATGGTTTCCCACATCACTACATAATGTCACGTCAGAGAAGAACACATATACTGTATTTATGAACTCGTTCCCTCCCAGCCATTTTCACTGAACAACCCCATTCACTCCTGGCTGTTTTGTTCTATTGCTATAAAAACATGGAAAACCTCCCAAAAGAATGATTTGAGTCTCTTCTTTCATCAGAAAAAAAAGTCCATTTGTATCTGTTCCTATTCTGCAGCAATTAGCATTAGAATTTAGCAAGTTTCACCAATATTCCCATTCCTGGTGAAAACAATGTCAAAAAGAGCTTGTTGCAACATGACCCTGGCTGATCTCTTATACTCTGCTGCCACCTATTGGTCGTTTTTTGTAATAACTATCATTGCTTTAAGCCACCTCTTCGTATCAGAAGCTGCATCAAAGCATTCTCTATGCCCATGCATAAAAAAAATAAAATAAATAAATATGTTTTTGGGCGTGAAGAACAAATTTCTTGCCATTTTTATGAAAGCTAAAGAATTCCAAAGGGGCCCTTCCATCCTCTTATTATTCTACATGTGGCTCTCAGAGGAAAACGTTTGGACAACCCTGATTTAGTCTGAGGAGTCTCAGTTGTGAGGCCGGTAACTTCACAATCACATCCCAAACTTGGCTGCTTACACTTTTTTGTAGTCTTCTAACAATACATGAAGTGAATTTTTCTTGTTGCACATGAGCAACAATCAAGTTTTTTTTTTTTTTTTTTTTTCCTCTTAAGTGGTTTGGTGCGACTGACTCCTGGGTGCCTCTCACTCTTCCGTGATTTGTTACTGCGTGAAGAATGTACAAAGTGCTGTTTGGAGCGAATGTTTTCATTCGGACGGACGAATATCCCCTCGATACCGTTAGCTGCCTCCTAAAACGAAACACCGCAGGGAATGATCCCAGCGAGCTTTTGTCTCACCAAATAGGATTCAACTTGCTAAACAAGCCGAAAGACGTAAGCAGAACTTTGAGGCTCGTTTGTTGGAAAATCGGGGGGCGGATTGTATCTTCAGCTGTGTTCAATATTTCAGCAGTTGCGTTGCTTTGTATTGGCTTCACTTCACACAAGTTGAAATCAGATCCATGTAAGGCGAGAGTCCGTGATGAAAGGGCACCGGCCGCTATTCGCAAAGCAAAACGATCCACTTTTCCCGGTTGGATGATAATTCCAGTTTACAAAGGCTTCCGAGGTGAATAACGTTGGATTTTTTGCAACCGTGTGCCAAACCTGCAGGAACCTTTACAAGCAACCAAAACAAATAATGAGTCGATGTGAAATTCGACAGTGAAGGTGCGTGAGATGTGTTGTCAGGCAACAGATGATCTTGAAATTCACCGAAAATAAGAACATGCGCGATGAGTGTGTATTTTCTTTGCATGGGTCGCAGGGTCTGCCGGGTAATAACGGACCGCAGGGTCAACAGGGGCCGCCGGGCCCTCTTGTAAGTTTCTGCTTTCTTCGAATTCCCCGGGGAATACATTCCTGTCAGGTACTTTTAATAAGCCAGCACCACTTTCCATCTGCCAGGGAGCCCCGGGTGCACCTGGAGCTCCAGGACCAATTGGAGCAGCGGGTCCTCAAGGGGAGCATGGACCTTCTGTGAGTTGATTCATATTTCATCCTTTTTTTTTAAATGGAATGAAAATATTATTGTGTTGATTCCAATTCATGTGAGCACGAATCTTCAGTCATTTGTAAACGTTTTTTTGACTTCTTGTAGAAAGTCACACAATTTCCTGCACTCTGCTCAGGAGGATTTTGCAAAATAGATTTAGTACAATTTCTTGATGCGTCTACATTTGCACTGAAAGCATAAATGCTCACGTTGACAATTGTTTTGATTTGTGTTAATTGGGAATACCTGTTCCTTCTAATTGAAAGTCAATTTGTATATAAAGAAAATATATTTTCAAAGACAAACACACTCAATCCCCATGAAAGGTTTCATTTGTATTGCTTGATTTGGTATAAAGTCAACCTTAAACAATTCTAGACGATAATGACCTCCCTAGTCTAAACATGACATTCTGATTAATATTACATTTCTGGAATATGAGTTATGCAGCAAAATCTAGCCGTTTTTTTTTCCATCTCAGGCGGAGGCGGCCATTTTGCCACATGCTGTCGACTGAAGATGACATCACAGTTGCTCAGGCAACGACCAATCACAGCTCACCTGTTTTCTGAAGCTGAGTTGTGATTGGTTGTTACCTGAGCAACTGTGATGTCATCTTCAGTCGACAGCAAGTGGCAAAATGGCCACCTTCTGATATTCATAAAAAACTATTGGACTTTGCCGCTTAAATCATGTTCCACTAACACAACAAAACACCATATTTAGACAAGTGGGACTGCATCGAACATATAATTGTCAATAAAAAAAAATTAGGTTTGAATTCCTCTTCAAAATAAAAGTGTTTTTAACTAGCAGTGATTTCCCCTCAGTTTTTTATTACTATTTCCTAAAGGGAAAAAATACACATTAGTATGGATGTACCTTTGGACAGCTACCAGAAATGATGTTTTCATGACACAGTTTCATCGAAGCCAGCCATCACATTTTTTTCCCCCCCAACTCTTTGTCCTGTGGGAGGAGTTAGTTACCACACTGGATGCGGTACTGAAGTCCACCTGCATCCACGAGAGGAACTGTTACTATAGCATCGAAATATCTGAATGTGTGACCTCAATCTGAGAGGGACAAATTGTGGCTCCTTTTTTTTTTTTTTTTTTTAACATCCCTACTATTGTCACACCTTCTGTGTGCTCCTGCTTGTTCATGCAGGTGCATACATTATGATACCTTCAGGATACGAATAGCGAATGATTGGTTTGGGCCTCAACTTCGTTGAGTTTATTTATAGGGACACTCCGTTTCCATGGTAACACGGAAGTAGCAATTTGCCATCAGCCAATCAACACACAGCAGTGTATAGAACCTTAAATAAACGCCTGGTCATGTAGTTGAGTGAATTAATGTAGCAGCATTATTTGAGCACTGGCCATATTTTGGATTCAATGATCGCTTGATACGTACAACTTTTTAGCACGCCGCACACTGAGGAGTTCCACTTCAAAAGTTGAATTGCACTTTAATAAAGCAATTTGCCTGTCCTCCACAATATAATTGTCATCTATCACACAAATGATAAACAAGCTTTTCATTCCAAGGCTGCAATATGCTTAACGCGATTATTAAATCACAGGCAGGTAATATTTCTCATTTATTTGCTTCCAGATTACAATGTGCTGCACTCTGATATCGGGGGTGTGCTTGGGGGCTTTTTGGTGTATATGATGCGAGCAGATATGAAATCTGTGTGCTTTACAGTGTTGCCAGAAGGCCTCCAAGCCATCATTTTGTGTACACTTTTATGTGCACACAAAGAACCTGCATGGATGGATTATATTTCTCCCCCCAAAACTTCACAAGTACTGTTTGTGGAAGTCATTGTATTTTGGTCAAGGGGTTATTAGGAAAAAAATGATACTTTCAATATCGTTCGACGTGCCTTCATATCCACATTTTTTATTCTCCTCCTGTGCTTTACTTTGCAGGGTCCCGCTGGTATCAAAGGAGATAAAGGAGAAAGAGTAAGTCTGCCCGCTACACAGTCAATCAATGGTGGTTAGAAGCAAACCAATTTTTTTGAAATGGAAATATTACTTGCACACACTCACCAATGGTGTTTTGATTTGAAGGAATCAATCGCGCTCCTCTCATTATTTTTTTTTTATTTATTTTTTTGCACAAGCATTTCTCCTCGTTTAAAGGAAAGCGAATCAAGTCGGTGTTCATGCCTCCGATTTGTAGTGCGTTTTTTTTTTGACGACAGAAAGAATTCAGCGCAGTTTCCCACCCTGAATGAAAAAACGTCATCCGTCCAATTTCATCTCCTTTTACGGTCATTTGTGTCCTACTGCGCTTCATTTACTGAAGAGAGAAGCTCTCTCCAGGATTGATCCGTATTATAATTTTCTGCCTGGTGGGCATCTTCCCAATGATGAAACTCGTGTGTGCAAGTGACGGGATGCTGTATGATTGTTTAACAGGCACAAGTTCACACTTTTATTGGAAATAGTCACATGAAATATTTAATGCGGTTCTGCCACCCGCATCTGTTGTGGGTTTGTAATAAACGGAGCAGACGCCATTTCACAAATTTGCTGGAGGGTTTTCACAAGCCCTGCAGACGTTTTCTGGATGTGTCGAAATGCTTTTTACCATGAAAAAGAGAACAGCAAGTTCCTCCTGTGATGTGCTCGAAATGGAGAATTGGGACACGCCTAAAGTGAATTCATCGAGATTTGAGCGAGACCGATTAATTGACCCATTCGTTCATGTAATGAAGACATTTTGTGTATCTCATCTTAAGCTTCCAAACTTAAGGGAACCGTTTTGGGAAGTTCCTGCTCTCCTTTTTTATTATCATTATGTATTGCGCTGTACATTATACTGAATAAATCCCCATTGAAAATGGCGGACTTGAACCAATGTACTTATTGCAGTCAGAAAGACCATCACGAACCTGCTCGCTTACTGATCTGGAAGAAAAGGACACTATAAAAAGAAAGCTATTTGAGTATCTATCGTGTGTGTGTATTAATTTGTGTACTTTCCCCCTCAGGGCGACGTTCAGTCCCAAGCAGCTGTGCGCGCGATTGCAAGACAAGTTTGTGAGCAGCTCGTCCAGAGTGAGTCATCGGCAAAAATAAAAACACAGGACGTTTCATTAGGTGCACTTTCACACATATAATGAGATTCTGTCAAATATTTATATCCACAATTCATCAGCGGATTAATTAGGGCAAATGTTGTCACTGTCGGGGAGGTACAGTGGAGCATAGGGACCAAGTCGGGCCGTGAAAAGAAAAAACTCAAGACCAAGAGGTGTTTGTATTATTTTTTTCGTTGTTTTATATAGTTACATGAGACGGATGCTGTGAATTAAAACTGAGCTTTAGTATCTTTGTATAGGTATAATTCTGAATACAGCTCTATTATTGGTTCGTATTGTGCCAATGTTCAGCACCATAGAGGAGGTGCAGCAGTTTCAGATAAATACATTTAAAAACAGTATGCTCAGTTGTATGTATGTACAGTATGTTTAAGATTTTATTTTTTTTTAGGTCTTTTAAAGCAGGGATGTTCCACTTGGGGCCACATACAGATTGAAGGAACATAGCAAAAAAAAAAAAAAAAGATCTTCTGTTTATGTAATAAATTAAAAATCAATTTGATATACTGGAGGTCAACGTATAACAAGCATTTAAACATATTTAAGTCACTGACTTCCAGTCCAGTTCAAATGGATCTTTGACGTCTATAGTCATCAATGGCACTGAATGAGTTAAAGAGAAAAAAAAAAATCTCAACTTTGTTTTATCAATGAAAAGACAAAAATTCAAATTAGTGTGATATCACTTTTTTAATTTAAAATAATGCATGATATCCTGTAACATACAACTTATAAATAGTATGATATCTATCTACAAATTTGCAATTTTTACATTTGTCAAAAATTATTTCGAATCTTTAAAATGTAGCTGTCAAAATCTTTTAGAATTTGTTTGTTTATTTTTGTGTAATCTCTTCATGAGGTTCATGTCTGATTTTTCTCTTGCTGTTTGCAGGCCACTTGTCGCGCTACAACTCCATCCTGAACCAGATCCCAGTCCAGCCAGCTGCATCAGTACGTACGGTGTCGGGACCGCCCGGTGAGCCTGGCAGAAGAGGCCCCCCGGGACCTCAAGGAGAGCAAGGACCAGCCGGCAGGCCCGGTTTCCCCGGTTCTAACGGGCAGAGCGGGCGACCCGGAGAGAGAGGTGAGGGACGAAGACGTTTGAGGGACACGCAAGACAAAACGGGACTTGGCTCTCGTCTCGAAACGATGACACGTGTCAAGACTGCAGTATATGTTTTTTGGTGCTACAAAATTGTAAAATGTTTTGTTTTAAAAAGGGTTGAAAAGTGTGATCTAGTGAGAATGTATACTGAAGTATATCCTAGTAACGGAAAAAGTGACATGTCACATGCTGTCCTCAGGTCTTGCAGGGGAGAAAGGTGAGAGGGGCAGTCCAGGTGTTGGAACTCAAGGACCGAGGGGACCCCCAGGACCACCAGGTGAGATGAACTCCAGTTTTTGATTGCTGTGGGCAATGTCACAAAAGTGATATTTGATTCGATCTTTTCATGGGACAACTCTGAAGTGAAGAAGTGACACTTTGATACAATGAAAAGTAAATTAGGTATTTATATTGCAAATGTCCAAAAAATGTCAACTATTAAAAAGATATTGTTTTGAATGTTGTCAAATAAAGCCGTATATGAACTCAAAAACAGATGAGATGAATACGAATTGGACCAAAAAGGCCACCATGAATGAAACGTGATAAACAAGAAACCTCATGTAAAGTCTATTTTAATTGACGAAAATCAAATCTTATCAGTTCAGGTTGGAATTTTTTTTTGTGCCAATATAGGATTCTATTTTGTTCCTGCAGATGGAACTTGACCTTCTTTTCACCAATAAGACTGCAGATGATCAATCTTCACACATTGATTTCATGAGTGACAAAATTGGCGGAGGTCTGAATTTCGTGTAATTGTCCGAACGCTGCTCGATTATTCCCCGAGCACGTCAAAGTACTTTGAGTCTTAGAGCGCCTCGTGTTTCTTCCAACAAAACCGCACGTTTCAGGAGCGATTTAAGAAGCTAAGACTGGTTGTGCTTTTGCTCTCTGATGAAATCCAGCTTGAGGGAGTTTTTGCACTTTTACAAAATACTCCAAGTTGATTTCCTCGTAAGCATTTGGGATTTGTCTGCCTCAGCGTGGCGACAGCCTTGAGTGCGTATCGCACATTCTTGTGATATTTGAAATACGCTCCCAGTAAGACAGCTTTAACTCAAAGATGAGCCATGTTCATCCATAAATCGTGTATTAGAGTGATGTTATTTTTAGGAAATGCTGTGGAATGGGACATCTCACTTATCCAAATATACTGTCGATTTCATCTCTGGCTGACTCAGAAAGTGAGTCGTGATCGAAGTCCATAAAACTGAACCCTCTGGGTAAATGTCTGCTTGTTAGCCAGCCGCTCTTTTTCCCCTGTGACTTCCTTTATGCAGAATCCCACATTTGCAAGCAGTCCTTAATTCTTTAGTATCGCTTTGTTGCAGGCGCAGTCTGAGAAAGACGATCGTTCAATGACATCATCTTCGCTGGACGTTACATTTTATTTGTCCGGATTTACCAAAATTTACGCACCTGCTCTGATTCCGTCCTCAGGCTTACCAGGTGAGGGGCGCACAGGCAGTCAGGGGCCCCTCGGCCGGCCCGGGGCCCCGGGGGTTCCAGGGAGGCCGGGCAGTCCGGGTTCGACCGGACCAGCTGGATCACCGGGTTACTGCGACCAGAACTCTTGTTTGGGGTACAACGTTGGAGGTAAGCACGCTGACTCAATTTTGGGCCTGATGAATAAAGATGGCTGCAAATCGAAAATACTGTTTTCGAAGGCTCCTGTCACCCATGGACCTTTAGAATCATCATGAAAAACATCTCGGCTAATGACAAACAGATTATTTAGCTGCTTCCATTGACTCTTGCTTGGTCTATGGATGACAGAAGAAATAAAGCAGACAGGAAGTCTTCGAGTTACGTCGTTCCTACGATAATTTCGACTTAAGTTGAATTTCCCCCTTAAAGTCAATATTTACATCAAAATCATTTGCATAAAAAAGAAAAAATAAGATGCTGTCCGACTGATGCGCAAGTCTTTGCCGGTCGTCGGCGTCTCTCCTTTCTGCGATCTTTTTGTGATGTTTAGCTTCGTTTCCATGGTAATTGCTTTTCTTTTAGCTGGACCAACATTGATAGAAGACGTAGCTTTCTTCTTCGGGGCCATGATGTTGAAAAAAAAACAGGTTGAAAAAGCCAAAGATGCCACAAGTGCATAAGCGCTAGCACTAGCTAAGTGCTAGCTAAGGGCTAAATAGCGGACGAGGGGAAAACACTTTGGGCTATATGGTGGACGAGGAGCCAAAATGGCGGAACCGTTGTAAAGTCGAAACACCTTAGGTCGAGTGCCCCTTAACTCGAGGACTCCCTTCATTGACAATTTATCAAAGTCTTTGAAAGAAGCATCACAGCCGCCTCCTCATGCTGGTCACACGCAGCAACCCGTTCCGCATTTGTCGCAAGTCTGCCAACGTGCTCGTGTTGGTCACTCGGGCACGTCGAAGCGGATCCCACAAGTGTCGGGAAGGGGTTGAGGTCAGGTCAGGACATTCTATCTTCGCCATTCCCACATTCGAGAGGCATTTTCTGATCATCCTCGTTTTGTGGGGGTCATCTTGCCACTGCTTACACAATTTCATTTTGATGTGTCGATTGTTTTTTGGCAGCCATTTTAGATTAAGTTTTGGGATTTTAGATGAAAAGAGTTATGTCTTTGTCTTATTTTAGTCTTCCATATTTCACAGTGTTCTTTTTTTGTGTCTGCTTTATTTTTGTATCTGTCAACATAGAGCTGATATCAGCTTGTCAAAAAGTTCCAGTTTTAGCTCGTCAGTCATTGCCTCAAAAAGCTGTGCAGCAAAAATAATAAGTTTGAGTTTGTTTTTTAAAATCATTCTGTTGAACACAAATCACGAGGGCTCAATTCCACAACTTGGTTATACGGGACACCATTTTGAAATTACCTTTTTTTTTTTTTTTTTCCGCACCAGCTCTATCCAGATGAGCCAAATGTGGCAGGTGTTGCCTATCAAGCTCAAAACGACAGTGAATGGCAACAGCAAAAACCAGCTGTTTGGCATCGCCCGAGAAGATCTGGCAGATAGATTTATTTATTTATTTTTATGGTTGCTGTCCTCATACTCAGCTCTGCTGCTCATCCCACAAATAAAATACAATTTAGTACAAATTTGGCCCCATTTAAACTGAAATGATTTTCTCCAGACCACTCTTGATTGCACAATTCCCCGATATGAAGAATCTCATCTCGGTAGCAGTCGTGGTTTCATCCAAAAATCTATTTTCATGACGCAAAATGTCCTCGTGTTTTTCTGTTTCTCAGCCTAATTAATTTGAACTGAATGATATTTATTCAGTCGGGCCAGCCAAGTGTTCTACTTCTTAATAATTCATGCAGACGTATCAACCTCCTATTTGGACCCAATCTGAGGAGTAGAAGGCAGCTGCTCCGTTTTGTGAAAAAAAATAATATATATATATATATATATATTAAAAAGGCGAAAATGTAGACAGTGGCGGCGGGTTCGCACTTTGTTATTGTTCTCATAAACCTCTCAGACAGCGCACACTAATCTGCCTTTTCGAACTGACAAGTTTATGTATTCGACAAGTGTTTGCGTGTGTGGTTTGGTAAACAAACCCAACGCAGATAAAAGGCGGATTTGAATATTGATAGTGATGAGGCGGCTGCTGGTCTGATGCTTCACAGCAAAGAGATCGCACCTCAAACAGCTTTTGACACCTGCGTCGTCCCGATCGTCTTCGGAAACTGGCTGACGGCGGTGAGACTTCCATCCGTCAAGCCACATTCATATTCCTGAAAGTGATCCAGTCGCCATGTTGTTGTTTATGACTTTGAAAAGCCCCGTCTGTTGTTCCGAATGGTTGGTGGGTGAAATGTTACATCTCTTGCATAATAAACACCAGCATTTATTTGTTCCTCGCGTGTCAGATTGCATTTGAATTCACTACATGAAAATGTAGCTTCAACTAGAAGACATTCAAATGACATTAAATTGTGTGAAGACTAATTTTTATGTGAAACTATTTCACTGTGTTAGCATGCCTAGCATTTGAGGCAATAATCATCTTAGTTAATTAACAATACGTAGGCTATTATTGTGCTTTTATGCTTTAGCGTAGCAGCTAGCTTGCGCTAAGCTAACCTAGGGTAGGGTGACCATATTTCCAAAAATGACGACTTGGCCTCGAGATACTTAAATGATACTCAACGTTTAATTGCCCCACATTACAACTATTTTAACATATGTCGCCTCTGTATGGTTAGGAAAACATACAAAATTATATTGTGAAGTCATACTTAACAAATGAATAAATAATGCAGTGAGCTCAAATCTGGCTGCAGACGTAACTCAGTATTGTATTTGAAGGCTGAGGAAGTCAGGTACATAAAATTTAATACATGCTAATTGGTCCTGTGAAAAACAATGAAAACTGGACATTTTCATGACTTCATAAAACCCTCCCAGATGCCCAAACTGGATGTAAAAAAAAAAAAGAGGCTGTTTGATCACCCGATAACTGTAGATGTTCGTCTCTCCAATCTAGTGTCCAAATTTGCCACCTGTATATGTACAAAATTCAGTGTTTGCAATTTTCTTGTGAAGTCAAATTGTGATGTTTGATGATGTCTTTATGATTTCATTCCTGCATCGTTTTCTTCCAATTCAACACTAATGAATTCCGCCGTCAGCGTTTGAAGCATCTGGTGTCTTTGTGACTTGAGGTAACATCTCTTTTTCCTTCTTCCCTTTCCTCCTCTTCCTCATCCACAAACTCAAGTTCAACGGGACTACGGGAATGATTACTGACGAGCGTTCTCCAGCTGTCCTTCCTCTACATCCCGTAGATTCAAAGACTTCCTCGAGACATCCGTCCTCCTTTGCGACGGAGAATTGCAAGCATTTAAAACTTCATGCAGGAGCGCCCCCACCACCACCACCACCAACAATCGCTTCATATTTGCACATCTTGGACTTTTCTCAAAAAGAAAAAAAGTCAAATTCAGCCGCGTTTTTGCTATCCCGTCGCCATATTTTGACAATCTCCGAGGCAACCCTGGATTATAGTTGACCAAAAAAACAGCCCATAATGCTGTTATTATGCGCACACAATGCTCCCGTGCCGCAGCCGCTTCAAATCTCTTCAGCGCTATAATCTCGTCTTTCGGGCCCGCTGGCAAATGAGGAGTTCTTCGTGCTTGTTGGCGCTTTGATTCAGTTTGCCTGCTTAAAAGATGGCCACAAACATCTGTCGGGATGAGATTTCAACCTCTGCATGCTCTTCACGTTGCTTCTCTTCTTAAAATGGCGGTGGGGCAGTAGTTACCCCCCCCTCAAAAAAAAGTCCTCGGGGCAGCTCTAACTCTGCTACTGTCCCCCTCACCCTCTCACAGTCCAAACTTTGCCTCACGCTGGCTACCAGGCCTCCAATCAACCTTCTGCAGTCGCTTACAACGACCAAGATGACGACGAGAGCGAAGAGGACCCTTATTACCGTAGTTACGGTTACCTTTCTGGCCCCTCCCACTCGGAAGATGTGGAGCTGCGGTCGCCCGGCGTGGTCAGCAGGTTGGCCCGCGACGTCGTCGTCGTCAAGGAGGCGAGCGAGGAGGACGCGCTCACCTCAAGTGCTTGAGTTCTACACGTCAGACGCTGCAGCAAGATGCCCCGCCCCCACCCCCTCCCATTCTCCAAGTGGTTCGCTCCACCTGTTGAAACAATGTAAATATCTTTGAGGACTATTGTGTAATATTGCAAAAAGTGCCTGATCTTTGTTTGTGATCGTCAAGGTGAGGCGACTGATGGAAAACCATTTGAGTAATTATTCAACGTCCTGCGGCTGGTGGGCCCTCGCAACGTTAAGGGGATTTATTTTAATAAAGTCGACAAAAAAAAAACAATTTTCACTAGTAGTCATTTAACTAGTGAGCTGAATTGTCTGACAAGTGCAAACAGATGTCGGCCTACTAGCAGCTGAACTTTGAACTGGATATTGAATAAATGCTCCAACTGCTTTCTTACAAGCGCCCGCTCATCTTCGCCGATGTCTCCTCGTATTCAAAAAGATGAATGACATTTGTTACCACTTGTACAGGCAGCTTTTTACGTTGACGAAACATCACCTGCTGATTTGTTTCAGCGTCTTCAATCTTTTCGGCCGTGTTCACGCTTGCTTCACTTGGAAAAGTACGAGCGGACTGGCTCACTTGAGCTCACATTGGAATGCAACATGGAACAGAGTTAAAATGGCAGCAAAAAAGAAGTGGACTAAGGTTAAATAATATATACAACGTTCTTATGCCGTGTGCCAACATATATTCTTCTGTTGCACAAACGGACGTTTTGCATCATTTGTAACCATGAAATGTACGTAAACTATTGAAAACCGCTGACTTCCTGTATGAGGCAAGTGTGAACAGCGCCTTTAATGTCAAAGTGATTTCTCTGTACAGTTGTTGTGTTGTTGACTTCTCGTCGGCATCGAACGCATCCGCAAGTTACCTGAACACTGTGGAATTCATACTTGTTGCTTTCAATTCTATTGTTACGACTTCGTGTTTGTGTTGTCATAACTTCCAACTTGTGCGGTTTGCAAGTCTCAGCACACTTGATAAGATAACCACCATGTTTTGTTTTGTTGTTTTGTTGTTGTTGCTGTTAACGTGTCTTGAGATTTGTATTCCAGATCTGGAATTATTTTGTCAATATGCCCTCAAAATATGACATGAAACCTACTTGGACACTAATTCAGCTTCACAATTTGCCAAACCATCTTCAAACTTGCCGAACGTATCAATATTCAGCTGATTTGTGTTTTTTGATGGTTGACGTTCAGCACGAATGTCAAACATGTTTGATTCAAATCACATCGTCACAGCTTGTGTTGAAAAGCTTGATAAGGGCTTTCCAGATGAGAATAACCAAAACAAAAACAAAAAAGTCACTAAACAACTCTTGTTTCCAATTGCGTATTAATTTGATGTACTTCAATTGGGCATCAAACAATATCGAAATACTGGAATGACAAAATGAGGTGATGAATGTCTCAAGACGTGACGCAAAGTGTGTTTTTCTTTGATAAGATGAGCCTGCTGTTGCTGTTTACATTTTGTTATTGTTGTCATGCTGAGTCTGTTTTTGGTCCAGTTTGCAGTCAAAGCAGTTGGGAATCGTTCACAAGCACAAAAACAAAACGTGAGCAGCGAGCCGACCCGCATCTTCTGTTATTTTTTTGATTTTTTTAAACCGAACATGAAACGTGTCTCATCGCATGAATTTTGTTTGCTTTTGTAACCAATAAATCTGTAATGAGACAATTGATGCCTTTGTTGTTTGTGAGTTACACACAAATGTTCAGATTGTATGTTTAAAAAAACTAAACAAAACAAGAATGTCTTACATTTTTTATTAGCCTATTTTACAACAAACAAGACATTGTCAGAAAGAAAAACATAATTTTGGCTTATCGCTTAATTGTATTTTTTTTGGGGGCGGGGCGTGAGAATGTCAGGAAGTGTAACTAGGAAACACA
This sequence comes from Festucalex cinctus, assembly GCF_051991245.1. Taxonomy (NCBI): domain Eukaryota; kingdom Metazoa; phylum Chordata; class Actinopteri; order Syngnathiformes; family Syngnathidae; genus Festucalex; species Festucalex cinctus. The sequence continues at coordinate 12,757,970 of NC_135417.1, forward strand.
ACAGGAGGAGAATTATCTGTCAAACGTGAGTCACGTCGTTCGTAACGTCGTCTTTCTACTCCATCTTGAATTCTTCGGGTCTGCGGATTAGAAGACACGCACGCACGTTTCACATTAGCGCACCCACAAGGAAGAGGAAGATGATGGATGACAAGTCTCGCAGATTTTATCCATGTTTGTTTTTGTGCTTTCAAAATGACACCAAGCACGCATCCTGTTTTTTTTTTTTTTGTCGGTTCATCTTTAATTTCAGACAGATATTATCAGACTTTAATACTATATCTCTGTGTTTATGTTGTTTACTTTGTCTGCGCTTACGTTTGATTGTGCGCGTCTGCTCCTGAGAGAATATTAACTTTGTGTTAATAAAGGCCAATGATTAAAATGGCCCTCAGTGACCCGAAGCACACGCCGGGTAAAATACGCAGAAAAGACCGAGCGAATATTAACAAGGTTCCTCTCGGACACTTTTTAACTTGACCTTGACGACCACATTGCGCAACACTGATTGGCTGAAGATTGGACCAGCAAACAATAATAACAGCTCGCTCGCGCTCATTTATCAGCACGCGCACGCACACGCACAGAAATGGCACTTGAGACACTTGAGCAGAGACCAAACGGGCCAAACGGGGACACGCTTGCACACACACAAATATATATACATATATATATATATACATACATACATATATATATATACACACACGTTGCCACTTTGGACTCTGTGAAGAGTGCGTTCGCTCCGTTTCTTTATCACACGAGCAGCTGCAGCACTTTCAACCATCTGGAGCTTTCCCTCAACAGCAGCCAAGAGTTTGAAAATGGCCGCCAACTCAACACGGCCCGCTTGACCGTTTCCAAGATGGGAAAAGACGAGAGCGTTCCGAGCCAACGCGTTTGCAAATCTCGCGTGATTTTGTGTACGTACGGCGTCCACAGCCTGGGGAAGGCGTCCTTCTCCTCTCGCGTGAACTCGCTCAGCTTCTTGGGAATTTTTCGGGGCTGAGGCAGCAACTCCGTCAGGTTGGCTCGGATGTCGTCCGGAAGATCCTGTCAAACCAAAGCAGAGGCAGAAAATGGAAATACATCATTTATTATGGGGCATATGTTTGCAATATCGAAAGACTCTACTTGAAAATTGTTTTTAGCCGAACTCGCTTTCTTTTCCTTAGTGCCTGTTAACTCTTTGACCACCAAAAACGTTGAATAACAATTAGTAAAATCATGATGTATCCTGCCATAAATGTTTTGTTTTGATTTTTTTAAATCAATGGTCAGTGCAGCGCTGCCTGGTCAATGGGTTGTGAAATCAAAAACAGCCACGAACTCTGGCCAACAGATGGCAGCATTGTATCTCTTTTCATTGAGCTGTATGGAATTGCCATGAAACGTGACGGAAATCAACTTTTTTTTTTTTAACAGATGTGTTTCTTTTAATATCGTGACATGCCGACGACGATATATGCTGGCAGTTTTAATATCGCAATATGACAATATTGCAGTTATCGTTAAATCCCTAATATTCATTTGTGGGAGCGGCCATTTTGTCTCTTGCTGTCAACTGAAAATGACCAATCGACGGCTCACCCGTTTTCTGAGTTTGGTCATGTGACATTCACAAGCTGAGACGTGATTGGTCGTTACCTGAGTCCTTAAGGCAATGTGATGTCATTTTCAGACTTTCACTGTTAGATGACATTTTGACTGTATGTATGTATGTTATTTTTAATTTATTTTTATTTATTTTTAATTATTAATTGGTATTTTGTTTATTTATTCGTATATTTTTTTTTTATGTATTTTGTTCTATTTAATTTATGGCCAATCATTCGGCGCGTGCTCGAGCCCCGACTGAAAGTTCTGCTCAAGAGCATCTCGGCAATCGTGACTCCTCGAGGCGCAAACTGTCAGCTCTCCAATCAGCGTCCCTCATTTGCAGGCTTTTCGTGACATTTTCTGCGCAGCCCCGAGTCAAGTCGTTCCCGACTGAGCTATCGCTGCCTTTTCAACCTTTGCGTGACCCGACGATACGACTCTCCCGGGCCTCTCCACAGGCTTATTAATGACTCGACTCAAGGTGGCTGGAGATAAATATTCATTAAGCGAGCCAACAAAGCCAAAGACAGAAAAAGCACAGCATCAAATAGACGCTCGGCACGCTACTGGAGGGAATTGCTGGCGTGGCCCCGCTATGGAAGCTCTTCACTAGTCATTAAAGACACATACAACACAGCAGGGGGTCTGGGTCACTTTTATCATCATGCGACTTGGGCTGCATGTTCTGCATTCTTAAAAAAATACAAATACATTAAAAAAATGTGATGCTGCTTTTGTGTTCCCAAACAATCATAATAATGAAAATGATGTTTGACCCATTCAGATACCCGATTGATCGTGTCTATCCTGATATCAAAGTTGCAGACTAAAGACTTGAGCTAAGTCATATGGCGCCACCTACTGCAGGAAAAGGATATTACAAGAACAAAAAAATAACATTTCAACAGGCATTAGGCAAGACAGAAAACAAAATAAATCGATTTAAATAAGGTGCTGACGCGTGCGTACGTACGTCTTCAGGAAAAATGTGTAAGCGTTGCATCATGGTACGCCTGGGCAGGTTCTTGGGCAGCATTCCGTACACGGCTAACTTCACAATCTGGTGGGAGGAGACATGTTGCAATCGATCTTCACACAAAAAATGTGAATAAATAACATTTTTTTTCTCCCTCTCTATTAGACAAATCCAACAAAATCTTTAAAAGACATGCAAAAAAATCTGCCAATATTTGTCAAACAAACAAAGATGTTCTGGAATCAAATGAGCATTGTCAATCTTACAGCTTTGGGGTCTTTTTGATGGAGCTGAGCAGCAGTGACTTGTTTGAAGCCTCCGGGGTACCTTTGGAAAAAGGAAAGAAAACACGTCAAGTTGCTTTATGTTGCTGTTGTGCTTGTGTTGTTTTATGGGCTCTGGGAAACATGTTTGGTTTGTGCTTGTAATTGAACAACATCTAGAGCAGAATTTCCCAAACTTTATCATTCGAAAAATCTCATGAGACATCACAAACAAACATGTAAAAAAAAAAAAAAAAAAAAAGTCTACAGTGGATCCGGGCCAGCCCGCAATTCACAAAAATAAAGTATAATTCGCCCACTGAAATGCATTAGGGGAAAAATAATTATTAAACCCCCGAAATTTTTCAAAAAACGAAAATAAAAATAACACAAACATCCAATATGCTAAAAGAGGGGGAGAATATGAGTCTGACAACAACAACAAAAATAATAATAATAATAAAAATAAATACAAAATAATAATTCTGCATATCTGTGAAATTAATCATCTTGGCTCAATCTACTCACAAATTTTACAGTGTTTATGCAATTTAGGATGTCTTATTCTGTTAAATAAATGGCAACAAATGGATACTTCTGCCATCTAGTGGAAGATAATTAAATTGTTCTTCCTGTTGCTATATAGCTCATGTGAACGAAGATACGTCGTCTGGAGTAAACGATATTTTTGCATTCATCACTTGATGATCTCGGTCGTTGGGAATCAGAATTTAGTGAACCTTTCTAAACGAGGCGCTTGACATCCCCTCACCCAGTGTGTGACGAGTAGACTTTCTGCTCCCATTTGTTCCCAGAGAAGGCAATGTGTTTACTGTTTATTACCACTACATGGTCACCACAGTCACCTGCAAAAAGAGGTCAAAGTTCAGCACAACAATACGATGACTGACATAAACATAATACATGTGTTATTTACTACTATCACCAAGGATAGTTGATTATATACACAGTATATATTTATACATTGCTTTTTATTTTACTTGCAGATAAACCTTAATATAATTTATTACCATGAGAATTTGTTAATAAGGGTTGTGTTTGTGTGTGTGTGCTTTTTGTAACAACTTACTGAGTGCATGGTAAATGGGTTTGTGTTTCCCTTGTAGCCTGACAGAGCACATGGTGGCGATTTTGCCAGGAGGTTGCAATCTGGCATCGATCAGGAACCACGAGCGAGCAAAGGTGGCCCATTGCTAAAAAAAAAAAAAGATGGAGGCACATTTAACCAATACGCACCTTTTTGTCAAAAGGAAATATGGGCTCGATTCACAAAGTGACACATTATTCTTCCGAATGTAACCACAGTGTAACTAACAAAACAAAATACAGAATTGTTAAGCTATCCTATCCAACAAGTAAACAGAACCATGTTTTATATGCGAATACGCAGACAAATAGTACGTAATTGTTAATAATTGGAATGCACATAGCAAGATAGCTGACAGCGTGGACAGTCTCTATAACCGCCCAGCACGAAAAGCATGACATAGATATTAAAATAAGGAAAAAGACAAAAGATAATACTTTCATAAAACAAATCAGTACCTGAGCAGATCTAGAGAAACTTGACATTTTGATAACACTACAAGTTCATCCTCGTATCGTTTTTTATTTGACCCTAAACGTGAGCGAAGGAGCTGTAAGGATATTTAGTCGTCTGAAACCGTTTTAAACAATTATGGTTCCGCATGATATGTGTACACTACATTCCGTATAAAAGTGATATTTTCCCACCGTTTTTTAAATGTCTAATAATTAGGTAGCGTTAAAGGGTGACAAATACTGTCGATAAAAGCCACTTAAGCATCTAGTAATGTTTTTGAAACTGGGTCACGTTTCTACACGGGTTTATTTTGACAGGACACACAGTTCACTTCCTTCCCGCGACAAAAAGAAGGCGCGTAACTTTTGAGACAAGCAAAGGCAGAACTTCATTTTCTTAAAAAATACATATTTAGAGGCCATTTTTCTCTCTTGATTCACCTTCGTGCTAAAAATTGTATCTGTATTTATTCAATCGGCGGTGTGTTAAAATGAGAACTGTGGAGGAAGTTCAGGCGACGCTTGAGATCGCCAAGCTGAAAGAGGAAGAAATGCAGAAAACAATTCACTGTTTGTCTCTGGGGGAAAACGTCTCGTCTGCAGATTACTGTCTGATGGAGCTGGACGACACACTGTGCAAACACATAGAAGCGGGAAACAGGTCGGAACGATAGTTGAATGTCGTACTTTAAATATGTTTGGTATGACCTGACAATGAACGATGACGTTGCGGTCTTTGGCAGCCTGGTGATCAGAGGGGACAAAAATGAACACGCCGTGTTGTGTAGCGGGGACAAAACGTACGATTTGAAGATCGCAGACACGTCCAACCTGCTGCTCTTTCTGCCGGGATGCAAAACACCCGATCAGCTCGCGAGCAGCAGCCAGGAAAGGACAAATCTCGTCCACGCTCAGGTGCGGAGACACTTTGAAATTCTATTGCATTGACGTCAATGGAGACCTTCTCTACTGAACTCTATCTGCAATCTTCAGAATTCTCCTATTGACTTCCCTTGTAAAGTCTAAGAAAAGTGTATAGTAAAGAGAACATACAATAAAGCTTAACAATATCATCCAAATGAGCATCGGCGTTCGACACAAGTCTGTTCGTCCCTTTTTGCAGGTCTGGGGCTTTTGCAACAGCTACTGGGAAGTGAGGAGACGGCGTCCGAAAGTGAAGAAGCTGCTGAGAGTCTTACGGGAGAACCCGTATCAAGGACCTGCTTTAGCAGGACAGCAGGAGAATACGGAAAACACGGTGACATTTGATGTCCTTTAAGCACCGGATATCATCAAACACACTTTACAGTACGTGTATTCCTCTTCTGTAGTACACTATGGATGATCTGCTGGAGACGATTCAAGCCAGTGAAGAGGAGCTCAAGAAGCACTTGAAGGCCATCCACGCTTGTCAGATAAACGGTTAGTAGACACAATATTAACAATGAGAAATGGATAGATCGCCGTCAGTTATTCATCAGACGAACACGATTAAAGACGTTTTTTTTTTTAAGCGTGTTTGTTTCTTCAGGCTGCTGGCGTGTGCTCGACTCTGACTATGAGATGAAGTTGCTCGGTCATTTGACTCAGCTGGTGGACTCGGAGTCTTGGTCTTGCAACAAGGTTCCACTTGGAAGCTGTCTGGAGGAGTTAGGCCCACTCGAGCCCGGGTTAGTGCCGTGCAATCGTCACTCAACTCAACATTAATTATGGAGCATGTAAAAAACAACCGTCATTGCAGACGGTGCTGTGCGTTAATTTACAAATCAACCGTACAACATTGACAGACAAAAAAAAGTCTCACAATGTCTTTCACAGGGAGATGATTGAGCACTGTTTAAACTGCTACGGGACACGTTACATGGAAAATGGTGAGTAAACACATTTCTGTAAGAATTGTGAAACGGAGTTCGGCATACCCGCTCGCCCTCCAACAAGGCGACGTGTTGTACGCGCTGGACGAGGCCAAAGTTTGCCAGGCCACCGCGCTCATGTTGCTGAAGAACGCCGTCAAGTTCAACCTGAGGGAGTTTCAGGAGGTGTGGCAGCAGAGCGTACCGGACGGCCTCAGCGCCAGCCTGGACCAGCTCAAGGTTTGGATCCCATCGGCGCTCGCCTTTTCACTGAAAATCAGAAAGTTGTCATGAGAATGTTGTACTTTTCTAGAGTGTCGCCCTGGTGGACCGCACTTCCCGCCCTGAGACCATCTGCCTTCTGCAGGTAGAAGATCTCCCAGAGGACACACTGGAGCGCTTTAATCATCTTTTCACACTGCGAGAGAAATGGACAGAAGAGGATATTACGCCATATATAGTGTGGGTGTCGTCTTTTTTATTTTATTTTAGTATTTTAGTTGTCACGTGTAAAATGTTCAACAACATATGATTTGTTTCTTTCTTCTTTCTTTTTTTTTTTTACCGTATCACGTGAGTAACGTTGTCGTCCTGCCTGCTTTGCAGGGACCTCTGCGGCGAGAAACAGACCACCGGAGCACTATTGACCAAATACGCCCGATCGTCGATGCAAAATGGCGTCAAGGTGTTCAACTCCAGACGGCCGATTGCAACTTGAACGTCATTCTCATGATTTCAATCACTTCTATGTTTAGAATGTTTGATACTGAATTTTGGAATTTATCCTGTCAACTTTTGCGAGTATTCTGTTTAATTCAGTTTTAATTGTTTGTACGAATTCATTTTAATAAAAAGTATTTGTTATTATGACTTCTTGGCTTGTCTCATTTATTTCCCTCAAAAAAAAAAAAAAGAGGACACTTAAAGTAAAGGGATGCTTGACTCAACATGATGATTTTCAACAGTAAAAAAAGTTCGTAATTTCATATTCAGAATGAATGTGAAAACTCCATCATTTTTCATGAACAATTTATACCTGTAAAAACACATTTTTCCACTTGCTGTCGACTGGATGACATCACCTGTGCTCACTGCTAAGGAAATAGGTAACAGCCAATCATGGCTCAGTTTGCTGACCAAACCCAGAAAACAGGTGAGCCATGATTAGTCGTTACTTACTTCCTCAGCACAGTCGGTGACGTCATCTTCAGTCAACGGTGAGTGGGAAAAAAATGATTTTTTTTTAAAAGGTATTAATTGTACAAGAAAAAAAATTGAAGTTATCAAATTCATTCTGGACAAAACATGAACATTTTACTTCTGAAAATAGCTCAATGAGTCAAGTATTTCTTTAATTCTGCTATTTAGGTGGCTGTCCACAAGGTGGCGACATGTATTGAAAAATCACAAGTGTTGACTACTGTGCGTATTTGAAACACTTGCAGAGAGATTTATAATATGATAAAATGTTACATAGAGATATTTATTTGTTTCCAACCTTGGTAACTCAATATTTTATTTGGATAATTCACATAGAGGATATGATGGTAAGCAATAACAATTTAAGTTGAGCATTTCAATCGGTTTTTTATTTTGTTTTGTTTTTTTATCAAACTGTCAGCCCTTCACATTAATCAGTACCCAAGAAGGACCTTTGTTTGTTTAGTTTCACAAAGGTCAGTGACCCCTGGTGTACAATATTACTACAGTTTATACAAAACAGTATCACTTTAACATTAAACCCGTAAGATGAAAAAATAGTGATTCTCTGTTAAAAAAAAAAAAAAAAAAAAGCAAAGGGGTCAAAAAAAAGTTCATGCAAAACCCTAAATATAGAAAAAGTGATTTGTAAAATAATTGAACCAGAGTGAATCCAACTCCGTGACGTGTTGTTTTTCCTGCAGCTCATGTGAGCGCAAACGTGAGTCATCGTGCTGAAACATCCAGCCTGTTTCTCAACTCACATCATCATCGTGCGTGCGTGAATCAGCCCGTGAGCTCGCCAGACAAAAAAGTGACTTAAGGCCTGTTACAAGTTACAACAACACCCAGCGCACACTCACACTTTCCAAAAAGGACTTTTGTCTACGCTGCTAATTGACATCACTGATGGGAATGATGACTTGGGAAATTGTGTTTTTGGCAGCCTTCCGTGGTAACAAAATAATAACAATAAAAAAAAAAGTTATGATTAATTCTTGGCAAATTTTTTTTCCTGCCATTCTGTCAATTTTATTATATCATTGCTAATTTCACTTCTCACCGCTTTTATCACATCACATGACATGTTGATGAAGGGCCATCAAAGCAATTCATTGTGTTAAAACAATAAAAGTATTCTTTGCAAAGTCTGACAGAACACATTTAAATGATTAAATAAAAGTATAAAACCCATGTAAAAATAAAAATAGCTTTCCCTTATTCTTGACTCATTTTGTTGTGTGTGCAATATCACTTTTTTCTTTTTTTTTCTTTTCGTTAAGGCTTTCCACGATCCTCCTCCAAACAACTAGCGAGGCAGCATGTCCTCGAGGTCTGCGACCACGTAAGCCACCACCGCCCACAAAGCCGAGCAGAGGTTCATGTCTCGGGGGTCCTGGACTGTCATGGTGTCGGCTTCTGTGTGGTGGAACCAAAAATAGCGGCTGTCGGCCACATGGAGGCTGGCACCTGGATGACAGGTAACACGTACAGAAGTTAGTGATGCCTGAAAAAGGAAAGGTGAAAATGCAGTTTTTAAATATTGATTTGGGCTACACTCATCAGCAGCAACAACAACAACTCGCATCTCTGGAGATATTTTGGCCCACTTCCTTGCACAATTGATTTTATGCACCAACACTGGAGGGTTTTGGAGCATTCTTTTAAAATCACGCCACAGGATGTCAATCGGAATCAAGTCTGGACTTTGATTAAGCCACTCTAAAACGTTCATATTGTTTTTTGTTTTTTTTAAGCCATTCAAAAGTTGACTTTGGATCGTAGTCCTGCTGCAGAACCCAAATGCGCTTCAGCTGGCCGGACATTCAGCCTCAGGATTTTCATTTGAATTCAGTGCTTCCATCAATAACAGAAAGTTGTCCATGTCCTGAAGAGGAGAGCGGCCCCAAATCATGGCACTACTACCACCACTGCATTTTTTTTTCCCTTTCTGAAACACTGTGTTACATTTACGCCAAAAGTAACGTGACAGAAAACTTGCAAAAAGTTCAACTTTTATCTAGTCGAGTCTGTAGAATATTCTCCTTCTGGAGGTAATCGCTAATTATGCTTCTGGGGGTTAATAAGGAATGGGGGTGTGGTCTACTAAAATGAATGCGGAGTTCCAAAAAAATTTGTGCAATCACATTTAATTCATTCGGTGAAAGTACTTTCCTATTCAGAGCCAGGAAGTTTTGGATATTTTCCCTTTAATAAATAAAATCACCATTAAAAAAATAAAATAAAAAATAATACATTTTGTAGGGCTCCTCGATTATGGGGAATATAGCATTCACAAGTATTTTGGCAAAAATTGAAATCACTTGTTCCTCTCTGTGTGCCATGCAATTGGTTGGCAACCAGTTCAAGATGTAACCCCGCCTACTGCCCAAACCCAGTCAATTTGTGCGCTGCTATTTTTATTTTTTTTCCCAGCACCCCAAAAGTTTGAAGTTAGTGGCTTCTGTGCTCCTAAAAAATAAAAATAAAAATAAATATTAGTCTGGAGCCCCAAAGGTTTGAAGTTAGTGGCTACTGTGCTCCTAAAAAAATAAAAATAAAAATAAATATTAGTCTGGAGCCCCAAAGGTTTGAAGTTAGTGGCTACTGTGCTCCTAAAAAATAACAATAAAAATAAATATTAGTCTGGAGTATTGCTGCTTTGACACAGAGAAATAATAACGTTGATCGGAAACCTTTTCAGACGGCATATGATGATGATGACATCTTTCGGCAAGAGGCAGAGGAAGTGAATCTCTGCGTTCAGCGTTTTCAAAAGTGATAATGTATTCCGTCACACCACAGAAATTAGGATACAATACTTTCCATTTCCCTTATGTGGTGAATAACATCCTTACCAGTGACGTGCAGTTTTGTTCATTTCTGCTGAGGCATCGACTCCAAACCCAACCCAAACTCCAAAATAGAAGATTAGCCTATATTGCAATACATTTTTCTCAATCGTAATTGCTTTGCTTATTATGCTTCCATCAATTCCACGCTAATCAACAACATGATAGCAAAATAAACAAAAGAATATTTCAGTTAATTCAGTGGGGTTTTTTTTTTAGAATTAAAAAGAATTTGGTCTTATCTGCAGTTGCTAACAAAATAATTCATGTCAACATCGGAAAAGAATTTGACGAGTAATGACTAATTTACTGGAGCCAGACACAGTTAGTTAGTTAGTTCGAACGAACGAACGAACGAACGAACGAACGAACGAACGAACGAACGAACGAACGAACGAACGAACGAACGAACGAACGAACGAACGAACGTCGTTGGGTCGGTCGTTGGGTCGTACGTTCGTTCGTTCGTTCGTTCGTTCGGTCGGTTGTTCGGTCGTACGTTCGTACGTTCGGTCGTTCGATCGTTCGTTCGTTCGTTCGTTCGTTCGTTCGTTCGTTCGTTCGTTCGTTCGTTCGTTCGTTCGTTCGTTCGTTCGTTCATGCACTTTGAGCCACTTTTCTGGCTGATGAGAAAGACTAAATATGTGATATACGCTCATTAACTACATTTGACGGACTGTTGAAGGTCAGAATGTGCAGTACGTGTGAATAAACAAGTTACAGCGGCGATAAAGAGGCACACAAGCAACCTGCATCCTGCTGACTAAACTAACCTGGGACTCCAGCCTGCATCCAAGGCGATATGTCCGTCCCCTCCCCATGTGACTCCAATTTGGTCGTATTGAGAGGAGCCAACAGTTTGACCACCTCCTCCATCACCTGTTGGGACACACGCGGACGTGCTTTCCTCACTTCTTAACATTGAATACAAGTGGCAGGTAGAAAGCTACACAGATTCATGCTTGTTTTTTTTTTTGCTTTGTAGGGTATAATTACAATATAGTGTCTATAAAAATGTTTATGTGGCGCAAAGGTCTTAATTACCTTTTGTGCTGCAACACTGCCAGTAAACTGCAGGGCCACTGGGCTGAATGTCCCCATGTCGGACTCCATGACAATGTCAAAGTTGGACAGATTCACCTGGATGGAAGAGGAAGTTGGAAAGCATTAAAGAAACAGTAGAGTGACAAATTACAATTAAAAAGAGCATGTTTAAATTTAGTGTCCAAACTTCAGGCAACACAAAATGGTTTGGGAAATTACTTTTACACGTTGTCAAACCACAACATAGCTAATCTCACTTAACTCATTTGCTCCCAATAACGTGTAAATACGTTTTTTTTAATGTTTCAAGTGTCCCAAAGACGTATTTATACGTTTTTTTGTTTTGTTTTTTATGCTAGAGCATACAGAAGGCTTTGAAGCAGCGTCTCAATTGCAGTAGTTATTACACAAACGGCCAGAAGGTGGCAGCAGAGCAAAGGAGATCAACCAGGGCCATGTTGAAAAAAAAAAAAAAAGCTCAATTACTCACAATTCTAAATAGATTTGTGAAAATTGAAAAGTTGCTTCAGCCAAAATGGCTGAGAGTGAATGAGTTTATTAGTCAGATCACTATTTATTGACTAGTACCACAAATAATGCATATTTGTTCCTGTAGCTATAGTATCAATTTTGCATGTATGTTGAATTGGATGCTACAGTTGACATGAAGCTGATATGAGATGACGTAACCAGATGTGGACAGCAGCACTGAGGACCAATTGTACAAATGCGTTACCGATTTCTAAATGTGGTATTTTCTATTAAAAATAATGCAGCGACGTAAAAGACCTTATGAAGATTGTAGTACTGCTGCGCTCCAACTCCACCCTGCTCTTCCCCCGTCCAAAGCACCGTGCGCATGGTCCTCCTTGGACGTAAGCCTGCAGACGGATGAGGGGGCACGTAAACAGTCACATAATGTGCACCGCTTCACCACACATGTATCTTCATAAATTCATATGCTAACGTTACGTTAAAAATAAATGAACATCACAGATTAAGCTACTGGTTACTTTATGACTATTTCACCACCTAGGTGAATTATAACTGGTAGTACTCATTAAATATACATTTTTAATTGACACTTTATCATAAAACTCCCATTGGAGAGATTAAACAAATTAGACTAAACAAAAGAGATTTTTATTATTATTATTTCCTCATCTTGGTTTGCATGCGTTTGTAACTGTTTGGCTTGTCTCTACCGAGCTGTTTTATGAGTGACAGGGCTTCCCAGGAAACCATGGCTCCGCCCCCATCATCCATGGCACCCTGGCCCACATCCCAACTGTCCAGATGACCGCTCAATAGGACAACCTAGCACAAATATGTGACAGATATGAAATCCGCGCGTCCCTTTTGAAAGGAAAGCAGAAAGTACAAGCACAATTTTCCCGTCACGTTATATGAAGTTGACTTCGTGTCAGCGCGAAGAACAAACAAAAGTGCGGACCATGAACCTGAAACATTGCGTCACTTGAAGAGAAAAACTAACAAAAATAGGAACAGAGACCTTGTTTCATAATCAAAAAACAAACAAACTAAATAGTCATGTGGAGTTCATCTTGTCTTTTTTTTTTTTTTTTAATAACTAAATACTGAATCTCTGAGGTCAATATTGTTCTATTCCATTTGAAAATAATGAAAATTGAAATAATCCCTTCCATGGTTAATTTGTCGTATTCATAAAAAAAATGGTTGTTTGTTGCTTTCTAAATTAAACTGAGTTGAGTTCTATGTAAAAGTACATTTACAGAAGGTTATAGAAAGCACAAGTAAAACGGAGTGTAAAAGGTGCGAAGGTGGAGCGATAGGACCAGTTACAGTCAACGCACAATTCATTTTTGTTTGATAATTGACTGACTGAGTCAGCCTCATAATGTGAGTCACCCAACATCGCATCATGATCAGACCTTCCTTTGCTGAAAAAGGGAAAATCCACATGATGTCATGCGTTTCAGTTCCCTTTTCTATACCAACCCCGCACAGAACATTTCAGAACTATGAGGTGAAATCTTTTTGAACGTTCAAGCGAGCAGGCCTCGGCTTCACTGTCTCTATTTTGTAAATCATTACAAAAGCTGATGCGCAAACATTTCACAATCACAGAATATTAATGAATCGGCCATTGTGCTTTCGGCTGACGTTCAATCCAGATCCGGATGGATTATGTTTTATGGGAAGGCATGATTCAACATGCAATATGCACTCAGCAGGCTCTTCTTTAAGAAGACTTGCAAAATTGAATGAAAAATAAAAGCAGTGTCGAAACGATCTGCTTTTACAAAGATACTTTGAAATTTGGATCTGTTTATCATGTTGTAGCCGTTTTCCAGTGTGAGCAGGTATGTGTCATCTCAAAGTCATCACACGACACTTTACAATGCATGTTAGCTCAAGTTGTGGTATGTGATATATGAGAAAGTTATGACGAAGCAAGGCCACGTTTTATATCTGATAAGATATAGACAAGAACACTTCAGCGGATAAAGTGAACTTTTGGGAGGGATACAATTACATTACTGACATATTCATTCACGTCACATGTAAAATGAAATCTATTTTCCGTAGTCAGCTGATAAGTTATATTAAGAGATTGACATTTTCAGCAGACTTCCTGTTCTTTAGAAATGAGACAAAGTTGCGGGGAACTATGACGAACGCAGCAAAGGCAGCTTTGTGTATCATTTCATGCAGAACTGTATCATATTCATAAAATAAAAAACCATAATGTCATAAAGGAACTTCATCAGTTTGAACATAAACTCATTCACTGCCATTGACGGTTATAGACATCAAAATTCCATTTTAACTGGGCCGGCAGTGAATGAGTTAAATATCATGTGTTGGACGGATTTGTAGATCGTTTCCGGCTTTTATTTATGTTATACACGACGTCCCAACTTCATTACAATTATGATTTCATTTCATGCATGAACCCAATTTGATCTGTTAGCTGCAGGGATAAAAAAAAAAGTGCTGTACATAGTCAACCAGATGACCTCACATAATTCCTCCCGCACGTGGCCATAAAACAGAGGGAATTAATTATTGACGTGACATATTCATTTGAAAGTATATTCAACATTCAGAATATGAGAAAGTCCTTTTCACACATTTATTGTAACTAAACATGGCCGCCAGACAGAAAGGAAGGAAGTTCGGTGCGACCTGCTCGGGATGCTGCCAGCCTTTTATCTCAGCGACCGTGTTAAAGGAGTCGGCATCCGGGAGCGTCTTGGCGGCCATCGTGAGTCTGACGGCGATGCGCTGGCCCCTCCGCGCCATTCGCCACATCAGCTCCGCGTCCTCAATGGTGACGCACGCCGTCGGGATGCGTTTCACGCCGTCCTGGTAGTCTTGCCAACCTGTGTGAGGACTAAAGTGCAGATGTCTTATGATGATTTAAAACATTTTGCTTGACGGGAGAGACATTAGCGAATCTCGATGCGCACCTGTTAATCGAGAACGGGGTGACGGATCGAACGAGTGCGGCCGCGGCTCCAAATTTGGACGCCTCCGAGGCGCCGAACGCACGGTACGCCACCGTCGCGCCGTAGCTGACAAACGGCTGGTTGAAGAGCACAATCTTTCCCGCGGCTTCGCTGGCTCGGCGCTTCAGTTCTTCAAAAGAAGTGACCACCAAGACCTCCGCCTCGATGCCTTCGGAAGGGACGGAAAAGAATGCACGCTTCAAATGTTGAAAAAGAGGTTTATATCAATTATATATCCGTTGAAAGCTAAATGAGGTTGATACCTTACAATTAGGACCCTGTTTTCTCATACTGTGGTAAGTTTAAATTTCCCAATGGGAGCCATCCCAAAGGGATAAAAATATGAAACCTACCAAAAGAAATATTCGAGTCAGGTAAAAAAAAAAAAAAGTATATTTCTACATTTTCCGTTTAGCAGCAATTAGTATTAGAACATAGCTAAGTTTCATCATTATTCACAAATCTGTTTAAAACAGTGGGGGAAAAAAAGAGCTTTTTTGCGACATGGCCCCGGTTGATCTCTTATACTCTGCTGCCACCTGCTGGCCGTTTTTGTAATAACTACCATTGCTTCAAGCATTCTCTTCAGTTTAGAGGCTGCATCAAAGCCTTCTGTATGCTCTCGCATAAAATAAAAAAATTTAAAAAAACAAACATAAAAACGTATAAATACGTCTTTGGGAGCTAATGAGTTAAGTATGGCTGACCTTCAGGTGGCGTCCCTACACTGCTCCCCAGACCCAGCATCGCCAGATTCTTGGTCCTTGGCGATGTCATCACTGCGCTCTCCTTTCCTCTCACCCAGTGCGGGATTTTGACTGGTTCTGGTGACAAAGACCCAGAGAAAGATTAAAAAAAAAATGGTTTAATTCTTCATTTCCAGACACAAACACGAGATGATGCTAAAGGAAAGCAAATATTCTACCTTGTTCAAAAAAAATCTTGTGTTAATTAATATTACTTTTGTGGAATATGAGTTATGTAGCAAAATCTAGCCGTTTTTATCAATCTCAAGGGGCGGCCATTTTGCCACTTGCTGTCGAGTGAAAATGACATTGCAGTTGCTCGGGTAACAACCAATCACAGCTCAGCTTCAGAAAACAGGTGAGCTGTGATTGGTTGTTGCCTGAGCAACTGTGATGTCATCTTCAGTCGACAGCAAGTGGCAAAATGGCCGACCCGTGAGAAGGATTAAAAAAACGGCTAGATTTTGCTTCATAACTCATATTTCACAAATGTAATATTAATCAGAATGTCATGTTTACACTAGTGAGGTCTCATATAATATATTATTGTCAAGAAATGTTTAACGTTGACTTCCTTTTAAGTCCTATATAACTAGTTGAACCTCTTACAAAGCAGAAACTTTTATACGTTTATAAAAGATGTCTGCCAGCAAGCATGTGATGTTCAATCATTCGAATGAACATTAACAGGGACGACTCACCCAGATGGACGTCCAAACCGTCCTCCATCATCGCTTTGTGCATATATTTGATAGCCATCTCCAGGTTGCGCGAGCCACTGACGCGGTTCCCGACGGCGTCGGTCAAGTCGGCGAGGCGTCGGTAAGAGCGGTTCCGTGCAGCTCCAAACACGGCCAGCTCGATGATCCGTTTGGCCGCATCTGCGTAGCCTGAAACCTCCGCTGCCGCGTCTCGAGATCGCACATTCATACACACAACAGTTGCAAGTTTGGATCATCACTTTTGATGTCATTAAAGCACGGGTTGTCAAAATGAAGGTCCGGGGGCCAGATCCGGCCCACCGCGTCATTTTTTAAGAAAATAATGTGCTTTTATTTCATGTTTCTGGCAAAAAATGTGTCCCAAAACTGCCAATTGCCTTCATAGTGAGATTTATATAGTCGTTAAACTAATTTCCATGCCTTTTGATTTCAAAACTAGTTATAGTAATCATTTTGTTGTGTATATGTAGTTGTACATTTATTTGGTTACACAGTCATAACTCTGCAGGAAACGAAAACTGGGTCAGTAGCACTATAAATTCTATCTTTTATTGTCCTCTTCAGATTCACTCAGTCATCACAAATATGTAGCATAATAATGATAATAATTTTATCACTTTTTTTTTGACACTGCTCTGCTAACTACCGTGTGTAATGCATGATATGTAAATTCCATTTTCATTATATAGTGAGCAATTTGCATGTGTCCGTCCACCTTTTGAATATGGGGTCAGAGACGATCTGATGGTTTCAGTGACATCATGACCAGCGTTTGCCTTTCTTCAGTGGAGCCAAAACAGTGGACAGTTGCACAAATAAATATTTTACACTTATGTTTTGTAATTTTCATCACATATCTGTGTTCAGTGGGATGTTGTCAAGCTTAGCATTGGCCAATCTGGCAATCAATATTGGAAGTGTGAAATAAGCTACCAACTAAATATCTTATCTGCCTACTTCTGAAAATGTCTATTAATTAAAGAGCCTAATTAAAGAGATAACTTTTAAAAAAATGTTTGTGGTACCTTTCCGAGCAGTACTGTTGAATTCATGTCTAAAAATTGTTTTGGTGCTTTGGGGTCGGCCTTCCAAGGATTTCAGCATGAAAATACCCACAAGGATGGAGAAGAGGAGAGACAGTTTACCACCTCGTGCCATCTGAGGAAAGACAATTTTCCACAATGTAATATTATCTAGCCAAATAAAATATGCGCATATTTATCGAAATGGAAGAGGGTCAGCAAGATTCATGGTGCATTTAGTCTTTCAATGTATCAATTTGTATGCTAGGAAGAGGAACCTCCTCTTATTGACAAGTTTCACTTTCACTGAGAAGACAAACTAAATCTCACCTGTTATGAATTCAAACAAATCATCTGATAAATTAAATGTTTGTAAGGATACAAGCCAGGTCTCGTTTGTTCAAGTTCACAAAAGTAAATGAACGAATGTAGAACGGCGAAGTAAACCGGAAAAACTGACAGACAATCGTGATCATGTTTGATTTTCAAACAGTGAAAAAAAACAACAAAAAACACAAACCCCGCAGGTCATGATAGCAGCCTTGTCGCTTTTGTTTTGGTGGACAGTATCTCCGTCTTTAGCGTGACCCCAAAGATGAAAGAAAGGATGTAAACATAAACAAACTGAGTTAGGAAGTATATTCTCGTGATTGAGCTCGCTTCACGATTGCTAACTTCCTCTGGAGGCACTTTCAGAATAAAAGCATGTTAAAAAAATCCACTGTACAACGTCAGGCAAATTTAAAAATAAATGTTAATATTCTATAATACTGTAAATAGTATTTGCATGAATAATCATACTATAGTTACAAATTGTGTAAAATGTTTTATGTATCTTTTTATCTCCCACATATGTGTAAAGGTTTTTCATAAGGACCAAAAGCAATTCCATTTCAAAGTACTGTACTCTATAGTTGAATCTCTTCATTCTTGACATACGTACCACTCAACAAACTTGTTGCCATTGGCATCCGCGTGTTCCGACATTTCTTCCTCGATGCATTGTTGCGTTGGTGGAAATAGAGTAAGCTACCATTTGGTTCCTTTCACATCATGCTGGCAATTCTATGTCAAGGCAAAACAGTATTTATTTTTTTAAGAAGACATTTTGTATCTGCCACTGGTCTAAATACATGCCCAGCCTCAATTCAATAAAAAAAAAATAAAAAATAAAAAAAAAAGAGCCATGAATGTAATTTTTTTTTTTCAGCTTTTATTAATGTATTCAAGACAATTGCATATATCTGGTTTACCAATAATTATTTGAACCAGAATATAATAAAACATACATTTGAAATAATCTGATCAATAGGAACAAAGATACTCAAAAGTACTGTACATTTTACATAAAATGGATTATAGTCTAAAATAATATAAATTAATACATATGTCAGTATCATCACTACATAGTAGACAATCCCCAAATGAAAGTTGCACAAGCTAAACTGTTACACACACAGCACGTTTGCATTTGGAGTTTATTTCTGTTTTGACCCTCACTTTGAAGCAAAGTAGTTATCAATGTGGTTCTTTGCAGCTAAATCTACATGACATCTTTTTGAAGAACTGCTGATTCAGCTTCATCATCTGGCAACCTTATGATCTCGATGAGAACAGTAAATCACAGAGGATTAACGTTAGCAAAAAAAAAAATCTGTTTATTCCAGCCATGAAATGTCAGTCGTTTACCAGAATTCTACAGGATATTTGAGAAATGCATGGGAAATTATAGTCTTCTGCAAAACAGCAACTGAAATTTCATTTAAACATTTAAACGCTGACAAAATGTGGGAGGCGTTGCATATTAAAGGCAACAAGTTTTAAATCTGAACAAAATTGCTGCAAAAGCTTTGGTAAAAATAGATTTCATTCGAGAGCCTTTTTAGAGGTCCAACTATGAGAAAAATTTTGAAAACATAGAAAGTCTTACAAAAGAGCTGCTCCAACATAACTTTCCCTCAACCCACAAAGAAAAAAAAAAAAAAAAGCTTTGACATACAATTAGCACCAGATGAAATTCTAAAACATATTGATAAGACAGAAGACTGCAGAGTAATGCATTATTTCACTAGAAAACTGAAGTGGTCATTATTTTACTAGCCCGTTTGACTGAAAAACGTTATTGTGCAGAAAGTCTCTCAATGCTGTCACAAGTCAAACCTGTTATTATAGCTGCATACAGTTGGCAATTGCAGCGGAATGCGGTTTGGCTTTGCTCGCTGCACTCAGTCATCACAGAAAATAGTCGTGTTAATATGAAGAACGTTCAATGCAAGGTTGACATCCTGTGTGTGCCAACGCACATCGTGTGGACCGCAATTGATTTCTTTAAAATGGCTTTTGGGTCAAAAAATCTCAAAAATATAAAACACACAAAACAAGCGGCAATTTCCAAAGACAACCAAGAACAGGATATTGTTAGTTACAAGATAAGATTTATGAGAAAAACAAAGTTATGTACCTGCAGAGGAACCCCAATCTCGTGTACCAATACTGGACCGAATATGAAATAACATATTCACTAGTCATGACAACAACAAAAACATTTGTACAGTCAGCAAAAAGCGTTAAATGAAATGTAACAACACATGAAATCTGACCACGACCAAAAAAAAAAAAAAAAGGGATAAACGTTTGTTTCTTTGGAATACTAGTACCATTTTATGACATCATTCAAAACACAACGGTGTCCTACTTTTTTGTTTCAGTCAACTTCCTTGTGACCGTTTAGCTCAGCTGACACCATTGCGAGTCCATCTAAGATAAGATAGGCAGTGTGGCTTTAAGGCACAGTGTTGAATAGACTTTCCTTGACTAGAATGGCTGTGATCCTATGATATTCTCTCGAGAACCTTCCACTCCTTTCCCAGATTGGAATGATCAGAATGCGTTTGAATTCTCCCATTCCGTGTGAGAATGATGGAGGCTAAAGAGCGAGACGTGAAAAGATAGCAGACGGGAGAGACGAGTTTGCTGCTGTTGAAGATGTGAAAATAAAGCCGATATTGAGCCGCTCTCAGTCCAAACTGGCAAAAGGGACGATATCTATTCACAGTCTCTACTGGTCCGTTCAGGCGTAAAATTCCTTGGTTGGTGCCTTTTGGTAAGCCGTTGTGGAAAGCTTCGTGTCGCCCAGATCGTAGCTCCCTTCGTCCTTCTTCTTCATGCGGTAGGCCAGGAGAACCAGGAGGAAGATGGCACAAAGCAAGCCCACCACCACGCATGCTATCACCGCTGGAAGGGCAGAAAGAAAAAAAATTGGATTGAAATGTTGTATGTTGTACACGCTTACTTTAGAGCAACCGCAAGTTAACGCGCGTTTACCTGCCAGCACCTCCGTGCGCTCCCACATGCTCTCAGATGTCACATCATCAGGAGAATCGGACAGTCTGCTGCCCCGGCCCACCACAATTTCATTTGTCAGCACTCCGCTCGTGTCTTCGTCTCCGCCATGTTTGGTGATGGAGGAGTCGTCCCACCGATCCAGGCTGTTGTCTTCATCGCTTTCTTTCATGTCCTTCGTCACGGAGGTGGAGCTGGGAGTGGGAGCATGCGTGAACCAGTCAGCTGTTGGCTCATTATCTGCCACCTGAAAGGAACAACACATTACAAATGGCTGTAGAAAAAAAAAAAAAAAAGCACCGGTGAGCTCGCTTTAGTTTAGTTGACAGTAATTTGTAATTCCGGAGCCAATTATTGTTATACAAAAACAAACATGTTAAATGTATTAACTTTTTATTACTGAACTTTATTTTATAAATTAATAATTTCTTATGATGATTAAAAAAAAACAAATCTTGCAACAAATGACAGGACATTGGTATCAATGTTTTCTGCTAGAGCATAAATATGCTGTGTGTGTTTTTACCTGCTTGTCGTCCGTGTCGATTGCTTTTGTCTCACTGTCTATCTCTGTTGTTGGTGGATCGCGGCGGTCAGCTGATTTGGTCGCCGACGTTGACTGAGGTGGAAACATTTCTTCGCTCTTGTTGGAAGTGACAAACGTGGTGAGGATTGCCGTCTCCTTCTCTTCTTTGTCTATCAACGACAGATTTGGCAACAAAAGGATCAGTCACTCGTCTGTCATTTGACCTTTTGTCTCCACACGCGGCACCATTTTGTTTTGTTGTTTTAGAAGTTGTGATCAATAATAAAGTTGCACCTTAATAAATTAGAATATTGTAGTAATCTATTTCAGCAGTTCAAAAAAAAAAGAAAAAAAAAAGTGTAATTCATGAAAATACTTTTCAAAGGGAAAGTCATTTCAATGTTTAAAAATCCTTTTGAATTAGGGGCGTTAAAAAAAATCGATTCGGCGATATATCGCGATACTACATCGCGCGATTCTCGAATCGATTCAATAATCGGCAGAATCGATTTTTTTTTTTTTTATTTTAATTTTTTTTTTTTTTTTTTTTTTTTTTTGGATTCACACCTTGAGCATGGAAGAATGTTATATGAACGGCACATTAAGCCTTAATATTTTTATTTTAATGCTGTTCAAATGTGAAACAGATTGCAAACTGTTTGTGTACAGTGGCTCACGGTTATAAGCCTCAAGTTTTAGATAAATATATTCATACAAATCTTACAGTGTACATGTACAAATTTACTGATAGTATTTTCTAAATTTGAATGGAAAAAAATCGCAACAATCGACTTATAAATTCGTATCGGGATTAATCGGTATCGAATCGTGACCATTCGTATCGGGATTAATCGGTATCGAATCGAATCGTGACCTGTGAATCGTGATACGAATCGAATCGTCAGGTACTAGGCAATTCACACCCCTATTTTGAATGTTTCCTCTGTAATATGCATTCTTGAGATGGTAAATTTAAGTTTTTTTTTCATTACTTGTAAAGCTTTAAGTGTCAAAATTATTAACAAATCCTGATCGTTTAACAAATAAATAAATAAATAAAATGTCTGGAGTGAATCAATATAATATGAATTGAACTTGTTAGTTTTCCATGATGTGTACTGGTCCTGTGGTGAAATCTCAAATTTTAAGTACATAAACGGTTGCACAATTTGGCAAACCTCACCGGGGAAAAAACACACCTCAAACGGTGCACAAAAATGTGGCGGTTGTCATGCGGGATGTCAGACAATTGCATCAGACTTCAGATAACCATCACAACATAATCGTAAAGAAATAGATTTAAAAAAAAAAAAAAAAGGTGAAAAAAAAAAAACTGTTTTCAGAATGAAAGCACAAATATGTAGCGTCATTCAACTACAAAAGTTATATTGACGTGTGCAAAGGTCCCTTTTAGGGTTGAGTGACGTATGAAGCAACAAGGAGTGGAAGATTGTGTGCTGATTAGCAACATGCTAACGACTTGGTTGACCAGAATTATTGATTCAATTCAGTTGATGAACTGATTGCATCTTGAAACAAAATGGAGTGCAGTAATTAGCTGGTAATCAGCAGAGGCACTGTTGATTAGGAACAACGACTTTGCAGTCTGAAGAAGAACATGATGTCATTGTTATTACAGTTAGAAGGACATTTTTTTTTTACAATCATATTTGTGCTTGTTTGCTAACTAGCAGGCTACTTCCTACTTGATGTATGATGATGGATAGATATGTGAAAATTATGATGAGGTGGTTGACAGCATGGTGACTCACAAAGTGTCAACAAATTGCTGATCTCTTTACCAAGATTTTGAGCAAAATCAAGTGCATGATTCTTTAATACATAGATTTGTTTATGCGAATTGCATGTTCAATTATTTGCTACTATGTCAAAACGACTACTGTGAGAAAAGACTAAACGCTCTCCTGTACATCAGTTATCTCACAATAGTAAGAAGAGAAATTCGTTTTGCCATTTGAAAGTGTTCAAATGTGTTCTCTGTGTGTTTATTTATAGTGGTTGCTTAGATACGTGGAGGTTGAAACAGCCATTGTTTTACAAAACCACAATTGCTCCCCGTGATCATACAAATAGCTCGAGCACATTTTCTCCTGGTCAGGCATCAAGATGAATTATTATGGATAAAAGGTGAAAAGTATTTTGCAACTGCTGGCTTCTAACGACCTCATCCACACCACCTTGCGACAAACATTTACAACACCCACAATTCATTCATCTGAATGTGTAAACAAGTCAGATTAATAATAATAGCAAAAGCACTTACTGGGACAGGTAAAAAGGCCACACCTGACAACTGGCAATAGATCATCCACACACACACATAAACACGCCCATTTTATGATGAACACTTGAACCAGTTTTTCTTGAACAAATAAATAACCCCAAAACAAATCGTTTTGAAAGGAAATTTGTGTTTAGTAGTTTACAGCAGTTTATTCTGTTGTTGCCGTTGACTTGAGTTTCTGGTACGCGTCCAAGTTGCTGAACAACAACAGCAGAATAAAATGTGACGACAAGCGTGTGGGCGTTTGTTTGTTTATTTTATGGTTCTTTAAAAAAATACACCTGAAACAAGTTGTTCAAAAGCAAGTCCAGTCCTCTTACCATAGTCTCCGGATCCAGATCCTGAACCGAAGTCGTCCCCATCTTCATCATCAATCGGGAGGCCACCTGGTGTTTGACCCTCAATGTAAAGGTCATCTCCCGACTGGGAAGCGACCAGCATCTGAGAGCGGGAACAAAAAAAATAAAATAAAAATAATCTGTTATCAGTGTCATTATTCATTTAATTAAAATTGCAAAAAAAAAAAAATAGTCACTGACTAGCTGACCTTTGCTTTCTGAGAATGTGTCAATAAAGTGATACCACACCGAGGCAAGTAAAAGGTCATCGTTTGTTTGAATTACTGCACATAGTTTCAATTCACATGCTGCTCCGGTGGTTCGCGGCAGGACCGATAACCCCGAAATCTGTTGCCATCAAAATCATCGCACAAAGAGATAATGTCCTTGTACGGTTAATCGCAAAAATCCTACATTTATTATTAGTTTGTTGTTGGCAGTATTACCTAGTATGCCGAATGTGGCACGATAATAAGCCTGAAATTCCGTTAAATTCACACAATCAATCACACACATGCGTACAGATGAATGTGGCCCATTCAGACGTGAAGTATGCATGTCTGGTATGCATGCTATGCTTCCACTAACACAGGTGCGAACACGGATGGATCCTGGCAAAAAAAGAAGGGAAGTGAGCTTCTTAAAGACAACAGGTGTTGACAACAAGCTAAGCATGGACATGAATGGTTTTCTGAGTCAGAGTGCAGTGATTTAGTAGAATTACGCAAAGCAGATGCTTTTTGATATTTTTTAATATATTATTTTAGAATACAGGGTGTTCCAAAATGGTTGACCCCATTCTAAATGCCCATATCTCGGAAACTATTTGATGGATCTTAATGAAACTAAATACACTTTATGTTGAAGGTCGTAAGTTTTTCGGTGTCCGAGCATACTCTACTTTTGAAGTGAACGGCATTTCTTAACCTGAAAAGATAGAAATGCCAAACGTTAACACACAAAAACTTGAAACGTTTCTACACAAGCTGTGAAAATTTGAGGTCATTCCAACAAAAAAATGTCATAAATTATTGCTCTACGAAATGGGGTCAAAACATTTTGGAACACCCTGTATTTCAAATATTAAAATAATAAAAAAAATAATAAATAATTTGAAAGCTGAGAGCTCAATTGTGTGAAATTTGGCTGGGTGCTGTAGTAGCCTAACAGCATGTGGTTAGTATTTTATTTTTTTTTTTGCATGCTTCACAACTTTTGTTGTTGCAGAGTCCATCTTTTATAGGTTCATTTGAACATTATGAAGACATTGTTCTGTACATCGGTTTAATAAAAAACAGGCATATGCACACACATATTTGGTTTAGTCGTAAATTATGACATTTTTGTCCGGTCTGATGTAGTCTTTAGCTTCTTTTTTTTTTTAGTCAAAGCTTGCTCACACCAGTGTCTACTTAACAGAGGGAACAGTTAAACCGCAGTGAAAGAAAGCAGGATTCCCTTTTATGGCGATAGAAGCTCACCTTACTGTGACCTCAGGTGCTTTCATCTGCTGAATAGCAAAAAGCTAACTCCCATCTTCTAAAATATCACACACACTATACATAAATATCACATCAACTAGATGGAAAGAAACGGGACGTCAGCATGGACCTACTGCGAAGTTGTGGGCTAAAAGCCAACAGAAGAAAACCACCAACAAAATAGAATACATTGCACTATCGTGCTCCCGTGCCAGAGAGTCGCTATAATGCCTGTTTACATGAAAATCAGACATCTGGAAAACATACACGGAGTCTCTCAGACACACACAGACCGTACAGTATATAGTATATCCATCTGGTCGCCTGGTGCTCTGTCACATTGAGAGTTTGCTGGAAATAGCCCTGTCACAGCAGTAAAAAACAAAAAAAACATATGCAGCATGATTGGCTCATGGAAATGCATTATGAACTCTGGTAATAAAAAATTCCTTTAAACCATTTGGGCTTATAGTTATTACAGGAAAATATTTCTCACATGGGCTGAAAGTCAATAATAATGGCGGACGCATGGTAGCACCATTTTGGGTGCACAGCCGGGAAGCAGTACCAAATGCTGGGTAGTGTATAGTAGAAGAAAAAAAAAAGAAGAGATTTAAATCAGAAAATCGATTTTGATTTTAAATATGAGTGCAGTAAAGTTACACTTGAAAATATATCAATATGTATCTAATCGTCGAATTGTTATTCTGCATCTTTTTAAGAACTTTTAATTCTTTTAATTACTTTGAAATGGAACTGGCAAATGTCATGAATGATGCGTTTGTTTCTGACAAATTGATGTCAACTTCTCTTCCACTTGCACAAGTTGTGATCACGTGAAGTTGAGTCGTTCCCCCAAACTGCGTCACATTCAACACATCAGTCGGAATGACACACATGAGTCACTTTTTCTATGTTTACTTCTTGATCAATTTTATTCAAGAGGAGATTGAGGGCAGCAAGACGGACGTGGAGACTGTGGGGGAAATGGCATTTTCCAGGTAGACGTTATAGGAAACAGTATAATGTCAGGGCAGTGGTGTGAAATTTGACACTGGACACTCACAGCCCTGCTGTGGTGAACGCAATCTTTATATGTAACATAAAAGTCAGTTGCCAATGAAATTTGGTCAGAATGTTCCTTTACTTATCGTTTTTGTTTCGATGGACAATACAAAAAAACTTGCCTCTTATTAAAGGATGTACACTACAGTTCACACAGGAAGGGCAAGTACGCTTGACCTGAAATTCAAACAACAAACCTTCAAACTGTGAAGCGGACGTGCTAACCACTAGCTCACTTCACTGCCCGGAACAAAATGTCCCAATAACACAATGGAATCAGGTGTCCTAGTACGTCTTCCAAATTGTGTATGTCCCACACAACTCCGATCGTGCCCGGACTAGCCCAGAGGGACTCACGGTGAGTCATCCATCCAGAAAAAACGACACACAAAAAAAACAGCTCACATCCTGTCACGAGCAGACTTTCATGATCATCATTCACTTGAGAGCAACATTGCTGGTCGACTAACCAGTAATTCTTACAGCCACACACTCGCCAACAGGGACAGCTTGCATATACGTCATAAGCCAGAACGCTAAAGCAATTTTTATGACCGACTTCTCTGGAAGGAAGGATACAACAAAGCTCTGGCTCAAAACTGTTTCTCAGCGATCAGATTTATTCCCGAGACTTCTGTGCTTTTGCATTTCAAACCTGCAGGGCCTTCTACGTACTGTAGGTGGGGAAACTTCATAAACTCTCACTGGCGTTACAGTCTCAGGTTTCAGCTGGCTTGCTTTCACAATACACAATCCACGATTCAGAATTACCACGCTTATTGAAAGAGGTAACCTGACTTGGTTCCACTGTACTTTAGCTGACTTCTCAAAACAGGATCTTTTGGTCTCTGTTGAAAAGGGGGGGGAAAAAAAAAGGAGCCTGTTTCCAGGTGTTTTCCAGCTTTCACTCACATGTTGTTACTGGTGAGGGAGGGAAACAATGGCCTGAGGCAGCATGTGGACTAAATTTGATTAAATTTAAAGCTTAATCCAACATGTGTGAGTGAGAAAGTAGCGGTAATGGTTTGGGGGAGAGGAAAAAAAAAAAAAAAAAAAGTCAACGTGGAAAACGGACTCGTCCTATGTGAACTTGACACCACACAGCCACCTACACATGGGCTGAGAAAGATGAATATTAGTCGGCCAAACAGCATCATTCTCTAAATATTTACTTGAATAAGGAGGCAATGTCCGTGTAGACAAATTAGAAATTTTTGATTAGATAGATAGATAGATAGATAGAAAGAAAGAAAGAGGGGAAAGTAACATCCAGTGTTAAGTAAAAGTCAACCCGTACTTACTTTTTCACTTATGAATCCAGGGGCTAGCCCGACGAGGAACAACAACCACAGAGTCCTCATCTCAATTTTCAGCGAGGCGACGGTAACTGTAACTTAAGAAACTAAAAAAAAAAAAAAAAAAAAAGTGCCAAAATAGAAATGTATGTGTTGAAATCAAAGTTAAATCCTTAACAGTCGCGTCTCGGTCGGTTTCTTCGAAGAGCCTTAGAAATCTCTGCTTGTGCTTGACGGCGTGCCGCAGCTGGAGAGTCGAGGTGTGGAATTGCTCGCTGCTCAGTCTGGAAAAGTTGTTTGGTCTGGCAAGGCGTCGTGACGCCGAGGTGATGTCATGACGCCATTGCGTCACTTGAAGCGGAAGTTAGGGGCGTGCCGATTGATTTACAACGAAGCAAAGACTAAAACAAACTGACTGAAAGTGAATACTGAGGACATTTTTCTTCCATTTAATCACAGTATGAAAATAATCCTTACAAGTCAAATTATAACGAGCCTAAATCCGATGCTTTTCAATGAGCGGAGAGCATCCATTCACCGACGGCCATTTTGACTTGTGACGTCAACTCGGAATTGTCCATAAATTGAATTGCCAATTATATTTTTGAAATCTTTGCAACTGCGTTCTGTGTTAAATGTAATACAATAGCTAATGACAAGGCATTTTCATAATTAAATAATTCATTTTATTAGCCATAAAATACACACGCTATGAGTACTGGAATAATTCATTTCAACTTTTGACTTCACAGTTCTTTTTTTTTTTTTAATATGTACATTGCATCCCATCTGAAGAAACTTTTATTCATAGGGAATCCACAAAATATACATATTTCCAGTACGATTCAAATTCTTCAACAATGTGAATTTCAAGTGTGAGATTTGAGTGGGTTCTTGTTATAAACCAAGCAAACCACACCGGAGAATAATGGTCAAAGAAAACCAAATGCTGGCAGCCTTGATTTACTTACACCTGCACTTCCACAATGGCTCATTGTCTCTCACAAACGCTTCATTACTTACCTAGTCACTGTGCTTTTACTGCCCATACACTTTTCATCTTAGGAACTAATGAAGGCACAAATGAGCACATATTAGGACCCCAAAGTACACAAATAATTTATTCTTGAGACTAAACCATGATGGCGAGAGACACACACACACACAAGGGTGAGGTTGATCAACAATAAAATAACCTGACGTAAATAATTGATGTTCTTTTCAAGAAGATAGGAGTTAAAGACAGAATATTTTAAAATTTTGATTTCAAACATTCACACGACTTTCCTCCTGTGTGACACAGACTTGAAAGGACAAGTGCATTCTGAAAGATGCAGTGCGTAGAAGAATCTACCTCGATACTCACACAAACATCTAAACGGAAAAAATAAACTGGCTGCACCGCCTCCAGATAGAGCAACCAAGACACACTTCAAAACAAAAGTCATGTACACTGAATTGATTTTGGGTTAAAATGCATCCACATCTTTTGGTCCATGCTGGTTTAGCTTTCTTTAGCTGCTACCGTCCTTCCATCAGCATGTTATTGCCGTAAAAAGATCGCCGTCCGCCCATCGAGTGCAATCACTTAAGTACTGAGTCAGTGTAGCCTTGTATCAGCCGGAAGGACACCTGGTGCTGGATGAGGTTGGGAGGGGATGACTTTTAAGGCTCCTGAAGGGGCTCGTCTCGCCGTCTTCTTCTGCCCTACCAAGCTGGCCCTGTGTGAACTTTAAGACACAGTGTGCGAGTACGTTTTGCGCAGTTTTCCTGTCCTTCAGTACGTCTCCGAGTCCGAGTCGTTGAGCTCTTCATCTTTGTAGAAGACATCATGATGGCTAATGTTGTTGAAGCTGCAGTAGGAGCTGTGCTGGCCGCGCAGCACAGGCAGGCTGTCGAAGGTGACGCTCTTGGAGGGGCTGGTGGTGTAGTGGTTAATGGCACTGAAAGGAATGGTCGGCGCCGGCGTGCAGGGGGACACAGGCATCATGGTGGCCAGGATGAGGGCGAGGCAGTCCGCCACGTCTTTGTTGGGGGCACAAGCCAAGGCGGGTGTGTAACCTGAGGGCACAGAAACGTGCTATTTGTGTCCTTTTTCGGTTGTGGATACAGAGACCGCATTAATCCAATCCAATATTATACAACTACAAACTTTTAAATGTAATGAATTGATGGAGTTTAACCGCCTTAAAATAACGTATAAAGCCCATCATGATATTCAACCAATTAACATGCAAATCAAAAAAAAAAAAAAAAAAAAGGGAACACGAGTACATATTTAAGAGGAACAGATTTTATTTATTTTTTTCCAAACCTAAATACAGAACAAAACAACTCAAGGTGTCAGTTTTTGGAACAATCTGGATTATAAAACTGAATCATCTCAGTACATTTGTATTTAAAAAAAAAAAAATGCATAAAATCTCAAGTACTGGGGAAAAAAAATATATAGCACAAGGTCATGCTGTTGAATCATTTTTGTTTAATTGTTACTTTGAAAGCATCTTGGCTATTTGCTGTGATTTATTTTGTGTTATTTTTTTTTTTTTTTCGAGTTGATTCGGGGCAGATATCAAAAGGTTGACTTTCTGTCCTCTTTCATTTTTTTGTCTTAAAGAATGAAATCAACATTTTGAATTGGATTGATTATTTCTCGAATGTCAAGCATATATTTACCATTCTCGTCGACTGCAAGGACACTGGCTCCCTTTGCGAGCAGCTCTTGCACCACTACCGTCAGGCCATTCCTTGCAGCAACATGCAGAGGCCTTGAATTGAAAGAACAAGGACTGTGTAGAAGGTCAAATTGCAGGAGGGTGGAAGTTTTTTTTGTTTTTTTTTAATATCCCATGGGGCGTTTCCCAAAGAAATTTTGGAAATAATTATTCACACAAGTTGGGCAATGTTCATGGAAATTATTGATAATTAAATTAACTGAATATTTACATCATAAGCAGACATGCGTGAAAATAATAAAAAAAAATATATAATACAAAAAATCTCTTTCTTCACCAATTTTCCAACCGTGATTTAAATCCAGTAGAGTGATGTAGCTGTTCCTTCTGCCCCTGACAAATATATGAATGCGAGTGAATGTTTATTTGTCTATATATGATGTGACCGACGATTCACTAATGATCAGACCAGGCCACTCAAAGGCAGCAGGGATAG
The DNA here is from genome assembly GCF_051991245.1 of Festucalex cinctus. NCBI lineage: Eukaryota > Metazoa > Chordata > Actinopteri > Syngnathiformes > Syngnathidae > Festucalex > Festucalex cinctus. The sequence continues at coordinate 12,788,827 of NC_135417.1, forward strand.
CCATCTCACTCGCAAACCCGAGTTCAAGAACAATAGAAAATTGATGAATGGTTGACTAATTTTATTGTGAAACTTTACGAAGAAAGACTTTAGACAAACCTGAAGTTTACTACCATTGTGAATTTTTGCAGCCCGAATTGAAAGTGATGTCCATTGACATGACATGAATTAAAAATTTCAAGCTTAACTGACTGTCTGCAGACAGACATAAAACAAAACTATTGCGAGTGTTACATACGTCTGTAAGGCGGCATTTGTGGCATTTATGAGGTTTCTGTCTGTAATCTTCTCCAATATCAACAAGGCACTGGTTTCATGTCCCTGTGAAAGGAAAGAGGAGTTTTATTGGTCCTTAAAAATGTCCAAGTAGCCAGGATATGACAAGTTGAATCAAACAGCGTTCCTTTAGCAAACACGTGAGAGGTTTTAGCATGCAACACAGCCCTCTTGTGGTCGCAAACTGTACTGACCTTACTGCAGGCCAGATGAAGCGCAGTGTTCTTCACGGCATCCTGAAGCGTCAGATCTGCTTTTGCACTGCTCACCAGGAGCTCTTAAAATTGAGAATGGCACACAAAGTAAACTCAGTAACATTCTGAGGAGTTTGCCTCTCAGATATAGTTGGATGGCGTCAGGCAAAAACCTGACATTGCCAAAGCTTTCATTTCTCAGGAAACACCCAAAAACGGTACGCTTCTTCAGCTATTATCAATGCTTTACGTTACCATATAATTTCTTTAAGTAAAAAGATTTGTGGAAAAAAAAAAAATTTCAATGGACCACATTTGGACATGGGAAGTTTCAGGCCGTCGCCAAGTGATGTTTGTGTGCAGGCAGCATACCGACTGCGTTGGTTTGGCCGTTCTCAGCAGCCATCATGAGCGGGGTCTTCCCTGCGGCATCCGCGCTGTTGACCTCAGCAGTGTGGCTCAACAACAGCTGAAGACACTCAACGTGGTCAGTGAAGGCGGCGGCATGCAGAGGAGTCCTGGACAAGACCAAATAATCAATACAAAAATCAAGGTTTATAAACGGAGAAATTTGTAATTTTGAGAAAGTTTATCCAGCATTTTAAGTTGCTTTCCCACTAAAGATTTCACCGGTTTTTGCTGTCTTTGGCATTGACAATGGCAGGGCCCATGGTGTCGATAAGCATCTCAGCAGCACCTTCATTGTCACGGATCCTTATGAGAGAGAGAGAAAGCATGTTTTTTAAATTCCCTTCTGTCAATGACTGGAATGATCGGCTAACTTACACCGCACAGTGGAGAGGGGTGAAGAGATTGCCTTCTGCTTTTTGGAAAACCTCTTGTTCCAGCAGAACCTCCACACACGTGTCGTGACCTTTAAGAAAGAACACAGGTTCATTGTCAAGCTTTAAAAATGTATATCATCGCTTGTAATAAACAGGTCCAGTCAAAGTCCGCGAGTCAAAATGGTCATTTTGCACCTCATATAAACACTGACAAGCAAAATTGCAAGTGGATGTGATGTGCCCTGAAAAAAAAAAAAAAAAAAAAAAAAAAAGTGTCATAAATAATTGCAAAAACAAGTCGAAGGAGTATTTCTTCAATTTTAATTCTGTAATGTGGTTTCACTTATTGCAGAGGTGATCTGGAAGGTTAATGTCCTGGGATGGAGGGGTTTTTATAATGTGTTTTGTCATAGAAATATTTAGTTATGCTGCAGTAATAAACTTAAGTGCACTCCTACAAATTTGGCTTATTTCACAGTCACAGGAATGAAATTGCATTCCGAACTGAGCACCCGTCTTCGTCAACATATAAACATGTCTAACTTTCGTCCATTTCTTTTTTGAATCCACCTACCATTGTAGCAGGACCAGTGCAGCGGTGTGTATCCTTGGCCGTCTGTCAACACTGGAGGTGTTTCCACCGACTGGGCAGCATGCAGCAGGCCTCCCAAGACACCAATGTGTCCGCAAGCTGCCGCCAGGTGGATGGGCGTGCGGCCTTTACAGTCTTGCACCAAGAAGCTGGCGCTATGCTGAAGCAAAGCTTCCACGCATTCCTCATGACCAGTAACAGCCTGCAAATAGAACGAAATTAAGGACAGATATGAGTGTTGTTGCAGATGGCGGCCTGAAATGATGGATTTTTAAAGCTTTAATTACATGCGTGCTTGTTTTCACAGAGGAAAAAAAAAAAAAAGAGAGGGAAAGTTACACTCACGCCTCTATGCAGGGCCGTCCTGCCCCACTTGTCTTTGGCTTCCACGCCAGCTCCCTTATTAAGCAAAGAATATACACAGTCTGTATGTCCACTTAGAACCGACAGCATCAAAGGAGTTCTGAGAATTTACAGAAAAAAAAACAACAACATGTTAAATTGTACATATTGTGTACTCACATCTTGGACCATGACAGCAAATAAATAATGACTTACTGTCCGTTACCGTCTTGAATGTCCACTGCACTTTGAAGATCAGCATTTCCAATCAGCAAACGTAAACATTCTGAATGGCCATTAGTAGCTGCAAGAGTTCATTTGCATGATTAGGTGAATAGATACGATTTCAAAATACAAAAGGAAACCCACTCACCTGCAGCATGAATTGGGGTTCGCTTTAAGGTGAAGTCTTTGACCAAGATGGAGGCACCCTGGTTGATTAAAACATCCACGCACTCCACATGGCCCTTAAATGCAGCCAAGTCCAGAGGCGTTCGCCCCTGGCTGTTTCTCACATCCAGATCCAACAGAGACTGCACCAAAACCTCCATGGCTTGGTGGTGACCGTGGTACGCCTTAACATTACAAATGCCCGATTATTAAATTTAAAAATAAAGAAATAAATAAATAAAAAAAATAGAGATTTCTTCTTTTTTTTTGAGTGCTAAAAAGTTGACTTACAGCAAGGTGCAAAGGGCTTATGGGAGCTCGGACTTCAGAGTCATTGAGGATGTCTGTTCCTGAGGTTTCCATTAACTGATAACATAAGCAAATATTTATGTATTTATTTATTTATTTTGTTAGTTATGGAACTCAGGATCACACAAATGCACAATACGTTCAAATACCGCATTTCCTCACAGCATTTATTCAAATGAAGAGAGTACAAAGCATTTACAGTATTTCATGGACTTTCCTATTTGAGAGGAGACCATAATTGACTAACTTAATACTTGTGTACAAGTGGCACAAGACACCAATGTTAGTTTATTGGCCAAATGCAATTTTTTACTTCCATTTTAAGAATGTGAACTGAATGTGCAACTGCCTCAACATTTGTCATTTCTATTTGTGTCCCCTTTTACATTAAAAAAAAAAATCCTGGGGACTATTTGGAAAACAAATTCCTTCATGTGTCATCAGGTTGTCTATTGTAGTGCAGGCCACAATCTTTGAGGATATTCAATTTGTAGAGAAAAGACAATTCACAAATTCTACTCACCGCATCTAGAGGGGTTTCACTGGCAATCTAGAGTTATTGAAATTAAGCAGAGGCTTTGTCAATATAAGCAAGTGCAGTGGGTATTACACAGTAGGGATGTAACGATACATCATGATACGATATCACGATATGAAGCGCACAATTCGCTAAGTATCACGATATTGTGGGGAGGTTGACGATATTTAACAAAGGTCACGATATTGTAAAAAAAAAAAAAAAAAAGAAACTATATAAAATCCCAATATTGTGCTTTTGTACATAACAGCAATGTATATAAACCATCTCCAATCTCGAATAACAATATTGAGACGCTTACATGTTAATGCACGCAAACGTTGAGCTCCTCCACATATTGACTTGGTTCACAGACATATTACGTTCCCCTTCATCTGACAATTAGCGTAGATTTTAAACATGGAAGGGCCAAAACATCCCTAATGAAAATTGAAATACAAAACTAGCCACCAGAGGGTGCTAGAACTGCACAAATGGAAATCAACCCAACTTTTTTCTTTTTTAACAGATGTGTTCCTTTTAAATATTGTGAACATGACGACGGTATTGTGGCAGTTTTAATATCCCGATATTGCCCTTATCGTTACATCCCTATTCCACAGCATGCAGTCAATAGTGATGCGCTCACCAGCTCCAGACAAAGGCGATGTCCATATGCAGAGGCATAATGCACAGCATTGTAGCCCTGATTGTCCCGGATCCCTGGATTTGCATCATTTCGCAGTAAATATTCCAGGCACCTGGAGCCACAACAGAGATGCTTTACATTCTAAACTCAAGCATTGACCATATTCTTCGGACTTTAAGTCACACAGTCCCACGACCTAATACTCAGGTGCAGCTTGTATATATTAAAATTAGAGCTGGGACTTGCATCCAAAATCCAGATTCCTTAATCGTGTCTTCTTTTTGACAGGTGGCATTGCAGCTTATTGGAAATTTTCAACTCTAACTATGGGGAAAAAAAGCTTGCCCTAACTAGAATCCAGCGTTGCATTGTGGCCAAAGTAGAATCCTGGTCGGTTATTCTTCGTCTTCTTGATGCTTCCCTAAGGATTTACTATTTGCAGCACAAAAAGGTGCAATAACTGACCAGGATTCTACCTTTGACCATAATGTGAGATGAGATTTGACATTTTTTTTCTGGTGCAATTTATACTCCAGAGCGACTTATTGTCCGAAAAATATGGTGCTTAGTACTCATCATCAACAATAATAATCATCATACAACAAGCAAACTTTTCAGTTTTGCTCACAAAAACTGTGCACCTAATTAGCCTCCCATATAGTTACTGCTCCTTTTACATGTGCAAAATTCAAACATTTGTGTGTGAATTCACATTTGTTGCTTTGCCGTTATTACATGTTAAGCAATGTTTAGAGCGTTACTGACTTTCCATCTGTGTCCGAAGCAGCAGCGTAGTGGAGCGGCGTGCATCCCCTCTCGTCAACGTCATTCACGCTGGCCCCCGAGCCCACCAGCGCAAACAGACACTGGTAGTTACAGTTGGCAGCAGCGTAGTGCAGAGAAGTCCTGGAAAGGAAAAATTGTTTCTTAGCCGACCGTTTAAACCCCGATCCCGATTAAACATCATCACGAACCTGCCAAAGCTGTCCTTTTTATTGAAATCTGCTCCCGTGTTGAGAAGTAGATTGAGACATTCCAGGTTTCTGCAAAGACATGTTTGGAGTGATTGACTGGAATATTTGTTGAATAAAAAGAAAAATCATTCGGTTGTAATGACGCTCACCCGCCAGCAGCTGCAGCATGTAAACATGTCCTTCCAAAGTCATCAGGAGTGTCTATATCAAAACCTGACCAAGAAAAAGATGATGAGCAACACAACGCGACTCTTGTGAATGATTGTATGATTTCATAGCGAAGTTACCCGATGACAGAAGCTTTCGACAGCAGTCAGAGAAGCCACTGAGTGCAGCTAAATGCAGTGGGAACATACCGTGGACCCCTCGTCTGCAAAGACATTCATGCTTAGGGTGTCCGCATTGTATACAACACATGCTAATCACCGTAAAATATGGAATGTCCACGTAATGAAAGATCAGCTAAACTGTGACGGGAACTCGTTTACAACACGTGATAAATTTCCACACTTTCAATTATCTGAGATTTATGAATCATCTCATTTATGTTCTTTGGTACTGCTGCCTTTTTTAGCCACAGAGCAAGCAAGAAACAGCAAGCTTGAAAACATTAGTGTCTAATAACTGAGATTATTATAGTTCCAATAGTACCGGTACTTGTTTTTTTCCAGTGGGGGAAAGAAGAAGAAAAAATATTTCTAATATAATATTTACAATATTTAGGGGCCACTATTTGAGGAATCACTATATTGTGAGGTGTTAACAATTTTGGTTACCTTATTCAGCTGCACGAGAGAGGAAAAAAAAAATATGAACATCTTCATGGAAGGCAGTGCAGTGCGACTAACAACAACAACAACAACACAACTATGCAAACAGCTGAACGACATCTCTCTGATTGAATTGATTGGATCATTCATTGTATTTGTAACTTTACATCTGGTGCTTTTGTGGAGAGGGTCTACTCACTTGGCAGTGTCAGCTCTGTTGGCAATGAGCGTGTTGATGAGCAGCTCGTGACCGTATCGTGCTGCAATATGCAGCGGCGTATTTCCATTCTTATCCTCGCAGTCAACCTCAGCACCTTAATTGGGGTAAAAGGGTGGGGAGATAAACTCCATTCATCTTTTTGAGCTGAAGTTAGCTAATTTACTCTCCAATGACAGACAACTTTCAAACAGTTTCGGACAGGCTCACCATTTTCAATGATAGCTAGAGACCTTGAGAATCTTCCATGAATTGCTGTCATGTGGAGGGGAGTCTTTCCATCCTTACTCTAAATTAAAACAGAGCCATGCTGGTGAAAATGAGCAACTTTTCAAAAAAGGCTTTTAGGCTTAGCCATGCAAATGTTGTTCATTGGATTTGCTTGTTGAAGACTGTTGCTCCAATTCTAATCCCGAAGGTTTCTTCAATTCTAAATTCTGTAGTTGTGAGGTTTCTCTATTTATGCCTCTGGTGGGTGTGACCAAGTATGCAATCTAGGGGTGTGAATTGCCTAGTACCTGACGATTCGATTCGTATCACGATTCACAGGTCACGATTCGATTCGATACCGATTAATCCCGATACGAATGGTCACGATTCGATACCGATTAATCCCGATACGAATTTATAAGTCGATTGTTGCGATTTTTTTCCATTCAAATTTAGAAAATACTATCAGTAAATTTGTACATGTACACTGTAAGATTTGTATGAATATATTTATCTAAAACTTGAGGCTTATAACCGTGAGCCACTGTACACAAACAGTTTGCAATCTGTTTCACATTTTGAACAGCATTAAAATAAAAATATTAAGGCTTAATGTGCCGTTCATATAACATTCTTCCATGCTCAAGGTGTGAATCCTAAAAAAAAAAAAAAAAAAAAAAAAAAAAAAAAAAAAAAAAAAAAAAAAAAAAAAAAAAAAAAAAAATCGATTCTGCTGATTATTGAATCGATTCGAGAATCGCGCGATGTAGTATCGCGATATATCGCCGAATCGATTTTTTTTTAACACCCCTAATGCAATCTATCTTCGACTTTCCCTTAACACCTCTTACTTCCAACTTAGCAGTGGCCAAAATGCACATGGAAGACATGAAAATAAAGTCTCTCCACCTTTAGATGAATTAAGCCCAGCCACTGGTTCAGGTATGTTGACGACAAATGGGTTAAGACAAAGCTTGCAAAGGAGAATTGTTCACTAAACACATCATCTCTGGTGACAAAGAAATCCAATTCATTCGGGTTTCTGCACGACAATATGAAGTAAAGGACTGAAACCGCAATACTGAGGTCTAAACAAAATGACCCACACAGATCAGGAACTTGTCATTGACTCATCAGCGACGAGAACACAAATTATGGTTTATCAAAACCGTTGAGGGCAGAGCAGAGAAGATCCCTACCACAAATAAATACACATCAATATCACAATGGAATCCTACACATGAGCTTTACACAAACAGGAAGCGGAATTTGATTGCTCCTAATTATTTTAACATGGACACCATCAAATCAGGGCAGCATACAATATATGAATACAGAAAACAAAACAAAAAATCAGCTATTTAAGGGTGCTTTTCGGGATGTGTATAATATTTGAGTGCATGTCATTATTGAAAAATTACAATAGATTGCAAAGTTCATGCGGTGCCAGAGGTTACAGATCCTTTTTTTTTGGGAGATGCACTAATAAAGTTTTTCACGCACCTTGATGTTGACATCAGCCCCATTGCAGACAAGCAGCTCAAGACACAGCTTGCCTTGCCGGGAAGCAGCGGTAAAGTGGAGGGGAGCAAAACCCTTCTCGTTCACATGGTTGACATTCGCCCCACACTCTATGAGCTCATTCACCACCACATCTTGCCCGTTGTAGCAGGCCACGTGGAGTGGCGTGTTGCCGTAGGCGTTAGGCTCATTGATCTAAAAAGATAAATAAATAAAATAAAAATGGACACAAGTTAGTATTGCAAATCGGCTCTTTCAAAGAGAGAATTAAGCATATAAAGCATTGACAGCCAAATAGTGGGTGGAACTCACATCTACCCCCAAGTCCAGGAGGTACTTGACAACACTGATCATCCCACTGGAGGCAGCTGCGTGCAGAGGTGTGTACGACTTCTTATCTTTGCAGGCAACTTCGGCACCATGCGATGCCAGCAGCTTTATCACCTCAATGTGCCCTGAAGGTGAAACGTTATCCACAATACAGCATTCAAATATTTTTCATGAAGGAATTACTGAGATGATAAAGCAAAGCGGTTGGTTTTCTGTTACACAGAGCACTAATGACGTAACAGAACCAGTGGATTTATTTTTACCCATGTAGGCTGCCCAATGGATTGCGCGTCGGTCTTTCTTGTCAAAGGCATTGATGTTGGCCCCTCTTGAGAGCAACAGCCGCACCATCTGACAGCATCAGCAGGGACAGGCAGGAAAAAAAAAAGAAAGGGAAAAAAAAGCAATGAGCCATTGCACGATGAATTGTACATTTTTTTTATGTATCATACTGTACACAACTACCATTGCTATGAAAACATTTCAATGCACGATTTTCCACAAGAACTAATGCTAATGCAGTCACATGCACCATCCCCTGTATTAATTATGCAGCGCAATGTGGTGTAAATTGCCAAGACTGTCCAATTTGGAATTATTTCACACTAACTAGAAATATCAGGTACAAATTGTACCACCACAATAGCACATCGATGATCTCCAACACCGAGCAAATCTTGCTAGTACAGTATTACCTATACTATTGCTAGTCATTAGAACATAATGTAATATAAGTGGTCAGAAAAAGATAGAGCGTCCTGAGCAGTTTAACTCGCTTTATTGAATCAACAAATCTTTAATGAGCACATTCGCATGTGAGCTTGCTAACTGTTCACAGCTCAATGGCGCGCCATCTTATAACGGTAGTCACATGCGTCAGTGGTATGACGAGCAGTTTTCAGATGCTTGGATTTGTCATGCTCCTGAGTTATGGCTTCAGAAATCCCCATATCTCAACATGTGATTCTTATCCTTGGGGGCATTTGAAGGTCACGGCGTAACAGGAAAAGAAAGAAAACACGTGTCGTAATGTGCTAATACGTGCTTCATCAACAGTGGAGGAGGACAGATTGAAGTGTGCTATCAAAACAATGGTCATCATGCAAAGACTATATAAATACAAATAAGTTTTCATTTAAAACAAAAACGGTCATTTTCCCTATGTATGGAAACTTATGGGACACCCTGCATAAGGACGATACTATTTCCAGGCTTAGTCGCGGGCTCTAATCCGTTGGATTTGAAAATAGATTGGACTTATCATGACCAACCTAAAGCGGCAAGATCTAAAATAGCTGAATCCACACGAGTATTTCAATAGACATTGCCAAGACCAGTTACGCTGCTACACTGTAGTTCAACAATAGACTTTGTTCTAAAGAGAACCAAAGAGTCCACTTGAACAAGTAATGTTTTAATTCAGTAAGGCAGCTTGACTAATGCTTAGGAATTAATACTTGATTAGACTGGGCATTTCCTCCCCTAAAATAACTAATCCACATGAAAGTACTTGCATCCGGCAATTAGTTACATGGGTGTGGCATGCAGTATTTGTAAGAGCACACAAAGAAAGTGCTGAAACATGTTTATCAACTATGGATTTCGTCACCCCGACCTTCTTGTGATTTTAGTAATGTGATCAGCAGGAAGCTGCAACATTGGCATGTACTTACTACTATCATACTCCCCCTATTTGCCATGACACCATCTTGTGGTTTCTTAGAGCATTACACGAAGAACACAAAAGCATGTGGTGAGGCGTTTTTTGTTTGTTTGTTTGTTTTGTTTTTCTCCAGTGAGTAGCTGAGGATAAGTTTCACACACAAATAAAAAAAAAAAAAAAAAAACAACATGGGTGAATGTGTGAGCAGTGACCCACAAATAGGTGAATCGAGGGCTCGATTATGAAGAAAATATTAATTAATGGATGAAATCCCGATGAGGTCGATCATTTATTTTTTGGTACAAAACAAGAAAATGTTTAAATAAGTAAAATAAAATTCTTACTTTAGGATGAAACAAAATGTATTAAATTTGTTATTTTAAAATTTTAAAAAAAGTGCAAAGGTATAAATGTAAACAACTCAAACCATTTAAAAATAAAAAAAATAGTTAATAATTATTTTTTTTATTGGTGAGTGTAATAATTGAAATTGTAATTGAATTTGGATTAATTGTTCAGCCCGGGTGAAGCGTCCATATTACCTCCAGGTGACCACTGAAGGCTGCATGGTGCAGTGCAGTCCGGCCAGCTCTGTCCGACACGTTCACGTTGCTGAGCAGAGGGACGAGCGCTTCGGCGCAGCGGACGGCTTTGTTGGCGGCGGCGATGTGTAGCGGCGTCTGCCAGTTCTTGTCTCGGGCATTTACGTCTGCAGAGTGTTTCAGCAATACTTGCACGGCCTCCTGCCACAAAATAGAACAAACTCGTGAATAGAATTTGACACGTTTATTGTTCTCTGTGGTCGCACGTGTCAGTTTGTGTGTTTGCGTATGCGTGAGAGAGTCGGAGGGACGTTCTCATACCTCGCTACAGGAGGCAACCGCTCGGTGCAGAGGAGTGAGCCACTTGCTATCTTTGGCATTTACTCTGGCACCTACATCACAAGTCAGAGGACACGAGCAGTCAGACTATTTAAGGGCATTAACGGTACAACTTGCACAGTCACAGAATTGAACCTCGGGATAACCGTTCAAAATTCAAAGTTAAAAAATGAAATAAAAACAATGTAATGTAAATAAAAATGACCCAAGGTGTAGCTAACACGTAGCTAAGGGCAGCGTGTTGCTCGTCAGTTAGTGTGACCACATTTTATTCATGTTCGATTGACTTTTGGTAAAATTATTGTGAGATAAATTTATTTTATTTTTTTTATTTTAAATATAGGTTTAAATAGACTTTCACAGTGGTGTGGATTTATTTTTGCAACACTATCACAAAAAAAAATTGTTGAAAGCTACATATTTGTGTATGCACAATTTGCAATAATATATGAAAGTAACTTAAGGTATAAACAGTAATCTGTATTTGATCTAAAGAGCAACACGTGTCACCATTCCCTCTGGTGTAATAACATTATTTATTGATTGATTGAATTATTATTATTATTATTATTATTATTATAATCTCTGATGTAATAACCGTATTCATTGATTGATTGAATTATTTGTTATTTTATTATCTGTTTTTATTGCTACTAAGTCTAAGTAACAGACAGTGATTCCCTTGTATCCTCTAAAATAGTTACAAGATAATAAATAATACATGATGGAAATACATGGTTTTGAAAAGAGGGGTGGTGAATTTGCTTAAATGAAGAAGGTTTGGGGAGTCTGTCGTGAGGCAATATTCATATTTGTTTTAAGGGTGTGAACCACTTTACTCATAAGATGTACTACACAACTCACAACTTTGCAATCTGCCCCAACTCAAAGTGCTATGTTAATATTTGCATTTGCAAAATTAAACATACCTGAAAGGATCAGAAGTTCGATAATTTCTGCGTCTCCCAGGTAGGCAGCAGCATGAAGTGGTGTCCGCTTCTCATTGTCCTGTAAGGAAAGAGAGACACGCTATTTACTGTAAAATACAAGGCGCTGATGTGTGTTGATGAAAAGTAAAAAGTTGTTCAGTCCCACAAAGATCACTCACATAAGTAGTGTGTCGCGGGAACACATACAAGATGAAACAAACATTTCCACTGAAGTAGTGAGGAATACAACAATAATAGAGGGCACATACCAGTGCTATTTCTTATAATAAAAATCAATTAAAGCGTACGATAAAATCCAAGATGTTCAGAAATAAAGGAAAAACAATCAGTGGCGATTACCTGGGCATTCACATCCTCCTTCTTGAATATAAGCGAGCGCACTTCATCAGGGTCCACATTGAAAATTGCTTTCAGCAAAGCAGGCTGTGGAAGCAAAAACGCATCATTTCACTTTAATTCCTCTCAAATGCTGACAAAAAAAGCATTTGCAATGCATCTTAAGTGAAAGCATCCAAAAGGAACAAACGACAAACTAACCCCGCAGACCTTATCCTCAGTATTAAGAGAGTTCGCGGGATCCTCACCCTCAAGAATCACTACACAAACCCGACTCATCTGTTCAATGTTAACTTATCAACCCAAAAAAAGGTTGTATGATGGTAGAACACATATGCATAGCCGGGGCCTTTCTTTCTTTTCTTTTTAAAATCAGTCAAGTTGCAACTCAAGTTGTCAACTTGCAGTAAACCTTCCCCTCTGTGGAGGGTTTCAGTGGCCCCACCCCCAACTCTTTCAGCCAATCACATCACTCAACTCTTGCATGAGTGATGATGAGTTGAAAAGAATGATATACTATATACACAAATAGTGTATTTTATACACATTAGTCTACTCCTCTGAATCATTAAGAGAGACATGTGATTGTTACATCAGACACATCTCGGGTATTCCACATTCAAAGCAAATCTACAGCCTTTTACTGTCTTTCAATAACAACCAGAGATAAATTATGTCACTCTGAAATGTCCAAAATGTGCAGGGCACAACAGATGCTACAAGGGTCAATTCAAGATAACAAGTGGGCAGTTGTGCTTCTCTCGGTGTCTCATGTTGACACTCTCTGTGGGACAAATCTGCGTTTTGTTTTCAGCTGCAGGAGATTTTCTATACCCGTCCAGCAGCAGCACAACTGCACAGCTCCTTGCCTCATTCAAGGCCTTTACATGTCACCATGGAGACAGCTCTTTAAGCAGCCACACTGACTAACAGTAGATCATTAGAGCACATGATAACAAGAGGTATACACATGAGTGCTGTAAGAATAAGTGCTTTCAGGAACTACATGTAGCTGACACACGACACGACACGACACTAAATCTGTAATAACAAAAATCATAACTTGGTCCCTTGCATTATTGGAAATAGAGATTTTGGCCATACTTTTACATATTGCAGGAGTGATTTAAAGATGTTATACTGTCAACAAAAAAATCATACCCTGTCTTAGTTAAATGGTATGCATGCATGGGAGTTTCTTTATATATTTTTTAAGCAGTTTATTAAACTGGTTTCATCGTGGTGTCACAATATCCATCAATTTCCTATTACCGCTTATCATCATTAACTGTTCCTCATTTGTTTACATATGCCGCAATGGCGCAGTTATCCCGAAAAGCTAACCGCTAAAAAAAAAAGGTTACCACGAAATGCCACAAATGTTTAAACGTCACAAGTCGTTAGCTCTCGTCCTGTTGCCATGGCACGCGTCTCCAACAACGTTTTTGACTGTCATGTACCAATAACCGAAGTTCAAAGTAACCATTCAAGCCAGTTTACAATTGTTTCATATAGCACGTGAACTAGTCATGCCCTTGCTTATTAGCTGTGGAGAGGGGACTGGCTAATTGTTGGAGATAAGCAGTCCTGTTAGCAGGTTAGGACTCATTCTGGTTGAGCATGGGTCCTCGTGCATAAGTGATAGGCATCACCATTACGACAAAAGCTCTGCTCGGGTTTTGATTCAATTGTGATGCCGTGAATGAACGTATAATATTTGATGTTAGAATTGAAAAAATGACGCGCTACATGAAATGATTCGAAATAGCTAAGTACTCAGTTACAGTCCGTTGGAAAAAAAAAAAAACTGAAATCGATGCTAGCGGTCAAACGTTATCTCTAACTTAGCCTTCGCTTTTGGAACAGTACTCTTACCTGGTCTCGAATTTTGAGAACCACCATATTTCTGTGGTTGTAGGTGTTCTCATGCAGACTTGTAAATGGCTCGTCGACTCCTTGACAAACAACACTGTTTGATCTTGTTGCTATCTCTGCCGCTAGTCCGCTAGAGGCCTAGCGTGACGCTAGCTTAGCTACCTTGCTAGCACCCTGGCCTGATTGCATGCAAGGAAACGAGTAGCGGAAACTCCATAACATTATCGCCGCCATATTCTACCTGCTAAAAACAAGCATTTTCATTGGTCAAAAACAATTTCCTGTATTGAAGAAATGAAGCTATTGGCTATTGCTCGGTGACGCATTTCAGCTGGATCGTTATGATTTGACAGCACGTGAGTTGTGGATTTTAAGTCGTATTCTTGTTGTGCAACTTCCTTGCTACTTTGTGGATTCCTTAGAAAGGATGAGTTCCCTAAACATGTTCCTATTAAATTTAGGTGATAAACCACACACGAAGACAACGTTTAATCGGGCTAGTATTTAACACGTTGTAGGTTCAGAAGCAATGTCACTATTTTTCAAATAACATCAAATCGAATTAACATCCGGATGCTTATATCTGTATCAAATGCAATGAGTTAAGGTTGCCATTTGTTGTCTTTATTTAAGATTTTATTCGTGTACAGTTGTTCCTATCGATTATTATCGTATTAAACATTCAGAAAGGCGAAAACATTGTCATTTGTGTCCCTCTGGCGGCCACCTTTTGAAATGCCAGTGTTGCTTGTTCAAGTGTACTGTCCGGTGGCAGGCAAACTCGGTCCTCGAGGGCCAGAGTCCTGCAGGTTTTGGATGCTTCCCTGCTCCAACGCAGCCGATTCCAATCGACAGGGCCGTTATTAGAATTATGCAGAGCTTGCTGATGAGCTGATCATTTATCAGCTGTGTTGGAGAAGGGAAACATTCAAACCCTGCAGGACTCCAGCCCTCGAGGACCGAGTCTGCCCACGCCTGGCGCTGACAGTACAGTAAGCCTACATGACAAAAAAAACAAAAAAAACGGTCCTTCTTCTTCTCAATGTTGGCTTCTTCACACATTCCAAAAACATACATGTTAAATTAATTGAAGGCTAAATTGTTCATAGATTGATTCTGTTTTCGCCTTTCATTGAGCCCCCAAGATATCCACAGAATGTGATTGAACACAAAATTTTACAAACAGCTAACAAAGAAAAAATGTAGGATGCTAGTAAGCTTCATGACGAATGTAGCAAAACTACATCAAAGCTACTTCAGTTGAAGTGATTTTGATCTTTAATTTGTTGTGAAATATAAATGAACTCTTAATTCATGCATCCATCCATTTTCTTGACCGCTTATTCCTCACAAGGGTCGCCGGGGGTGCTGGAGCCTATCTCAGCTGTCTTTGGGCAGTAGGCGGGGGTACATCCTGAACTGGTGGCCAGCCAATCACAGTTAACTCTTAATTGTAATTTTTAAAATAATCATGCTTTTTTTTTTCACTGCAATATCAATCTGTTGGATGAATGCAGTGACAATGCAGATGTCACCGCTCTCTAGTAATTTGATCTTTCACTGACAAATGGTGGGCGCTGAGTGATTTTGTCCCATTCATGGCATCATGCATGGTTTGAAGCTCACCGCAAGCAGGATCACACTACCGGTGCTCCGAAATCCCGCTGCGCCCATGTCCGCGAACATCACACTTGAGGGACAGCAAACAGCTGGTTGGTGTCGGTCCTGTGTGGAAAGAGCTGTCACTGTCATGTACCGTCATGAAGAGGAGGAAATGCAGGAATCCAAAATAGATTTCAAGCAGGATGCATATCTCTAGAGGGCAGAATGAATGAACTTTGGTCAAAAAAACATGTTGACATTTGATGAGCGCTTCTGTGGGAATTGTATAAAAGGGAGAACTTTGTTGTGCTCCGAGATGGAGGACATTTGTCCACTGAGCCCGACAGTAAAAGAAGAGGCTGGCAGGAATGCTTTGAAGTGACAAATAAAAATGTGAGACCGTGAACAGCTGTCGATTTATGACAATGACAAATTTGTGTATAATCTGAACTAATCACTTTAGGGCCTCACTCCTTTAACCAAAAATCCCACCAGTGGGAAAGGGCTCAATTGGTGCCCGTGTACTATACTCTCACTTCAATCAGTACACCTGCTCAAAACAGGTGTAAAAAAAAAAAAAAATCAAAATCATTTTCTTCACAATCGCATTAGGTCTCAGTATTTGTAGAATTGTACTTTGTACTTTGTCAAAAAAAAAAATATCGAACAATACAAATATTCAATGTTTAATTTTAAAGTGGTGTCATTGTTTACATCTTTAAACTATTGTATCTGACTTAATGTAAAATATTAAATCATACATTTTACATACATTTTTTATTTCCTGGATTTAATACTATGTTCTGTTACAAAGGTGGCAACGAAACCCGAAACTGCACAAGTGGAGTAAATATTATGTGGAAAACACTTCTAGGCCATAAATAACAAAACAATGAAAACAGTTTGGCAGTAAGAGCATCTTTGGCCTAAAGCTTCATCCTGAGGGCCAGCGGTTCATTTAGCATGTTTTCATCGTTATTACAATGTGTCCCGTCACGAAAACAGCTTCGACACACATTGAATTCTTGTACAGCTTCTACTGTGCATCGCAAGCCACATGATGCAAAGTAAAGTTGAGACGGCAGTAACGCAGTCCCGCTAGTGACCAGGAGATGGCAGCGCACGTCCGTCTGGATGAGCGTCGGCCACAGGTGCTGCGTGCCCCTTTGAAAAAGGTGATTCGAAGATTCACGGATGCCAAGCAAACTCTGCTGTCTCTTCAAGTAGCATTTAAAATAGTATTTATGAGCCAATCGCTGTCATAGCATGTACACAATTCTACGCGCTATGTGATATCACAGATTTCTTATTTTATTTATTTAATATTTTCTTATTTATTTGAATAAACATGCACCTGTCGGGGTCTTGGGGTGAACTGACAGAGGGCGTTATCGCACTGGCTGTCGTCATTTGCTTTTTTTCATTGAATATTCAACTATTTATAGTTCCGTCGTCATACTGGCGCAGACGCAGCTTGCCTCCTACACGTCTTCTAAATTTAACACGAGCCGGTCAGACCCTGCTCGCAACTTGCAAGGTAGCCAAGAAGAACATTTCCTCCCCGTTGTACTCGGAACGCGATGCAGCGTGAGTTGATCGAACTCGACTTTCAATGCGCATCACTAAAAAGATCACGTCAAATAAAATGCCAGCGAACACAAGAAATGTTCTCATTTTATTTACACTCGTCGATGATGTTCGAAACAGTTGTGTAAGTGAAGGCTACTCGCACAAATCGTGCATTGATATTTTTGTATGTGGTGTTAGTAGTGCAACGGTTCCAGGTGGGGTTTGTTCGTTCGTTCGTTGTCGTAAGTGCGCTTAAAAATGTGCAACCTGGAATTATTTGTCTCAGTATTTTCCTTCGGGGCACGCAGCCTCCGCCGAGTGCAAAGTAGCGAGCCTGCAAGTAGGTTATTCCGATTTGTCCTCACTGTTTTCTCATACAGTTCGGAGCAAATCTAAAAATAGACTCTTGCTCACGGATGTGTGACCTCATTCAGCGAGTGAAAAAAGCTGATTCAGTTTTCATCACCTCAGGTCACAAACTACACGTTATGACGTTCCTCCTCGAAATAGATTTCAAACAAGGAATATTTCTCATTTCTATGGCATAATTACTGTATCTTATGGCAGGGGGGATATGACTTAAAAATAAAAGAAAAGGGGTGATAATAGGTCAGTGGTACAGTTGCATCAAAAATGTAACAATAAATATATAAAAATCGACATATGGTAGGCTACTCTTCAAACCCAGTGGGGAAAATGTCTCCATGTCTTTTTATATAATGTCAGATTTCATTTGTCACAAAAATCCAATTACTTCTTTTAATCTTTGTTTCCCTTCAATAGGTACCAAAGAAACAAATTGGTGAATAGAGTGAAAAGAGTCTCCAGTAACATGCTTGAGTAAGTTTTTTTCCCTTCAAAACTTAATTATCAGTGCGGCTGTAGCAAAGAAACTCTAAATTATGGTTTTGTTTATACAGTACTGTATCTGTCCAGGATTATGTAATATCGAACGTGCAATTTTGATGAAATTGTTATCTGGGTTACGGGGGAGACCACAAAGTATGGACGGCCGTTCTTTCCTCCCTTGGTTCCTCCGCTGGGACATCGAGGTGTTCCCAGGACGGCTTTTTCCACATCGTGCTTACATTAGTGTCCGACATGTTCCCCGAGGCCTCAGATGGTGTTTTTGGAAGCTCCCCAGGCATCCGAAACAGATGCCCAAGCAAGCCTGGCTCCTCTGAACGTGGTGGACGAACAGCGGCGATGCTGCGATTCTCTCCCAAATGACGAAAAGGTCAGGCCAGGCTCCCCGCAGAGGCAGAATGACGAACAATGAGCAAAATTATGCTTTCGTTATTAGTGAGGTTTCCGGGGATTTCTCAACTTTCCATAGCTTTCGTCTGACATTCTTCTTCTGACTGCAAACTAGGGGAGGGAACCTCACGAGACGAGACGATATGTGATACAAGGCTCACGATAACGATTATCTCACAATATGACGATATATTGGTCAGGTAATAAATCCATGATAATCTACACTAAAACTACTCAAGACATAAACTGATGTTTTTTCAATGAGAATTATTATTATTTTTTTTGTACCATCAATGCAACACAATATTAAAACTGGTGTCTTCTTCACAGTGAGTACTTTAGTGTATTTTATTATTATTTTTTAACAAATACAAACATCTTCTTATCAGAGCCCACTTTCTGTGAACACATTTGTGTATTTCTTAAACACTCCTGTCAGTCAACATGTCCGTCAGTCACGTAGTCATTTGTTTCAGTTTATAAACTGTGACACAATCTTTTTGTGTAACACTAAAAAAATTAACTACATTATTACAATTAGTAATATCCCTCAAAAATTGCGTGCTTCAAAAAGTCGAAACGTAAAATATGTTTTAAAAATGTTAAAATTGAAGATATAGTGCACATTTTTCATAGAAGCGAATGCAAAACTGAGTCAGTTGCTGGACAGATGAACGTCTTGCACAAGTAAAAGTAAGCTAATGAGTCTTCTTCTCCTGAAGACTTGCGTCCATTTCCCCACCACTCTTATGAGGCGCTCCCCCTAGTGGCCCACCAAATAATTGCTCATAGTGGCTGCATGTTAACCACAAATATCGCGATACTTGCGTAGGCGTATCGATAATCTATCGGGAGACAAAGTATCAGAATTTATCGCAATATCCATATATCGTCACATTGCTACTTCAAACTGTTTGCAGCCACTCAAGTTCGGTTTGCTGCTGTTATTTCAAGAGGCAAAAACAGCATGAACTCCACAAAAGCGTCATAATTCTCCGCGATGACTCGTCGATCAGCTCATAGTTTATTTTGCTCATCCTTAACCTTTGCAGTGGTCTGCAATTTCAGTTTGAAAAAATATACAGTGCATTTTGGTCCTGTTTGTTGTTTTGGTTCTCGTTTGATCACTTGAGTGGTCTTTCTGAAGGTGTCAACATTCTGCAGTCAAGTAACATGCGCCTCCAGTGGACACATTTTCACATGACACTGGAAAAACACCACTCCTACTTTCATGAAAGCCTTCCGTGATGACCTCTCAGCCGTCTTTCCATTTCACAACATTTAATATTCTTACATTCGACTTGTTCTTGGCAGGTTCACGCTCGCAGATGTCTGCACTGCTCAGATGGCTTGAGGGGGCAGGTACCATCTGAGCTGTGTCGGAGAGAGAGAGAGTCATTTTAACAGCACTCTCCACTTTGCCCGACACATAATTTCCTAGTACCAATGAATGTGCTAATGAGACAAAATGTTTTTTTTTTTTTTTTTTTTCCGATAGAACAAATCTTGGCAGGCGTCTGTGAATTATTCACTGGACCTGATAAGTTTGCATAGAAGCACCAAACAGAATTCGCAAACACGGCATGATGCATAACGTCCCCTGCTGTGCGCTGCATGTTCACTCTTATTATAATCTTAAAGTTGGCATCAGGCATGTTGGTGTTTTTTTTTTTTTTTTTTTAAAGACACTATCGGGCAATGCAGCACTTTAAGATCGACCGTAAGAAGTGTGAGTGAACCTATTGACACAAATTCCCGTCACATAATGTACTTTGCATTTAGCTTCTTCTTCTTTTTTTCTTTTTTTTTCACAGCGAAGGTGATGAATGACACATTCTCGCTGTGGATTTGTTCCCTGCGTCTGTGGGCCATCTTTGACTGGCCGTGACAGTGTGAAGGCAGTCTTTATATCACTGCACAATTTGCAGTAACAATAGATGGGGGGGGGGGGGGGGGGATTGCCTGGGTGTTTTGTGTGTGTAGTGTGACAAAGTGATCGATGCCAACAATCGTTTTTGTTTTTATCAACTTGGCCGCACGAAATTCGCACGTAGGTGTGTACAGGTGTGCTATTGAAATAGAGGATGTTAAAAAAAAAAAAAGAATGGGACAGTTGGCAATCGGTGTTAACTCATTGATTAATCACACGACCGCAAATTATCCTTTAGCTTGACATTTACGAAATGTTTGCGTATGACATTCAGAATATTTGTGTATGTTATTTTTTTTTTTCATTTTAAATGATCAAAGTCATGAACTGATTAGAAAAAGAGGAGGATGAGAGTGTGCAATGGATCAAAAATGTTGAAGACGTCCTCATAACATTAAATGCTGAAAGAATGAACATATAACAGGTGCGCTTCAAATTTGGCGGGCAAAAAAAGTTGATTAAAAAAAATCATTTTTAATGATGTGATTAATCAAAATGCTAAGATGTGATGAATCTGATGAAAACATGACAAATCTAGAATACACATTACAATAGTTTTCCAGAGTTAAAAAAAATAATCACACTTCACAATATGAACAATTATGATTATCGAGTAATGATGATGTTTTAAAGGGATACTTGACTCATTGAACAATTTCCAGCAGAGAAAAGTTACTATTTTGTCCAGAATAAATTTGCTAACTTCATTATTTTTCATGTAGGCCTACAATTAATACCTTTTAAAAATTATTTTTTCTACTTGCTGTCGATTGATGATGACATCACCTGTGCTGAGGAAGCAGGTGACGACCAATCATGGCTCACCTGTTTTCTGGGTTTGGTCAGCAAACCGAGCCGTGATTGGTCGTTACCTGCTTCCTCAGCACAGGTGATGTCATCATCAATCGACAGCAAGTGGAAAAATGACTTTTTAAAGGTACGAATTGTACATGAAAAATAATAAAGTTACCACATGGACAAAATATTCACTGTTTACTGCTGAAAATGGCTCAATGAGTCAAGTATCCCTTTGTGCATTTGAGCAGATTTTCTCTTGTCTTATATAATATAGTACAAAGTCCTGCAGTGATGTTGTTGACATAATGTTATAAATATGGAGGAAATTTAGACAAATGGTTTTGGAAGTGGATTTCTGTAGTTTGGCAGCTCTTCTGTGGGCTTCTACTCGCTGCCCCCCCTTTGATTTCTCTTTTATTTAACTTATTTTTTTACCTTGTTTACATTTCAGAATGTGAGTGTTTCTTCTCCAGTCTAAAAATTGGCATGGATGCACGATGCACAGTTGGTAGCGGCTGAGAATCGTCTTTTAGCACTTAACAGCTCTCCGAGTGTGACTGAACATTGTCCTGTCAGTTGAGGACGAAGAGCCGACCGGGTATGTCGTGTCGGGACAGAACGTTGAGCAAAGAGGAAATGATGTCACATGGTTCTTGCGTCTTTTATTGCGGGAAACCGAGCCGCTAATTTTGTGCATAGCCCTTGCTTTTGTTTGTTGTGATTAGTTTACCATTAGGTTACTACTTACCAGCTAGCGGCACCACGCCGCTGCTCAGTGAATATTTATTTTGTTTAGTTATGATGCTTTATAATAAGTGACTACATGGCCGATTAAAATTAAGCACTGCTAGCAGAGCCCCATCGGAGTCTCGTGGATGTCAAGAGACATCTCAGCTATATTTGGCTGCTATGTTCCCTTCTCAGAGATAAGTTCGAGGTCTGGACTTGACATTTCTCTTAGACTGGGGGAAAAAAAAAAAAAAAAAAAAAAAAAGGGTTTGGGTCAGTGAGTTTTGAAAGGAGGCGGAGCATTGTTGATGCCCAGAGGACGTGTTGCTCTCTGTTCTATGCAGGCTTTTTTGTTCCCTTTGTCTGCACTGCGCAAGGTTTAGATGATGGCAGGAAGTAACAATTACAGTATATGTACTCAGACACAACATGGTGTTTAGGAAGAAATGCACTGGAATCGTCCCATACTGTTTTCAAATGGTAAAACTGTGAATGTTTTTTTTTTTCTCATATACATCAACATGACAGTCATGTGGTCCGTCGTTTGGCAAATGATTACACGCCTGGAAGGTTTTTTTTGTTTTGTTTTGTTTTTTTGCAGCATGCTGTCAGTCCATGGATAGAAATCATGCTGCTGTCACAAGTTGAGGGCGGGAATGTGCAGCATATTAATATGAGATGTCCAAAAAATCATTTCACAGCTCGGATGACAGAAAGTGTCAAACTCGCTGAATGTTTGCATCGTTACCAACATTCATGAATTGTTATGAAAGGAATTGAAAAGTCTTAACTTTGCTATGTTTGGGTTTAAGGAGCAAGTACACAAGCATGGAAATCCAAAATGTATTTGTTGGGTCATGAAAAATCAATTCCATTCGCACCTTTATTCGCTTTTGTTTGTCTTGGCCGCTAAGCCTGAATTTTTTTCAGTCCTGAAATCAACACCATGATGATGCTCGTAAATATTCAAATCATTTTGAATCTCACATCCTCATCCAGCATCGCATGCCGGGTGGAAAAAAGTCGGCGCCGTTCTCGCGACGTAGCGGTTTGGGCTGCGGCTGTTGATTCCAAAAGGAGGAAGCGATGAGGCATGTGGGAGGAAAAGCTTCTCCCTCTGTCGAGGAAGGAGGAGAAGGTAGTGAAGGAAGTCAGAGGTTCGAGTACAGGGGAGGATGGGCAAGTGGCACAACCACACTTTGAGCAGACCCTTCATTAAAAAGAAAGAAATAAAGTATTAAAGTAAAAAGGAATGTTTACTTTTTACAAACAAACAAAAAATAATCATCATAATCATCATAATTAAAAAAAAAAACTGGGATGCGGGGGATTCTGGAAAAACGTAAGAAAAAAACAAAATGTGCAAACATATTGTTTAAAAAAAAAAAAGATCTACGAATATGCTGTAGTTTTAGGTTGTAATATTACCAGTCACCACTAGATGGCAGGCAGGTCTTAATTGCGCTTACTTACACCGTCTCTTTTACTGCCCTATACTTACTAACTAACGTTGGTAGGCCTAATTTTTTTGCGGATTTGGAATGATATAGAAGACAAACGTAGTAGTTTAATAATATTAACGTTTTGAATGAGGTGATTTTTGTGGAGGAAGAAAAAGTGTACAAAATGAGTCCTTTCATGGTTTCTTGTTAAGCTGTTTTATCATGTGCCGCCCTTGAATGATTTTTTTTTTTTTAATGCAAGAGAGCTCTTTTTACTTTGTTGTTTTATACAGTACATACATTGAAAATAGTATTATACAAAATAAAATATATTGACATGTATTTTGCCCATATGCACACATTTAGTCCATCCATCCATCCATTTTCTTGACCGCTTATTCCTCACAAGGGTCGCGGGGGGTGCTGGAGCCTATCTCAGCTGGCTTTGGGCAGTAGGCGGGGCACACCCCGGACTGGTCGCCAGCCAATCGCAGCACATTTAGTCCATATTTAAAATAGTAGAATTGTCTGGTTAGGAAGTTCTATTTGGATCCCCAGCAAGCACTGTTGAAAAAAAATGACTGCGTTTAAGTTGCTCAATTATTCTCTTGAGTCAGCAGTGAGCTATCTGATAGGACATTCCACACATCCATTTTGTTTTCACATCTTGTTCAAATGTTGAGTAATGCATTACTCACGTCTTTAAAAGGCCTATTGTGTGTCTTCAGTATTTCAAACAACATTTGTTGTCATGGGCCGGCCAAAATGAGTGATTCAATCATTTCTTGCTTACTGTCGAAGTGATTATTTCACTTTGTCCCCCCTTTTGGTTGATCTTATTTCCCTCCCATTCTCGCTGTCAATCAACATGTGTTTTGAGTGAAGTCCATCCTGCTGAAGTCGGTCAATGTGGTGCAATCATTGAAGGCGATGAATGAATGAGTTATGCTTCAGAAGCCTTCGTATGACCAACCTGATTATCACCCGTCGCCGGGTGGGGTCTTCTTCCCTGATAGCCTAAACAGACGAACCTCCGACTTCACAAGCCCGTCAGTCCTCCATCATCCTCCGAACTCGCACCTCTTTTCACACTGCGTTATGCCAAAAAAACAAGAAGTCTTTGTAGTTACCTTTCATCCGCGGACGACCGCCGCCGCATTCCGGACATCTCGTGAGTTATGGCGTTCCGGCTGATTGTGACCGATGCCCCCTCCGTGTTTTGCGTCAAATGTGCAGAACGAACTGATCCGGGAGTCACACGGGGATTGGACACACAAGGTTGGATATTGAAGAAGTTAGTGACCCACCTGTTTCCAAAATAGACTTTTAGCGCTCTTTGAGAAGTAAAATATGTATTTGTATGTTTAGTCACATGAAAGTGGAGTTGGGCTCCAAATATTTGTGTTTTTAATGGCTGAATTGACAAACCTTGTTCCAGATATGGCTTTATTGGGCAGGAAACTGATTTTTTTTTTTGGGGGGGGGGGAATGCTCAGCAGCACACAAGTAAAAAGAAAAAAAAGACATTTGAAAATTGTTTTTACGTTGACACATTTGTACTTAATTGTAGCTCTGTTTGCAGCAGTGAGTGTTACATGTCAATTGTGGGTCTTATGTACTGGGTCAACCTTTAGGGTGCAATGTTGCAGAGAAATGTGTGAGTCTGCTTATCTTATTGTCACTTCCCGGTCGCAGTGATGACACTCACTGGGGGAAAAAAACACAAAGAGAACATACTGTCCTGCTTGCCTTGATTCTCGCTATTCAATGCTATCAAATTTGATTTGGGATGTCTTGCTGTTTATGGTTGGTTTTGTCTTTGTTGCTTAGCTTAACGGGTTCTTTAATTTGAATGCTCAGTGTTTGTTTCACTCTCGTGTGAATGGAACATTCCATTCCAGAAATAAAATGTCACGTTCATTAGTAAGTCTTGCATCATTCTCTTATAAACACAATCATGCATATTGTATGAATGCTAAACTGGTACGTTTTTTTGATGCTTCATTTTTGGACATTTCCAGTTTAAACTAGATGTTGGTATGACAAATTGTGAAAATTGGCTTTGGGCTCTGACATTGTTTGTTGAAGTGATCTTTTACCAGTTATTTCCTTGTGCAGTAAATTTAGCAAGTCTTTTGGCCATGCTCAGAAAACATCACACCGTAGAAGTTAAAAAGCTTTACAAGTTTTCCACTTTGGAATTGGATGACACCCGTATTAGGAAGAGTTGTTAAAGCCAAAACCGTCTATGAGATTGTCTCTTTTAAGCCACTGAATTTTAGTTTTGTGTTAGGCTATTTATTTATTTATTTATTTGATGTATTTATTTATTTAAAAAAAAAAAAACATTTTTATCCTTTCTTGTTGGGTATCGCTGACAAAATTTAGATTGGCTTTTTTTTTTTTTTTCAAAATATTCTAGGGAACCCAGAAAACCACTTGCAGTACATGCAGAATAATGAACCCAATACCTGCCAAATGTGAAAAGTTTTATCACGTGTGTGAGTCCGTCCAAATGAGAGTTGTAAGAATAAATCCCACGCTTTTGGAGTGTAACCAAAACAAAACATTCAAAGGTACTTCTGGAGGCCCTTTTCTGATTATTCACCTTTACGTTTCAGTTTGTATTTATCTTGTACTCAGAGAAGTTTCCTGCTAAGGCTTTTGTGTTGCGTTAATGATCAGAGGAAAAGCTCTTTTTTTTTTTTTTTTTTTGAGGTATTGTTGCTTGGAAGGACCTTTGAGATATGCACTGGTGGAGAAACAACTGCACCGTCAGGCTGTGCTGGCGTAAGTGGAAGTGGCCTGCACAATAAGCGTCAACTCGCCCTTCCCATAGTAAACTTGATTTCCTGCTTACAACATTTGAGGCGGACCATGTAAAGTACTGCATGAACGGAACTTTGACAAACATAAGATTGCAGTTGGTGTTTCATATAGTTCATTATTACGAATTATAAGTTTAATCACGGGCCAGAGACAAACAGATAAAAGATGTTTTCAAATGTTGTCGCCGTTTATTTTGCCACGATATGAAGATAATATGTGGATGATGAAGACTGTGGGTCAGGATGTGCCGTGGAAGAACGCTTCCGATAGGCAACCTTTTGTTTTTATGGATCCTCCAGGGAATATTTTTAAGGTCAGCCAAGCGAGCTTGACAGAATTGCAGTTCTACTTGTGTCTGTTGCGGGTGTGCCTGCATGCGGTTACATACGATGCATCTGTTTTCTTCCTGCGGTTCACTGCTGTAAGAATTCGACTTTCTCCCGATATACTGTCACGCTATCGCCACGGTAAAAGCTTGCTGTAATGAAAGCTGTCACGAAGATGAATAATTACCAGGTGATGATTGGTACAGTGTTGTTTTGACACAAAAGTTTCTTGAAAGAGTGCTGAACATCAAGTGGGCTGAATGTATGTAGGTGGAAGTTGTACAACAACAACAACAACGTGGTCAATTGGATCCAGCCGATCAATGCTTTCCAACAGAGGTGAGCACATTGATCAGTAAAAATACCAAGCGCTGCCCTCTTGTTTCCAGTGTGCTTTTGTGCTGCGACTATTTATAGAAAGCCAATGGCAACAGATGAACGCGCGGCGTCAGAGACCAATTCAAAGTTAGAAAGTAAACTGACCTCAAGTTCAGTGCACAATACGTTGACCGTTTCAAATTGCTTTGAAAATGTGCCTTTGCCATTTTGGAAGACTGCTTCAGTGGATTCAGGCTGAGACTCGCGTAGAGGAGTCAGCAGGTGATTGATGGTGCATATACATACATACATATATATATATATATATATATATATATATATATATATATATATATATATATATGTATGTATTCGGGGGGGGTCCCTCAACAACAACAAATAAATAAATAAATAAATAAATAAATAAATAATTCAAATTTTTCAGACTAATATTGCAATTGCGATTCAATTTGAGATTTTTGTATTTAACAAATATTACACTACAATTGTGAGTCAGTAATTTGATCAATATTTTAACAATGCAATGCTATAATGTCACTATTTGATTCAAAGTACGAGGCGGAGACGTCCTCTTCTATGCAAAGGGGAGGAGCTTTGACCTACATTCTTCTAATACTGCTATCACTCAAACGCCAAAGGGGGAAAAAAAAGACAAAGAAAACCGCATTGTTTTGCGATTAGATGATTGCACTTGGCCAAACCTCGATGTTGGTTTGATTTCGATTAATCGTGCAGCCCTACTTGCGGGCGAAATATGACATTTGTGGACATCGGACAGCCTATTTTAGAATGTTTGTAACTAGAGGACTACCTTATATGATCCTGGGGAACATGTTTTTGTTTTGTTTTGTTTTGGTTTTTCCGTAGTAGAACAAAGTGCAACTGCGCATGCACTACAGTAGGTGGCAGTGGTTCTCTGATTGTGCAATTAACAAAAAATAATTGAGAAGCACTGCATCCGAAGATATTTGTCAGTTCAGTTATTTGAACACGGGATTGGCTTAAAGTTAGTATCCGTGAGGTACACGGGCCCTTACGGGCCTTTGTTGATGACGCGAAGAAACATTTGTTCACTCTTAAGAGCGGAAATTGGCCTCCACTTAACGGTGATTCTAAGTTATGTTACCAAACTTGCTGGCAGCGTTTCAGAACGAAGCTGCGAACATGACTGCCTTCAAATGTTTTTGGTTTTTAATGTGATTTGATCCGACCTGTTAAGTGCCTTCTATATCGCCCTGAAAGTCCAACAGGAAATGCCACAGGATGCCAGACAGCGTAACCTAATAAAAAGTGAGCGCGGCCAAATCATTAGTGAGGAAACACTCACATAACACATCCAGATGTAAACACTAATTGGATTTCACCGCCGCATCGACAGTTGTGAGGCTTTTATGAGTCCGACCGCGAGATAAATGGAAACATGTTTTGACGCTTCCAAACCTTCCACAGGTAAAGCCGCTGACTAGCAAATGTTGACATCAGCAACCGCTGCTCACAGATGAATAGAAAATCTTCCGCCATTACGGTGACTCATGAGGAACTGATGGAAGTAAGATGGCGGCCAATGAGGTCAATCGGGAAGACGGTTCACTTCCCTCAAGTGTCACGTCAGGGCAACCACCGGGGAGAAGATCCTCGGGGGAAAAAGTGGGCGGGGCTCTTACGTCAGGGCTTGCTGGCGGCCTTCGCCTGGGAGGAACATCCCCCCCGAACTACCCCCCCTCCCCCGAGTGATGTGATGAAACTGTGCATCCCCACACAGGAAGTCAGAAACAGACCAACTTCATCCATCTTTTGATATTTGGTCACCGGGCCGTCTCTCTCTCGTGTGAGTTTGGAAGTTCAGAGAACAATTCGACACTCGCTCCCTCCCTCGCACAAATCGATGGGACGCTCGGAGAAGAGAGCAACACATCTTCTTAGCCGGATCCCATTTCTATGGAGTGGTGTTTGTCCACCTCATTTATTTCTTGCAACACTTGTCGCTCTCTCGACTGCCTCCCTGCTGGGTTTCATCACTTTCGCAAGGCTGCGCTGATGAAGACGCCGCGCAAGTCGGGTGTCGACTTGGGACGGCTGCCGTTAACTGCGGCGTGAGAGAGAGAGAGAGAAGCTTCATTTGGAAGGAACGTTCTGAGAAAATGTTGTCAATATGGAAGCGGTTTATACCTTTTAATTTAATTAAAAAACAAAAAGTTATCCAATTAATCATTGTATTACCACAGATTAATCACACTATTAATTTCGACCGCAGATGATCCTTTTATTTTTAGTTGACAGCGGATGGTTACGTTCAAGGTAGCTGTTGGAGTTTGAGCAATAAACAGAACTACATGCATTAAAGTAAAACATTTCATAAATGTTTACATGTGCCATAGGTCATTTTTCCCCATTTTAAATTATGCAAATAATTAATTGATTAGAAAAATCAGGATGAGCGTGTGCAGTGGATCAAAATTTTTGAAGACGTCCTCATAACATTAAATGTCGAAAAAATTAACACATAACAGGTGCGCTTCAAATTTAGCCGGCAAAATATGTTGGGGAAAAAAACAACCTTTTAAGTCAGTGATTAATCATGATTAATCAAAATTCTAAGATGTGATTAATCTGATTAAAACATTTAATCACTTGACAGCTCTAGTTTGAACTTAGATCGTTGCATTCTATTAGTTGACCACGAGATGGCACTAAATTCTACACACTGTCACTTCAAAAATCAAACTGGGTGCATTGTTGGAAATAATCATTTTGTGATTGATTGAATGACTAATTTCAATAGGCTGGCAATTCTGCATGGTTCGAATGGAAATGTTTTGTGCAACTTCACAGCTGTAGTTTTTTTTAAAAAAAAAACAATGTGGTGGCTCTTACGTTAGTTTTTGTTTTTTACTGCATTTTTCCATAAAGCAGTTCAAATTTACAGTATCAGACGTGTTGTTATGAAAAGTTTGTTTTCAAGATTCATTATGAGTCATAACAGTTTCCACATATAGCCCAAATTATAACTTCCTCGTGATCGCAATGCTTTTTTTAAATTTTTTTTTTTAATACACGCTTTCTTGAGTCCAGGCTGCATATAATTGGTCGAATACGCACGCACGCACGCACGCACGCACGCACGCAGTGGCAGGACAGCGAGTGACAGACATGCTGACTTTCACACTTAAATGCTTTAATAGGACTAAAGTAGACAAAGGCCACGGGTGACGCAGGCGGAGCTAAAACGGTCTCGCCACATTGCCGCTTTGCTGCGCCCCCGGCAATCGGACGCAACTATTTGCAATCCACAATCCCTCATCAGCCGCAGGAAGCGCGTCCCAAATAAGCATTTTGAGCTTAATCACTACTAACATTTATTTCAAGTTCATGCCAGGAACTGACCTATTGCCTCTAATTTATAGACGTAACATTAAAAAGCAGAACGCGTCGAAAACAACAATGTGCAATTGGAGCTTTCTAATTTTAACTCGAGCCGGGACTGCTTTCGCTCTCGCTCTCGTAAAAATAGGTTCTCCGTTCTCATATTATTCGTGTGATGGACTCACTTCCTCTTTTGAGAAACTATTTGTGGCCTTTGTGGAGGTCAGCTTCTGCGGCTGCAGGCAACAATCTCTGCTTGCACCGACAGATGCCGCGACAGATGGCGTTCCGCGTCTTGAGCCATCTTTACCTTGGACTTGACCACTCGTTAGCTCTCACACGATCTTATCCACTGCGAAGGCCAAACACTAACTTATTCACCAAAGCAACCCAATTAGCTCCTGGCTGTTTGACTATTGAGTCTTGTGTTCTATTGCTATAAAAACATGGAACCTACCAAAAGAAAGATTAGAAAAAAATAGATTTTTTTCAGAAATTGTTTCATCATGATTCACAAATCGTTTTAAAATAGTGTGGAAAAGAGCCTTTTGCAACATGGCCCTGGGTGATCTCTTATACTCTGCTGCCACCTGCTGGCCGTTTGTGTAATTACTACCATTGCTTCGACTGTTCTCTGCAGTTCAGAGGCTGCATCAAAACCTTCCGCATGCTCTAGCATAAAAAAAACCCAAAAAAAAAACGTATAAATACGTCTTTGGGACACATGAAACATTTAAAATACAACATATTGATACGTTTTTGGGAGCGGATGAATTAATGAAGATAAGGAGCATGTGCAACCTACAGTTTGTAAGTTGTTTTTTTTTTAATTCTGAAAAAGTTCTTATCTCACGAGTTGTCTCAGAAGCAGGTAATTAACGTCCGTTGCGCAATCCCTTCTTGACTTCCTTGGCTGTGCTGTGATGAAAGGATGAAGGGGTTAAATGTTTGCCCAGCTGAAATAACATCGTAAAAAGTCCTCGTGCGAGTGCGTCTGCAGCCACTCGTCAGAGCTGGGGCGCCTAAAAATATCTTTTTCTGGCTGGGGGACAGGTCAAATTATGAAGGAAGATGAAAAATGTAAATGCGCAGGCTGCTTGGCCACAAAGCGGTCAGATTGGATTGGACTTTTGTGGGAGGGAGTCACTTTAGATCAACAATGGACGCTGGCTACTTTTGGGAGACGTATTAATAGAAGGCTCGTGAAATTGTGTATTTTCTCAGGGTTTGGCTTCTGAAAATGAGTCATGTGTTTGCATTTTCTCATCGTTCCACGGGCTGTTGCGCGGAGGTGGTGCAAACCGTGAGAGATGCTCTTGACACGCTTTACGTAATTGCCGTCGTGCTGTTACGGCATCTTCCACTTGGCAAGTTGCAAGCGCGCTTCACGACACCGCACACGTACGGAGAGTGAGCCGACCGACACGCACTCATCAAATGTTTATGTTTATGTTTCGGTGTCCACCACTTGAACAACCTCACGTTGGCTGTTTGTCATAGAAAGTTGCTTCGAAGGCTGATGCGCACTGCAGTGCCCAATTCTCATCACTAGATGAGAATTGAATGAGAATTATTTTTTTTTTCCGCATTGATTCCACTTTGAGGCATGAAAATGGACCATCATTGGACCCTTTCTTGAAAAAGTGTGATCACGAGTCGTAAAGGATCAAGCAGTGCAGAAGCAAGTAATTCATGTCGATCTGCTCCTCAATTGGGGTTTGACTTGACGCGGCGAGATGTTGACATGTCGTCTTCTAGGGGTGTTAAAAAAAAAAAATCGATTCGGCAATATATCGCGATACTACATTGCGCAATTCTCGAATCGATTCAATAATAGGCAAAATCGATTTTTTTTTTTTTTTTTTTTTTTTAGGATTCACACCTTAAGCATGGAAGAATGTTATATGAACGGAACATTAAGCCTTAATATTTTATTTTAATGCTGTTTAAACATGAAACAGATTACAACCTCTATAAGACTGAAATTTCAGATAAATAAATAATACATTTTCATATCAATCTTACACTCGACAAGCTTACTGATTAGTATTTTCTAAATTTGAATGAAAAAAAATCGCAACAATTGACTTATAAATTCGTATCGGGATTAATCGGTATCGAATCGAATCGTGACCTGTGAATCGTGATACGAATCGAATCGTCAGGTACGAGGCAATTCACACCCCTATCGTCTTCTAGGGGTGTTAAAAAAAAATCGATTCGGCAATATATCGCGATACTACATCGCGCAATTCTCGAATCGATTCAATAGGCGGCTCAATCGATTTTTAAACTTCCATTTTTAACGGAAAATTATTCAACAAAACGTCTAAATTTCACACCTTAAGCATGGAAGAATTATATGAGCGGAACATTGAGGCCTTAATATTTTATTTGAATGCTGTTCAAGTTTCCGATCAATAAATAATACATTTTCATACAAATCTTACACTCTACAAGTTTACTGATTTCTAAATTTGAATGAAAAAAATCGCAACAATCGACTTAAAAATTCGTATCGGGATGAATCGGATCGAATCGTCAGGTACTCGGCAATTCACACCCCGAATAAGTCTACCAATAAGCGTAAAAAAAAAAAAAAAAACATTCTTCCTTTTTTGGCAAGTGGAAGAAGAGAGCGAAACCTCACATGGGTCGTTTTTGACACATTTTGCTTTCCTTGTGTTTCCACGACCAGAAGCTTTACTTGTCAACTGGTGTGCTCCAAATCAAGTGAACAAAAGGTGGGAAAGCTCCTTGCCTTTGTTTTTGATGGCAGTCGGACATATTTAAATATAGAGCCTGCATTTTGTTGTGGTTGTGAATCACATGAAAGAAGCACTTTTATGAATCATCTGACAACTACATCAATGTAAAAAAAAAAAAAAGAAGAAAAAAAAAGGAAGGGAGCCTTTTTGCTCGTCCACCTGAGAGAAGAAAATGAAGACGCAAATGTCGTTGCGGGGGAGGGATGAAGCGTCCATCTGCAGAAGAGGGAGTCAGGAGACTTGATTGCCTTGTGGCAGGAGCTGCACAACACAGCTGCTGTTTGCTGTGGTATTTTGAAACGCATCAATGCTGCTCCAATCCCCGCGCCTCGCCTGACCTATTTTTAGCCGGGGCGGCCTATTGTTCTATTTCTGTCACCTGTGGGCCACGCAGTTGTTGATTCGCATGCAAATGAAGCTCGCCGCCTCCCCGGCTCGCATTCGCAGGACAGCTTTGCGGTTGCAGGTTCCAATCCGACGACGAAGTCAAGGCAGCGCGTTCGCGTTCGCGTTCGCGTTTGGGTGGCGGCGGAGTGAGCAGGAAGGAGGAAGGAAGGAGGCGGAGGAAAAGCGGCTGCGGGGCGGCTGAGCTCTCTCGGTGACGACGTGCGATGCGAGCCGAGCGCTAAGTGAAGTAATGCTGCAGACGATTTACGAGGGCGAGTCAAGTTTGTCCACAACTGACGAACAGCCGCTGCTCGACCGCTGCGGGATGCACAACGTCAACGGCGCAGGTGATCGATCAACGAGTCAGCTTTTCCTTCTTGTCTTTTTTTTTTCTCTTTTTTTTCTTCTTTCCTTTCCTGCTGAACTGAACTGAATTTTCTCTCTCCCGCTCGCTCGCTCGCTCTTTGACTCTCAACTCTGCACGATCTCAGATTGTCTCTCTTTCCCCGTGCAAACAACAACAACAACAACAACTGTCAGCCGGGCTTCCGTTGCTCGGATCAGGCGCTTCTTCCCCAATCGAGGTATTTTGATTTTGATAATCGCCGCATGTTCTGTTCATCAAGTTGCGTGTTCAAGCAACGTTTGTTATCGTGCTAAACAATCTGAATAGGAAGTGAGTCTGTCGCCTTGTTCTTCCCCAAGCAAGCTCTTGCCGGTCCGAATGAGTCACTGAGATCACTTAAGAGGATGTTTGTTTTCGGCAAGTGGAAAAAGTGCGATGGAAATGCTGAGAGAGGACAATGTAAACGTTTGTTTATGTCGCCATTAAGCTCACATATTGACTGCTCCATATTTGGATTGACGTCAAATGGAAATGTGGTGAGATGAGAAGGACGATATGCAGTGAATGAACTCAGGTTGAGTCACTTTTGTTATGCATTTTGCAATTGTTCAATAAATGTTCTGCATAAGTGGGACAAAGTGCAGTGGCTTAATTTCAACATGATCAAACATATCCTCTACATTAATTGAAAAAGCAAGCCTGCGTTTGACTGCAGGCGAAAGCACGAGAAGCCTCGCAAATGTCGAAGCAAGACAAGGACGACACATTCCAATCTGTCAAGAAATCGTGTTTGTCAAACGGCGGCTGAATTGAGCCTCCTCGCTTATTCTGTGGGTCAACTATTCTTAGGTGAGTTATTTTGGGCTTATGGCATTAGCCTGCTAAGATGAGGCGTCTGTGCATTATCATTCCTTCTTGGCAGGCTCCTGATAGGACAACATATATTAATAGTCTGATGGATTTGTTATCTTTCGTCCGTCTTCGGTCGTGTTCTGCGAATTGAGGTGAATGGAAATCTCTTCTGGACGGGAAAGCGCCACCTTTTCTTTTTGAGCTAATCCAGTTTCATTTCTTCAAAAGGGCTCTCGAGCCAGGAAACTTGATGATCTCGGTCTGAGAGCAAAACATCATGCAAAGCCACTTCAATGGGACAATGTTTGATTTCACAAGCACTCGTGTGGCTCGTCGACCTTTTCGCACAAAAACTATGATAGTACTCGTGATGGATAAAATAATGGCTTACATAATCCATCTGTTGTTTGCTTCTTTATGAGGAGGGAGACGAAACTTGTGAACTTGTGATGCTTTTCTTCTCGCTGTGGATCAGTGAAACCGATTTCTGGTGATGGATTTTATGAGGATCCGGCAAATATCTGCAAAGAGAGTGACATCATCTTTACAAAGGACTTTGACTGGCAATTTTAGAGGATGTTAACTTGTAAATTGTTGTCATTATTGTCTGCTATTAATACTGATTGATGGTTGGGGTATTGCGCGTTGTTTGTCGATCGCTGGTGATTGGGCTCAGTTGTCTTTGTTAGCAGATCGCCCGCAAGTCTGAAATCTGGCTCGGCCGCAAGGACGAGCCGGCGTCTTCAAAATAAAACGCCGTTTCCTGCTTTAGACTCGCCAGCTGCTCAAAATAACGAGACACTTAATGGGAGCTGCAGCGCCACATTGCAGTCCCGAAGAGCAGACGAAGACGATCCGTGTCCAGGATTCTATTTTGACATTTAGATCAGCAAACGTCTCGTCGAAACGCGGGCGACATGCAAAACAAATGAAGATGTTCAGCGTCAGTGATGGCTGATGCCAGTTTGGCGCTCATAAAAGATGCAAAACATCCAATATGGCTGCTGTGATGAGAGCTTCATAGTTGTACTTTTTTTTTTTTTTTGCATCATGTCCAGTAGGGGTGCACCGACCGATCGATCCCAATTTCCTTAACTCTTTGACTGCCATAAACGTCTTTTTTTTTTTTTTTTTTTTGGTTTCCATTAGCATACTGTATGATTACATGACAGCTTTGTTTTCAGTCGGAAGATTATCATCTTTATTTAGTGACATGAGGGCAAACTGAAGACGTAAGAACAACTTTGCACTTCTTTCTGTTCACTGAGCGATATTTCTATTATGAATGGCTTGTTTTTCTCACGTAAGCCGTTTCATTCTGAGCAGCCATCTTAAATGAAGGCCGAAATTGTCACTCCAACCGACAGCAAGGCGGGAGAGTCAACACTTTTTTTTTCGGAAGACGGTGCGAGTCACCCAATCGCCTTCGACAGGGTGGTACGAACGTGTCTCGTCCCGGTGCTAAAACACATTTGCGAGCTGTCATTCATAAAGATCTTGTTTACCGGCGCCTCGTTCCAATCAAGAAAAATGTATTTGCATCCTCAAGTGACGTTACACATGCAACCTGAAAGTGACATGAATGCAACCTGGCGCCTTTATTTTTGCTGGTGTTAAATTATGCTGGCAGCCTCGCAAGTGTGACAGTCTTTCGCACTTTGTCTATATTAAGAGCATTTATATTTGGCCCCAGTTACTGGAGGTTCGCTATTCTCGTCCGCCCGATTATTTGCGTTTGACAGAAGCTATACGGATTCCGCCGCTGTGCAGCACAAACACAATTTGTTGTCGTCTGAAGAATGTTTGCACCTTTCTCAACTCCAGAGCAGACAGTCGTGACGTGACGTGACGTGTCGTGTCGTGACGTGACGTGACGTGACGTGACGGATGCACGTTGTCAATTCTCCATTTGGTGCGTTTGAAATTAGGGGTGTTAAAAAAAAAATCCATTCGGCAATATATCGCGATATTACAGCGCACAATTCTCGAATCGATTCGATATGCTCCGAATTGATATTCAAACATATATTATATTAATGAAACATGAAGCCTTAATGTTTTATTTCAATGCTGTTCAAACATGAAACGGATTGCACAAGATTGTTTGTTGTTTGTCGCTCACAGTTATAAAACTGAAGTTTCAGGTGAGTAAATAAATTTTCATACAAATCTTACGGTTTCCTGATTCGTATTTTCTAAATTTGGGTCGAAAAAAATCGCAATAATCAACTTATAGATTCAGATCGGGATTATATGAATCGTGATCGGAATCGAAGTCTGCGGCAATTCACACCCCTACTCGAAATCGTCGCCATAGCTGAAGGATCTCGTTATTTTCCCCTCAACGTTGCCGCTATTCTCGCGGGCAAGAATCTCGCGGGCGCGTGAGGCTGTTGTGGTTTCCTGAAGGGCCGTTTGGCGCGGCCTCGGCGGCGATCAAATGTGGCCCGAAGCCTTCACACTCCCGCCTCCGCCTTCTGCAAAATAGCCATCGAGGCTCCGCTTGATCAAAGCAAATCGTCCTTAATGTCATTCGCAGTCAGGGTAGCGAATGAAATATGAGATTAATTAAATATCACAGTGGCGAGTTCTCCCCCGCCAGCAGGTGTTTTTCTTGCTATTTTTAGCTCCATGAGGCAGAAGTAGCAACCGAGCGCGTCCTTGAACGGTTCACGGTTGTCCCTGGAACGTTACGACACCGTCCTTTCGTCAAGTGCGTACATGCCGAGATGCTTTTTCCTCGTCTGATCTACAGGTAGCGATTCATGTGCCCTCCTCTGTCATTTCACTGAAGCTGTTTTTAGCGCAGGACTCCCTGCCGGCTGTCTTCACGCTTTCAAGCTCCTCCGAGACGAGTTCTCGCTCACTATTTCGCTCTTTGTGTCATTTGTTTTGGTTTCAGCCTTTCTCTCTTTTCTGCTGGGGACTCCGTCCTTATATAAGAGCGGATTTAATAGTCCGCATGTCACATTGTCACAGTAGGCAGGAGATGTCATGCAGCGGGATGGGATGGGATGGGGGGGGGGCATAATTATGTAGCCGGTGTTGCTATGACAGCAGCAAGTTCGGGTGGTGGATACGACAGACCAGGATTGCGACACTTAATGCTTTTATGTTGCTATTTATAATCGTCACCGCCACGTATACGAATTGAACGCTCGCCTGGCAGTAATTACAAAAACAAAACGAATGACACCAATGTGCCTGCCACAGCAAGTGATGACAACTATGGAGAAGGTGTTTAGTTGACTGCTTTCAAATCGATTAGTGACGCTTGATTCAAAAATGTTGATGGCGTCACATGTGACGTGTGTCAGTGTGTGCGTTTGTACGTGTGTCAGTTATTTGTGCGTTTGTACGTGTGTCAGTTATTTGTGCGTTTGTACGTGTGTCACCTCTTACCTGGAGAACATGAAGGCGATGAACTGCACTTCATAAATGTTCTTACAGCCTACTGGAATTTCAAGTAGGTTCGGATGTTTCTCTGGTGTCAAAAACGTGTTGCAGCGTCCCAGACGGTCATTCATCGGGTGTCGCACCGCCACCGCCCAGCTAGCATGTAGCATTTTCCTTTCACACGTTGAACAAAGCAGATCAATATTATCGCAGTGGTCGCGTAAACATAATTTGTTTCGACAAGGAAATGTTTGGTTGCTAAAAGTTATATAGAAGTGATGTGCCTTACTAGGTTGGTATTTTATTCATTTATTTATTTATTTAGCGATGCTCGATTATGAAGAAAATATTAATCACGATTAATTTGGTAATAAATGAAATCACGATTAGGACAATCATTTGGTTTTTTTTTGGTATAAAACAAAATGTTTAAACATGTAAAAAAATATTAAGACATATAACTTTCTTTGAAACACTAAAATTATGCAAGTTCCCTTGGGACCAAACATTTATTAAGTTACCGGTATTTGTTTTAAAATAAAAAAGGTGCAAATATATCAATTTTAACAACTTAAAATTAGTATTAAAAAATATATATATATATATAAAACAATTATGCCGATTTTGTAATTGTGGACTGTTTCAGTTAATTCACAGCCCTACTTTTTTTTTTTTTCTTCATGGCCTCCACTTGTGTCAATTTTTGTAGTTGTCATTTTATTTCTTGTAACCCACTTTGTGCTTACAAGAGGCAAAAATATGAAGCACGATATCAGCAGTGATGTCGCACTTAATATTCATACCTTCACACAAATAAAAGCAGCCTTGTCCATATATCTAACTAGATATTGTATTGTGGAAGTCGGATCATGTTTGTTTGCATGTGCCAATTACACATAATGACAAAAACACTTCGTATTAACGTCAGCAGTCAGTCCGAAAACTGGAAAGATCAGAGAAATGTGGATGCCCCCGTAAATGGCAGTTGTGTGGTTCAAATGCTCCTCCAAGGACGTCCTGGGAGAGTTGAGACGAATTCCGTTTGTTGACTCAACGGGCATTTCAGTCAATTCTTGAAACGGCCACTGCGAGCTCCGTGCCGAGTGTCCGTTGGGTCGTCAGTCCGGCCGCTCCCAGCCGGATGTAATCCAGTGTTTGGTTTTCGAAGCCATTAGAATTCCAGGTTTGCAGAAGAGGAAGATCTTCTTTCAGATTCTCACTTCGATTCTTCCCTCTCTGTTATACTTGCTGATTCTTAATACAATTATCTCGCTTTTTTTTTTTTATCATCTATGAACGTTTCTTTTCTTCTTTTTTCTTTTTGTTATGGAATCCAGTGGAGATCAAATCAGACGCGCAACTGGTGGCGGAGCCCTTCTGCCCGTTGGACCTGCGCACCGACGCGAGGATGCTGGCGCCGGGCTCGGACCCGCGCACCGACGCGAGGATGCTGGCGCCGGGCTCGGACCCGGGCCTGTGGGAGCGGCAGCTGCAGCAGGAGCTGCTGCTCATCCAGAAGCAGCAGCAGATCCAAAAGCAGCTGCTCATCAGCGAGTTCCACAAGCAGCACGAGAAGTTGACCCGCCAGCACCAGGCTCAGCTCCAGGAACACCTCAAGGTGGGCGGGGCTTTTCGTTTTTTTTTACATTGCGCGCAAAACAGTGTGGCTTCGTCCAGATAGTTTGAAAATCCAAAAACTTTGAACACGAGGGGACAAAATAGGAAGCAGCTCAGCTATGCCGAGAAATATTTTCACATGCGAGCATGAAATCATCCATCGCTGCAAAGCAGAAAAGCGCAGCACGCCCGCACAAATGGCCGCCATTTGCAAAAACATTCATTCATTCATTTGGAGTTGCTTTGGTCGGGCTAACCGCCGGTTGCGCCGCCCTCGCCAGCTTCAACAGGAGCTCCACGCCATGAAGCAGCAGCAGCAGGAACTGGCGGAGACGGAACGCCGTCTGGAGCAGCAGCAGAACCAGCAGACCCAACAGAACCAGCAGCAGAACCCGCAGGAAAAAGAGCAGGAGAGGCACCGGCGAGAGATGAACGTCTCCAGCTTCAGTCTTCGGGCCAAAGAACGTGCCAGAGAGAGTAAGAGCTCAACACAGATTCTTGTTGTTGTTGTTCTTGATAATAATCAGAATGATGAAATTATTATTATGATTGTTAATATTACTATTATATTGGTACTTGACTGCGGGCGATACCAGTATGAGCCGCCCTCTTGTGGCTGTTTTACCATCAGGCACAAGAATGCAATTTGAAGCAAAAATGCTCGATTGGGATGTATCGGTCTTTATTTAAAATGATCGATCATTTTAATCTTGCGTATCAAAAGTACTAGTTGTGTTGTTTTTTGGCATCGTGACTACTCAAGAATTGAGCACTTTTTCGGAAAACAAAAGTGGTATAAAAACCCATATTTATTATTATTATTATTATTAATTTGTTATTATTATTTTTTATAGGTTGATTATGAAGTCTGTTTTTCCCTATGTAAGATTTTAAGCAGGTTTAGATCAGTAATGTATTACAAACATTTGAGCTTAATATCACATAATACAAAAATTTCTTTTCCTTCTGCTTCTTGTAAAGTTGCATTACAAGAATGACAATCAAATTCATTAACCTTCTTATGCAGAGAGGCCATAAATGGGGAAAACATTCTAAAACATTTCTTCCCATTTCCAACTTTTTGGCACATTCTAATCGTGGTTATGTCCATTTTTTTTTCATTTTTTTTACTGACAGTGTTTCAGATTTGTTATTTAGTTGTAAAATTAAGAGGCTGAGACGATCCCTGTAATTTGAAGGTGATAATTATCATAAAGACTGTAATTAAAGTGACGCAAATACTTCACGGTGCCATTTAATCTGGGAATTTTGTTGAAAATGTCTTTTAATAGAAGTATGAGAATAGCTTATGAGCTAAGGTTTCATTTCTGTTTTGACATTCTGTCTAATAATAGAGGAGATGACTTATGACTTTGTCAGGTCAGGTAATCTGAAACGCTGCCCTGGAACTGTCGCAGTGTTCTTATTTTGCAATCTGATTCCTGTTGGCCACTAGGGGGCGATCTTTCTACATGACTAAAGACGGCCACAGAGCTTGTAAAACAGAAAAAAAAATGTGTTGAAATGTTGATGTGCTGCTGTTATATCGCAATTTGTGCATCCGTAGGGTAACGCCGATCTTTGTTATTGCAGCTTTTGGTCTCGCAGGTGCAGCGGCCAGTACAGAAGTGAAGCAGAAACTCCAAGAGTTTCTGTTGAGCAAATCAGCAAAAGACCCTGCCAGTAATGGCGTCACTCATTCATTCATCCACCACCCAAAGCTCTGGTACAGGTGACGACTTTCATTCCCGGCCATCTTGCATTCAAATCAATCACGTTTGGAGTTGCACGTTGACGTCGCTCGTTTTGTCTTCTTTCTTTCTTTGTTTTGCGTGCTCAGGTCCTCCCATCATGCTTCTCTGGACCAAAGTTCTCCTCTGGGCGGCGCGTCGCCAACCTGCCGTTACACTTTGCCGTCGCCCGTCGACGGCAAGGACGACTTCCCCTTGAGGAAGACAGGTCGGCTCATTTGCATACGCAAACAACACGTTCACATGCAATCGCAAATCGACAACTTTTCAGACTTCTCACTTACAGTCAAAAGTACATCAGCGTGATACATCACAAGGGTGGGACCTGAAAAGATCCTTTTTTTTTTTTTTTTAATCTAACTTTTGGGCCCTGGAGAAGATCGACACAATCATATAGCGATCAAAGGACTTTTTTGCTTCATAAATTCCAAAATCGAGATGTGGTCATTTCCTGCTGGCTCGTTCCTCCCCCACTTCCTGTCTGTCTCCATCGTTGCCCTTTCCAAGCGCGAGGTTGTCGCACAAAAGGTGCCGTTTGTTCCCAGCAGCCGAGCGCCACTGACGGCCGATTGGCAGGCGTCGCCCGGCAAAATGCGGATGCGCCGCAACGTGAGAAAAGAAAAGAAAACTCTCGCGAAACAAGTGCTCTGCTTGGTTGGGCCAAAGGTCAAAGTTCATTGATTATTCTGGGAGCGCTTCATAATCACATTTGTCACGAATATATATTTTGTCATCTTTTTTGGCTCTTTTTCAAAACCAGTAAATGTCAATCCAAGTTTAAGAGGAAATATTGTAGTCGGTTGCCAAATAGCATCGCACTGTATTTCATAATACCTAATACATAATAATATATCATTTCTCCTTGGCAAAGATCAGAATGAAAGATGTTTGTGGTACATTTAACACAAAGAAAATATTTGGATATGATGTCAATAATTCTCTCCATCCGCCTCGTCAATGTGTTAAGCTAGCTAATGAGCTAGCGTCTTCTTTCACCTGAAGACGAACGTCCGCAGTCGATTAACCTGTTTACCCGTCTAAGTTGATCTTGTTTTACCACCTCGGGCAAGTCACGCAATAAGTCGACTTGCAAGAATAATTGCGGCTTAGCAGTAAGAACGTCGCTCTTGACCCACTTGCCTACTGTGAACATTTAGCGTACACTTGAGCCCATAAAGACATTTGGGACGACGCTTGAAAGTTGAACATGTTCTGCTCCTGCATGACAGTCAGCCTCCACTTAGATTGCATTTTTCCAATAAGACAGGAAGTGGAAGTCATGTTTCAGAGGAGGAGCAGCCACCATCAGAAAAACACATTTTTTATGCTAAAGCGGCTCAAACTATCATGTTGACTCAACATGAACTTGGAAAGCATGAGAGGAATTGGAGAGGCGTGTTTACTGCTTGGAAGTCGAGTCTAAATATAGGACAGGACGAAATATACTTCAAGTTCCGGCGTACATGTCGTACTTTTACTATGAATGTCAACTTATTTGAGTTGATTGTGCTGAGACGTGTCCAAAAAACTTGATGCAAGTACGCCTCACAAAAAGGTCACCCGTATCTCGGCGCATCAGCGTGTTTTTGTGTTTTTCCCACGCGTTTGTTCCTTCCAAGTGTTCCTTCCCGTGCCGCCGTGCGGCGTTCCCGTGGCGACCGATTGGCGTATGTTGCTCGGTGGCAGCAGCGTGTAAAAATAGAAAGCAATCAAGGCGGTGGGGCGTGAAGCGGATTCACAGCACCCCCGGCAGACGTTTTCCTCCCTCCCGCCCCGCCTGCTTTCTTCCTCCCTCGCACGCTTTCGTTCCTCCTCGCAGCCGCGGGATTAAGAGGTCCGCGCCGCGCACGTATTCGCGATCAGGCTTGGGCTGCTTTTGACAAATGGCGGAAATTGCAGCATCTGGCCCACTGCGCCCCGATCCGCTCGACCCTCAAGCGCCACCCCCGCATCTGCAGCACTCCTACGTCACTTCCCCGTTTGCAGCTGTATGGTCTGCAAAACGTACACCTAAAAATAACTCTAACAATATTGATTCATCAAGTGAATAATTACAAAATGTTGTGTTGTGTAACATTTACATAACTTCACTGCAGCATATTTGAGATTTGTGTCTTGTGTGGGTTAAACATGTCCTACCAGATGGTGGGGGCGGGGGCAAGCTTATTTTAGTTAACTAAAAATAAAAATACCATTCAAAAACAATTTTGTTATAACAAAATAAAATAAAAATGAAAATGCTTTTTAAAAAACAAAAACTAACTGAAACTACATTTTATGCCTACAAAACTAACTATAATAATAGCAAAAAATGTCCTTTGTTTTAGTCTTTGGGAATTAATTTAATGCATGAGCCTCTGGGGATGATTTTAAATGTGATTTTTAGTAGATTTATTTTCATATCAAGCGGAATCAGGACGTTTGAAAGTATGTCGTACATAAGCGATGTCATCTAGC
This sequence comes from Festucalex cinctus, assembly GCF_051991245.1. Classification (NCBI taxonomy): domain Eukaryota; kingdom Metazoa; phylum Chordata; class Actinopteri; order Syngnathiformes; family Syngnathidae; genus Festucalex; species Festucalex cinctus. Next base: position 12,832,366 of record NC_135417.1, read on the forward strand.
AACAAAATTAATCATATGGCTCATAATAGATCCATTAACAAAAAAAAAAAAAAAAGTGTTAACTTCAGGGAACTGATTTAAATGTAAATAAAAAAATGACATAATAATAATAATAATAATAAGTTTTCATTTTCATTTTTGCCGACCCTGGGAACTCTCTGCACTTTCTGTTTTTGTTTGAAATGAAAACTAAGATAAGTACAAATTTAATACTTCAGATATTTTGAAACTTTGGAATATTTTATTTGGTGTAGAAAACAATTGTTTATGTTTATTTAACTTTTGAAAACATGCTACTGCCCCTGGGAGATCCGGAACTTGTTAGATTTTAAGAAAGATTGACTAAGATTTATAAAAAAAAAAAAAACTAAAAGTTGCTCAATAAACACATACTTTAAAATTTCCCCAAAAAATTAAGAGCTGGAGTTTGTATTTTTTATTTTTTTTCCAAATTTTGATGCTAATATTTTCTCTTTTTAGTAAAAATGAATATCAGCTCCAAATATTGGTTATCAGCATCCTTGACGACTAATAATCGGTATCGTATTGGCCCCGAAAAACCATATCGGTCTATCTGTAATCAAAACGAACTAAAATGAAAAAATGCAAAACTGTAATAACCCTGCAGGGGGTGCCAGTGAACCCAGGAAAGCTTTTGAAATATTGGCTGCTCTATCACAGCTGATCGATCGAGTCTGGATCGGGTTAGGTTTAATTCAGGCTGACGAGCGTGTGGGTATTTTTCTGTTTTGCATTAGGAGGTGTTGCGGGACGGACGCCTGAAACATCTGCCGTGTTTTTGTGTGCGTTGAACTGTTGCTACTGTATCAGTCTGCGGTCACCAGTGCGGCAGGTAGCAGCAGAATTTCGCTCGGATATAATTGAGTCCAGATGAGTTGGAAATCGGCCCCATCCTGACTCATTTAATTGATAAAAAATGTTTGGGCTTTTTCTGGAAACTCAAAATTGTTGAAGTGTGATCATAATAATAAGTTGATTGATGGTCTCTGATTTTATGACGCTCGCGTTTGCTTTCTGAAGTTCCATTACAATGACTGGATATTAAAAACCAAACAAACAAAAAAACCACTGCTTGACTTCCTCACCACCATTTTTCACCCTGATAATGAACTGATTTTTTTTTTTTTTAATAGCCTCCGAGCCCAACCTGAAGGTGCGATCCCGACTGAAGCAGAAAGTCGCTGAGAGGCGGAGCAGCCCCATGCTGAAGAGAAAAGATGGCAACCTGGTGACACCTTACAAGAAGAGGGCACTGGAGCTAATGGGTACGACCAAACTAATGGCGACTGGCCGAAGAACATCTGATAGACAATATTAACAGATTTCATCAATACAGTTTAATTGGGGCTTATTACCGTAGTCATGATTATATTGGTAATAATTGAAATCAAGATTAGGACGATTTTTTGGCATATAAGAAAATGTTTAAATGTAATATTTTTTCTTAAGACGTAACATTTTTTTGAAACACTATAATTATGCAAGTTCCTTTTTGGGTGAAACAAAATGTATTGAATTTGCTATTTTAAAATAAAATAAAAAGGTTGCAAATGTATACATTTAAACTGCCCCAAATTAATATTAATAATCTTTTTTTTTTTTTTTTTTTTTTTTTTTTTTTATGATTATGCTGATTTTGTAATAATTGAAATTGTAGGGTCTCTGAGTTGGCAAGTTTTTTTTAAACTCATTTAATACAAAAACGTGTCAATTTATTTTTTTTATGACTTGTCCTCCACTCCTCAAAATGTGTTTACACATTTTTTTTTTGTTTATTTGTTTTTGTTTTTTAATGAAAGAGCATACAGAAGACTTTGATGCAGCTTCTGATATGAAGAGGTGGCTTAAAGCGTTGTAGTTATTACAAAAAATGGCCATCAGGTGGCAACGGAGTATAAGAGATCAACCAGGGCCATGCAACAAGTTCTTTTTGTCAGCGTTTTAATCAGGAACGTGAATATTGATTAAACTTAGCTATATTTTACGAAGAGACGCTAATCATTTTTTCTTTTTGGTAGGCTCCATGAATTTATTTCAATAGAGGAAAATATTCTGCGGGCCTTGCAAAATCAGTCAAAATCCAGTAAAACAGTCGGGTTGCTTCAGTGAATGAGTTCATGTTGAGCCAGCTCAGTTTTTGGTAGCATGTCTGAATTTGACACCATTTGAGGAAACAATATGAGTCAGTTGTAATTGATATCACAGGAGGCGAGGCCATTATTACTTGGACGTATTCCAAGTCTTTCTGTGTGCATGAACGCTGTCTAACTCCTCTACATGCTCTATAGATTCTACGCCCGCAAAAAGTGCCCCCGGCTCGGGCCCCAGCTCCCCCATCGGGGCCTCCAGTGCCTTGGGGGCAGAAAATGGACCCTCCTCTTTGCCTACTACTACAAAAACTGAGGTAGGTCAAAATTGTCTTTTATTGACCAAATAAAGGAAACGTTGGCATATGCATGGTAAATAAATTTTTTTAAAAAAGTTGTGGGACGGAAGTACAAAACGCTCGTCTGGCCTTGTGCTGGCACGCAGCTATAAAAACCGCCATTTGCCCCGCCCCCGCGTCTGTTCGACCGCTCTGACATTAAAGAGGCGCAGCTTGACCCACGTGTCCGACGGTGCCACTTTTACTTGCGTTAAAACAACACGTTGCGCAGGAAATGTGTTGTAAGTGCAAACAACAGCAACCGTTACAATCCTGCTCGTTTTTTTTTGTTTTGTTTTGTTTATCGCTCGCATTATTCCTCCAGATGTTCTGCACAATTACGCTTTAAAACAAAAACAATCTCCAGTTTGGCTGGGAGTTGCGTTGTTGGCTTGTCATTGTAATTGCTGTCATTGGCTTGGCTTGGCTTGGCGCCTCCTCAGAGGCATTTCCCGATAGATTGAAAGCTGAGTTGTGGATCCGCTTGGACCGGGCTCACAAAGAAGAACGTTATAGCGGGCGGCAGATATGACACGTCCGCTCGCAATCTCAACTGAGCAGCTGTGTTTTCCTGAACCGGGGCTGTTGACTCTCGCGAGGGCCTCCAGTCACGGAGAACGCAGAGACGCCCTCACATCAGGCCTCGGGGAGACAAACGGACCGCGGCGTTTGAATTGATATCCCAGGCGCTGGTAGCCAGAGAGACACCCACATGCCGGCAACGTATAAACGCAAGGCCTGCTCTTGTTTGGGTCTTTGGGTCTGAAGCTTTGGCGAAAGTCATTGGTGGCGCGTCTGCAGCCCTCATGCCTGTTGCAAAAGCAATGCGTGTTGATGCGCCGTTACATTCGGGATCCTTTTTCAGAGGGAACGGGTCCCTCGGGTCGAATACGGGCCGGATGTCCACATGCGGGTCACTGAGTGCTGGCAGGGGTCGCCAGGATAAACAAGGCTGTTCCAAAACCACATGCTGGTTCCCTTCTCTGCTGGGTACAGGAAGTGTGCCCCAGTGGTGGTGTCCTTCTCGAGAGCAGAGCCCAAGGGCAGGGAACGACGAGCATTTCAGCCACTGGGGATGAAGGAGCACTACTTGTGCAACTTTTCGTGAATGATGCACTTTGTGGAGGTACTGAACCCCACCGGTTTCCTATGCGCATTCACCAAGCCCTTCTTTATTGAAAAAAAAAAAAGTTATCATTTTTACTGCTAAACAAAAGAAACTCTATAGAGAATTTAAAACAGCCACTTCTCTAATTGCCACATTGTCATTTTTGTGCATTTTCCTTTCTTTGTTTTGGGTGTTTGTCACCATCCACACCAGAGAGGGCGCTGTAGCGGGCTAGATGTGTATGTTAATGAGTAAGTGAGTAGAGGAATACATGTAGCTTAGAAAGGAGCGAAGTATCATGTAAGACACAGCGAGTACTGCAAATTTTGGTATCGATACGATACCAAGTAAATACAGGGCCAGCATCACCAATATCGATATCAATACTTTTTTTTTTATAATTATGATATATAATAATTTTTTTAAATGAAGGTAGCCGTATCATTGAGGTGCTTATTCACAATCAAATTCCAACCAAGGAGCGTTAAATACATTGAAAACAGCAGAGGACCCAGAATTGAACCCTGTGGAACACCACATGTATATTCTTATCGCACATATTTGTCCAACCACTTTCGTTTTTTTTTGCTATCAGGGGTTTACAATAATAAAGAAATCACACGGCCAAGCCATGTAATGCGACAAGCTGCAGCCAATCATGGCCAAGCGGGACATACCCAGATTAAGAAGAAGCAAATAAAGTCGCATCTTTTTGTTTCTCTCCTGTGTCACGTAGCGATGGCCTTCACAGCCAAGATTATTCCGACCCGAGAGCTCCATGTCCGTGTTGAGTTTATACACGTCTCCGTCCCTGCCGAATATCTCGTTTGGGCTTCCGACAGCATCTTCGCCTATTAGCGTAAGTATCTTCAGGTAGTCAAATGGAATTAATTGTCTTGCATCACTGAAAATCTGTCTGCATCCTTCATATGACCTCCGACCCCTTGTTGTGGCCTCCAAAGATTTGATCACACGTTAGATAAATATTGTCAGTGTTTGATGTCAAGCAATGCTCTTATCTTCTATCTCATTTATCACCACTTTAAAAAAAAAAAAAAAAAAAAAAAAAAAAAAAAGTCCACTCAAGTCCAACTCTTGATAACACGCCACATGATTTATCATTGTTCAGCTCTGGCACATTCCAAAGGAGGTCTGGTCATCAACAGCACTGACTTTTAACCATCAAGTGCACTTTTTTTTAATATTATGTCACATTCAGTGGTTATATTTATGACAGCAGATTATCCGATTCACTATTCTGAGCCTTGCACCTGGTCTATGAAGTGACTCACTTCACGTGAATCACCAGTCGTATGTTCTCTTTTCAGGGAGCTGTGGGCTTGAAGGACCGATCAATCGAGAGTCAGCACGGACTGCCAGGTCATCTCCTGGGTCCCGTGCCTCTTCAGAACGGTCTGGAGTCCAAAGTGAGCCCCAGTCACCAGGCTCTGCTCCAACACCTCCTCCAGAAGGAGCAGATGAGGCAGCAGAAGATGCTTTCCACTGGTAAGCACCTCAAACATCGCATCGCATTATGTTGACGTACGAGATCAATACAATTCTTGTTTTTCAAACCATTGGGCGCACTGAATTATTAGGCGCAATGTTAATGGGTCTATTTTAAAATATTTTCATACTCCAGGTTTTAAGGCAAACATTGTTAGAAAGAATATTTATTTGATAGATTTAGCGCTATAATGCTAGGTAGCAATCTCGGTTGACAGTTTAACAGCTGTAAACAAGACACTCACCCTTATCCAACCTTTTTTTTTTTTTTTTTTGCTCGGCCCTGTGAAGCTGGCTGTGTCGTTTACCTCGTGCCGGTCCGGTTCCCACACTGTAGCCTTGGAAATATGCCGGCAGAAAAGCACAGCTAGCATTGGCGCTAACCAGCGACCACAACATTAGGCCAGTAGGACTTCATTTCCCATGTTTCTTAAGACATGGAAACAGGAAGTAGTTCGAGTTCCGGTATGATGACAACAGATGGCTGCTAGTGAACATAATGGAAAGTAATTTGAACTCAAGACGACAAAGTAAAAAGCCGACAGCCCTCCATAAATAGGATTACAAGGCGTACTGTTGATTTTTGATCCAATTAAAGGATTTTAAGAAAACTCCCTAAAATATTCTTGACAATAATATGTTCAATATGCAATATGGTATATTAGTGGAATATGAGTTAAGCAGCAAAATCCAGCGAGTTTTTATCTCTTATCAGGAGGCGGCCATCTTGCCATTTGCTGTCGAGGGAAAATTACATCACAGTTGCTCAGGTTTCAGGTAACAACCAATCACAGCTCAGCTTCATGAAGCAGGTGAGCTATGATTGGTCATCGTCTCGCATAACAACCAATCACAACTCGGCTTCAGAAAACAGAAGAGCTGTGATTGGTCATGGTCTGATCCCTGAGCAACTCTGATGCCATCTTCAGTTAACAGCAAGTGGCAAAATGGCCGCCCCCCTGAGATGGATATAAACATAACTCATATTACAAATGGAATGTGAATCAGAATGTCATGTTTAGACCAGTGAGGTCAGATGTAACATATTATTGTCAAAAAATGATTAATTAAGGTTGACTTGCCTTTTAAGTATACCTTGTGGCCCAAAAAAAACAAAACAAAACAAAAAAACGGTAAACAACTAAATTTTGAAATGACCCTAAGTGAAATGTAATATTTCGGAGTTGTGTGTTCATGTTGCCAAGGTCCAGGCTCCTTGCCATCCCACCCTCCGTCCCCCCTGGCCATGAAGGATCGTCCATCCGGCGGTCGCCCAAAACTACCCAAACATCGGCCCTTGAACAGGACGCAGTCGGCGCCATTGCCGCAGAACACGCTGGCGCAACTTGTCATCCAGCAGCAACATCAGCACTTCCTGGAGAAACAGAAACAATACCAGCAGCAGGTCCATATAAATAAGGTCGGTCAATTTGCATTTTGCTTTATATGTCTTCACTTTTGCAGGAAGTCCGATGGACTCATTTTAAAAACACGCGTCCACCCACATCCAGTTTTTGTCAAAGCATCCATGCTGGCTGAAGTTTCAAGTCCTGACCTTTCGTCTTTTCTTCCCTGCTGTTAAATCCGCAACGCAAAGAACTTCAAAATGGCAAAGAAATGCTTCCCCTGCACTAATTCTGTTATCATAGCTCAAGGCATCAGTGTTGTTCACATGCTAACACTGTGAAATTCAATTCAGCCAAGTTCAAACGAAGGAGTGGGGGGGCGAGGGGGAGTCCAGAATACATTTTGTTCCTCTGTGGTAATATTTGTGTTTCTGAAAGCTGGCCGAGGTCACCTCGCCAAGACACGAGAGAGTAATTATTCTGGTGAGGGACGCGTGTGAGGTGACCGCCGCTGTGAAAGGCAGCATTGTGTGAGCTGCACTCGTGTCCTTAACACTGAGCCCTGAAGGAGGAACGGGAAAACCGCGGAGGAGGAAATGAGAAGCAAAAACTAGCTCAAGTGGTAACTGACGCGTGCATCTTTATCTTGAACTTTCTGACGAAGGCATAGAAATTACTCTCTCTCTCTCTTTTTTTTATTTTATTTTTTTTTATTAGAATGTGTGACGATTCTTGTTTATTCAAATAGTGGCCTCCACTCAAGTTCCGGTTCTCAATCAGCAGTTGCGGAAGACACTCGACCCAAATACGCTCTTACTTTTCTCGCTCTACATTAAATATGCTATTTGAATTTTGTTGCTATACAAAAACACAAGTACCGAGGAAAGTAAAGACCTTTTTTTTTTCTTTTTTTTTCACGAGCTGGAATTGTCCCGACTTCCCAAGAAAGTAGCAGTAGAGATTATGTCAAAAATATGCTAATGGTGCTTTTCAACTTTGAAGGCACTCACAGTTAACAACCCAAAATGTTTTTTTTTTTCTTTCTATTTTTGATTTATTTAGCCTATTTATTTAGCCTATTTATTTTTTTTATATCATCAGAAAATACTGATAAATATTGATTAGATACAGGGTTGACTGTAATTTTATTTTGTAATATCACCATTCACCATTAGATGGCAGAGATGGCTTATAATTGTTTAGGGATTTGGAATTATATGCAGGACAAAAAAAAAAAAAAAAAAATCTCAATAATTTTAAAATTGTGAGAGTTAGCGAGTTGAATTTTCTAGAAAAAAAAATCACAAAAAGTTTGCTTGCTATTAAAGAGTTTCGTGCCATCCTTGAATAGTAATTTGTATGCAAGTGAGGCCTTTGCAATTGAACAAAAAAAAAGAAAAAATCACAGTAAGTACACAGTTTCTTGGTGGATCTCTTATACATCCATTGAGAAATGTATCATGAAAAATTAAACCTACTAAGAGCACATATTTTGCACATATGAACGTATTTTGTCCAAATATTTTTTGTCATATTGTACATCTGGTTCGAATGTGTGTGGCCCCCAGTAGAACTGATGAAAGACTGTGGCCCTCTCCAGCATTTATATTGCCCATCCCTGAGATAGATGAACAAAAATGTGTAATATCAAAATAATTCTAACCAAGTACGTAAGTGAAATTTGATGAGCATATTCCTGGTGCCCATGAGGCTCGATGAAGGTGATTTCATTTCTACAGAAGTTCCCGTGAGCGAGCCGGGCTGTGATCATCCGGCCCAATGAGATCGCGGGCTAAAGCCACTTAAAGCGGAGGTTATAAATGGCCACTAATCAGGGATGAGCTCGGAGTGTTTACAGCGAGGGATCAGCGAAACATTGCCCTAATTAATTTCCCAATAGAGGCTTTGTCAGTGGGGGTTGTTTTTACACATCCGCCGGTGCCTGCTCCAGGTAAGGGGCAGCGATGGAAATTTACAAGAGATTAGGCATTTGGAAAAAGTCTGTTTATAAAAGGCTGAGCTAAAAGAGGCTAATTCCTCTGAGACATTTCTAAAAGTCCGACCTGCTGGAGGTAATTTGGTTAGCGTTGACTCTAGAGCCCCCTTCTGGTTGAACGATTGAACTAATTAATTTCTAAACAAATGCACAGAGAGCCTTTTTTTGACTCTAGGAACATTTTAACATCCAGAAAACTTAATTGTGTTACCTTTTTTTCTCAATGATTTCAAGTTGTAGTGCTCAGATTATACTGAACAGCCAGCCACTTTCTCATGTTGCACTAAGCTTGATTTTTGGCTTTTGGTTATCGTCGCCATTTTCCTCCCGGCACCACAAAACTGTAAAGAAGCCAAAGAAAAGTAAAACACACTTGAGGAGCTTTAAGATGCTTACTGAGCTGAAGACTTGCTGGATTCTTTGACACTGATTGATTAGCTGAACTGAATGTAACATTTGTTTAACTTTTGAGGCAGAAAATTCAGATTGAATGTCATTGGATTTGAAGTTTTTCTGTATAGCTTCATGACTTCATATCACATTTTTTTTTCTACTTCTTCGAATTCTATGCAAGCAGAATAAAGTTGTTCTTAATGTCAATGTGTTCTGCAGCTGCTGTCCAAGTCCATCGAGCAGTTACGTCAGCCCAGCGTGCACCTGCAGGAGTCCGAGGAGGAGCAGGAGGAGCCCGAGCGCATGCAGGAGGACAGGCTTCCCCCCGGAGGAGTCATCCGGAAGCACACCTTGAGCAGCGGCAGCGGCGGCTCCAGTGTGGAGCTCCCCGACGCGCACTACGGGGTCATCAAGGTGAAGGAGGAGCCCCCGGATAGCGACGACGAGGGCTTGGAGGCGCAGAGGAGCGCCTATCTCCACCAGGTCAAAGGGAGGCTGGTGATAAGAGCCATGATCTGAGGATGATGGGGGGGCTGGGGGGGGGGTCACGTCACACACTCCAACATTCGCAGAGAGACAAACAGCACATCCCTGTAGTGTACACACACGCGGCGGCACTTGTAGGCCCTCCGTCGTCGCGGCAACGAGCGACCCCTTTTCCAATCCGTGGCCGCCTCGTTCGTCACTCCCTCGGAGACCATCCGTGATATAGTAAATATGTAGGCTACATGCTTGTGTACATAATACGAAGACAAACGAGCTGCTTCTGGTCGTTTGGAGTCTGCTCGGCTGACAGCAGATGATGTACATGCCCGCTGTACACGTCCGGTACTGTGGATTTAGCATCCTAGCGTATCTCTAGGGGACAGGTTAAGCAGGTGCACGCTCGCGGACGAGCCAACTCGTGCTCCCGCCGTGCACATTCTCACCACCGAATGCTCCTCGGCACTGAATATGATCATGAATCTTTGCAGTGTGTTTAAGGCAACCTTATACCGTCTCTGTTATTGTGGAAAATTTACATTCATGTTCCATGTTAAAGGTTGAACATCTGTCTTACAGAGAATGTACATTTTGAAATGCTGACAACAAGACGATGTCGACGGAATACGGTTCACTGCTCAGATTGCAGTTTTCACCCCAAAGTCGCTGACTCGGGTGCACATGCATCACCCAACACTCTCTGTCTGGTCCCGATGTTAGATGAGCTCTGCTCCCTGCGGGTCCAAATCAAAAAGCTCCTGCCCAGCGTTCAGCAGAGGAGTAAGAGCGAGCGAGCGAGCGAGCGAGAGGGCCGGGCAGGAAATGCCTTCTCGAAGCCAGGAGTTGGAGTGATTCATGTGCGCAGGAATGTTTGCGAGAGAGGAGGGCCTTGGCTTGGACGGAGCAAGGAGTCCAAGGGGCCCGGCTTCACAATTGATTTACTGTCAAGGCGAATTACAAAGTGAGTGGGGATACAGTCAAGGGAGTCCTATATATGGGAGATGGCTTCCTCTCTTTTCCCCAGCGGCATGCTTACCTCAACATGCAGGTTTGATGTCAAGCATCAAGAAAACAAAAAAATACAGGATGGGACCTTGATTCTTTTGTTTTTCACCCCCCACTCATTTCATCCCTTTTCCCTTGAAAGTGCCCGTTGCGACATGTATAGTCTGTCTTAAAAGTGAACATTCAAGCAATGTATTGGATAGCTGTAAACCGTCCCGTTCTATTCGTACTGTCGACGACATGTAAAACTGCTCGTGAGAGTCCACGTGAGCTGTCAGTCTTATGAACTGTACAAGTCACTTTGTCCGGGTGTTGTTGTGCTAGCTAAGTTAAGTAAACAGCGTCAGAACAACGTGAGTCCTGTTCTCTTGCCTCTTTGATTTCAATGTGACGAGGAGAGGAGAACCCCATTGGGTGTGCAATGTCAATAGGGGAGGGCTATGCTTTTGTTTCCCATTTGGTCTTCTTTTTTTTTTTTTTGGCCTTGTGTGACACATTTTTTAAAAAAAAATACAAATAAAATTAATTTACTTTCAAAGTTCTTGCATCTTTGTATATTACTTTCAGAACTTCGTCTAGAAAGACTTGGAAGCTCACAAGGTATTTTAAAAACATAGTTAATGCTTTAATGAATTGATTTCTACAATGGTTCAATGCACGCTGTTGTCATATTTACAAATGATATAACGATGAAATCCATCACACTCGTCCAGTTCTCATAGATCACATGCGCCACAACTTAGACCAGCTTCCAACTTTCAGCTTTCAAATTGTCAGATGTGCCCGGTACATGTAAAAGAAAACATACTTAAGTTGGAACACCACAAAATAGTCTGCCTAGTTCCCAAACACTCTAAACTAGTCTTTTTTTTTTTTCTTTTTTTTTTAAAGTGCACAAATATTTTTAAACCATATACTTTTCTAAACCTTAGCTTCGGCCAACGAAAGCTCTGATGATGCATCACATAATTCAAGTTTTTATTTTAAAGGTCATGAATACTTCGTTGAGACCTTCAAAAAAAATAAATAATAATAATTGCCATGACATTTAGGTGTACACATGGTAATTGTTTATTATTATTATTGCTTTTGGATTATGGCATTTTCCTTTGACCAAAATTTAAGAACACCTGCTTCAGATGCTCTCAAATTGAATTCTATATCTTTGAAATGTGACTTTTGAGGCACATTTGTACAAACTCCAGCTTTTGCGGCCCTCAACTTTGGAAGTTGCCCTGTAAATGTCAGTTAAAACTGACACAAACCGCCTCAAATGGACTTTTCCCACGCAACGGCAGTTCTTTATTTCCAGGCATCTATGTCATGTCTTTACAGGGGGCTTAAGAAGCTCTCCAAATGCTCCTTTTTGAAGTGACTGAGCAGGGCAGATTGTGGCAGTATTAGTCCAGTCAAGATAAGGTGAGCTGATGTATGACTCGCGCACATACTCTCAAACACAGCTTTAGCAATTTCACAGCACGCTTAGTGAGTAGTGTTGGCCTGAGATGCTATACATGCCATGATAATAATAATGATAATAATAATAATAATAAAAAACTCTCCGACATCACTTTTTGTGAGTTACATGTCGGCTACTGGACACACGAGGAAATTAGCTACTTTAAAATGGCATCTTTGAGAGTGAATGAGTTAAAGCTAACATATTTTAGAAAATTGACACCATGTGTGAAATTAACCAAGAAAATCTCATGTTCTGAAAATATCACATCTGTGGGCGAGCTGTTGTGCGCTTCCGGCCCACTGTTATGTAACACAGGGTTAATTTATTTGCATAATAATCAATACCGCCTACATAAAGTTCCTCCGCCCATGACATGCTAATATAGACAAGTGAGCAACGCTTTCAAGATACAACTGCCGGACGACTACTAGATTCTCTAAAAGCATATTATGGAGTAACACACACATCCCCCACAACTGTGATACCCCTGCTATCATATTGATGCCAAAAGGTAAGCAGAGCTACAGTGAGTTTTGCTAAACGCTGCGATTAGCGTTTGCTAACAGCATTAGCTTCTAAATAGACCCTTCCAGCTGACGTCACTGCTTAGCTTCCGCTGCCTCACGAAGGGCAAACAAACGTGGGCTCCAGGTGGAGGAGTAGAACCGTCACTTGCCTTCGGTGCCGGTTGGCGTGGGTTCACTTCTCCGCCTGGGAGACCACGTGTGGCTTACGTGATGTAAGCTTGTGTGAGTGAATTTTAAAAAACAACAAACAAAAACAAAACGGAGGGCCAACATCCTATAGCGGAGCTGCTAGCTACAAAAAATGAGTTTGTTGGAAGGCAAAGTGGAAGCGGAAGCTTAAGGTATGTTGTTTTTGCTTGAAACAGTACGTCTATCACTACTTTCATGGTGTAAATTGTCATCCACTAAATCGTTTGTGTCCGTATATACCTGTCTTGCTGTATATCGACGTTTTCAAGCTATCTTAGCTTGTTAGCTGCTAACAAACAAATTGACGCCCTGCCCTCCACCGCAAGGGGTGCGCTTAAATGTGACGTCACACTAGAAGGGTATATAACTGCACATACAGTTATTTATAATTCTGTGAAGTTGTTGATGCTGCCTGTGTTGGGTGTTATTTGTGGTTTTGCCTTAGCCTAACGAGTCAAAAATGATTCTATGGTTTTTATGGATGATTGTTTTTTTTTTCTCCTACATTCAGGGCCTAGTCCCTGCAAGTAACATGGTATTAGTTGCTCACTTTCATAGGACAGGACTAATTCTGGCGCAACAAGAAATAGGGTGTAAAGTTTTTGTGATCTTTGGGATATTGTGAAAATAACAAAACGGTCATTAAAACACGTGGGAATTGTTTTAAAGTCCCACTAAAGTGAAAACAAATGTCTTCAAATTTTAACACATAACATTGATGTGAAATTGAATGATTTAAAAAAAAAATCAATTAAAAAAAATCAGCTTGTGAAATGAGGCTTTAAAAGTGTGAAAAATCAAGCCCAAGCGCTGACTGCCAACTGTCTGAAATCAAAGATCACTACTGCTAAAATGAATCTCACTCTGTCCAGGATGTTTCTTATGCCTACATGTTTTAGCTGTAAAAATATGTTTGCGTAATGCCACAGGTGGCTGGAATACATCCCATCTCACAGGGCAAAGAAGCCCATATCTAGATGCTAGCTATCATGCAAGATATTTTTTGCTCATCTGTCTTCTCTGTGATGTGCGCACACTCACAGCTGACAATGAGGCACTCTAAAACACCCATGTCATCCCAACGTTCTATTCTAGAAGTCCTATCCAAGCTCAAGTCATACATGCATATATAGTGGCCAACAATGAGGCGCTAAAGCGTCCATGAAGATGTATTTTCTAGCTAGCACATCACATCTCTAATTTGAACAAAGGCGCTCGAGACATTTGAGTGAAACAAGCACTCAAGAGAGACAAAATAAACTCCACTCCTTGTCGGAACTTTGAGTTTTGATTTCGTCTTACTGACACAAATCAAAGCTAATCGCGTCGACCGCACACGTCAGGCTTGCTTCCTAACGTTCTATCCATGACGTACGCTCGCCTTTGAAGCCCTCCGTAGGGGATGATGTTGCCGAGTGTTGAATTTGAGAAGGTTTCAGCGTTTTGGCCCCTTCACACTTCCATCACGACTAATTGGACTGATGACCCGCAGCCGCAACGCGGTCGTTTTGTGGTCGTCATTGGAGACGACTGATTGATTGACTCCAAAAATGAATCCAGTACGTACAAGAGAGAGACGTGGAATGTTTCTCTGGGCCCTGAGGACCACAAGGTTGGAGATCGACTTGACTGCAGACTACAATTCAAGCCCCGTGCCACGGGATGACAGTTCTCTCATTTGCAAACGACAAATTAAGTTGAATTTTACGTTTAAAGTTTTACACTGGCTTCATCACCAAGACTTTTTTTTTTTTTTTTTACTCCCTTGCTTTGATGCAAGCAAGCCCCAAGCTCCCTTAAACATTGCACATTTTGATGTAATGAGGCAGGAAACATGCCAAAGTAAAGACCACTGAAGCACACAACAGCTTTAAGTCCAAACTAGAAACACAAACGTAACTACTGAGGAAACGCCCTGATCCCGTCACGTTTATTTTGCTCTTATTTAACAATGGCAGTAGTCAAGAGGCTTTGTTTAGACTCACTTTGCTTTCTCCCTCATTCAACAAACAAACAAACAAACATAATAATATATTTCACTGAAGACTAAATTTTATTTTTTGATCAAATAAACTACAGCATGATGCATTATTTAATTATTAAAATAAGCTATTTTATGTATTGTATATACCCATTAATTGCTTAAAAAAAATAATAATTTTGTAAAATAATTGGTTAAAAATTCTTTTTAATTACAAATAAAAAAAAAAAACAATTAAAACAGGAAAATGTATATATATATTTTAATTTAAGTAACAGATTTTACATACCGCTGGCATTGGATGGAATCCTTGTACCTCCAAAATCATCACATTGGCCATCAGCTTTGCATTATCAAAGTGAGACCGCCATTTGTAACACTTGAGCTCGGTCAATAATTTGTAAAAACATACGTGGACTGACCATGTGACCAATGGTATTGATGACGAAGTCAAATGTTTGTCTACCCCGGATTGAGGGCTTCATCTTCACACTTTGATGGTTGTCAATCATATGCAGACGGCAGGAGACTGATAATATGTTATGACTCAGCGTCCACAGACGACAAAACAGAATTCACCACATATTCTGGTCTTCTATGGTAAAGCTCAGTTATCCACAAATCTCAATACAACGCTAAGAGTTTAACATCATCACATATGAGCGTGCACTCATAATTCAGAGATAAACGAGCAGACATTTATTCAGTGAAACTGTACTCTGCCAACTCCTGCCCACCAATGTTGACGATGACAGACAGTTTAGAGCAGCAAAGGAAAATTTCCAGCTTCCTAGCGTGCGCCTTGAGATTTGCATGAATCTGGCATCTAGTGGTACAACGTGGTGTTTTTCTTTCCATGTGCTGTTAAACTGCGCTTGAGACGTGGGACAGTGCAGCACTGGCAGCCAGCGGACGAGAGTGTTTTGTGTCCTGGCGTGAAAAAAACAATAAAAAAAAAAAGAGAGAGAGAGAGAGAGAGAAAGAAGGGAAGGAGGAAGGGTGGGCTGATGTCAGATGGGTGCGCTGCCGAAAGCTGACTGAATGTTTGTGGCCCGCGATGCGTTGGCCTGTCCAAAGGCCAAAGTTTTGTTCTTTATTGGCTGCCATTTGCCATTAAATCATAAATCTCTCAAGATTAATTCATTGGAGGCTGCATGTACTGTAGAATGTGGAAATGGACTTCAGCAAACGCTTTGAAGCATTTTACTTTCGCAAAAGGAATGTGAATGAAAAACAAGTATTCGGAGGACACAGAACGCAGAGGAGACAGCATAAAAATGACAACTTGATCTTTGGAGATCGAAGAAACACTTATCTCAGAATATTTTGAGCTTCTTTTGATAGTATAAGTGGAAGTCTACGTTGTAGGTCTTACTTTAAATAACTGTAGATGGCTAACCTGGCAATAGCTACCCCTTCACAGTAATTTCGTCAGGAAAAGGCGGGGCATTCTGTACAATAATTTGAGCTGATTGGACAATGCGACATTCTACACGTTTGTTTTAACCAATTACGGCCATGGGTGAAAATTTCATGTTTGTTCTTGCCGAAGGGGAGAAAAGCACGGACATCTTACCAACTAGAAATGCACAAAGTGCCTCTCGCTATTCAACATTCAACAAGGAAATGGTCTTCCTTGATAAAACACCGATGACCCCTTGGAGATAGCGTTTATAAAACTGTCAGTCTCCTTGACTGGTGTCACCCTTACTGTTATCTTAGCCTTTCAAGGATTAATATACCTTTTCAAGTTTAATGAGATAAGAGACCTGGGGGAGTTCTCCCTGCTGGGTTCAAAGACTGTCCGGGTTTAGGAACTGTTTTCTCTCAGCCACTGATTGACCCGGCCGATACTGAGGAATCTTGAGATGTAACCACGCCATTGAGGGAACAGGGCGGACAAACTTGGCCTCTCATGTCTGTGAGAATCACCATCACTGCGGCTCTGGCGTCGCACTGGTCGCAGGGTTGCCGTCTCTTTGCTTTGATTGCAGGGATCAGGAACTTTTATATGCCTTTACCTCCCTCACACCATCCAGTACAGAGACCATAAAACTAGTCTGCCGCTTTCCAAATGGTTGGACAAGCTGTGCTTGTAAGTGTTGCCTGATTGCACTGCTGGCTAAAATGACATCCCGAGGGCTTGCGAGAAATAAGATTTCTTCCGCCGCTACATGCCAGCAGACCATCAGGAGGTCCGGCTCGGTACTGTTTCTTTTGCCAGTTGTGGGTTGTGACCGTAGACCATTGGGATTAGCCTTATGTAATGTACATAGTGTGGCAAATGATGTGCAACAAAACAACAATAAGGTAAGCTATTTTAGCTAGCTTTTCAAATTTTTCCAAAATAATTTTGAATTTTGTTGACATTAAAACCTCTGACATGATCTCAGTTTCCCCCATAAGTTGACATCCACAGTACTATACCCTGTTGTCTCTTCTTCCAATATAACGACAAAAATATACCATAGTGATTCGTTAGCAAACCTCATGACTGAAATTTAAACAACGGAATTGCCTAATTTTCTACTCAACACATTGTTGCGATAGAATTCAGAAGTAACAATCAGTTGTCTAATTCCTAAGCTAAACTGCAAAGAAAAGACAGTCGGAAGGAGGTCAGGAACTCAATAAAAAGAGCTCAGACTGGCACACAGTGAAGTCTAAAAACTGTACTTTACAGAGCAGACAACATTATAGATTCACATTAACTCAAGTGTTAACCAAGATGTAGCTATGATATATGTATGATGAAATGAAATGAAATGATTCAGTGTTTAAAGACCATCTCGTTTTCGCTTGGGGGAAAAAAAAATGAGGCCCCTAAGACCTAAAAGAAATTCTCAAGCGAGTTAATTGTATGTCACGCTACATGCTAATGGCAGAACCTCTTAGGCAAACATCTGTGTGCCCACTGCCTACATTAGACACATGTTGCTTCAACTCAGTAGCAGGTCTCCAATGCTGGGAAATCAGAGCTTCAAGCTCCATTAATGTTGTCGCCGCCATGTTTGCTCATCTGTCTAGTTTCCAAATTATGTCAAACGAACTGCAATGCCTGATATGCCTGATGGGTGGCCCAGTGCTTAAATTTACTGCAACGTTTTCAGAAAGGTACTCTAAGGAGCAGAACTTGCTCTCAACCTACCGATATGATAAATCTAACGGCTCTAATAGCAAGACTCAAGAGTGTCATAAGGAGAAGTCCCCGAGAAGAGAGAATCATAATAAATGGTAGACTCTTTGGCCAAAATGTGGTTAATACTTGGACAAACATCAGCTGAGTACTATAACGTTAGCATACTGTTACACTCAACCTTTTTTTCTGAAGTCATCATGTTTATACACATTACAGAAAACCCATGCAGGTAAACACCTTAATCTGGCAATGTCGATTAATCGATTGAATAATCGATAGATTAATTGATTCCAAAAGTATTCAATAGTGACAGCACTACTTTTGATAACAGTTGTTTTAAAAACCTTCAAAGACTCAGCATGTAAAAATATTTTGATTGCTAAAACATCAATATCGTAAATGACATTATACTCTTATGAAATCATTGCAACAAAGAATTATCAGGGGACCTTTAGTTTGGAAAGAGGTGCTTCAAAACACAAAGCAGGGGCACATAACCAAAAGAGGGTGAACATAAGATGCTCTGCATTTTATTTATATATTTTTTGCCCTTAGTGTTGGGATGGAGTGCTTATGTAACCTTAACCACACTCAGAAATTTGTAGACATTTCCAAACAGTCGTCAACTATTTGTACATCTTAATATGAATGCTGAGATAGTTTTATTGTTGCCACAAATACATTATCATTGTTCATATCATTATGGAGAATTGTCAATATAACTTTTTGGAAGCACAACAGAACAAGTTACAGCTTTCTAGCGGTACACCATATGATGTATGCATAGTTCAGGCATTGCTTTACTTTGCTATATGCAGTCACAGTGGAATCCAGAGGGACTGTAATAAGTTCAGTTTTTTTGCATTTCTGAAGCCAATATATGCTAAATGTGCCCTTGAGAGTTACTGTATAATCCACACAACCTATAATTAGGAATAAACTATACAATTTCCTGTTTGGGGAAAACAGCAGGGTGACAGCTTAGATCTGCATTGCTACATAACAGTTTTAACCGAGCAACAGCACAGTGGAGGTCCGAGACATGTTGTTGGCCTTCCATCACATGACAACTGTAATATATAAGAATATGTTACCAGACACACATGCCCAAGCGTTGGTTAATCTGACAAATCATCTGCAATACACTCCCGAATGGCAACACATTGTGGTGAACTCAGGTCAACAACAGATCAATCCTGTTACTGCACGTCACCTCGTATGGCCTTGTGTTAATGTGCCATGACCAGAACAAGGCTGCTTTTGTGCCAGGAGTGGAAGCGGGAACTTGTCACACAAATTTAGCCAGCCTGCTTTAATTTGTGTGATTTCCTCTCAATGATCTTTGTCGTAAACCTCCAGTGCTTGAGTGGGCTAGTAGGCAATACTGCTGCAGGACTCCCCCTACAGTTGGAAAGTGGAATAGACTTTCAAACCACTGTTTTAATTTAAATGAGTACTGTAATGTATAAGGATAAGCGGTATAGAAAATTACAACAGATATTTGAACATTTTCAAGTGTATTCTAAGACCTCCTTGATAGTCAATAGAGCTAAATAAATTGGTAGCAGATTTTCAAGGCACACCCATTGTGACAGCACAGCGATTGGTTAGCAAATTAGAAAAGTATTTTATTTTGTCATTAGAAAATAGTATCTTGCTATGTGGGATTGTAGGAGGGGTCTAAGAGGAAAATCACTGAAATCCGGCCATGACTTTCAAGTAGGGGTGCACCGATCACACTTTTTTGACCGATCACCGATCTTTAAAACTGTCTGACCTGCCGATCTCGATTTTTGCCGATCCCGATTTATTTATTTTTTTTCCTCAAAACCAAGAGCATACACCTTAAATGTTCCTTTTTTTTATTGGAAAACACTGAGCAATACCTGTCAAACAAGGTAAAACATGTTTAAAACACATTTAGTAGTTCTCTCAAATATAATTGAAATAAAAAATAATAAAATAAAACTTGTGGAATAGGTTATAGCAAAGACCAGTTTTGAGAGTTTTCAAAAAAAAAAAGTGCACGGCAGTATCAGTAAAGCTTCCTTCCTGAGTATTTTTTCCTTGTAGTGCAAAACGAATAAATGTCTAAATGCAGATGTGTCACAATCTAGATGTAAAATATCCATCCAAAAATATATTGCACCAACTTATAGGATCAAAACCTCCTAAAGTAAAACATTTACAAAAAAACAAGAAAAAAAAGTGCAGCATGCACAACATTTTCAAAGTCAACAAGTTGTCACAACAACACAACTCCAGTCACTTCTGCATTAATGGAAGGTTTTTCTTGATGAACAAAAGCATCTCTGCTTTATCACCAGACAAACGACTTCTTTTTTCATCGACGACATGACCAGCTAAGCTAAACAGGCGCTCGCTTTCAATGCTTGTGCATCTGGCAGAAAGATAGGCTCGGGCAAGTGCCGCAAGTTCAGGGAAACGATTTTCATTGAGCTTCCAGAAGGGTCCTCCACGACCGAAAAAGGCTGGTCATCTAATGCCTTTGCTCCTTTCGCTGCTCATAAGCGCCAACAGCGGTCCCTGGTCTGGCTCCTTGCTCGCGCTAGCTTTAGCTAAGTTAGCCTTAGCTTGGTTGCTAACTTCAAACGCCGCATACTCAGCAGTGTGGTGGGTCCTTAAATGACGAATGAGGTTTGTTGTATTGAATGCCTTGCGTGCAGTCCCACCACGACTTATTTCGACGTTGCACGAATTACAAATTGCGATCCTGGGCTCCTTTACTTTTATCGTGAAATACTGCCAAACTGTCGACATACTGTTGCTGCTGTTTGTATTGCAGCGCACACAAGTGCGCATTTGCACACGTGACCTTGTGGGCGGGCTTATGTCTCAGCAGAAGAGGGCAATGGTTAACTTTTTCGTACTTTTACGCGAGAGAGATGTGATCGGTAGACAAGATCGAATTTATTTTGAGGGATCGATCGATCACCGATCGCCCAAAATTACGAAAATTGAGGCCGATCGATCGGTCGGCCGATCGATCGGTGCACCCTTACTTTCAAGTTATGGCTTGTTCCAGTCTGAAATTGTCCACTTTCCCCTTTCGAGTTCAGAATATCATGTTCACAGGTAACACTGTGTTGTACCTGCTGTTCTTTAACACGCTCTAGTGTCGGTCAACAATATCCAGAGCGGTTGATGAGTGACGGCTGCTCCGCTTCTCCAGTGCCGCATTTGGGCCGACTTGAAAGAGCGCCTGGAGAATGGAGCAGGTCTGCTTTCCATAAAGATGTGGTGTCCTGAGCGGCAGCTCCACTTCATAATCATAAATTGTCCGCTTGGAAGTCAGAGGGGCGCATCCATCCCACTATACCAAAGACAGTTTTCATATCAAGACAGTTTATTGTCACAATAAAAAGAAGAGAGAAAAAAAAGTGAGGTCATCGCTTCAAAAAGCATTGTCTTCCTATTATGGACAATTCAAGTATTACTCATAGCTGCATGTTATTAGAAAAAGTCTGAATGTGAGGATGACTGCTGCAGCGCCTTCATCTTCCTGCTGCAGGCTTTGGACAACTTTAGGGTCCATAGTCTCTCCCTGGCGGGTGCTTCGGGCGGCTCCAGCCCGTGCGTGTAATGCCGTTTGTGATGAGAATTCTAAACAGGGAACAGCAGTGAGGCATGACAGGAATGTGTTGCTATTGGACGCAATACCATGCAAGAAAAAGACCAAGAGAAAAAACAGGAGAGACTTGTGTCCTGAAGGAGGAAGACTAATGTTATTATACGTAGGCTGTCACTCGGTTGGACCTGGACCTCACCAATTCCTTCCCTGCTGGTCTGGCCCCAGTCCCCCTCCCTCCCAATCCTCCTTGTCCTGTTTGCTCAGGTGGACACTGGAGTGACACAACCCATGTGGGCTGTAATTTGTGGCTCTACTCACCTCATAGTACAGCGGGAAACAAGCGAGATGCGTACAAATTACTACAATGGAGGGAAACAAAGGTCTATTGTACTTCTTATTATTACTACTTTAACATTATTACTATTTTCCTCTCTAGAAAGATGAGTAAGTTAGATTTTAGATGAATGTTTCCCCGTGGATTTTGTTTTATGAGACCAAGTAACATCAGAACCATATTAGCGATTTTGCTGGCGAAAACGGCAAATTTGAGTAAGCCTAAAGTGTTTAGTAGGAAGGGCAACTGTGTCAGGCTGTCAACAGCAAAGTGTGCAGTCATTTTTGTCTGTTGAAAAGTAATCCGATGGCTCTCGCCAGCCTTTATGGGCACTTGTTTAGCAGCTAGCTGCTAGCCACTAATGCTGCTCGTCGCTAACGCTGGAGCTGCTGCTAAATGCTGGCAACAGGTCGTGTATAATACAATGTCAGTGCAATTAAGTACTTTTTTAAATGTCCTTGGTGAACGAACTTGAGTTCCTGACGATGTGTTAGTGACGAATCAAGTCAGCGCAATACACACAGCACGCAACACGACAACTTCATGTTTTTTTTGTTGTTGTTTTTTTTGAAACGAGACACATGACACAAATTACACTATATTAACATAAACACTTACCCTATAGGCCTACTGGTGCATGTGCGATCAAGGCTACTTATTAGACAGAACTCTGTCGCAAAGTGGTTCTTCCATGTCACATGGTAGTTTTCAATAACGACAGTAGTTCTGTTATGTGTCATTTTTATTTATTCATCTTTATTATAGAACAAGCACTAGCGAATAGAGCCATTTCCAGTCAAGTAGGTACAATCTAGTGGGGATGGAATTGGAGGAGCGCAGTGCAGGGGGCCTGCGGTGAGGTGGAAATCAAAACTCAGACCCACGTTCATTTTGGATGGACAGGAGCTCAAACCCTGAAGGTCAAATTAGGGGAGGGAGTAAAATGGAGGGAAAATTCTAACGCACATAAGTGAGTGGAATGAGTAGCATAAACAGAAGAACAAACAAGTGGAAGGAAGAGGTTAGCGAGACGAGGAAAAGTCAGACCACCCATTTGGAAAACGAGAGGCGGTAGTTTGTGGAAGGCGTCTTAGTTTATGAGCATTGAAGGATCCTTCAGACAGGGGCTGTTTATAGTTTATTCTATCATGCCACACAGTCTCAGGCCCTCTGTCAGCAGGCTCATTGTGAAAAGACTAATTACAGCGTAAACACAACATTAAAGTCAGAAGGCCACTCCATTCCACTTCACTATTTACCTTTTCCTCCAAACAATCCTGACATCCATTTCCAGATTAATTCTGTCCACAGAAACCCATTCCCCTTTATGTTTGTGTTTGAAAGCTGGCATACGCTTAATGCAGAATTTGATGGATGCCCTTTTCAACACAGAAAACGAAAAACTAAATTCAGTTTGAACGACTGTTGCGATGCTCCCACCTGGGTCAATGTCACGCAATCTAAATCTGAGCATAAGCACTTTTGTCATAGTACAAAAGGACTCAGAAAAGTTGCCATAATATTCACCAGCTACGGTTCATTACATACCTTGATAGTGTGACAATGTGAGCATTAAAAAAAAATGCCTATTTTAGTAAAATAAAATAAAGTTAACCGGGAAACTGTGCTTCATTATCGCACGTATGGCTCGCAAGGAGCGGTCACTCAGTGTCAGTCACCTGCATGGAGCCTAATGACTTCCACATGGAGCCCAAGGGCCAGGAAGAGAATGCTTTTAAGGCAGCCTCAGAGTTATGGCCTTCCACATCTTTTAGCATGTAAAATAAACAAAGCAACTGCTACTGAGCGCAAGTGTATGTATGAGATGTAAGAAACTCTTTAGATTGCATTTGATCACAGTTACGAAGCAATCAAATGAACCTGTCACTTTGACTCAGGACCACATCAGTTTATGTAAGAATGCCGTTTGCAAGTAAAATACAGCAAATTGCGTTTATAAATGTAAACTGATACTTTTTAATATGAGCATGTTGTAAGTTTAAAAAAAAAAAAAAAAAAAAAAAAAAAAAAAAGGTCAAATACTGTACAATCCATTCCAGGTTCCTGGGCATCTGTTCGATCAAATCATCTTTCCCCATTGAAATTAATGGATACACCATTAAACCGTTCTACAAAAAATAAAAAATTCTAATGTGTTTTTATAGAGAATAACAGCATTCTTCAGTGGTGTACTAAATAAAAGAAAAATACAGAATAATATAAAATAGATTGTAATGAATTAAAGATTTTGTGTATCATGGCAAGGCAGCTTTTTTTTATATACTGTACTGCAATTCATAAACAAGGTAACTCAATGTGTTTGATAAACCGTTTCCTTGTTGAATGTTGAACAGCGAGGGGCGCTTCGTGCATTTCTAGCTGGTAAGATGTTCGTGCTTTTCCCCCCTCCGGCAAGAACGAGCACGAAATTTTCACCCATGGCCGTGATTGGTTAAAACAAACCTGTAGAACGATGCATTGTCCAATCATCTCGAATTATTGTGCACAATAATTACATGGCCTTACAAAACCCGAATATTGCCAGTATTCAGGTTTTAAAAGGGTTAGTGCCTGGATGTAAACGTAGTCAGCGTTTATGTGAATGGCTTCAGTATAGCGGATAAAAGTTGCGTGTGCTGAGTGCTTCCTACGCTGACACCTGAGGAGTGTTGATGTTCAGGCTGGACCCGTGTAGCCGGCAGCTGCCTGGGAGGTGTAATAGGTTGTCTTACAAAGCACAGACAGGAAATGAACCTTGCTATCTTGCATGAACCAGCTACATCTGGACTCAATTATTCATCGTGGTTGTTTTTGGCTGTTGATAAATGATTTAGTGACACCGCCAACACCATTCCACCATCCCCAATATGACATTCATGCTCAAAGAAGAGAAGAACCACCAAAGACTGCCTTGGGATGCTTATTAACCTAAAAGCAGGTTAATGCAATGTTATTTAAAAGTTGCATGATTGTATTGTCATTGTGTGAAAATCATGTGTAATTTCATACTTGTATGAGCACATTATCCTTATCTTGATCTGGTGTTAAAGCTGATTACAGGTTTTGTTTTTTGTTTTTTGTATGTTGCGCTTGTGGGCAGGGTGTGGAGCGAAAACACTCAAATATCTTTCCAGTCCAAATCAAACAAGGACTTCTCTGGTGCGACCACAGGAGAACGTTAAATAGCTCCTCTGAGGTTATGAACTGTTGACGGTTAATAAGTCATAAAATTTCCCCTTTAAGAGGATCCGAGATTCCATCTGTAGGGCACCCAGTACAAAGAACCGGAAAATAAATATCTCACTGTGGAAGTGGACTGGAATCTCTCAATGGCTGCTCGTGGAGAGTCTCCCAAGCATGTCCCTCAAGATTTCCTGCTTTCTGGAAGCGTGGACAAAATCCACCACCACTCTGACTCATTTTTCCTGAAAGTACTTTTTTTGTGGGAGGGGCAGGGGGGCGAGTGGAGTTTGGAGCCTTGAGAGTCGACATTGCAAACCCTGCAGTCAAGTGATCTTCGTGATTACACCTCATATTATTGTACTTGTCATCTATTTTCTTTGGCTCCGGGGTTGGTTGCCAGGGTAACGGGCGCACAGCGGGCGATGTGCTGACCCCTGCTGTCCTCTGCATTTCCCAGCTTGGCGTTGATGAAGGGAAGTCGAGCCCCGTGATCCCTAACCCTTGATGAGGAGCCTTCTCAATTTCAGGCTCCGGGTCCTGGGCCTCATGTCCCTCTCTGCTTATTTACCTCCACTCCCCTCCCCACCCCCGACTCTCATCCAACCAGCCAGAGCATCGTCCCCCGAGCAATCTGCTCTAGTCTGAGCCTAAACTGTGGCAGTGTATCTTACCTGATTGCCAAAATTGTATCTTCTGCTCTGCCTCTACTGTCAAAGTCACTTGACATTTTGAACATTTCCAGATGAGAAGATGATTCATCTACTTTGAGTCAGCAACAGCAGGCAGTCAGATAGCAGTCAAGATATTTTCTTGGATCAACAATTTCAATGGTACGTAAAGTTGGAATAGATCACAGTGAACCACTGCTCCATCGCAGTTTATTGTTCACATCCCGCCCCTTCAGTGTAGTACCACATTGTGCCACACCATTATTGGGAGTAATGTAGCACAATTAAGAGCAAGAAAAAGAGCGATGCTGCTCTATATGCGCTAAAGTAGTAGTGGTTTGAAACTTTACTAGAGCTGTGTACGAATCAGTGGTGACTCAAATTGAGTCGCGAATTGGCAGTTGAAAACGCCGAATCAGTCTTTTCCCATTCAAGTCAGAACATGTCATAACATATTGTTATCAGAGAGCAATGTTTGGATGTCACGTCTCCCTATGACGTATCTACGTGAGGGAGTGGACATGTGTGAAAGCTGCATACGTGTTTCATTTTGAACTAGTTATGGCAGTTAGCATGTTTTTTTTTTGGGCCCGCTAACACCTGAATATGGTACCTACATGCCTCGGCTGTGGCTAACGCTGTCCTAGCAACGGCTAACACCATGCTAGCAATAAACGAAAGGGAGTTTCAAAACTTGAACGCCGGATCTAACAGAGGAACTAGCTTAGCGTTAGCTAGGATAAGACTAGTAGTAGCAACTCAGAGGGATTTAAAATGGGATTATGGAGGTTAAAATAAATTATTTTTAACAAAAAAGGCTAACCTTTCCGTGTGTTGATACGCTGCATCATCGTGCTGGCTTTGTAAACATATGAGCAAGATAAACAAACTGCTATGTAAGTGCACTCCATTTACCATTTTGATAAAATTGGATTTTCCATTTATTGGACTATGACGTGTTTTTAAGTAAAAGTATCGTACATTGATAAACCCATTTGATTTGATTTGGTCATTTGATGGCTAATGTCGATATGAAGAGCAAATGCGTATTTTTCGTGCGAGTATGAGCGCTAATAATTTGCTAACATTTGTGGTAATTCATGCTAGCCGGTCGCTTGGAATTTTACATTATATGCTAGCATTATGCTATTAGACTTTATTGAAATGGAATTGGTTGGCTTGGTTGAAGAGTTGTTTGTTTTTAATTTGACTTACACGTGACTCCCATTCTAGTTAAAAATCTTTCTCTCTCTCGTGAATGACTTTGTCATTTAAATGGAAATGTATTTTTGCATCCATAATAGGACCCATTTTTACATGTTTGCATTAGCTGGCTCCAAAACACCATAGCACAATACAATCCAAAAGTGCAGACAAAGCTTTTGAGCCATTCCAGTTAATAATTATGGCCCCCAAATGTTTTTTTGCATTGTAAAGTTTTTTGCATTGCAACTGCAGTGTTGACAGGTACCAGTGGCACGCACTGTGCACTGATAAAGAACAGCGTCAAGAAACCCGACACACGTGCAGACACGCTCATGCAGCTTCGACTGTGAGCAAAACTAACAACAATGGCCCAAATTCTCTTAAAATAGTCAACATCCCAGAATATCCACAGCAGCCATGTTATGCTTTTAGTGTCCTGTGGGGTTGAAAGAAGAAAATCTATTCACAAAAGCATGAAAATATTTGATCACTAGCAGCAGGGACACGAGCGTTTGAAGGACCCCATCTACAGGCCTCCGGCTGGCTGCGGGCCTTCTTAAACTGCAAAGAGCCCGTTGGTCCGCCTGCCAACCTTTGGGGCAGCAGTGAGATGAAACAGATAAGATAATTGTCTCTAATGAAATCCAGAACCCTGGGTCTGTCTGGACCAGAACTCTAGCATGGTCGCTTTTCTCCCTCGTCAGTCTTTTTTTGGAAGGGGCTCCTCCATATTGATCTTGAATTTAAAGTGAGGCCGTGGAAGTCTGCCGCTAATTCAAACCAGAACTGGTGTACTGGCCCGGCAGGAGTTTTGATAGCGTTTGAAGTTCTCTGAGCGATCGTGGCACCATCAGCTTGCTGGACCCTGTCGCCATGACAACCCTAATTATCGTCCTTTACGGCCTCGTTTTTACACAGGAAGGGAGCCATTATGTTCTTTGGGGATTTGCATCTCTCTGGGCCAAGTGTCAAAGGTCAGAGAAACGCACTAAAACAACATACAGTATGAATACCGCTCTGCAGACGAATGATGAATACTTTTGGTACAAATTAGTTTTGTTTCTGGATCTGCTTGCTTAAGTTAACAGTCAACAACTTTTGCTGGTGTTTCACTCTTTGTGTCAAGGTTAAAAGCAAATAACCTCAGTGATGTATTGCTACTTTTCATGTGAACTTACAGGCCAAAATGAGACTTTTAATTCCATTGACCCCCCACGAAATACCCTCCACCAACGTCAGAGTGATACTTAAATTTTGTCCACATAAAAGCAATCCAATGACAATACATTAATCATTCTCTTAACGTGATAATACGCTTGTAACACAAAATAAACACATTTTCTGTTTTCCCTGAAGGGCTTCCAATAGAGTTGAGACGTAGACTGTGGAAAATTAATGCACCATGTGTATTTCTTCGCTTTTGGATGATGTAGGCTGTTTCAAAAACAGCAGAACACTATTCAGACGCTTTTGCGCTGACATTTTTTTCTTTTTTTAGGTTAAAAAAGGGGACTCGTTTTTTCCTCTTGCTTGCCTCTGCCCATAAAATAATAAACACTAATTCTATTAATTAAATAATCAACAAGCTTTTGATATTTAGGATATTCAATTTGGGAATGATAAAACAAAATAAATCTACACCAATCATTCATGCATACTTCATGCATGAGTTTTAGGTCAATTCCCAACTTGACAAATTGATTGGATGTTTGGACAAAGTGAAAACAAATCTCTGCTGTTTCTCTGCCTGTGATCTCTTGTGTATCAAATTCATCTCGTCAAATCTCAGAAAAAAAGAACTATCTTGTTACACGTTTAAAAAGGACTAAATGCATGCTATGAGCCACAACATTGGGTACACTTGCTGAATCTTGGGTCAATCACAAGTAAAAAAAACAAAAACAAAAAAACAAAAAAAATTGTAACCACAAAATTGTTGATTCATTATATTGTGCAGCTGTAGCAACAGTTCTGTCTTTGCATAGATATTCGTGGGGGTTAGAAACTGGGCACCGTTGTAACTAGCGAAAGGTTGGTTACGTGACCAAACACAAATGATGAGCTGTGACATTTGCAATGCGAGCCCGAAGGCAGTTTGACATCGATTTGAGTTGACAGCTGAAGGTGGTATTTGCCACAAAAGGAATTGATTAGCAAGAAAACACAATATTAGCCAAAAAGTGTGTTTAGACTAGTCAGGGCACATAAAATATGTTGAATTGAAAATCTATGTGTTTAGTTCCACTTTAAGATGCTAATTTTAGGACTTGGTTCTTGCTTTACTAAAATTTATGAGCGATTCAAGTTGACTTTGACTTGCTATTAATGATCCTTGACTAAGACTTGGACGTCGTGAATTGACAAGCCTTGCCTGTTTACTAGAGGTGTGCAAAATTTCCGATTCTTAGATTATTCACGATTCGGCCGTGGAACAATCGAGAACGATTCACAAACGTCCAAATTCCGATTATATAAATATGCCAAGGGAAGCGAAACTAAAGTGAACCGGAGCGAAAAGTACGCGGAACTGAAACGCAGTAGCGCGCGCGGTCTTCGGGACGCTTAATGGAACGGACCGAGAGTACACATCCACAACTCACGCCTCGACATTCAAAACAACAACAAGCATGGCTGAGCTGACCAACCCACCTCTTCGTCAGATCAGACCTGCTCCGAAAAGGCAAACAACTTCAGGCGGAAGTATCAGCTAGCTGGCTGCAGTGCGTCGGTTAGCGTTCTACAGGGCGCCGCGCAGTGATACGAACGAACGAACAGAAAAGTAGTGGCTGGCGGTAATGGCGTCTGACTTTATTCAGAAAAGAGTATTGTGGTGGAAATGTATCACGCTTTTGAAAACAAATAGTTTTTTTTTTAGAAGAAAAACGCTTTATTTCCGAGACCCCAGCCAGCTTGCTGGACTATTTTCTTTTTTTATTTTCCTCTCGTCCAACGTCGAACATGAACGCGTGTCACCGAACGCTGTCAGAAAGAAGTCAGTGCTGATCGCACACACGGGAGGTGAGGATCAAATTGAGATTCATGTTAAAAAAGCCGAACGATCCCTTTAATGTTTACACGTTCATGTTTACACAAGTTAAAAAGCAGAAAAGCACTTGAGGGGTTTTTTTTTTTGTACCTCTGAGAAACTTTAATGTTTACATGTTCATCTTTACACAACTTAAAAAGCAGGAAAGCACTTTTTTTTTTTTTTTAGGCATTTGTATTGAAGTAGTAGTTCACATTGTCTTTCATTTATATCTCAGTGCACTTTTGAGTGGATAAAAATAATATATTTTTGCTCAATGCTATGTTTTATTCTGTTGAAGACTGAATATACTTAAAAGCTGTTGTTACAGAATGAGGACTTTATTTTATTTACTGTTTTGAACTGTTAACTTGATACTGAAATAGTAGTTTATGTAGGCCTGAGAGGACTTTTGTACTATTTTTGTAACTAATGTACGAAACATTAAAAGCACCAAAATACATTGTTTTTTTTCTGCTGCCTGGGGGGAAATCAATAATCGTTTTATAATCGAATCGTAGCCTCTGAATCGTAATCGCAATCGAATCGTGAGGTGCCCCAAGATTCCCACCTCTACTGTTTACATTTGGGATTGTTTACAAGAAAGCGTGCCATTTGTTCATTTGTTTTTGTGCAAAGTTATTTTGTGAAGTACGTTTATACCATGCTATCATATAGAGTGGAGAGGCCACCTCATGACGGAAATATCATGGGGGGGGGAAATCAAGGATTATTACATTCCTGTTCAACAAACATAAAACAATGTGGTTGTGAATGTGTTGGTATAGCTAACACAAGACCACATAAGTGTGTGCTAGTGGCTAATGTGTGAATATATGACTGAATATATGATTTGTTTAACCCAAGTAATGATTTGACTTGCTTGAAGTTTAGTGGGGACATGACCCGCCTTGCTTGACTTTTGTCACAGTAGCTTGCTGAAACTGAACTTACTTGAAAGTTGAAGGTTGAGACTTGAGACGTGCTTACGACTTACACGTACGTGACTTCCTCAATTGCTTCAAGGAATGTTCAAACCAGGACCAGTGATGTTAGTACTGCAGTTACCAATACCAGCAGGCTGGTTTTCCAGATGAATGGGGAGTACGCTCCTAAGAAAGCAGTTGGGGTGCCCTGTGATAAATTAGGAGGCAGACAGTATTGAAGCTCAGAAATGATTTGTTTAGGTTCTGTGCTTTTACAACCTCACTGGTAGTTGGGTCAACGTTTAAAGGCTAAAAGCTTCCCTGTTCGATGCTCAATTTGGGTGGT
Source organism: Festucalex cinctus (assembly GCF_051991245.1). Taxonomy (NCBI): domain Eukaryota; kingdom Metazoa; phylum Chordata; class Actinopteri; order Syngnathiformes; family Syngnathidae; genus Festucalex; species Festucalex cinctus. Next base: position 12,863,227 of record NC_135417.1, read on the forward strand.
AGATGAGGCCAATAAACGAGGGTGTTTGAGTCCATTTGAGTTACGTTATGTTCCATTTTTCAAGACTGAGTTTTGACAACTTAAAGCCAAGCCAAGTGTTTCTGTGGCCAAACTTAACCGGAATGACGCATTAGAAATCACTTTCAATTAATCTCAACATCAGTTTTCTGGTGCCTGTGAATTTAATCAAAGGAACAATGAAAATAATAATTACACCACATTCATCATCTCACTGTGACTCCAGGTGGGCATTGTGGCCTCACAATTATTCCGCAATATATTGAGGACATTTTATGATCATTATAGTTTATCGTTTTTTGTAGAAGTTACACATTTTCTCTCTTTCAGACTCCTCCAGGAAAGGAACCATTTTGTACACAATATCCTGCAGTTGTCTGTCGGGCCTAATATTGTAAAGGGGCTGCAGTATTTATTCCATATGATCGTCATGCTATGGTAAATTATAAATGAAAGCAAACCTTAACAGGTGTCTGTGCACCCTTCTCTCTTCATTACACAACAAATTCCAAAGCTCACAGTACACTTGCTCATGCAAAAGTAGGCACAACACAGATGTGTCATATCATGAAGTGTCCCACCCTTTGTGAATACAACCCACATGAGTGCGGAGAAAGGGGGATATTCACTAAGAATGCGCTGCGTCCGGTAATAGTGCGAAATATTGCACCGCAACTGCACCCACATTCTGTGCCCAGTTACCCACCTATTTACTAAGGATATTGCTCAAATCATATATCGCCGCAAACACGCCCACAAAACTGACAGCTTGGAGCAAATTTGCACCTGATTTACCACACATGGCAATGGATTTGCACCAAGAACATGGTTGTTATAGTAACAGTTGCGAGAAAGATGACATTATCAGAAAGCGAGGTTGGACCGAGAGGAAGCGTTTAGAGCGCCATTAAGCTGTACAGAGCAGAGAGGACCACAACGACGTCATTCATACATAAAGTACAAATTATTGGTGCGATCGTTCTTTAAAAATATTATTTTCAGAGGCTGGCGTGGGCGTACAGTATGCATCTGGCACGTAAGAATGATTGTAAAATGCCTCCCCGCCATTGCTGATCAGCCCCGGTTACGTTGTGTCCTAAGCCAACATAGAAAAATCTCTCTATCTCTATCTATCTATCTATCTATCTCTCTCTCTCTCTCTCTCTTTATCTCTTTATCTCTTTATCTCTCTCTCTCTCTATCTCTCTTATCTCTATCTCTCCTCTCTGCCTTGCATGTTGTGCTGCAAATGGCATGCACTGCCGGGATCGAGGTTGCGTCAGGTTAATACATGCTTTCCATAAACGTTATTTGCGTCACGCAAACTGTGGCTATTTTTGCTGGCGTTAGTTAATTAGACGCTGCATATCAATGAGTCTCATTTGCATTGGGGTGGGCATATTTTGCATCAAATGTTTGCAAATTACCTAATTTATATACGCGCAAATAACACCGGCGCACCGTGGCACAATCTGGTTGGCCGCGCACTTAGTGATGGGTTTCCCCATCTGCGCGTGTTTGGTGAATTAGGCGGTCCCGGATTGCTCCATTTTTACCGGTTAGCTCCGTGCAAAGGCGATGCAAACCTTTAGTGAATATACCCCATATTGTGGACTTTCATTTTATACTGTTTCCACTATTGTATTCTTTTTTTGTCCCTTTACTACATACATCAATTTAAAATCGCCACATGCTGTGTACATAGGTAAAGAATGTAAAAATACAAACAAAAAAAACCAAAGAAACGTTTTTAAATTGAACCTGATGGACAAGCCATTGCCAGTTTGTGAGTTGTAACTATGGATTATTTTGATGTCAGTATGTGAAAGAATTGAAAATCCCCTACAAAAAAACCCCAACTGCTTTTAAGCGTGTTCTCATGCAAGTGCACTGTCAATAATTTCCTTTTGTTTTGGTGGTGTTTTCAGTCTTTAATAATGATTTTCAAGATTGTAAAGTCATTAAGTGGCTTATCAAGTGCGTCCGGGTGGGTCAGTGTTGCTCTCTCAGGGGTCAGACAACATTCCGAATCAAAGAGAGTGGAGGCAGAGGTTCACCAAACACGCGTCTCTCCCAATGCCCTCATGTCAAACTATCTGCCAAACACAAGTCACCCTCTTTGAACTTGATTTACCACTAAGGTTGTCTTCTACGTCGAGGCTAAGCGGAGTACGCGGATGACAAGGAGATAAGAAGGGATTTATGTCCTCTTGCAGTTGCCTGTAGTGTTCAGCAAAATGCGCAGTCAGACGGTTTGGGAGATTTTATTGGATATTGCTATATTTGAATGTACAGAATATTTACATTATACAGCAGTTTAGTGACATATACAGTACATGTAATGTTAGAGAACATAGCATACATCAATGCAACAAACAGGAGTCAAAAAGTCATTTGATAAAAAGTTGTGCCAGCTTGATGATGAAAACAATTTCAGTCTAATTCCGTTTTAGAGACATTCAGTGTAAAAACAAAACGGTAACGTTACATTTTCGTATGAAATCCAGAAATGTTGTTGTGAATGGGCCGTGATTCTTGACGTCCGAGTTGTTCTGATATGAGTGGGATGTTGTCGCCATGATGCCCCAGCTGAAAGGTCAAAAAGAACAAATTTCTTCAGTGATACATTACAACCCAGCAACACCACACAACAAACACGAGACTTGTTATTACGTTTCACCACAGTAAACAATGGAAACATGATTGATGAAGTCGGTTTTCATTGCGGAATGTTGGATTATGTCCTCATGCTGTCTGGGCCAGCTCCGTGTATCTACAGTGCCCTGGGATATGTAATATTTGACACCATATAAACCACATTGATTTTGATAAACACAACAGCAGACTGCCGACTTCATTGCATGTTTACATCATACATACATAAGGTAGACTTTGTCTTCTCAGAGTATAAAGTTGCAAACTAAATATTTGTGAAATTACACACTTGTTTATTTTTGCCTAGTTTGAGTGATTATAGCACATTAAGCCATTATATGAGCACAGAGTTCTGAGTCCAGACTTTTTGATATTTATCTCTTTCCGTGAAAGGGGGGGGGGGGGGCTTTAAAATGCGGATCAGAACAACCTATTGACAATTTCCATCCAGTTTGTCTAGTGGAACTTTAAATTTGAATGATCATGAAATCACAAAATATACAATTTGAACAATGGTTTCACACACCCACACGCACGCACAAAAAAGGCCTCTATCGGTGGCGGTTCTAGACCAGTTTTACACGGGGTTGTGTCTGTGACCAGGAGTTCAAACGTAAATGTTATACCATTAAATAATTTTCCAGGTATCAAATTAAGGGAGCTTGCACCACTTGCTCACCCCGAGAACCGCCACTGCTTCGCAGTCACACCAAAAGCAAACATGATAAATGAACTGATGATTAGAGTGATGTGGGAAATCATCCTTTTCAGTATACTATTATTTTATTATTAACAATGTTTTACTTCTTTTTACTCCTTTGTGACAGTTAGGAATGACAAAAAGTGTGAGTGTCCTTCAGAATCCTGCCATCAAAGTCGACTCATAGTTTTCATATTTTAGTTTTATTTTGTTCTGTTATGGTGGTTAACCTGTTAATAACTATAGCAACAACTACTGCAACAGAATTAATGATTCCGTCTCCATTATTTCCTATGGGGAAAAGTGTTTCTCAATCCAAACAGGAGGTGGACCAGTGTCGCGTAACTGATTGCGTTCACCCGCAGAGGTTCCACTGTATTTAGATTTTAATACCACATTTTTTTTTCTTTCTTTCAAAAGGCAAGGAAACTCGCATGTCGTGCGCTTTCCCCTCGAATGTATTGACATAAGCGCCCTCGAACAGGGTGTTGATGGTCAATTTGACTTGCCCCGCTTCCACAAAAGGATCCTCCCTTCCTGGAATCCACTTCAACGGGAGAAGAAGAGTGTTTGAAACGGTGTAGGAGCAACAGGGGGATCTTTGTAAGTGGAGGTAATGACACATTAATTATCAGTGTGAGCCCCTCTATTGGTGGGCCACCAGGTTAATGAAGGCAAATGGGATTAATACCCCGCCGGGGAATGGAGCGCCCTCGGGGACGGGATCAGGAACTGGCTGTATCTGTAATCCCCCCCCAAGGCAATGCAGCGTTCTCTCTGTACTGCAGTAAAAGGACAAATTGTCTTCTGCATGCATTTACTCTCAAGAGGATGTAGGATATCACACATCAGCACATTACATATTGCGCTGATTTTTAAAAGCGCAAATGCAGCTAAAACACATCATCCTTGTTATATTTTCATTTAATAAAATATATATAGTTAAACTCAGTATTAATGTTTTGGTCTTTCTTTCTCATTAATGCTCGCATTTGAGTAGCAATCAGATAATTAAGTCAGCATTTTTTATTTTTTTTGTGTAATCCTCCAATGTCATTCTTCTATTTTTTTTTTTTTTTTTTGGTATTTTGCTTGATTAGCGCAGACGGAATAGGACCTTTTACACTATTGTGTGCCATAGCGGGATGGAACGCAGCCAACTCCCAGCCAATATGAAGCGGCTCCCCTTGTGCCCATTAAAATCAGGGCGGTGGAAACAGAAATTAAAGAATTGGGGTCCATGCATGAGATTGAGAAGTGTTTATTTATATTTACACTAGTGGTTAACTTATTTATTTGTTTAAAAAAATAATCTCAGTTGATAATATATCCGTTTTATGATGGCTGTCATTTCCTATGGGAAAATGTGTCGACTTGTCTCCCAGAATGGATTGTTTTAACCATAAAGATTTCACTCTGTATAATTATATTGCACAAGTTTAAATGCTATACTATAGATACTGTATATAAACATATACTTTACATAAATATCATCTTGATTAACATAAACAGGAATGTTTGAAATGGTTTGATCTGATGTTGAAACTTCCTCGAGGGCCCCTCTATTTATGGGCAAACGACGACCACAAATAATCATCGCCTTTGAGCCACCAAAATCTGATTTTATCATCTGCAAAGTTTTGCGGGGCCTTTGTGTACGCTCACGCCGCCTTCTGATTGCCTGTTTATTATTCCAGCTTTTCCACTGAGCCAATGGGGATGGAGCCAATTCCAGGAGGTGCCAAGCCTTTCCCCAGCCATTTCCTGTCCGTGACATCATTGTGTACTCCTCCTCAACACACTGATTTGTGTCTTGTCTGCAGCCTGGGTGGCACAACGTCACGCGCCGCCCGAGCTGGAGCAGGTTTTCACCGGGACCCTTCAGAAAGGTATCAAAGGATGCAATCAGGTTGCGCGCCTGAGTCATGGCGTCATTCATCTCCACTAGGGAGACTTTGGCTATGAGGAAAAGCTGACCTTCCGCGCCGGCAAATTATGACCTGAAATCTGCCATTTTCCAAACGAAACACGCTTTACGTCCGCGCAAGCCTTGAAGCTGATTTATAAAAGCAAACACACTTTTTAACGTGCAGCCAAAAACATATCATATAGTCCCATTCCGCTCACTTTAGTTTAGATTTCGACAAAAATATATTTATTATCATCTCCTCAGCATTTTTTATTTTGAGTTTTGGTGTCTTATTTTTTTCTTCTTCTCCAAGACGCAATCAATCTGCAAACTTGAGCAGCAATCAGTAACTGAAGTCAATATTTTTATTAGAAGAAGGATATTCAAAGTGTGGCAATAGTACCACTAGTGGTACACAGGCTCCCTCTAGAGGTACGTAAAAGAATCACTGTAAGTCTAATTTTGTTATTTTTAAGGTTTCACTGAAATAGATTTGCATTTAATCGTTATGGACTGTTTTTTTTTTTTTACATGCAATTTTTTATTTAACTTTATGTGCAATACATTTGAATTGAGTCATTAAAGTTTCTTTTTTTTACTTTGCTATATTTAAGTGCAGTATTTATGTATGACCTGCGCAATATTACAGTGACTACAATCATTTTAACGAGACTAAGTGCAATTTCTGGAGAAATTGCGTGGGAATGCTGAAAGTGAATGCTAAGATTTGAATGCATATGGAATGCTTATAAAGTAAATTGAGATTTACTGGACAATGGACTCTACCAACTCTGCCAACGAGCAGTCTCAAACACCTGGAAATCATTACAAGTATGGAAGTGGGCGTGGAAAGTGACACTTAGAAATAGTTCAATGTCTATCCTATTGAAAATGAATGTGGAAAAGTTGGTGTTTAACGTTAAATTGTGCGAATACTGTAAGTAATGTGAAATCAGACGATAAATACAACGCGAGGCGTGAATTTTTGAAGCAAGTTGAAATTTGAACAGTGTAAAGCAGAAGTATTGTGTGGGAGTTGTTACATGGCAAAAAGAAGTGGAGAATAAAAATCACAATAACATACGTGGGAATGCTGAAGCATTCCCACAAATAGCGCCGTCGTCCTGTGAAAAACACTTATGACCATTTTTTTTTTTAACGTGTTTTGGGATGTCTGCATTTAGCTTCATCCCATAAAAATAAAAATGTAAAAAAAAAATGGCAAAAATGGACACAAGTGTCCATACACAAGTGTACTTCTTGGGAACCAAAACTGTCTTATTTTTTGATGACCACTTGTGCTTGATAGTGGTTGTTGGAGAGTACTTTTTGAGGTGGTACTTGGTGTTTAAATGTTTGGGAACCGCCGTTGTCGAATCCTCAAACCGGTCATTCGTGGCTGTGCTTTTGACTGCACGTCTTTGTGTTAAGTACACCAACTGTCTAAATGACAAATTGCATCCTGCAAGTCCAATGCCACATCGATCGATTTGAGAATTGCTTTTAATACCAGCAGATTGAACTTTTTTTTTTTTTTTTTTACTGCTTGTGTTAGTGACATAAAAATCATGAATTTGCGTCTTGTATTTTTATTATTTATTCCCAAAGGTACTTGTGACGTAGGGTTTTTAAATGACTTTATAGACTTGAAAGTACGGCCCCTGGGCGATATATGGCCAGCCAAAACCCACATATGCTATTAATATATATTAATACGAAAGACAGTGCTGGTCGAATTTTACACACAACATGATTTATAATTGTGCAATATATAAAAATATTAAAACCATTACTTAAGGTAATCGGCCTCTGCATATTTTTTTTTTCTCGTTTGTTTGTTTTTACTCTGTACTTGTATACAAGAACCGATTCATGCTGATGATATTGTGTTTGTGAGTAATGAATTAGTTATGATTCAAGTGTGTCTGTGAGTGTGCATGGCAGTTCTGTTTTATTTTTAGGTTCTCTGGAAAATTTGACTCTCAAGCCACAGACATGTTTCATGCTGCACCTGCTCTTTTCTGAAAGACCCAGCAAAGAACTTTGTATTTATGCACATATGTTTCCAATTTTCCGTTTTTTCCCCCCCAGCACATATTAACACTGACACTATGTGTGTTTTTTAATCCATCAAATTACTAAGTAAATGTTTGATTACATTTTACTTACACAAGAACAGGAAGGAGGACAATAATTAGCTCATTAAAACTGATTGGTCACAAATTAGAAGTAACCAAAGAAACAAGTGAAGTTATTTAAAATGACATATTTCATACAAAAGTACCTGGACAGACTCTTACATTAACATTTTGATGCATATAATTGAGGGACTATTTGAAAAATATTTTTAACAACTGGAAAATAATTATTCATTTTGCGTCTATTAATGCTGTTAGCACTGGTATCAACGTTACATAATATTATGTTTGTTTTCCCAGAAGCTGTACAAAGTTAATGTCTTGGTCAATTTCCATTTTGGAGTCTTGTACAGTAATAGAATCAAGTGAAATGAATGGCTGTTAATTAGATACTGACACCAGTGAGCCTGGTTTTAGTTTCCCTCCACAAACAGCTGCATGAAAATTCTCATACGCGCGCGCACACGCACACAAAATTTGGAATGGGTTCGTGTTGACCTCTTCAGAGAAACTCCCCTGATTTTTACACACGTGGCATAATTCATGTTTCGTCTAATATAGAAATAAGAAATAAGGCAAGCATATGCCGTTTCTTTGCAATCCATTTACAAAACAACACGTTTTGATTCCCATACCTTTTTTTTTTTCTTTTTTTTTTTTCTTTTCTGGCGTGCAGATGAGCCCATGCAGGTCCACTTCCCAAAAGCTCACGCGATCATTGGGATAAAATCCATTTCATGGACGTCTGTGGCCGATAAGCGTGATGTCGGCTCGGCTCGGTTCGGCTCCAGTTCGGCGTGTCGTGCGGGTTCTCTCCGTCCGTGCACTGCGACGCAATGCGCTGTGTGAGCTTCTGCACCACACTCTGAACATCTGCTCATTTCACGTGACTTTTTCCTTCCAAAAAAAAAAAAAAAAAAAGACTAACATCTGTTCTAAATAGGTTTCATTCTGTGTGCCTCAATTGGCAACTGCTCTCCTATGAAAAGGGGAAACATATTTCAGGTTGTTTCATCCAGGGAAGAACGTGTTTTTAACGTGGCCTAAGTTCAACTTCGACACTAGTGTGATGCGTTCAATTAAATAGGGATGTTAGACGATTATTATGAAACGTAAACGTACATATGGGGCCTGTAGACGTGTTTGTGGGTTTGTGGAGCCCCCCCCCCCCTCCCCACCCACGCAAACAGTGAGAGTGGCCCCCTTCGTCCTGCACGCTACCTTCGCGGCCTCCTTAAATTTCATAGACATCTGGGAATTCCATACATGCCTCGAAGGCCAATTACACACCTTCAAACGGTCACGGCTTTCGTTTTGGACAGTGAGAGAAACTTTCCCACGTCACCTAAACGTTTCACAATGCGATGACAGCACGCATCAGGACACCGGAAGTCGCGTTTAATCACATGGGTTGATTCAAGTCAAATATTTATGTTTTAGAGATAAAATAATCAGTTATTTTTTGCAGCCACGTTTTGTTGAGACAGTAGTCATCATTTAATAATTATTTACAGTATTAGAGCGTCAAAAAAAGTGCACCTGCGATATTGCGGATACTAGATTTAGCTAACCACGTTAACGCAACATTGGTTGTTTACAACACGAGCTCTGTGGGGGAAAAAAACAACTATAATAAATAAAAACACTACCAGGACACCAGTCCTCCAGCTTTTATTAATTTATGATAAGTGTGGTACAGACATAACTTTAATGTGCACGTAAACACTATAGTGTCATTTTAAATTTGGATTTTGTTTATGTATTCTCAGTGCATTTTGTAATTCACACTTTTTCAGTTGAATTAATTTCCTATATACATATTTTTTAACTTTTTTTTTTTTTAGGTAGTATTTGAACGAATCTGCTTTTGTCTTTGTGGTTTCTCACGTGTGCCATCGAACGCTAATTCGAATATGAGCAAAGAAGAATGAAGACAAAAATATTTTCGTTTTTCTTTATTGCAAAAAAAAAAAAAAAATACAAACATTTACAAAAGTGATAATAAAAATAGGAATGTATTTATATTTCCGACACAGGATGTATTCCTAAATGTAATACCAATAAATAAATAAATGTTTTCTGAAAATATTTTTTGCACAGGTTTGATCCACAAAAACAGCCTTAATGTGGGCTACACCACCAGTAGAGAACACACACATACATGCACGCACGCACACACTCACACTGCCTTGCTCCACTGTGGCAGAAATAAGTCCCAATACGTGTAGTCAAAGCAACTCTACTTAACAGGCATCAGCCGTGATATATTCAACATTCGTCGTCAACAACATGTACATACGTCATCAGAGTGGGGGTGTGAGGGGGGCTGCAAAAACAAAAAAATCCCCTGCAGCACCTCCGTGGTCTTTGCTTTAAATAGTGATCTCATGTATCCAGCATTGGACTCCAGATATGTCCCGTCAGAATGTGAAAAGTTTAGAATCAGCAGTCACCTGTGCAGGGTCACAAACAATATCGTTTTTGGATGTCACTGCAATCAGTTGATAGTTTTATTTTTCTGCATGTAACACATTAAGACGTGCATTTATGGACAAAATATAGTTAACAATTTGCATCATGCATTAACTTGATCTCATAAACATGTATCGGAATTAAAATAATATTTGACATTACATCATGCAGTTTAGCTGCATGCATAACCCATGTTGGAGTATAATTAATTGCATTTAAAAAAAAAAAAAAAAGATATTTCACATGTTAGTTGGAAAAAAACGTTAAAATACTTGGCTGAAAAACAAACAAACTATCATTATCAATTAGCTGGTAACCAAACAATTTGAATCATGCATTTTTGAGGTGGAGAATGTGATAATATGCACGATGCATTATTTGCATAAAAACAAACAAGCATGCATTTTAGCGTGTCGAAATGATATTTCTGTTGAACTTTAAAACAAAATATAAGCATGCATGCATGCATGCATTTTAGCATGTCACAATTATATATTATTTCTGTGTTAAACAAAAATAATCATGCATGCATTTTAGTTGATAAAATCGATGTATTTTACTGTCTAACCTAGAAAAAAAAAGTGCATGATACGATATGACAATACTGTCTAAATGTATTTCAATAACACAGTGGCCCTAACCTACCATGTTGGGCTCGAGCCGTCCGGGTGCTAGTGAGATGTGGACATGGACCAGGCGCCCTCCATCCTCCACACGGAGAAGGCGTAGCTGAGCCTTTCGTGGGCCACGTAGCTGCAGCTGGACATTTTGGCGTCCAGCTCGTCGCTCTGCAGCACCTGGCACAGGAAGTCGATGTACCTGGCGGCCAGTTTGAGCGTCTGTATTTTGCTCAGCTTGTCCGAGGGCAGCGTGGGGATGATCTTGCGCAGGGCCGCGAACGCCTCGTTGAGCGACTGAGTCCTCTGACGCTCCCTCACGTTGGCCATGACTCGCTGGCTCTGGAGCTCCTCGAGCGACTGCGGGCTGCTGCCGCTGCTGCTGGACTTTTTGCCCCGCTTGCCCCCCGCCGCGGGCGGGCTGTCCGAGTCTTCGGCGGCGGCGAGTTTCCTGCTGGGCCTCCGCTTCCTCGCGCTTCTTTTGGGTTGCGCGTCCGCCTCCCCCTCGCTGTTGCTCAGGCTGTCCACAGGGGAGACCGGGGAGCTGCTCGACTCTTCCCCCAAATTTTCCTCGGACATCTCCACTCGCCACACGGAAATAGCGCGCCCCCTCTAAAAGAGTCCAAATATTACCTCCCTGTCATCAAGTCCTCGGGTTAGTCCACCTGTCGGTCGCTGCAGTTCGAAGACGCCGAGGTATCGTCCATCGATGGGCCTTCAGGAGGACAAGACTTTTCTGACACTTGAGAAAGTTGGCCTCATCTTATAGGCTGAAAACATTTTGGGGAGGCACGCGATTGGACGAGAAGGCGAAAGACGTCACGAGAGGTGTGGCCCATCTTTTGACAAAAGAAACCCAGATAACGGCGCTCTATCATTACATCATAGTAGGGGGGGAAAAAAAAAATCTCTTGCCATGGAATAAATATTACAATCGCATATTATGACTGATTACAGAATGCGATGAGTGTTACAGAACTTACAATTATGAGTTTAAATATTTTGCAATGGTGTAAAACTATTATCAGTGACCGATTGCACACTGTATAAAGATTGCGCCATTACGAAGATTGGAGTACTCACTCAGTTTGAACAGTCATGTTCTAAAAAGATCATTAAATAACAGTATGTTATCCATTGTGGTTGTATTTTGCAATATCGTGTATCTGTATTATTTTTAATTAATCTAATGATCTCTTGAAAACTTTCTGCCATCACAAAGACAATAGTCTATCTATCTATCGGTCTGTCTGTCTAGCTAGCTAGATATCTTGCTAGCTAGATATCGAGCTAACTATGTTGTAGCTCTATAATTAACCAATTCTCTTCGATCTGTCAGTTTTTCTAATATTTTGACCCTTTCATGCTGCTAAACAAGGTAGCCAAAATAGTTCTCCACACTTCAACCGCAGTATTGTACAGCATACTGTATTATAACATTAAAACTTGAATCAAATCACCCTTTATTTTTTCTATCCATCCATTTCTTGTCCACTTACTCCTCAGCTGGCTCTGGGCAGTAGGCGGGGGACACCCTGGACTGGTTGCCAGCCAATCGCATTTTCCTATACTTTTATTATTATTATTATTATTAGGGCCCGAGCAGCGACCGCTGCCAGGTCCCTATTGTTTTTCGTTCGAATTCTTCTTCTTCTTCTTCTTCTTCTTCTTCTTCTTCTTTATTCTTCTTCTTTATTCTTCTTCTTTATTCTTCTTTATTCTCCGCAAACGATCGCGATTTTGGGTACCTAAACATTTACGAAAACTCACCAAACTTTGCACACTCCTCAGGCCCGGCGAAAAATTTGATATTATGAAGTCGTCATAACAACGCGACTCTATAGCGCCCCCTAGCGTAGAAAAATAAAAACCAAGCCCGGCACGTTTGAGCTAGAGCAACGAAAATTGGCAGGCACGTGTAGCACCCCGAGACGCACAAAAAAGTCTAGGAAGTGAGCTATGAATTTTTGAATGTCCAATTTTGGCCTATTTTGGCACATTCACTGTGGTCATGCTTTTTCCCCCTTTGCAAACATTTTTCATCCAATTGACTTCAAACTTGGCATTTAGCATCTCAAGACCTGAGAGAACAACTGGGCAAAATATCTTGCCTTTTCGAAAATACTATATGATGGGGGCGGGGCATCAAATATTGCCTTTAAAATTTCATTTGTCCAGAAAGAGCAAATGCTTAATAACTCCCATGTTCAAGCTACAAAAAATCTCAAACTTCTCAGGCAACGTAATAGTCACGGCCTGAAAACATCTATATGATAAAATTCAGTTATACATATAGCGCCACCTAGTGGTAACAATAAAGGTCATACTTTACGTTTTTACCTATTGTGCTGAGCTCGTTGAAGGGATCCAGTTGAAAATTGGTCAGAAAAGCCTTAAGATGTTGATCATGCCCCACACCGAATATTGTAACTTTTCGCCAAAGGGCGTGGCCACTACGGTGACGCAAAGTCTGAAGATTTTTCGTGACAATAAAAGCTGCATTAACTTGACCGAGATGATCCTATCTTCTCAAAATTTCACACATTTGATGAGAGTCCAGCCCTAAAGACATCTACTGACTTATATTTCATCTTACTGATAGCGCCACCTAGTGGCATTTTTTTTTTCTTACGAATTTTCTTCTACGTTTTTCTCCAAACACGTTAACTGGACCTACCTCATATTTGCTCAGATGAGGGATTCGGCCTTCATGATGTCACAACACAAAGTTTGTGAGTTTTCGCGAATTGCTGTGGGCGTGGCTAAGCGCTGTTCGCAAAGAAAACAACGCCAGTTTTGAGGGTCTAAACATGCACAGAAACTCATGAAACTTGGCACACACATCTGGCCTGGTACAATGAGCAATATTTTATTGTTGATTGTGCTATTTTTGAAAAAAAAGACTCAATAGCGTCCCCTAGAAATTTTTAATGAAGCAGCCCCGGTTGTACGTTTAAGCAAGAACGACGAATATTTTTAGGTGTATGAGGGAGCCCAAGACCTACAAAAAAGTCTCTTGGACCCATTTGCTAAAATGAACAGGAAGTAAGCTACAAATTTTTGAATGTCCCATTTTTGACGATTTTTGCACATTTACAGGGGGCATACTTTTTCCCACTTCTCCTACACGTTTCATCCGACTGAGTTAAGACTTGACCTGGACCATGTCAAGACCTGAGCCAATGACAGGGGGAAAAATCTTGACTTTTCGAACTACTATATGATGAGGGCGGGGCATCAAAATTTGTGTTTCGCAATGAAAAAGGATATGCTTAATAACTCCCCGGTACATGCTCCAAAAAATCCCAAACTTGACATGTATGTTTATAGTCAAGGCCTGAAGGTATCTCTATGACAATATTCAGTTATATATGCAGCGCCGCCTAGCCCTTGAGGCATGAAAAAAAAAAAATACCCCACTTACGGTATTTTTACAAAAATTGTAAACTCATTCTCAGTGTGATAACTAAGTCATTTATGAATATTCTTTTACTTTCTATCACTCAAAATGTTCACTGGCATCAGACCTATCCAAACATACGTATTTTTTATTTAGTTTTATTTATTTTTGATAGCCTCTATGGACGTTAAAATCAGTATCGTGAATGAAGGATATGCTTAATAACTCCCCGGTACATGCTTCAAAAAATCCCAAAGTTGACATGTATATTTATAGTCAAGGCGTGAAGGTATCTCTATGACAAAATTCAGTTATAAATACAGCGCCACCTAGTCCTTGAGGCATAAAAAAAACAACAACCCCACTTACGGTATTTTGAAGAAAATTTGTGAACTCGTAAGTATTATATAATATTCTTTTACTTTCCACTACTCAAGATGTTCACTGGTATCAGACCGATCCAAACATATTTACTTTTTTATTTTGTTTTATTTATTTTTGATAGCCTCTATGGACAATAAAAGCAACATCGTGCAATGAGTACGAGTGATGATGGGTATATATACTTTTGCAAAAAATACCAATCAGGTCAACTCATTCCCAAAAAATAAAAAAAGACGCAGATTTTTGCAGATCTTAACAATCACCAAAACCCATTGAGCTTGACACACACATCACACCTGGCAAAAAAAATTCACATGTAAAGGTTTATCATGCCATGTTCAAAGAAATTTTGCTCCTAATGTGCCAGTACCCCAATGTGTGAGTAACCCAACGTGCAAGTACCCCAACGTGGCCCGGGCTGCGAGGGCCCTTTATAGCTGCTCGCAGCTCTAGTTATTATTATTATTATTATTATTAATTTAGATTATAATAAGGGGGCAAATGAGACAAAATTACGTAAAAATAATAATGTAGACTTTATTAATCAATCATTTTTAGTGAATCAAAAATATGTTGTCTTTTCTTTGAGATAACATGACATAAAATTTAAAGCGTGCACAAACATAACATTTAGAGTGACACATTGCCTTCTCTATCACATAGCCCAATTTTCAGTTTTTTTTTTTACAATCTGCAGACCAAAAGAACCCCCCCCCCCCCCCCCCAGAAAAATCACATATTCTCTTATGCAACCATGTGTGCAACCCACATGCCGTTTGCTAATAATGTTTCCATAGTCTGACCTAATCCCAGGGAGATCAAATGTGTCCCATTATGCAACTCATGAGCCCAATCTGACACATTGCACATGCAGCCCGGCTTTCATTGTCCAACTTTTCCCCTCATGCTCTTAATTATATCCCCCACAAGAGGGCATGTTTTGGTTATAAGCCACAAATGTAGATTTAAAAAGGATCATTAAAAAAAAGCATCGTAAATCACAGGTTACAGTATGTGTGACACAATACGTGCATCAGAGCCCCCCGTTGAGTCGACGTCGCCGATGGAGAAGAGAAGGCAGCTTTGTGCGCGAGGACCTCTGCTATTTACTGGCGCGCTGATACAATATCCATCTTGTTTAGTGGAGGATTACTTTGTTTAGGTTGGGAAGGCCCCGGTCCACGTGAGCAGCATCTGGTTCAGGAAACGGGGGGGCAGTCGGGGTCGGAGGTCACAACACCAGCCGAACCATCCATTTACATCTTTGCGGAGGCCTGAGAGCCAAGTATTGTTCCAAGAGGAACACCTCCAGGTACCAACAACACACACAGGCTTGTTTAAGCGGGACTAGGGCTGCGTTGCGAAAGTCGATTTGAATCTCTTACGTTCATGACCACTGGAATGTCAGTATAAAGGTTTTTAACATGCTTAAGTTTTGCAGGTGACGTACTAGAATCAAGGTGAACTTACCTGTGCGCTGTCCCTGTCCATGGTACTGACTTTGGCGAGCACCTATGACCTGCATTTGAGGAACAGTTTCTATTCATTTTCTACCGTGCTTGTCCTCAGAAGGGTCGAGCAAAGAGGAAAAGTTATTGTGACATAGGAAAGGATTCCGGTCCTGCCTGCAGGAATTCAAACGACTTTCCAGAAATACTTGGAGAGATCAAATTTGATTCTGTGGCGTTACTTACAGTTAACGTTAGCTCACCTGTGACTGTTTTCTTTCAACGTGCCTGCTAATCTTTCTGCTCCACAGAGTCTTACAGTCCACCGAGTGGAAAGTCCTTTAAATTGGCCGATTGGAAGATGATATACCCAAAAACCTGATTCGCGATTGGTTGACTTTAAGCTTTAAATGTCACTGCATAGTAGTATAGTCAACTAGTTGACTCATCAGGTTTAAGCCAGAGTTGTTTCAGATGCACTGTTAGTTAATGTTAGTTTTCAGAATACTTCCTGGTTCATTGAGGATAATAAGCAGACAGGTTTTGTCATTATGATTCTGCGCATGGACTGATCCATTGATGACACAACAGAGTGAAAGTCCAGATCTTATGTACTTCCTTGGTCAAATGCCACCCTTCATAGTTTAGAGTTGTAATGTTGTTGTTGTAGTCCTGCTAACTGCATCCATCCTGTTATTTACTATGTCACATTGACTGGTGAAAAAGCTCGCGGTGGTGGCATTTTGCACGGTATATGCATAAAAAAATAGGAGCTTGTATTTCGGGCCGCACTATATTTATAGTCCTTGGCAGATCGCACTGCCGAGTTCAGTTCTTTGCTGCTGAAGTGACTCTGAGAAAACACAGCTGCTTCTTAGCTACATGATGTCATCACAGGACGACTCCACCGGTGTTGATCTTTAATAAAGACCCAACCTTCATCCCGCTGTCGGGAAAGGACGCACACAGATACGAAAAGAGCAAGTCGACACCGTGACGTGTGCCCGTTTTATCAATGAGCTCCGGCCTGGCTGTTGTGAGCCTTTTAAGCGTTCATGACGGTCTTGAGCACGCGTCACGGCGCATCCTCCCAGAGGTCGCATCGAGGCAGACGCAACTCGGGATCTCGCTCACTATACGATCTGAATCCGAGCCAGATCCGCAGAGACCTGCCTTGTTTTCTCTGCTGGGGCTTCGGAAGGCAGCGTTTCGCTATCGGCCCACTCATATCTGCTGGAATAACAAACCGCAGTCCCCCGCTTGTACGACGCTCCCACAGTTGCCTGCGATATCCGCGTTCGCTCCATGAAAGCGGCCGACTGCGCGGAGTCTCATGCCAGCTCGCCAAGATGGATCAGCTGCACGCCGTGACGAAAGACAGAACTCTTTCAAGGGATGGGAGCGCTCAATTCACCCGAGGGTGCTAACGAGGCCAAGCAACAGCTCTGGATGACAGCGTTGTCATTAGCAGCATAGAATGTGCCAGTCACTAGAAAAATCCAGACATCGGATTGAAGTTTTTGAAATTCTGATAACAGCACTCCTGTGAGAGTGAGAGACATTTTGGGGTGTTGAAAAGGGAGGTGAGGATAAAGACAAGACTTTATAAGCTGTCTGGACACGGAGGAGCCAGGACTCCTGGACCAAGCAGTAAAAGAAAGTCTTTAAAGCGCAGAGCTTTGATGTTGCCCCTTCTAATCGGGCTTCAAGTTGCCGTTCCTGCTTGGAGCACGATTTCACGTGGTCTGGGAGGTCTGAGCAAAGCCTGCCGGCAGTTGTTGCACACCTGCAAAATGATACATTTGTATCGTTTTAGTGTGCATTGATAGCTGATGACATCAGAAGAGACCGCCCAGATTCAAAGATTCATTTTCCCAATATGAAGAAACGTAGGTAGCCTGAAGTGGAACCAACGTTGACAAAAATCCTTTTCCGTGACACTGACTTTTTAAGACTTAAGACTTTGTTGATGTACAGCACTTTGTATGCAGCAACGCCTGTTCTTAAAGCGCTTTACAAATAAAGTTGAGTTGACTTGAGTTTTACCAAAGACCCGTTTTGAAGGTGTGGATGACATCAAAATGGCCACGATAACGAAACTGCAGAGGATTCTGGAAGAATCCTTCATGAAGGTGTGGCAGAGAAGTCCTGGAACTTTTATCAGCCATCTCGTGTTTGAGCATCCATTAAGTGTGATTGACTGGTGAGCAGTCCAAGACTTCTTACCAAGTCAAGTCAGCTGGGCTCCAGCTCATCCGTCACCCTAATGACGACAAGTGGTCTAGAAATTGGATGGATGAAGATAAATAGCTCTCTCAAATGGCCTCATTTCCCTTCTCTGGTCACAATAATGATATCAGTTCATAGATTTACAAAAAACATCCACTCGAAGATGTGATTTGAGTAAGGAAGGAAATCTCCCTGAGGCAAAGATGGCTGCCGTGTGTGAGATTGTCGTACCGTACATCTGAGGGGATGTGCGGGGACAGTCCCCACACCGAACAATGACACCTTATTAGCAACTAAGAACCGGCAAACTCCAAAACCAGCATGTTTTTTATGTTTTCACAGCTTGGAAGTTAACGCACATGCACACAAAAAAATCCCATCCCGGTGCATCTCTGCATCGCGTCCTAACTTTTCCCTTCTTCCTTTTTATTTTCAAAGTGGAAAGTTAGCGTGCGTGTTTTTGGCTCCTTGTCCGCCGTTAAACCTGGAGACCAGTGAGCCGTGCCTTCTGCTGTCTATAAAAGCTTGCTGGCATCCAGCAGGCCACACGCACGCGCACGCACACATCTCACCCGGCCTGCTGCGGCGCGCTGACCCACGCTATGAAAACGTCTGCTCGGAGAGTTACAGTAGCTTTATCGCAGCCTTGCTCGAAACAGGTGCTGTGCTGCATTTGTGTGAAGGAAACGGGCTGACAGATTCATCTGTCGCAAATTGCCCAATAGTTCTGTGCAACGCTGTTTTGATATTTAAGTCATTGGTGGGCACAAATGAATTCCAATGCATCGTCCAAGGGAAATGTTATAAATACAGAATAATAATCCCTGACTCATTAGAACAACTTCACAACTGGAATCAAATTTTGACTATGTAGCAGACATTTTGTAGACGCATTCATCAACAGAATCGCCCTTAATCTTTTTCCAGGTCACATAACGCATTTGCGTGGACTCTTGTTGCTAAGCAAAATTGATGTGGCTCAATCATTTGTGCCTAAATATTGGCAATGCGGTGTGTACTGAGTTATGTTCCACTTTTCATCATGTATTTTTATCATTATTGATCATAGGTTGACATTTTAGCTGTATATGCTTGTTGCAGGTGGCACGGTGGAAGAGTGATGAGCACATCTGCCACACAGATCTGAGGTTGGGGTAAGAATCCGGATTTTGGCCTTTCTAAACAGTACAAATCATATTTCTTTGGTTCACTCATTCAATCCCAAAAACCTATTAAAACCCCCCCAAACAAAACACTTTTTACTTTGTCCTTCTGTCCCAAAAACGTGTTTATATGTTTTTTTGTTTTTGTTTTTGTAAGTAAGAGCATACATAATGTTTTCATGCAGCTTCTGAATGAAGAGGTGGCTTAAAGTAATGGTAGTAATTAAAACAAAAAAAAACAGCCAGCAGGTGGCAACAGAGTATAAGATATCAGCCAGGGCCATGTTGCAACAAGCTCTTTTTGTCAGTGTTAACTTAGCTATATTCTAATGCTAATTGCTGAAAAACGAAAACAGATACAAACATACTTTTTTTCCCCCCCTGATAAAAGAAGAGACTCTAATATTTCTTTTGGTAGGTTCCATGTTTTTTTCTATGGGCCTTGCAAAATCAGTCCAAATCCAGTAAAACAGCCGTGGATGGAGGTGGTTGATTCAGTGAAAATAGCTGTGAGTAAATGAGTTCATCGCAATGTCCATCGGTGTGAAATTGGCTGTTAGTGTCAATTGGTGTCCTCGTAATTAGCTGAGCAGCCCAAATGTCAGCTGAGAAGGCCGAGGTTGTCAGAAAAGTTAGTACTCAGATCAAGTACAAATACCTAAAAAAAAATAAATCTATGGAAGTACAGTTCCGGAGAATTTGCATTTTACACTTCATTACATTTCTGCTGACGAAAATGTTAACGCAAGTGGAACCATTGTGTGTTCAGTCAGTATTTTACACACTTCAACCAGTGGAGACTGTGAGTGGAGCTGGAAAGTCCACTTTTCCCCCACCTTTGTCTTGCCACCCTTCAATGAAAAATATCCTGCATGAAACTCAATAGCAGCAGTTGGGGACTTTCCACCCTGTTGACAGTCCGCAGACCTGCACAATCAACCATCTGATTTGACTGGCTTGTTTTTATTGGAGCTGATGAAATAGTCCCTTGTGCAATACGGGTCTTAAAATAAAATGGAATGGATTGCATCAACTACACTGTGGATTTGACTGGAATATAAATGAATGTTATGTTTGATCTAAGATACCAAAAAAAGGTCACTTGATTTGTTACCTTAGAGCAACTAACCTTTTTACAATTATTATTGTTACGTTTAAAGAAGAAGAAGAAGAAGAAGAAAGACTAACCTGCAATCTTTGTTTGGGTTTGTACGCTTTTTGTTGCAAGCCAATCATACACAAATACAAAATGAAAACACGCAAGGAGCAGATGCTAACACTTGGAAAATGTGCATCCATCCCTCCATCCATCCATCCATCCATCCCTCCATCCTCCATCCAGTTTCTTAGCCGCTTTTCCTGACGGGTCGCATTTCACTGGGAAAAAAATGATTTGACATTCATGTAAATGGAGTTACGTTGGTCATAAAACGAGTTAATCTCGCAACAGGGAGCATCTTTAGCTTGGTATGCCACAAGTACTTCACATGTACTTCCTACTAATTCGAATGCACATTGAAGTGTGTCACCTCAACTGCTGTTCATAAGGACTGTGAGCGGGTCAAGCAAAGCGCTCCAGCTGCGTACAAGGATGAATATGGTCCGAGGGGGATGATGGGCAGAGATGTGGGGGTGGGGTGTCGGGAGTTGAGGAGTGATCTGGGCGGAGGAGGCTTTCCCATCGCTCGCCAAGAACAACACAGCAGAGGATCCCGCTGACTTCAATGGCCAGCAATCGTATCTTTCCCCGTTCTGTCATTCGCTCGAGGGTTCAGAAGCAACGAGCACATCCGACGACGCATGGAAAGACGTGATTGTAAATGATGTAAAGTTGTAAGCACGCCGATGGTCTCTGAACTGCAGCTGTAAACTCGTCACTGCTCACCTCCGCCCCCCCACTGAGTCCGTTAGAAGCGAGCTTTTCTTCCTCCTCCTCCTCCTCCTCCTCACTGAGGACACAATGGGCCACCTCTCCAGCGATGTTGTTTTTGGAACAGGAACCCTTCAGCCAGGCTTGGTTGACACAAGTTAGCCAAGGACGCATCCTCAGAGAGATTTGCCCCCAAGCACTCAGCTGATTGTAGATTTGTGTGTATTTGCTGATGGGAGTTGTGTTTATTTTCACTCATCATTGAGGAAGTTGCGCCGTCACCCGGCTGGGCACGTCATCAAGACGTGATGTCATTCACGTCTACTCAAATAATTCCAAGCAATAAGCACAAGCTTCAATTGGGTCGAGTGTGAGGAGATGGTCAAGACGTTTGTTCATGAGATATTCCAAAGATTTAATGTTGCAACTGTAACGTTCGGTCCGGTCTGGCCCACATCATCTTTTTATGTGGCGATCGATCGCAGCTCGCTTTGGCTAGCCAAGAGGCGGCCGGGTTATACCTTGAACTTGTTGCCAGTCAATTGCAGGGCACTTAGAGATAAACAACTGGGATTGGGTTTTAATATGTCATTGTCATCTTCCAATGTATTACAATATTAGATGTATTAATTATAAATATGTTGGTCTTATAGGTTAAGTCTCATGCTAAAATTAAAGCAAATGAACCATGAATTAATATGAAAGGTTGTTTACCTCCATTTAGAGTTGTTAACTTTACCAAACTCTTTGACTTGCAGTCTTTTAAATGTGAAGTCAAGTAAACAATTGATTTACAATATGATGTTCTCTGCTCCTCCACTAGGGCGAACACGGTATTCTGATTAATATTGCGCTCGTTGACGATGAATTTAGCAGCAAAATCCTTCTCAGAGGGCGGCCATTTTACGACTTGCTGTCAACCGAAAATGACATCACAATTGCTCAGGGCTCACGCAACAAGCAACACCTGTTCACCTGTTTTCTGGTTTTGGTCATGTGACATTCACAAGCTGAGTCCTTATGCTGCATTCGAGGATGGTCGGAAGTCGGAGGTTTTCCCCATTTCTGACCTGAACTCGTTCGAGGAAGTAAACAACCAAAATGGTGGACACTGATACATTGTTTTTTTTTTTATTTTGGTCCTCAAAACTCATTTTGACCTCCAGCAAACTTACCTTCTCGCAATTTTTTTTTTTATTTTTTTTTATCTTATTTCATAAGAATTCCATACAGTTGAGTAGTTGACTGTAAAATTCCATGCAGGGAGATAGCGGCATACTGTCACGTAGGTTGCGTTAGGTAGTTTTATACTCGAGTAAATTGTATTTTAGAGTGACGTCACTTGTCGTCCGTCTGTAAAGTTGGTCCTTTTTTTAGCGACTTGGCAAATAGAATTTCCGAGTTCAAGGGGGCGTTCCCGTACACACTTCCTGCTTTGAAAGTCCGACTTCCGACCATCCTCGAATGCAGCATTAGGCCCAAAGATGTCATCTTCAGAACGCCATGTTTGGACATATAAGATATTTCTCGACTTGACTTGTCCTTTAATAATTTGCTACCTTAACAAAATTCTACCAAACAAGTGTGGCATAAACATCAATCATAATGTAAAATAAAGCCTTTTGCAGGTCAGCTGGGAACAATAGGCAATGGCCGTTCATCAATCCGAGACGTTAGAATGGAAGGCATGCGTGTTATGAAAACTCTGATTATCAACATACCTCAAGGCCAAGCCTGTTGACGCCATCTGTTTTTTACATCACGAGTGGACTGGGAGTGTTACGCTTGCTCCATCAGGCCTGTCAGCAGCCGCGCGCTCTGCACATCCCCCACGCCGTCGCCATACACCTGACAAAACTTTTGACCGCAACATAGGATGTGATCGCCTCAGCCCAACAATAAATAAGGGATTCTTTTTTTTTTCTTTCTTCCATCCAGTCTCATACTGTATTCTCTGCATAGGAGCTGATGTTGATCAAAGCTCAAAGGGCTCATTTGTGGGCCTTCATTTGGTGAAATTCAACGAGATGGAAAAAGTGAGAGAAAAGTGAGGCGGCCAGGATGTGGACGCAGATTACTCACAAAGCTGCTCCAAAACGCTGCCAAACACTTTGCGTTGTCTTTTTTTTTCTTCTTTCTTTCTTTCTTTTTCCCTGAGAGTTGTGAGTCATGTGGTAATGGAGCTTCCTCCTTCCCAGCGGTGGTCATGGGAAGAGGCTCCAAGCAGGCTGTTAGTCAGAAGAAAGGCATCAAACACCTTGTAACACCGCAAATATGCTGCTCTAAAACTCTCACTAATATGAATTTGCTGAACGGAACAAAACCATTTGGTGGCTTTAAGATTTTTTTTTTTTTGGGGGGGGGGGGGTTACTCGTATATCCAATTATGTTTCTGCAGTAAATGGATAGTTTGCTATTGGTATGTATTTGAACATCATTTCATCATTGATGCACCCATTTTCTATGCCACTTGACCTCATTGAGCTGGCGCCAATCTCATATACACGCCAGCTTGGACTAGTCAGCAGGCAATTGAGTTGCAAAATCTAAACAAACAGCCACCCTAACATGTATTTTCAAGCCCCCAAACCAGCGTTGTGAGGTCGACGTTGGAATCACAATTCCACCACGCTGCCCCCGCTTTTTAATCAGAGGGACTCAATCTTCTCAGTGATAAATGAAGTGCTGCCTTAGAAACTGTTCGAATGTTTCCCCCCTTGACTTTTCTAATGACCCAACTTGCTCAGCTTTCACGTCGTCCATTACCGGATTGTTAGGGTGTAAAATAAAGGCTGTGTGTTGTGGTAGGAGTCACCATCAAACAGCCTCCACGGTGAAGCATAAATCAACAAGCTCATAAATTGAAAGCCAAATGACTTCTTGGCCCCAGCATATATCACAGAATCATGGCGGCAACTCAATAAATGAAGCTTCGTGCACCCAAGGGGGACAGAGGAATGCTTCTGTTCATGCAAAGTGATTTGTGGATGGCTCCCAAGTTTGTTGGCTGCACAAGACACACTTGCAACTTCCACAAACTTCCAAGCTCACTTATCTTCATTTGCAGTGGATCGTTACTCCGTTATGGCTTTCAGTTAGCAGCAAATCTTCAAAATGGGACTTTAAATCTGCTGATGCAGATATTAAAATACTCAATGAATATTATGCTTTATTATACCGCGGTAGACTATTTTGACCCGCTGGTAGTAACGCTACATTGTTGGAACAATGGCGCAACCCAGTGGATGGAGAATGTCATGACAGATTTTGAGCCTTTTGTTTTCATGTTGAGTAAAACGACTAAAACAAACACGTTCAACTAATACAAACGTCATCGAATAGCGATGTGATACGACTTTAAACTTTTAGTTTATATAGCTATACTGTCGTAGTAGGCTAATTACGGACGGAACAAATCTACAGACGGAACCAATATTTTGTTTGCGCTCAGGTCCCTTTTTGAATGACGCACACAATTCCAAATTTCCAGAAGGTAATCAAGCAAACGCGGTTTATTTGGAATGTTGGCAGAGTTTGAACTGAATTTGCTCTTTAAGTTTTAAACTCTACTCAAACCCCTTTGTTTACCACTAAAATGTTTTTATTTTATGACTGTGAGTAGTTAAAGAGATATATCTGAGTGTCATTTTATATTTCTGCCCAACAACAAAAGTACAGCTGCAGATTCCTTCTCTTAAAAAAATAATAAAATTACATTAAAAATCCTCATCAATGTCTTAGTACTATTGTAGTGTTGAGGTTAATTTGTATGCCAGCATAGTTTGTGTATATATTTTATATTTGTAATTCCCCCCCCCCCCCCCTTAATATCTCAAGGCTTCCAATGTTCATGCAGTAAGTAGCCAATGGTATTACAGTATTCATCTATCAATCATATTCGTTGAAATTTGGTGTAGGTGCCAGCTTTGTGGCACACACTGAAGAGTATTTAATTGGTGATTGGTAAATTGGATGTCTGTCACGTGGTATGGGTGTGGTTGGTCAGCACAGGTGATAAATCAGCTGTTCACTTGGTGGAAGGGTTCCTTTTCCTTTCAACTGTCACAAGGTGAGACTGGGGAGAGCCGTTGTTATTTTGGATTACACATCAACGAGCATCGATACCATCCTCAAGATTGCGGCAAGTGCACCGGATTATGGGTGCGGCCGTTGGAGCGATGGAGAAAATGCACACGTGGACAGCCAGCACGTCGAACAGGTAGGGATTCCCCCGTTTCGGCCTCTTGGTGGATACAATTGTAAACGGAGAGTCACCTACATTTAGTATTATAAGCACTAAACTAAAAAAAACTATGTATGTCATGGAAAAATATGTGTTTCATGATAAACCAGCTAACAATTCGGCTCCTCGAGGGCCGCAGTCGCAGTCCAACATGTTTTAGAGGTTTCCCTCCTCAAACACACCTGAATCAAATAATCAGGATTGTTATTTGTTTATTGTGTTGTTTGAGGACATTATTTATTTAGGTTATTACAGTGTGTATTTGTCATAAAAAGAAAATGTCAGAAGACACATGCACTGCTTCTTAGATTTTACTCAGTTTCCAGTAGTGTTTACCAGGGAATTTAAACCGAATTCAAATCTTTTAACGGACTTTCTAAAAATACACAACCGTTTGTTGAGTTCATTATAAGCAATATATGTTGTTGCTTTCTCCCGATAAAAATTCCTGGGGCCACTTCCAAACATGAATGGAATTTAGACACACACTCCAGGGTGGTACAGTGAAAGATTGTTTTTCACTTACGTTTATTTTCTCAAAGGCTTTGGAAGAAAAATAAGCGACCACACCTCATAGTGTGATTTTCTGCCCAGAGGCAGACCGCAGTTTTATGAGGCTGCAGCAAAATGGGGCAAGTTTGATTGTTTTGTGGGTAAACCTTGTGCTGTAGAAGGCATAGTAGCGCTTGGATTACAGAAAAAAATTGTTTTGATGTGGCAGGCATTAATACATTATTTCCTCTCATAGGTACTGAGACCCAAATATTTGCTTGGAAATTGAACACGGTAAAAAAAAAAAAAAAGTCCCACCAAAACTTATAAATCGGTGAGGTCCTACTTTAATAATAAATGTATTTGTTGGGATTAGTGCTCAATACTACTCAAAATCAGTAATTCTTTCATTCTACTGACTTGTAGGAGATCAAATATAGTGACTTTAAATGTTTTTCATTTCTTTGTTGTTGCTATATCGTCATTTTCAAATTTCTGTACAGTACTACTGTAGCCATAAATACAATCATTCAAATCATTTGGCTCCGTTGCCTGTTAGAATTTAATTTTCAGATTTATTTTGCCTCCGGCGTGTTCCGCCAGCCAAAGTCAACACAGTTTAGCAGTGCGTACATTGCGCCATTGCATCACCCAAATTTACATACAAAGTTACATATATTTCATTTACTTTATTTTCTATGTGATTTTTTTTTTTTTTTTTCAGGTGTTTTATTGCAGTTAATATTTCCATCAAATGCAACGTTTCTGTATCGATTGAGCATGGCAGCACCACGAAACATTGATCTATAGTGCGTCTTAAAAACATTTGGCAACATGGCGTATAGGAAAGAGTGATGCTTTCTAATATATATATATAACGTTGCAATCCAAAATATCAAGTACATCGTCATATCACTTTGGGACAACGTTGGAGAATTGCATATAAATGATACAATTTAACACAAGTAATTGACTTTCACATTTATTGGTGTCTCAACTCAGATGTTATGTCTTTCAGATCAACTGATGCAAACATCTCTAACAGTCTGTGATATCCTGTCACCACTAGTAGTAGTCTGGAAACACATAGTAAACAAAATACAACATTTGTTAGACATAATTATTTGATAAATGTTGACATTTTCCAAATAAAAAAACAATATCACAAGTTTCAGTGCTGAAAAATTCCTAAGTGAATTTTACTGTAATGTGCGATTGGATTTGCATAAACGCAAATGTGCTCATGAGCAAACTGGCCTTCATTTGTTTTCAATACGGACTGATCACATTGGGGTATATGCCACAGAGGAGTGGCAATGCGAGTGTTGGGACGCGCCCTGTGTGTCGTAGCAGTGGCGGCAAACGGCGTAGACGTGCGACTTACGGAAGTCGTAAATCCGTTGCAGTTACACCACAAAGACGATAAACAAACAAAAAAGAAGTGCAGGGACATCACCGTGCTCTGATTACAAAGTGCTTGGTTAGGTCTTTGGGTATCCGGAGGCCCGAAAAAGTTCGAGGCAGTTGACTGTGATGAGGGCACCGGTCAGCTGTCGCCACTGTCTGGTCACAGGGTTCTTCATTTTATCGAGGACCAGGTGGAGGTCTTGAATCATGTCTCTGTAACTGTTTCCGTAATGTTGACTCCAGGAGAACAAGAAGTCGTAAGCAGGTTTCCACATCAACTGCAACAATAATACAGTATCTGTTTTAAAATATCATGAGCTGCACTTTTAAAAACAAATCAACACCAGTAACAAAAGTGGCCAAACTGTCAAACATTGGTCCGCCGAAAACAACACGCTCATTATGATAAGCCAGAGTGTCATCACAATAACTGCAGTTCAGAAAAACGAGAAGATAGATGAACCGACCTGAGGCCCGACTTCTCCATTCATTCCTCGGTGCGGTGCCTCGTAGACGGCGATCTGAGCACTGGTCAGCTTTCCCGTTTTGTCTGCGAGCTCTCGCCATCGAATCCCAAGTTCCACGGCGGTGGACAGGATAACCGTGTTCTGAATCAGCTGAGCCACAAGTTTGATGCTGTCCATCTTTAACAGACCCTGAAAGGACAAACGCAGCAGTACGTTGCTGGAGTGAGATTACCGAGAGGTCTTGTTGTTGGTGTGGACTTTTCAAATGAAATGTTCTTACAGCGGCGAGTTCGTGAAGGAATTTCTTGCCACTATTCTCGGCGTGGCAGTCTTCTTTCAGCTTTTCCAGCACACAGGCCACCTTATCAGCTTCCGTTTCAGCAACTCTGCGAGTGATGCTGTCCAGTGACAGGTTGCAATACCCCAAAGCATCTGCAAAACCTCTCCAGTCGGTTATATGCTCTGTGACGAGTGTCTGGATGGCAGAATACATGTAAGTAAGCTTCTTGAAGGGCTGCGTCATGTTGTCCAGGAGGAGCGCTGTGGTCACGCGAATGCCGCTAAAGTCAATCACTTGATCCGCCGTAATGACCTTGACATTTTTGCAATGGACCAAACCAGTTCTGCCCCTGAGGAATCCAATGTACCACTCCTTTGCCTTTGAATTCCCTACCGATCTGACGGTCGCCTTTGACAGGAGAGCCACAGTGTCTCCTTTGAAGTACTCCAGTAGGTAGTCCACACGGGACTGACGGAGAACCGTCTTGAGGGCTACGCCGTACCATTTTAAGTTCACAGGTCTATCTTTAAATCCAGGGAAATCTGGCACCTGGTCTTCAGGGATAGAGGATGTTCCTGACATCTCCACCTCTTTTCTACTTGTCCGATTTGACGTACGTTTTTCACATCGAATGGGTGCTGCCGGAGGTGAAGGGACCTGGAAACATGCAACGGTTGTAGAGTTGGGTTCGGTTACTTTGAGGTCTAACTGAAAAGGACTTATGTCTTTTCTGCTCGCATAAGATAAGGCCACCGGTAAATGCAACACCGTCCCAATTTTCAGCTGGCTCTGCCTCACTTCTTTCACCTTGTCCTCAAGTCGTATTTTAAACATGGAGTCTTTGATACTCGTGCTGACAAGCAGGTCATGCAGCAGGTTGTCAGTCCTGAGGTGATGCGCTCCCCACAGCTGCAGCACGAGTGGAGGCAGTTGCTTGTTTCCTCGACAAATATCTGAAAAGGGAAGCTTTGGTGGTACCTCCTCGTGACAACAGACAACTATTACTACCTTGAAGGATGGATGGATGTACCTGGGGCCATAAACGGCGACTGTAATTTGGCGGCGAAGGTAGTCCCAGACTGACAAAGCCGGGGACTGAATGGCGGAGGCCTCTGCGACCGCGATCATGTAAAAATGCGTCTTCAACTGCTGGAGCTTCATCCGCATCACGTTATTGAAAATCTCGCAGTCGTTCACTTTAACATAGGGTCCTTCTCGTTTGTAAGACAAGAGTCCGACCACCGTGGTCAATACTTGACTTAATGGGTCGCTCCTCACCTCTCCGGACAACTTGATCTTCAGGGAGATTGGACCCTTTGTGTTGATGTTGCTGAGCACAACTTCCAGTAGAGGACTCATAGTGGTGATGTAGTTGTTGTTGAGTCCAGGAGGAGGGTCAAGCATTGCCTTCAGTGTTACTTCCTGAACTTCGCCAGGGGGGACGTGGCCTTCTGGGACACAAATGCTAATTTCAGAGTCTGGCAGTTGGACTGTCCCTCCATCATGGCCGATCTTGGAGATGACCTGAAAGTTTGTTGCCTGAGTCTGAGCCCATCCAGGACTCTGGCTGATCACATTTAGGTCCAGGCAAGAGCGTGTTAACTGCCGGTGGCTCAGCCAAGCCATCTTATAAGCTTCTCTATCGTTTTTTAGCCACTCAAAATCAGGATTTAGAACCGGCTGTGGCGGTTTGAAGCTGCCCCCCCTCTTTGGTGCCTTCCTCTCAAAATATCCATCCAGGATGTCGGTGGCACTCCTCCATCTCCCGGATTTGTTGTTAGCGTTGTCTTTCTTCTCCAGAAAGTTCCCCGCGTTGCCCTCATCTGAACATATGCTAATGCTGTCCCCATTTTCTGTATCCGAGTGGTTTCTCGTCCCTGGGAATGTGTCGGAAATCAGTTGATCTGAGTTGTTGTGTACAATATCACCTAAGAAAGGATTCGATTCAGACAGCTGGTTCCAAAAGGGATTTTGTCTTGACTTGTCATAGCTGATAGGCACATTTCCATCTATTAAAAATAAATGAGTTCATCAGTAATTCTGCTTTGAAGATTTACCTTCATTAAATGATATTGCCTACAATATGAAGGCGTTACCATTCAAAGCATTTTCCTCCAGATCAATCAGCGTCCCCTCAGATTTGCTTCTTACAAGACTCCCTGCACGTGGCAAGGAGTTTGCCATATTTTCATCTGTAAATGTGAAAAACAACAACGTACTGTGATTAGAAAATAAGGAGTCTGAAAAGAGCTGCTAAGAGGAAGCAGTAATACTCCATTTGAGTCAGATAGCGCTGTTGGACCAAAAAAAAAAACAACAACCTGTATTGACATTCCAACATGTAAACAAATGGCATCGTCAAGGCAATAGTGTGTGAAATCACTTACTGTTTAACAACACATACCTCTTCCAGATAACTACAGTCATCTATTTTTGACATTGCCAACAACTTCAATGTTGTTTTTCAACACAAGATGTCACTATTGGATTCTTTAACATGTTGTACTTTGTTTTGTTTTTTTTACACTTGGATTCACGTGGGCGATAGTTTGACCCAACAGATTTTGTAACTGTTGATTATGTCCTGTAATGTAATACTTATAAGAAGCATTGATTCCATAATGGATTGTCTGACCCTAGTGGTTCCATTGTACCTAACAACGAAATGTTATTCTAAACTGCCCTACTCTCGATTTGATAAGACGGTCACATTATTTAAATAATAATTTTGTATACATAAACAGTAACATATGATAAAAGAATAGCTTTGAATTGTTTTATATGAATGAAAGTATCTTGTTGATTGTAAAGGTGAGATGAAAAAGTATCAACATTTGCTTACATGCAGCTTTGGTCAACGATTTGCGAAAACGATCAATATCGTCACAACTACAAATGCTTTTCGTATACGGCCCAGATGTAAACATTTCACAGAACTTTGAAAACAACAAATCCACCCAAACCATCATCACGTTAATGTTTACAGTGCAGACATCCTGTCTGTCTCTCTGGCAGAGAAACAGGACCCAAAGTGGAAGAAAGCCCCAGTTGTCAATGTGTCATCAACCCATTCATGACATGTCACAGTGAGTCAGTAATGTGTTTTCTTACAACCAGTGCACAAAACAGGTTGGTCTTGTCAGACATTATGAAGTTTACAGTCACTTCTCTCTGTGGCTCTAGTTTGACATCAAACGTGTCTATAAGGGAACAAAATGTCTATTCTTACCACTGTATTGAGCTAATCATCTCAGCAAACGTCATAAAACAGACATTTTTATCACATTTGAATACAATTCAAATGAATGCAAGTTCACGTCACAAAGCAGCTAAACTGAATAACCGTCTCGACAGGTGACGAGTGGTTACACATTAATGACGCTTAAACTACATTTGTCTCTTAAGGATAGAGCCATTTCTCTATAAAACATTCCAAAAAAAAAAAAAATCTCTCACCGTCGGCATGAGATGTTCGTAGTTTTCCCTCGCTGTCAGAAAAAGAGTCCGACTCGGCTCCACAAACATTGGCACTTTGTTTTTAGACTTGTGAAGCGTGTCCTCGTCACGGTTCCGTTCTGCCCCCACGCGCGCTGAGCATGCTGGGACGGCGAGTCTCAAGTGGCGCACGTCAACGTGGCAGAGGAGGGGCCTGTCCGCATTACGGTACTACAACTCCCATGATGCACCTTTGTGTTTACGCACTGGACCTTGCAACACCTGAAACTGAGCGGCGGTTTCGAGAGCTTCCAGATAAGCGTGCCGCTGACGAATGACGTCATACAGGAAGGCAATAAATAAACGCGTGTGATTAATATAATTTACATTTCATTTGGGGAGGAGGCGTGAGAGAGTAAAACGCAGGAAATTATGCCATTCAAGTATCCAGTGGTCATAAGTATGAAGGGTGTTTTTTTTTTTTTCTTTTTTTTTCTTTTTTTTTTCTCCCCCTCTCCCATAAATTGATTTTTTTTTCTATTTGTTTAGGTATCACTGCTCCTTATGTGATAAAATCCCAAACGAAGGTTAACTGGTGTTAATCTCGTCAAGGACAGCAACTGCTATATTAACCATTTACTCGTTAACCATATGAAGTCTGGTGTGTTTATAAGGCAAGGCAAGTTTATTTCTGCAGCACATTTCATGCACAAAGCAAATTAAGATTGCACAGCAACCAAGTATGGCTATTTACAAACTTGTTTTTCTATACAATAATACTTATACACGAAGCTATCCATATACAGGGGCCCAGGGGGTCAACATTTATTGCTGATTTGACCTCTGTTGAAGGTCTTGAAACTTGTTTAAAAAAAAGGGAAAAAGTGCAAAATACAAGTCCATCTCCCCATGTTTATTCTACGAATTTAAATGTGTTTAATAGAGTTGTACTTATCTTACTTCTGCACTATATTGACCCTCTTACGATTGCAAGTAAATTGACGTCATGGGTCAACGCGAAGGTGTTTTCACTTGTGAGCCACATGGTGGCGCCATTTCTCTAACATTCGTTTCATTCTCAACTTGGCTCTACCAAGCCAAGTTTTTCAAATTTCAAAACTGATTTTCAAATAATATAAAAAAATGTACTGGTGGGTTACATTGATAATAAATGCTCACTGAGCTGAAGTCACGCAAGATTTGCTTTTGTGCACGATAATTAGTTTTCTATGACTTTTTGTTTTCTCTCCAGAAAATGTTGTTTGGACCTTTGGAGGTTTTGAGTGTTGCACTCTTGAGCGCTTTGCTAATTGACACCTCCACCGTCGCATCTCGAATGATATTTCGACATGTTGGAAAACTAGAATGATATCATTTTTTCAGTTTGTCACAATATTCTAATTTTGCTTAAATTGTGCACAAGTTATTAATTCATGACAGATTGTTGTTCATCTATCTTTGCCATCAATGCATAGTGACAAGCAGAATACTGATATGCTCTGCCATTAAATTGCAGAACGTACCATAATTTTTTGTGTATCCATCTGTTGGTTTCATATACCAGAATAAATCATAACTTTGCGATCAATGAAACAAACCCAGATTGGAGTCAAATTTGGGAGTCTTTTTGTAGCAAGTTTTTCTGATGTAAAAAAATGGATGCCAGAAGTTAAATAAATGAAATAATATGGAGCCAATCAAAACAAAACTACTTGTACGCTTTTATTTTCCATCTTGAATACTTTTCCATGACAATTGGTCGTTTGATTGTTTCGCTCAATTCAACAGGTGAGAAACAACTTGGCTATCAAAATCAATCGAAATTGCGGACAACTTTGAAAATGAAACCCTGTCACAGTTGCTCCAATTACGCTGACTTGTTTTACTCATCTTCGAGTCTTATCCAATCGTTTGTAGTTTGTTGGCAGTGGTCGTTACCAAGTCTGTGATTTGGTCTGGGGAAAGACTTGCAACAGTTGATTTTGAAACGATTTCGTCACGTTTACTGCTACTTTTTTCCATCCATGATTGACAGCTCAGCCCTCTGATCAGATATCTGCTTGCACCTTCATGGAGAGCAGATGATGATGATGATGATGATGATGATGATGATGATGGCCTGAGAGGATTTCACTTGACCATCATCTAATGCTTCATATGCTTTTTGTATTTTTTTTTATTTAAAAAAAAAATGTTTTGAAGTCGGCTATCATCCATGTTTGATCATTTTTTAATCATATCTAGTAATTAGGCATAAAATAGTGACAAACTTTCCTAAAATCAAAATCCTGTTTTAAGTATAGCCTCACTTGCACATAAAGATTAAACAATAACCAAAAAATAGATGTTGTTTGTGCACCTAATTAAGTGCTAAGTATTCTTAATCAATGCTGTTGCTTAAGTTTAAAGTATGCAGGCTGTCATGTTTCATTTATAGAAAGATGCCCCTCCCCCAAAAAACAAAAAAAAAACACCATTGAATAATTTTGTGTTATGTTTGAAAACAAAACTTGTTCATTGTTTTGTCAGCATCCGAAACGTACATTTTAAACGATAGAGGGCGCTCAAAGGTTGCCTATTGAAAGTAAACGTTTCAACTTCACTGTTTGCTCCTTCTTCAAATCGAGGCGACTTTAGTAAAAGCAGTTTTCCGATATCACATTTTGTAGAAATGTTTTAGATTTTTTGGCCATTGGAGTTTTTGTTACTCGCATCTCCTCTTGCATGCATTGCAACAAAAATATACAGAAAAAAAGTAAGTTGGATTCACCTTGAGGGTTATAATCACTATGTGAAATAAAAAGTTGAAATTAAATTAAAAACAGTTCAATAATATAAAACATGCGTTTCATTTTATAATGCAACTATAAATAAATTGGAACTTCTGTCCTCTGTCCCTTAAGTTTTTTTTTTTTTTTTTTTTAGTAAATTTTGTAACCTATTTTTATTTATTTATTTTATTCCTCCGAATGTTAACTACTGTTTCTTGATGCTTATGTGTTGTCTTTCCTCATGTAAAGCACATTGAGTTGCCTTGTGTATGAAATGTGCTATACAAATAAACTTGCCTTGCCTATGACCAAAAGCTCTTGAAGCTGTCTTTTAAAAATATCAAATTTAAATTCCTGGTAAAAAAAAAATACTTGGTGTGAATTGTAGCGTTTATTCGCAAGACTTGCGCGATTCCCCCTGCAAGCCCCCCACAGCCGCCGCGTGCCCATTCTCAAATGTTGACATAGTTTTGTCGTCATATTTCTGTTCAAACGCATTGAACTGTATGTCATTTGAATTAAATACCAAATTGAAATAGATCAGTGAACTTTTTATGCCGCACGAATCAGAAGCTAAAATTCATCCTCGATGACGTCAAACTTGTCAATGATTGAACAATTGCACACATCTGCTCTTATATCGACCTGGAGGAATTTTCATATTTTCATTTGCTGATTGTAAACCGCCGACCGCATTTTTTTTTTTTTCGTTTTATTGAACAAAAATAAGATCCTCTTCATGTGAAATACGAACAAGCTTAACAAGGGGGAAAAAGTAACCTACTTTAAAAATACTTGTAATTATAACCAAAAAAAATAAATATCGGTTTTTGTTGCATTTAATCGACCCAACAAAGTGACTCTTGAGTCCATACTTGACTTTATTGAGTGGCTCACATAAAAAGCCATTCTCAGAAGGAGGAATTGTCAAATTAAAATCACTTTACAACATGCTTCCTTAAATAAAATAAAAATAAAAACAAAAGCAAAAGCAAGAGTGGGTAAACAGAAACTCATTTCCAAACCTTACAAAACAATTCAAAAGTGCGCCTAATTGATAATAGACCCCTAAAGACAAGAAAAGTCCTGCAGGTTAAATATAGAACTCCCCACAATACATTTTATATCATGTCAAAGAAAAAACAAAACAAACAAAATCAAAGTACATCTCCGTATTTTCAAATATTTACTAGAGTTGATATACAACTAGAAATAACTATACAAAATCGTCTCCTGGACAAATACATTATTATACTCACCTGTGACATGTGATATTCTAACCTACATGTTCAATATTTACAGCACATTTTGCAGAGACCGCAACTGCAAACTTTCTTTTTTTCACGCACATGTTGACTGGACACAAGTTTGTGTTTGTTTGTGTAACGATCAGATATATAACAAAACCATATTCATACTCCATTTATCTCATAGCGACCTCTGTTCATCTCTCCTTCTTATTTTTAAAGTGCCAGAGTTTGCCCGTGAACAAAATGTATGACAGCACAATTTTTTTTTTTTTTTTTTTTGCAGCCACTCCAAAAAAAAAAAAAATACACAATATAAGGCATGAATCAAACTTTTTTGTTTTTTCCCTCACTATATGCTGATATTTCTATTGGAACAGCAACATGTCAATAAAAAAAAAAAAATGTATATTCTGATTTCTCAATAGATGACATGATGGAGCATTGCAATGTATGCTCACTATATGACGTCATTACTCAATAATGCACAGGCCTATATTTTCCCCAACTAATGACATTCTTACATTTACACTCAAATGTATTCATTTTTAGTGTGCAGGCCGAATAAAATACAATAAAATACACGTATGGAGCATTGTGTATTAAGAGTTGCTCAACATTTTTTGGGCCAATTTTTTGGAATAAATGCAATGCATCATTGTGAATATAGAAGTTTAAAAAAAAAAAAAAAAAAAGGTGCAGGCCTATTTTCTCAATAAAAGATTTGGATCTTTTATATGCGCAGCGAAAACGCAGTTAAAGTTTTGCTGTTCATTTAACTCCTGAAGTGTCATTTTAACATTTTCAGAATTAAATTGTGTCCAGTGTATATTAATAGTAGAGTTGATCATAGTGTTAAATTAGCTCTGCATTTAACACTTTCACAAGTGCTGTTAACTGTTTTTAATATGAATCAATAATAGACGTTTGAAATGTGACATATAGGTGCTGACTTAACACTGTCAATTTTGCTTTGTATACTAAAGAATATATAATTTTATTTTTCGACAGAAAAAAAAATGTGTAGCCTAAGCCATTTTTTTTTTCAAATAAATTCATTCTAGCCTACAGTTAATTATACCGAAAAATGCATGCATGGGCTCATTTTCTTCATAAATGACAAATATTTTTGCACATATGGGTCCATTGTCAATTATTTGGAGTTAGTGTTTCTTGTATAGTCCTTAAAAAAAAATAATACAGGCCTGTTTTCACCACAAAAACGACGTGAAGTTCATGTGCACTTTCGTGTCCTTCCGGAGAAATGCATGAAATCTAAATGACACATTTTGTGCATCTCGACTAATTGGGAAACGTATTTTATGAATGAGCGCTTTTGCATTTTGAGAACTAAAGTTGACCTTTGAAGAAAAGTGTTGGCCTGAAACGGACCAAAAGTTGCTTCTATGTCCTGACGGTGGGAAATTGTGCACATTCGTCTCGCTTATTTTCCCCATTTTCGATGAGGGAGCATAAGTCGAGTATAATGTCCACCCGTGTCGTTTTTTCCATTTTGTCCGCGCATGCACGGCACGGAGCAAGTCAAAGGCCGTCGATGCCGACCACGCCCCGCCCGCCCTCGGCCTGGCGCAACAGGTCCGGCGAGTGGCACGGCGGGCTGCCCGGCGCGCTGTGCTCGCTGTCGGTGTCGCTGCCCCGCTTGCCCCCGCTGCCGCCCCCGCTGCCGCCGCCGGCGCTGTGAGTCTTGACGTGCTTGCTCAGGTGGTCGCTCCGCATGAACCGCTTGTTGCACACCGGGCAGGCGAACCTTTTCTCGCCGGTGTGCGTGCGCAGGTGCCGCTGCAGCTCGTCGGAGCGCGTGAACCTCTTGCCGCAAAAGAGCCAGTTGCACACGAACGGCCGCTCGCCGGTGTGCCAGCGCAAGTGCGCCTTCAGGTGGGACGTCTTGCCGTACACCTTCCCGCAGCCGGGGATGTGGCAGCTGTGCAGGCCCTTCCTGCGGAGGCTGGCGCCGGCCGGGCCCAGCCGCTCCGCCTCCTGACAGTTGGGGCAGTCGCAGGTGGCCCGGCCCGAGTAGCGCCGCGCGGAGGCGCGCGGGGACGCCGCCGCGATGGAGGCGGGCGGGGCCCCGGGCAGCATGGCGGCGCCCCCCCCCGCGCCGCTCAGCGGCGACGGCGCCGCGTCCGGGTACGAGGACAGCACCGGCTTGAAGCCGTCCATCAGGTGCTGGCCGCCGCTGGCCAACAGGTGCGGCGACGGGCTGCCGCCGAAGGCGGAGTGGCTCAAAGTGGAGTACTCGGCGGAATTGTATCCGCCCAGGGGGGAGTGCAAGGACGTCTGCAGTCCGCCGGAGTGGATCGCCCCGTTGGGGTTCTGCACGTCGATCCAGCCGGCTCCCACGTCCCACCAGGCGGACGGCGCCCCCGCGGCGGCCTCGCCCGCGGGGATGCCGGGATGCGACGACTTGAACCACGACTCGTACGGGTGCGCCACGCTCATCCTCGGGTAGATGCCCTGCAGGCCGTCCACGGACGCGTGCACCTTGGAGATGAACACCGGCTGGTGGCTCGACTCCGGGGCGCCGTTGGCCACGGACGCCTGGAACACGGAGTAGTCGTTGCCGAAGTGGGGGCCCGACGTGAGCGAGAAGGCGCTGGAGCCGCCGGAGGAGCCGGAGCCGAACGAGTCCGAGCCGGCCGAGCCGCTGCGGGACACGCCGAAGCCGGGCAGGCCCGAGCCCAGGCTGCAGCTGCTGCTGGCGCCGGCTCGCTTCCACGGGTGGAAGCCTTTCCCGAAAGACGAGGAATTGTCCGAAATGGCGGAAGGCGAAGGGCTCGGACTGCCGATTTTGTTGCATGTTGCCGCTAACATGGCTAAAGGAGTCGATCCCAATCTCGGCTCCTCCTGAAGGGACACGAAAGCAGCAAGTTAGTGACTCGACAACAAAAACAAAAAAAAACCCAAATCGCCACCTTCCTACCTGCTCCACAAACTTTTGCAAACAAGAGAAAGCGCACAACTTTTTATCCCATCTAAGTTCTACTGCCTTTGCGGTAACTTTGAACGTGTCAAATCCTCTCGCCAAGCAGCCAAATTGAAGCAGTAAAAAGTCCTTTTCGGAGACTCACCCCAAGAAGCGAAGTTGCCATCACACGCAAAAAAAACGCGGCCCTCCTCTGAGGATCTTTTTATAAATCCGAGCAGTGCTTTTCCTTTCCTTTTCTTTCCTTTTCTTTTTTTAGAGGTGTGCGACACAATGCTGCGTTCCGCCCATTCTTGCACCGTCCCGCGTCTCCTCTCCGGCTTTGAAGTGGCGCTGTGACGCGGGCGTCCAATCACGCGCGGCCGCCGCCGCCGCCGCCGCGCGGCCCCCGTCAGCTCATCAATAGAACAGACAGAAGCTCTCCACCCCCCCAGGACGCCCCCTCCATAAGAAAAGACAGCGGAAGGAAGGTAAAGTGAAATGAGAGGGAACAAGGAGGGAGGAATTAGGGGGCCACTTATTGAGATTTTTTTTTGTTTTCACTTTCCATAAATTAGAAGAATACCATTTTGCTCGTATGCGTCATGATAAACTTTGCACTTCCAAATTCACGTTTTTTTTTCATTCTTCAACTTAATATCCACAAAGTGAAAGGAGCATATAAAGGCTGCTTTGTTCTCCACCTGTGTGATCCTATATTGAAATAACTTTCACATAATTGACGTCAATTATGTTGGCGCTTTTGATGACTTGATCTCATACATTTTCAAAATTAAATACAAAAAAATAAAAAATAACCCTGCGAGCAAATATGGATAATATTTGGGGGTATTTATGGAAATACGTGATTGCATGGCTGAATATGGAATATAAATGTTGCTTCTCTTGAATGCGGTTCATCACTTTGCACGAGACATTTTTTTTTTTTAAGGTGCTGTTACGTAATAAGAAGAAAAGCGTTGAGATGAACTTGCCACTCTGCTTCTTCTCTATTTTGCATGCAGCGCGTATAAATACGTTTCATTTGAATTTCAAATTTAATAACACGGGAGGTTTTTAATCATCGGCGCTTTTTTATTTGTGTGATATTAACATGCTTATTGACCGGCTCTGTTGACCAGCTTGATCATTACAGGACAGGGAAAAGTTAATTAAAACGACCGGGGATTATTCATCACGTCATCTGCCTTGGCCGCGTCGCTTCCTTTATTGCACAGCGTGATAGATGGAGCGCCTGATTAATTCTTGTGTTTCTACCACTGGACATGAGCTTTCCAACCGCGGATTCATTCACACGACTTTGCTCGCAGGTGTATTAAAACAAACAAAACAAAGGCAACGTTGGGTTTTTTTTTTATGATGTCATACAGGTGCAAATGTTGATTAAAAAGCCATTTAAATGACGTTGCATCACGTTTTGCACGTGTTGCAAATATAGAAAGTAGTCCAATTGACGTGCATTTTTATGATGATTATTATATGTATTCTATTTACAGAATAAAAACTATTATTTCGTTGCTTAAAAAAACTCGATGGCGATTTAGGTGCAACAAAACAAATAAAAGATTTTTGCTGGGACTATTAATTTAAAATAAATACAAAAATGCGCTACTCATGAAAAATCAAAATAAAGCCAATGAATTATTCCATCCTCCGCAGCTGCGTTGTGCGCCGTCAATGTTGTCTTTGCACTGCATGTGCACACAAATCATACACTTGTATTTCCCTTAGCTTAAGTTGGGAAACAGTCTGCCAACCCCCCCCATTAGAATATGCAAAATTGATCCCTGGGAAAAAAAAAAAAAACGAGGTCAATATATGTCATAAAAAAATAAATCTGCGTATAATTATGCAATAATTGGGGGTGCTTCCGTTAAAAAAAAAAGAAAAAAGAATCCATTATAGCGATGTGAGTCTTGCACATGTGCAAGGGGGAGTGTGGGGGTGCCCGGGTGACAAATTAGCAAGTGATCATTGCAGCAAGGCCCGGGTCAAAGGTCAGCGTGACAGCCAGCATGTTGCATGTTGCATGTTGC
Organism: Festucalex cinctus; assembly: GCF_051991245.1. NCBI lineage: Eukaryota > Metazoa > Chordata > Actinopteri > Syngnathiformes > Syngnathidae > Festucalex > Festucalex cinctus. The sequence continues at coordinate 12,903,552 of NC_135417.1, forward strand.
TTGCGCTCACGTTTGCGGAGGACGAGCGAATATTGCGCAATTGGCATCTTCAGTGGCCTGTTGCGTTTGCGTTCAGACGGTTGCCGCAATTGGCTGCAACTGTAAGCCGCCCTCAACAGATGTCGCCATTGAAGGCTTTCTGTGGCGTGACATCAAACTCACAACCTGTCCCCTTGGATGCCATAATGAGCGACTTATTCTGGGCCGCTGAGCACCAACAAAGTCGGCGCAAAATTGCGTGCATGAGGCACAATCGCCTGCAGACGACAAGATTTGCCTTCAAAGTGGCTTGTTGTGCACGAGGAAAGAAAAACACAAACTGGGGTCATCACTTGTGACGATAAAGTCCCACTTCTGCTCATTACAGCCTTTTTTTTTTTTTTTTTTTAATAGAAGCATGACATGATTAAGTTAGCAGTTTACCATTTTTTTATTTTTTGCTAATTTGATATTTTATGGCCTGCGTGAAAATGTTTTGCATACAAATACTGTAATTACGATTTGGGTTGCGTAATAGAATAGGCAAGTAGACTCCGTTGCATTCCAACTTGCGTTCTTTGCCAAGTACGTAAAAACTAGTGCTGTCCAAGTTAAAGCATTAACTAATTAATTGACCACAAAAAAATCATCACATTACTCATCTATTAATCACACTATTAATTTTGACCGCATATCATCCTTTAGCACAGGTTTGAGCAATAAACATAACTACATGCATTGAATAAATGTTTGTGTATGACATTCAGATGATTTGTTCATGTCAAAACATTTTTTATTTTTTATTTTAAATTATGCAAGTAATTAACTGATTCGAAAAAGAGGAAGATGACTGCAGTGGATCAAAAAAAGTCCTCATGTGGAAAGAATGAACACATAACAGGTGCTCTTTAAATTGGGCGGGCAAAAAATGTTGATAAAAAGCCTTTTAAATTAAACGACTAGTCGTGATTAATCCAAATTATTAAGCTCACATGATTAATCTGATTTAAAAATGTAATTTTTTTGACAGCTCTAGTAAAAAAAAAAAAAAGAAAAAAAGATTTGTCTTCACAGTCACAATCTGTCTGAGGAACATGAAAAATTGACAGAGGGAGGCAGAAAGTGAAGCCTGGCGGTTCACTATGGAGCGTCCCGATTTTCTTAGGTGGGAAAAAAGCAAAAACATGAGGAAGGGGGAGGGGGAAAAAAACAAGGTCCAATCTGTGCTCCCTGGAAATTTGGGTTAAATTCAAAACTGATCAATTTTCTCACTTTCCTAGAATATGAAGTTGTGTAAGTCTTGTCTTCTGTTCCTACAGTTTTGCTTCCATGAACCAGAACAGAATCAGTCAAGCGAACAACGTATCCACAAAAATATCAACTCAATACATTTGTTCCGTGTTTGTCAGAGGAAGTTCTAAATATTGCTGGTGCAGCTTCCAGAAATTGATTTCACTTAATTTGTCCCAAAAATATTCATGAATTCATGATGAATGTCAGCGACGTATTGCGACAGACAAAACAATGAACTGCTCTTCCATTAGATGGCGTCAGGCGCAATAAACTTGTTGGCATTCGGACAGCAGAAGAAGTCGTCGTCCTTCCTGCAAGCAAATCGGTCCAATTACATCAAATTTCACACTGTAAATTGTCAATTGAGATGAGATCATCATTATTTCAGTCGTCTTTAAAAGTTTTGTGACAGCCTCGTTTGGTGGTGTGCCATGAGTTTTTTTTTTTTTGTTGTTGTCAAAATCTGATGACTCAATTGGTCTTCAGCCTTCACCCACTGGAGAAAAATAATGGAGATGTCTCCATTTTAGTGTCAGGAAAAAAAGACTCCGTTTATAGACATAATTTTCCAGCACAGACTCACTCTGAACTCAATTGCTCACCAAAACAGCAGCACCAGATTGCATAATCGGTGACAAATTAAAATGTAGCAAGCGGTTGTATGGCAAAGTGGCTGCAAGAACAGATTCCAAATTTTGTGATGTCGCGGTTTGGAGCCGCTGACGTCCATAAACGACTGAATGAACGGATGAATGAATTCGTCAGCTCAGGAGCTTTGGTGGGAAGAGCAAAGAGCAAAGAGCAGAGAGCAGAGAGCAGATGTCCACGTGCACACGGAGCTGCCAAGAGAATCCAGAAAAAAAAAACCCAACAAAAAAAGGCCTGCTCAGACACAAGGGCCCCAAATGGCGCGACAAAGGATGTGCAGGAAGCAGGAAGAACCTCTCGGCCTGGATGAGCCCCAGAGAGGCTCTCGTCCTCTGCCAGCCAAAATCTGGTGATCCTCAACACCACGTCAGACGAGAACCGCAACATGAAAACAAACAAACATGCGTCGGCAAACATTACGTGACCGTGCAAAGGAAGGGGAAATTAGTCACGTTATGTATTTATGTATTTATTTATTTATCTGCGATTGGCTGGCAACCAGTCCGGGGTGAAACCCCGCCTACTGCCCAAAGCCAGCTGAGATAGGCTCCAGCACCCCCCGCGACCTTTGTGAGGAATAAGCGGTCAAGAAAATGGATGGATTTATTTCTTGATTTATTTAAATAAACAAATGTGAAAATATAAATAAATACATTTGTTTAAAAGACATTTATGGTGTTTAACTGTATTATTATTAATTTTTTTTTTTGTGACAGTATTGCCATATTATTTATGTAGCCCAAATGTTGGAACGACACATTTTCATGACTAAAAATGACTCAAAATAGTAAAAATTAAAAACAATTGGCCCTAATATATATATGAATGACTTGGTATATTTCTGTCTGTATTTGCAGGCAGTTAGTTAATTTGGATTTGCTTGTGTGTGTCAACGATTTGTGCATCCGTTCTTCCCGTCAACCAAGCTGAGCGTGTCGCGAGGCCTCGACGGTGTTGCAAGCAAGCGCAGATGTTCCGCCCGGCCCAAAAAGTGGAAAGTGTGCAGTGAACCAGAAACGATGACAGAAACGTCCGACAAATCAAACGGCTGGTTGACGGCAGTCTTTCTTTCCAACCTTTTGCGATCTGCCGACTTGCCGTTCGTTCGTGCGGCAAGTCGGCAGCTTCGCGGACGAATCGGATCTGCCAAAAATCTACTTTCCTCATCATCATTTCTAGGATGATCTGTCGCAACAAAGAAAGATTGAAACAGAGCATGCAGACGCTCCGCTGCAATTTGAATCCATTTGATGTGATTAATATGGTTTCATAAAGCCACACAGTCAATTTGACTTTAATCGAGTCTCCATTTGGTCCCAGTCGAAACACAGTCAACTTTACACTGGAATCGGAGTAAAATCTGAAATATAATTGAATCACTTGAGAGTTCAGGAACAATCATACGACCTCCAGCATGGGACACGGCCACTCTATCACTTGAGCCATGCCGACTGTTGGATAATATTGCTGGTGTGACCAAAAGGAGACGCAAAATGGTCGAAGTTTTGCGGTTTAGACTGGAACTCAATATCGTCTTTTTCCAGTTTTCCTGTACGCAAATTGTACAAAGAACTTGAGTACTCGTATCAGGTAACTGTTACCTGGCCTTATTTCAAGGTCGTGGTACCCGCGATGGCGGCCATTTTTTATGGTCAGGAACTACAAATGAGAAATTTGAAGAATAATTGAGGGAATATTGGGACATATCGGTCATTCTTTTCAATTATCTGGTCATTTTTGGGGGATTTTTTATGTACTAAAAGTACTAGTGGTATTGGTGCTTGGTACTGGAATCGTTTTAAAAAAAAAAAAAAAAAAGTGGTATTGAACATCCCAAGTAAAGAAAAGTTTTTTTTTTTTTTTGTTTGTTTTTTTAAAGTCCAATGAATTTTTTAACCTGCGATTGGCTGGCAACCGGTTCAGCGTGCGTCCCGCCTACTGGCCAAAACCAGCTGGGATAGGCTCCAGCACCCCGCGAAACTTGTGAGGAGTAAGCGGTTGAGAAAATGGATGGATGGACGGACGGACGTTTTAATGTCAAGCAGCATTTTTGGTTGAAGCTGATTTTGTCTTTCTTCTAAGTTGCCGTTTGGTTGCCATGGAAACGCACACCTGGTCAAATCCGTCTCTCATAATTGCACGCTAATAGCGAGCATGTTTGAAATTGAGGCGTGACGGATCTTGCCACGCAAACGATGTCGCGATCGGCCGCTAATCGATGCTGGCTGCGGTCAATCAATCGAAGACGGCAGCCAAGATTTTCGCTCATGTGAGGCCGCGTCGCTCTGACAAATGATTCCTCCTCTATTAACAAAATTAAACGTGCGGGATAATTGATGTGCGCCTGTTGGCTGTTATGATCCGCTTCCGCCGTGATCGATTGCGATGTTTGTTGATCATAAAGCGAGAGAAGTTGCAGCAGCGCCTGGCGCGACTCCCGCATGTCTTCTTGTTGACTTTGACGGAGGCCAACGTTGCATTTTGTCAGCAGCAGCGGGAAAAGAAAAAAAAGAAAAAAAAAAGTGGGCGACTTCGGATTAGCGGCGATTTCTTCAAGTTTCACGAATGATCCCGCTGGGGGCGTTTTTTTTTTTCTGTTTGTTTTTGTGTCTCCCTCGAGAAGCGCCAGCCTGAGAAATGTTTGCTTTTCTGTGACGTCATCCGAGCAGGCACGAGAGGAAGACAAACTGGTCGTGTTTGTGGAGCCCCTCGCTGGCGCGTGCGCACAATCGCGCGTCTGCTTGGAATCTTTTCAAGCGTGATCACAAAACAAACAGAAAAAAAAAAGGGTGAATTAGCAAGCGTGAGCGTTGAGTGAAGAGCAAATATGGCCACTTGATGGCGGCGTATTGTTATCAAAAATATACTTTAAAGATATGCATCCTGAGTTTTGATTGAGGTTGATTATGGCGGTCGTGTTGCAGCTTTGAACAGATTTTCTCGCCTCTTAAGACGATGAAAGTCACAATCGCGCGTCTGCTTGGAATCTTGTGAAGTTGTGAGAAGAAAATGCACACAGAAAAAAAAAGGGACGGCTGACGACTGTTTAGTGATGAGGAAATATGTGATGACAGTACATGTTGAAAGATAAATAGATGCTAATAATAACACTCTGTTTTGATGGACAATAATGAAGAGGAATTAATTTAGTAATATGTTTTTTATTGTGGCGCTGTTGTGTTATAGATCTCACGTATGATATACAATAATGTGCAATACATTTGCTACAGTGCTTGTGTTGGTTTTCATTCCTGTTGTGTGCATTTGTACGTACAGTAACGTGCATATATGACACCAATCAGATTATCTCAACTAATGTTTTTTTAAATCAATAAATAATATCCATGTTTGAGAGCTTGTGTAACTATTTAGGGGATTTCATCTGTTTGTTTTTTTTCACCTTCACTTGTATTGGATTTCATTTAATGGCCATAACTAATGTTGTGGTTTGTGGGTTTCTGTTCTAAGTATTTCAGACAGCGCTGTTCATTTATTATATAAACACATACAACATGTATTTTTTATTATTATTCACTGTTATCTACAATTTTACTGCTATCGCTGTCTATAATTTAGGACATCAATCCATCCATCATGGAAAGTTTTCTACAATTGTCGCACCAGATGATCGCATTACTTCATAAGTTATGAAGCTAACAAAAAATATATAAGTTTATGTAAGGGTGATTTTTTTTTTTGTAAAACATGATTGTGACTAGATCAAACCCGATAGCTCCTCCCATGGATTCTTGACAGTTTTGTGGATGATCCAAATAGACCCAATTGGTTATTTTTGGTCGCATCACACGATCATTGTTAAAATGTTGAACCAACGCGAGAGCAACTAATGAAATATTGTTTTACGCTCTATTCAGGTGCAATGTTGGCCGAGTGTGGATCTCCTACTCGGCAGAGAAAACGATGCTTTAATTAAGAGTCAGTCCGATTTCCCTGAGGAGCGAACATCTGCTTCCATGAACTTAGTTTCTCAAATAATAAAGAGGTTGCCTTGTCCTTCGTCAGCCAGACAATCGCAAGCAATCAGCCAGTCGGCCTTTCATGGCTGATAATTGATGCGAAATCGACACGGCACAAAATCATCATGACGCGACTCGTGTCGGTCGACTTTTAGCACGTCGCTTCCACTCATGGCAGACACGTTGCCAGAAAGGCAAATAACTCAACCTTTGGGGATCCACTCTTGTTGTTGTTGTTGTTGTTGTTTCGACAGTATATGGATGTTTTTCAAGCAAAGCAACCCAATTAAAAAAGGTCAACAAGCAACAACAGTTTGTTATAAAATGAACAAAATAGATTTGACAGGCCAGTAACAGTGAAGCTTAAACGTTCGGCTTATACTGCAGAAGTAAATCAACAGGTTACAATGCAAATGTATCGAGGATCAACACCACAAAAACAATTCAGGCTTCTGAGCAAACAAGGTTTATTTATTTATTTATTTATTTGTATTTTTTTTGGGGGGGGGGGGGGATGGGGAATTAAAAAAATATTTTCGTTCCATCTTTGCAAGTGTAAAAGTCGGGGCTCGGTATCGATTTCAATTTCCTCAATCGATTCGATTTCGCTTTATAAGCGTTCAGTTCCATTCGAGTTCGAATTTTCTTCCAATTCGATTTGATTAGCTTCACTTCAATCCGATTTTGATTCTGGTCCATCAGTTCTTCTTAATAATCAAGGACATCATAAAAAATCCACCAATTAAATTTTGTGGAGGAAGTAACCGATTAAAATGATTTAGTGTTATAATCACTTAACTGGCATCAGCAAGGATTTATAATTAATTAATTAATAACTATAAATTAAAAGAAATTCTTAATTGTCTTAAAGTATGTTAAGTCAAGTCTTTCACAAATGTAAGAAAATACTTTTAAATCCATGTGAACGGTAAAAAATAAACGCCGGCCTTTACAAATCTATTTCCTTATAAACTTATGGGAAAAAGATCTTAAAATCATCAATTCATGGTTTTATGAATCGATATCAGGCTTGAAAAGGAAAATGGAGTCAATATGGATGATTCCATTCTTAAAGCCAACCCTAATAAAAGTACAAATTGAGATTTGGAGTAACGTGGCCGGGTGATGGTTGGCGGCGGCCATATTGGACGGCGTCCAATCGGCGATGCGATGAGGCGAAGCCGCGACCTTCTTTTGCTGGGCAATTTCATCAGCGGGCAAATATCGACAGTTGTCCTGTGGAAGCCATGAAAGTTGCTGTCCAAGGTGAAATGAAATTGCAGTTGATCAAGGCAGCATTGAGCAAATCTGTTGATTCATGTGGATGGTGATCAACACGAGGGCTTCATGAAGCGAGACATCACGAGGCTCATTTCACTTGTCGCCCGGCCTGCGTTTGTTGCGGGTTGATGAGATGACGTCACACTTTCTCTCCTTGGCAAAAATATGGTGCCACGTTATTTTCAAATGCATTCTGTTCAATTGAAAATTGACACAGACAGTACAGTGGACCCACAAATATTTCTCACCTTTTTGGAGAGTACTTTTATTTTTTATATATCTATTTTTTGAAGCCTGATCCCCCGTTGTTTGAGGAAAAAGTGATTTTCTGAAAAAGTCCACAAATGTTATTTTTGTTTTTGTGGCAAAATACTATTAGGCTAAATCTATTGCATTGTAGTGTCTCTTCAATTGAGATAATGAGCCAAAAAAATAAATAAACGTACTTTTTGTTGTCTAGGGAACAAAATTTGATCCAAATCGCAACATCTGGTAAAACCCGTTTGTTTCTATTTACGACCATTTACTTTTTCATTGCCCCGACGGGTTCGGTTTGCTTTGCGATATTCTCGGTGAGCAGCAAAAATCCTTTTTATTGTGGAGCTGAACTTTACGACTTCTCAAAACTATGTACACGAAAGTAAACCGGAAGCCCAGAATGCAAAAAACAAACAAACAAAGTCACCTGTGAAAGGTGCTTTTTGTTGTCCGTAGTTGAGTGGAGAAGTGATGTCAAAGGTGCCACCTAAAAATATCACAATGGAATGAAAGCACCCAAACCTACCGGATATATCAAAAAAAAAGTGAAAAGTGTCCACTGTACATGTGATTTTTTTCCATCATTGGACCTGCAGCTGTCTTTTTTTTTTTTTGGCGTGCGCGCGTTTGTGCGTTTGTGCCGGCCAGATTTGTTTACCGGCGGCGGCTAATTGATGGCGCTTGAGGGACCGACGCGAGCCCGACATGAATCACGAGCGACACGACTCTTGATAAGGAGCCGAAAGTCGCCCGTAATGAAGATGGCCACTAGAGAGCAATTGTTTGCCGAATGATTTGCTGGGGGCTAATTGACACTAATTGTTTCATCAGATTTTCTTCCCCTTTTCTCGTATGTTCTCCCGCCACTCGACAGCAAAATGCGCCGACACGAGCCGTCGCCCGCCCGCACTTCATATGAGACGCGTGTGAATATTGGACGTGCGTTTGTGAAGCACATTTCCGCTCACCTCACCCCACAAAAAATATCGTTTTGATCTCACTTCAAAGGATTCTGTCAAACCGACACAAGCGACTGTTCAGAGAATGTTCGCAAGAAACATTTGTTACATTTAAGAGCACATCAAGTTGCAAAGTGTCCCATTGAGCCGACTTTTTGCACAACAGCCGCTTTGGAACTCTTTTGGAGCAATTATTGGCTTTTTATTTGCATACCTTATTCATTTATGAATTTAGCTCAAAGCTAATACGCTAGTTAGAATAATTGACATAAACATTTATATATCATAACAATGACATCTGCACATATACCGCTAAGTTCGAAAAACAATCAAGCCAGACGAGTAACGAATAAACAACTTTATTGACAGAACACGATATGAACACGATAGTTTCATCATGTGACGGTTTTTCTTTTCTTTTCTTTTCTTTTCTTGAAAGATGAAATGATGAAGCAGAGCAGATAATTAGAGACGAGAATTCATTTTCTGTCTGATTAAATCCAGCTAGTTGGAATAACGAGCCGGCGGTGGGCGGAGCCGCAACGCATGAACACGAGATGTAACGTCATTACCTTTAATGGCAATTACGCTTTTTAATTAACACAAACGATGATTGGATATTAATGGTTATTACGTGGGGGCCGGCAGAGGGGCCACATGGGACGTCCTCACACTTGATGGAAATCTTAGTAAATAGAAAAAAAAAAAAAGGGGGAAAACATCCAGCCAAAAAGCTCATGTTAAAGACAAGCACAACAAATGAGGTCAAATTCAAATGATTACAATATTCATTTCTTTACATATCAAATGTTTTGTATAATTAGCTACATAGCATAAAAAGGATACTATGCAAAAATGAAATTCAGATCTGTTTGAAATTACACTGCTAATAACAATCTCAATTTCAAAAGTGTCAAGAGCTCCAAAATATGAATGTACATTAATTATAGGGGGGAAAAAATGTATTGACAGAAGATTAGTGGGTTGCTTTTTGGTGATAAGCAAAAATAACACTCAAATTAAATACCAAAAGTTACATGAAAGCGATAAATTGCTGAATATCGGCATCAGACTTTTTTTTTTTTTTTTTTTAATAGTAATCTGATAGTGATAATAGATCAGTTTCAAACTGTTAACTTCAGGGAAGAATTTATTTAATATTTTCACAAGAGATAAACTGGAAACTCGCTGAATCTTGTTGTTTTGTTTGAAATTAAAACTATGATCAGCGATTTTCACATTTCAGATATTTTAAAATTTTGCAATTTTAGTGTAGTGTTTGTTGTCTAGTCTTAATATAAATGAATGAATGAATAAATAAATATTACATTTCACCCATCTGAAAAGTTAAGAATTGTCGTTTGTATTTTTTTTCATTTCATTTTTTAATTTGTATTCCCTTTTAATGAAATGGAATATCGGCTCCAAATATCGGCCTCCTTAACTACAAATAATGTGACAAAATAATGTATCAGTTCCCTGAAAAAAAAAAGTAGCATGTAATTGGACAGAATCACTTTTCGAGCTCCCGTCGAATGGATTGTGGATTCAATGTATTATTCATACTTGTCACTAATAAAAGTCTGTCGTTATGTTTGTGGTGATGATGTGGAAGGTGGCAAAGTTTTGTGGCTTCTCTTCGCACGGCACCCGAGTCACGTTCCAATTGGTGTTTGTCTGCTGCGTGTCGCTTTTCAATAAAGTTTTCCAATCTGTTGTGGAAGGCTCCCTTTACTTTGTGCTAATAATTGGAAGCTATTGAAAGGACGACTTTCATTGATTTTGTGGATGACTGCGAGCATGAGCAGCACACACCACAGATTGCCGGCAAGGTCTGCGGCCAACCGGGATCGATGCCGCTGAAGACCCCCAACCAACCCCCCCCATCCTCTTCTGCTCTTTTTTTCCTTTTTTTCTTTACTTGTGTCTCCATTGATTGAAACGTGGAATAGTTGAAGCGCTATTATCACACTGATGCGAAGTTTCTGTGTCTGGCCACTTGAAATGTCTCCCGATGTTCCCGCATGGGCAATATTTCACTCCAGCAAGTGCTCCCATCTTTCCCTTTCTAACTAATGAGTTAAGAGTATTGCTATGACCCGTAAACATCAATCACGGCCACAGAGGCAGACAGTGACGAACAGCGCCGGCGCTCTGGCAACAAAATGAAAGGATACAATCAAAGAAGCATTCGGAAATCAAGAAATTGAAAGCAAAAATGAACTTTGTTTTGTGGTGGCTGGATTGCATATTTACGCTAAATCATATTAATAGAGTGCGACGTCTTACTCATTTAACAGAGGGCAGATAATAATACAATTAGACTTTTGCTGAAAAGAAAAAGTACTTGAAACTTTTTTTTTTTGTTCTCTCATTTTGTATTCAGTTGCGTGTTCTTAATTCAATTCAGTGCACTCAGACAACGGAAAAAAAAATTCCATTCAAGCGTTCAAATGCAACTTGTTGTTTCCTCCAAACGGAAGCTGGCCGGACGCATCGAGCGCGCCGGCTGCCGCGCTCGATCGCTTCTCCAATCCAACATGGCAACGTTGCGGCGCGGGCGCGTTTCCGTATCTTATTTGCCGACAAGACGGCAGAAAGGTCAACGTCCCGTCCAAGTGGGACCGGCGTGATTGAATGGAATCAGTATGTACTTGTTATTCCCAGCGCCGGGCCTTTCTTTTTATTTGCTGGCCCAGAAGTTAATTTCCCCGCTGACCTTTTGTGTAATAAAACCGTATTATCTGTTGCCGGGGCCGCAAATTAGCTTCCTCGCTGCGGCGGCGTTTTGTGACCCGCTCGATGGCTTATGAGTTGATTTGCTTGAATTGGATGAAGGCTGCTGTAAAGGCATTTTCCCAGGTGGCAATCATCCCTTGGCCACTTGCATGATCTGATTGGCCCGGGACAGTCGGATGGGTTTGCTAGCTTGTGCTTTTAGGAGACACTTTTGACAACTAAGCCAAAATGGCCGCCATATGTCTCCATTTAAGACAGTAGAAACGATTTGTTCATAAATTGAAAGGAATGTGTGTTATGCAAATCTTTTGATAAGACCTTCATTTTTTACTCTACACAATTAGTTTTATTTTTTTTTTTGTCCCGCAACTCCCTCCACATTTTTTGACCGATTTTCAGCATTCCAACTTCAACATGTTCCAAAGATTCACACTTTCTGGGCTACTATTTTTCAATTCACAAAACTGGACATTTTTCAACCCAAAATTTACGATTCATTCCCAATGGCACATTCAGCATGTTCTCATTTGAAATTCAAAACATTCAGCTCATCACCTTGGGAATCATTTTCAACATTCCAAAAATTCACACTTAGCAAAAATGTCACATTCTTGACAGTAAAGCAATTAAAAAAAAAAAAGAAAAGTTTTTACATGTACTCACTGATTCCCACAATTCAAAATTGAACACACTTTGTATGTTTTTGTACATTTTTCGAAACTGTTCTAACATTGACCTGTTGAGCTGTTGATCCCTACTGCAAATGTTTTTCAACATTTCAAAAAAAAATTCAAATGTTTTTTTGCCTTTCTCCTCTAATTTCCACATTTCAACCGATCATTGTATATCATTCCGTGTCATTCCAGATCATTCCACCACTTTCCATTCAAATCGTGGAATGTACCACATACGTTTTGTAGGGTTTCATTTTCAGTAAAAAAAAAAAAAAAAGTTTTTCAAGGATTTCTTAAAGTGCTTACTATTGTTGGTTCTGAGAAAAACACCAAATTGTCTGTTTAGAATGTTAGAGTAAGACCGTTTTTTGCTCTATTAACATGTATACTGATGTGAAGTGGACATAAACACGCTCAAACGTCCTAAACCACATTTGATTTGTTTCAGTTCGACCATATTTTGCCTAAAATTTTTCAAACGGTTCGACTAGCAAAGCATTCAACTTCTGAGGGTCCACGTTGGAAGCAGGCCTGTTGTTTTCCGATACACTATTTCGAGAGCAAAGTTGTACAAACACACGATAGTTTGTGTTTGTTGAATTGTTATCAATGATGGTTGTTTGAAGCACTTTTGTCTGCTTCGTTGAAGTGCAAACCAAAGCCAGCGAGGGGGGAAAAGCTGATGTTGATTTCTCACAGTTTTGCACAAACGTGTGTCACTTGATGCTGTGGAATTCGGCTAATCCTTCCTCTACTTTTAGAGGGAGTGACACTTTTCTTTTCTTTCTCGAACAAGCTCCGATCAACACCTCAGAATGACCACGATTTACCGTCTTCAGCAGAAATATTCATTATTTACTGCACTTCAGTCTTATTTCATGACCATCTAGAGCAGCACGTCAAATGTGGCGAATGTGAACGCGATGCTTTAGTGACCCGAGGAATCTCTTTTATTGTGGCCTCTTTGTGCCGCTGCTCCGTCAGCCCATTCAAACTCGGTGGCAGCCAGCGACATTCTATCCTGGATAGGCAGGACATTCATGCCTTTTTAAGCCATTGTCCTTCCCCCCGGGGCAGGGCCCAGAGCGGAGCGGGATGTGAGAACCGCAGGCCGGCCATTGTGTCCCTCCTCGCGCTCTTCACACGCCCGGCGGGGAACTTCCTTTCTGGTGTCAGCCAAACCTGTGCGGCGTAATCCGCCGCTCCCCTGCTGAGCAGGACGGGAAGCTTATTAAAAAGTGCGTCTAATGTCTCCTTAATAAATCGCTTCCATTTTCCGCTTCATTTGGGAGTAATCGCGTTGCGAGCGCGGATAGGCCGGAATGCGTGGAAGGCCCCGTTGCCGTCCGTGTCTTCCCGCCGCATTAGCGTTAGCGTTAACGTTAGCATTAGCGTTTCTTTTTGTTTTTTTTACTGGCCCGGCCGGCCGGTCGCGCCGCTCCAGATCCATTAGCGCCGTCGGAGATGGAGCAACGTGCGCGGGGTCAAACGGCAAGGTGTTGATGCCGCTCTGATTGCCGGAGGAGAGAGATTTCAACGCGGCGGGTTTGCAGGGAGGTTGCACTTAATGGCGTCTCTCCGGCGTGATCGGCTTGATGGCGCCTTTAGCTCCATAAAAGCGGCAGAGGTCAGTGCGCTTGGAGCTGCGCTTGTGTTGGGAGGTTAGAGAGCAGAGGTCGCCCCCCCCCCCCCCCCCCCCCCCCGGCGTGCTACCGCAAGCACTCTTCATCATGCGTTAAGGATGCTCGGGCCTCTGATTGCCACACTGGGACCAGGAGGTGAGCTTAGGGACCGCTTGGGTAATCCCATTAACTGTGACTCCTCAAGCACTCGCCCCCCCCGCGTGCGTGCGTGCGGCGTTGTAAAGGAGCCGGCATCTGAGACATTCGCTTACCCGACGGGGTCAAAGGCCAGACGGCAAATATGAAGCGTTTATCAAATATGAGCAGCTGTCTTTTAAGTTATGACTTGTCGCGGCTCAGTCAGGCCAACGACTTGTGATGATCGTTTCACGCAATGGACTTCTTTTTATTATTATTATTATTATTATTATCATACACTGGCTGGCCACTTCATTAGGTACACAATGTCCAGTCATTTGTTTATAAAAAAAAAAATCGATCTTGAAGCTAACAATACCCAGACACTGTCATGAAAATGCACTCGAGTAACTTTCTACATCCAGTAAAAAGAACCAGTTGTGCCTTGAGATATGAGCTGAATTTGTTCCATGACTATACTCATAGCTCAAATCTCTTGTCGCATTTATTTCCCCACTGAAATGAATGAAAATGTAATTTTATCCAGTCCAGCCTTCCGACTCGGTTAGTTTTTTTTAAATCAGGAAAAAAGCACTCTAATTTTATACTAATACGTCATTTAAAAAAAAAAAAGCAATGACATAATTAAATACAAAAATTGGGAATTTAAATAATTAAATGCTGCAATTCATTTCATTGTTCTGTTCCTTTTTGGCCACCAGGAGCAGTATAGAGCAGTCATACACAGACCAATAATAGTACTTTTTCTTCTATTACTATTAGTGACACAATAAGATGCTGTAATATAAGTAATTTTTGTAGAGGATAAAGAATCTATGTCTGTGCTGTTCGAATAGCCATCGCTTAAAGTGGAAGTCATTTTGTTTGTATTTTTTCACTAATACATCGTAATGACCAATCACAGCTCAGCTTCAGGAAACAGTTGTTTGAATGCAGTGGTGGTCATTTTGTTGAAAATCCACTTCCTGACTCATTTTGACCCCCTCAACAATACGCTTGAGTTCTGCTCTGAGTTCCTCAAAAACAAAAAAAAAAAAGTATTTATTGACATCCCTGACAGCTGCAACGATGTCGCCACTGGCCGATTTGAAATGCATTGCCAAATGGTGGGTGATGGCGGTCATTATGTGCAATAGCGCTAACGCTAACTGCATCACTCCCAAGGCAGGTGGTCAATGCGCGAGACTGCGCAAGTCTGCGGAAATACAAATGGAGCGTTTATTGCAAACTGAAAGCGATCAGCGATTGTGAAAAGAGGACAAATGCTAAGAAGGGGTCAAATGTCAATGGCAGGGAGTGAGAGCGTGTTTGCTATTGTCAATAATGGATTCCGTCTTTGAGGCTTACGTACTCGCTGTGGAAAACTTTGATGGTCAAGATGGATCATACATGAGGACAAACAATATGTAAGAGGACAAGCTAACACTTGGTTAGGATGGCTGACATTTTGCACAAGTATAAAGTGAATATTTAATGTATTTTTTTTTGGGGGGGGGGCTTTCTAACAATTTTGCTGGTTTATACAATAGGTCAAATTAGATTCATAAAAAAAAAAAAAAATCCAAGTAAAAAAAAAAAAAATATCATTTTCATGATGATGCAAACCTTAGATTTAGATTTATTTCTCAGCCCATAGGCACACGTAATGTATATAATATAATATAAATAATAATAAATAAATAAATAAATAATAATAAACATGTAAGAGTCCAAGCTAACACTTGGTTAGGGTGGCTGGTGAATATTAAATATTTTTTTTTTTTTTTTTTTGGGCTTTCTAAACAGATCATAATTTTGCTGGTTTATACGATAGGTCAAATTAGATTCATAAAAAAAAAAGAAGCAAAAAAAAATCATTTTCATGATGATGCAAATGTATTTCTCAGCCCTTTGGCACACGGAGTCATTCATACCTAAACGAGCACATTTAATTATTTGACTGTAACTAATGCGGCCAAGACGGATACTCACAGTTATCGGGATTTAGGACAATATAGTGAGTGCGTGTATTGATCAGGCTCCATCTGTCAATAACGGGAGATGAATCTAATTCGAGTTCCTCTCGGTCTGCTCAGTTTACTGTCAGCATGGGAGCCCTTAACCTGCATGTTCACTATTAGTTCACTAACGCGCGCACGCATGTAACTGCTCTCAGCACATTAGCGCAGCGGCTTCGAGTCCTCTCATTGCTTGATGATCTGCCAGTTTAGAGCTGCATATGATGTGGAGCAAAACGTACAAATGACGTGAAATCTTGTGGTCCCTGACGCTCAGAATCAGAATCAGAAGGAAGTATAAAGACGTTGGTGAGGGTTTTTTTTTTTTTTTTTTTTTTTAGCTTTCGGTGAGGTCCTCAGAAAGCTGGACTCCAACGTCCTTGTTGATAGAGACCACCTCCACTCTTCCTTGGTCTTCTTCACAATGATGCAAAGGTTGTCATCTTGCACCAGTCCACCACATGTTGGAACTTGTCTCCGTACCTAGTTTCATTGTTTTCCATAATACGTCCCACTGCAGGACAACTTGTGAATTTCATGGGTTAGTAGAGTGAACAAGAGTGGGCTTAGTACACAGCCTTGCAGAATGCCACTTCTGAGGGTCTTGGAATCATGGAGGGGAAGAGGCGGTGCTCTGGATCATGAGGGGAATGTCAGGAATCGTTCATCTCTTTATCTGGTCAACAGCCAATCAGATAATTCCACGTCAGTCCTGTTACCAAAAATGTCAAGCCACAACCAATCAGATCGATTCTCTGTCTATATAAGCTGTCTGAGAAATGTGTGTTTTTGTCGGATTATTGCCTCTGTTCCTCTGTGCAACTCTCGTTGTTTCTCGTCTAGTCAAGTTTGTTCCACGACTCTCGACGTGAATAATTAGTTCAAATCTTATTTGTGTCTGCGTTTTTGTGGAAGAGATTTACTTGAGTAAAATCTTGAAATGAATGTAAAATAATCAAATCAAAAGTATATTTAGAATCAAAAACTGTTCAAATATCTTGAATTGATCCTTGAATGTAACACTTCTCCATTTGAATTTCGCTCTGCAAAAAGCGCAAATTGTTTTAGCAAATAAATCAATCAATCAGAAAGTAAAACGACAGACTATAGTCCATGTTTCTCCATCTTCCCGCCATTGACTCCTCCAAGTTTGGCGGTACACTCAGTTAACAGAGTTATTTTTTTTTCTAACTCTTTAATGTAATTGGAATAAATTTCCAGAGTTCCGCTTTCATTTTGACAGACAGCCGTAGTTTTTATACAATAAATGCGATACAACGAGCTTCCCAGAAAAAAAAAAAAAAAGAGTCCCTGGTCCAATCACGCGCTTCCATCTTTGTTTTCTTAGCGTGTCACCCAAGCGAAGCACGTGCGACCACTCTGGGACTCTCCCGCATCTCCTCAGCTTTTCAAAGCAAAGTCGTTTGAGTCCGAAATCTTCCCCAGCAAGTGCAACACTTCATCAAGGGTGAAGACTCCGGGGGCTATCAGAGATGTATCAGTTGGTGTGATAAAGCCCCCGTGTGGTCCCTGCACAGCTACATCCCATCATAAATAAAAGCAGCAGAAAGGAGGCCTTTGTCACTGTTTATCTGCACTGCTTTTCTTCCTCGCCCTTGATTTCCTCTTCAGAAAATTGATGCGCCCTTAAATTGAAGCGGAGGGCTTGACAGGTAATGGTTAGTGTGATAACCGCTCAGATTTCATCAGCCCAGGCTTTTTTTTTTTTTTTCCCCTCCCTTTGTGTGCAATTGTTGGAACTTTCAGTTAGATTAGCTGTCATCCAGCGCATCAGATAAAAAAAACGCGGACTTGATGAGATACGGCCAAAACGGGAGCAGATAGCAAGAAAAACATCTGGATGCTCCACGTTGGACGGCGGAGGAAGAACCAGCACACAAATCCACGTTTATCTGATAGGATGCCAAATAAAACGCATTACTATCACAATCACTGCTGGTTTCCACGGAGATTTGTGCTTGTCTATTATGGGATTTTAAATGGTCTACAAGCGCATCTTTGCCTGCCTCGGAATATTTGCTGCCATTTAATATACTTTTTCTCTCGCAGTAAAACATGAACATGATTTATTAGAAGTTTTAAAACACCTCTTGTAGGCATCCAGTAATGATATTTATTGCGCAAATATATATTATCCATATACACAGAAAACATTTTTCTCCCATAGGACGCAATGAAATTAGCGATAATCTGTTCCAGTGTCGAAATGTTGCCATCATCAATTAGTTTGAAAAACAATCTGCATTGCTTAGCTGCATTAGGGTCATGGGTGAGTGAGACCCAATCCGAGCACAATCACATTTACCTGCTATGGGCAGTAACATGCAATAAATCCGGTGTACCCAGAGAAAACCCACTGTGCTCCCTCACTGTAAAACTGAAAAGAGCAAAACAGTATTTTAACTTTTGCGTCCTGCTGCTGTGAAAGTTATCTTGCTAATGCTTACTTTCTGCAACTTCACATATACGAGTACATACACCGTATTCTTCTTCTCTTCTCACAATGAGGCAGTTTGTCCCAAAATTCATGGAAAGCCAAAGCAAAAAACAAAACAAAAAAAGTTCCTTCACTTTCGAGGGGTGTTTGTCCTGAGATGGCGGATTCAGACTTTCTACTATTTCGTTTATTTTGTCCGTCAATCCAGAAAAAAAACAAAAAAACGTGCACACGTGTCTTACAATTTCTGTTCTTCCCAAAAGTGTTTGATAAGCGTTCAGATTCTTCTCCTCCGAGTTGTTTGATTGATTGATTTGATATGTACGTATTGTGTTCCATTCAGAATGGTGGTACTGCACAGTCACAAAATATTAACTGTCAATCTCAGCGTTAGCTATTTGAAGTCATATTTTCACAGCGCATAAAAATCCAAAAAGCTTCCTCAAAACACATTGAATAGCAAAATTAATTCTAGATTTGAAAGTATTTCTGATGGTGCTAAGGCGGTCCCAAAAAAGCTTCTGGGTGCTGACGTTGCCGACACCGCAAAGTAGGAAGTCGAACTAGCTCATTGCTATTTACGCCACACCAGCTAGCTAGCTAGCTAGCTAGCAATGAGCTTCGGTTGGCTTACCCAGTCGCTCGTAACTGAGTCATCATCATCGCTTCCGTGCTGGCAAACGAGCTGCACTAACAAGTGCCATTCTCAAGAATTCTCACGGATGACAATTAAGGGAAAACGGAGAAGCCGTGCTAACTGCTAAGCTAACGAGAGACGCCATGTAATCTAATGTTTCAACCTGAAATGAAGCGCTTACACTTTTCACAGCTGAAAGCGTGTGAAGTGGTGAGTATCCAACTTTGAACAACAAAATGGAAGTCGATTTAATAATAACTTAATAAACCTGAAATGAATATGTTATGAAGTTAGTTTTGCTACAAGATACATGCAACCAATTTAGAAATACTCAGTTTAAAGTGAAAATTATATTTTCAAAATTGTCCCACGAAAATGTTTCTAAACAAAAAATACATTTTGCTGATTTTCACAATGTGAATTGAAAGAAATCTAATCTTTTGGTTGTATAAAAAAAGGAAGGCAATTCTTCATTTTTATATTGTCATTGTTTCAAACTACTAGGATGAACTTGCCCAAAAACTCCTCAAACTACTCCTTATAGACAAAACAACTATTTGGAATCTTGTTGTCCCACATCTCGGGTTAATGAAGGGTTCTTGTAAGGATTGTGACTTTTTGTTTGTCAGTTCGCGCTATGACTGAACGGTGACCAGTGCAGGTTGTACCTTGTTTCTCCTCAAACTAAAGTTCTGCACAACCCTGAAGCGTCTTTGCTGTACAGAAGGAGAAAGAGAAGAAATGAATTTGAAACGGTCCCATTGATCCGCACATGGATCGTTTCAATTTAATGTTGTATTGACGATTCCTCGGAGAGCTCTTTGGCAAACCATGAAGCTGAAATCTTGTGACGGATTGTGGCAGCTCATTTTTCTCCGCTATTTCTGCATTATTGACACTTGGTTGGAGTTACATAAAACGCGCTTCTATTTTTTATTTTTTTTTAAGACAGGAAAATGCTGTGACGGGAGAAACAGCTGTGCTGGCCTGACAACGCATGAAGTATTTCATCCCTTTTTAGATGGTTAAATTGCGCATGAAATGCTGCTGGCGTCGGGTTCTCCCGAGCTGGACTGATTAGGCAACATCTGTTACATTGGGAGAAATCCGTGTCGCTTCTAATTAGCTGTCATGCGACAGCTACGTTGTGCCTGATGGTGCTGAGAATCTGCTACAGGTTCCTCTCCTCGTCCTGTCACCTGCTGGTGTCCTCCGCTCCTTCTCCTCCCTCCCTCCCTCCCTCCTCGCATCGCTCTCCCTAACATCATGTGTAATTAGAGAGCAGGCTCCATACAAAGGAGCGAGCTGGGAGCCGCGAGCTGGGAGCCCGGCTGGGGCCCATCTGTGCAAAGGCCATCATGACGAGTACGCCTCGGACGCTGGGGGACGCTCCTGAGTCGAGGCCGCTTTCAACTCATGCTGGCCATCACAAACAACAAACAAACGTCCCTGTTTTGCTTGCATTTTCTTGGCCTTTCTCTTTTTGCTGCACTTGAACTTACACGTTTCGGAATGGAAAGTGAGTACAAATTAAGAGGAACAGATATTTTCTCCAAACCGAAATACAGTTGTGTTGTTGAAATTAGCTTGTTTTTTTGTTTTTGTTTGTTTGTTTCTTCTCTTGTCATGCAAGTGAGGCAGATCTCAAACCGCCTCTTCTTCTGCTGGGGAAATCCGTTCTTCTAATTGTGGAAGCAGAGCGCAGAGTGAGGGGAAAAAAAAAAAAAAAAAAGTCTAGAGGATGAACACATTTCCCAAATCAATGTCGACCACATCACTGGTACATATCACTCATTACAAGCTAATGCTGCGAGCTTATACAAATTTGAGCATGATATCGTATCACAAAGAGTCTTTTATCCAAAACTACAAAGTAACAATAGTGAGCAGGGCTCGATGGATGGAAGCAACAGTTGTAAGAGTCACTTGTGTTGTCATGTCTGCTCGAATGGGAATCATTTTGACGATGTTGTCACCTGCGTGTGAAACTTTTCAAATACAGCCAAAAAAAAACAAAAACCAAAAAACAGTTTTGACTCACTTGTTTATTTTCGCTCCGCCATTGTTGCAGATCCAGACGCCTCCAGATCAATTCATCTTGCGATATTGATGCTCAGACATTGGTTGATATGAAATACTCAGCAGAGAGGCTATTGACAAAACGAAGCATTAGAGCTAAAATCTATACGGACAAATTATATAAAGCAGAAGCTTCAAAGACACAAATTTTTTTTTTAACTCTTCTTTTTATTAATCTGAAAGTCTAATGATGTCAAATGAAATCAAAATCCTTTGAAATAATTCAGCGACAATGTAGCTTATTGCCGCACTGTCATTCAGTTTCGTCATTAACCAGCTGACACAGTCGGCCATCGCTAAAGGTCATTTTGCAAACGGAACACATTATTTGTCAGATGATTAATTGCATAATCAATAAGACTCGTCTGCATATTTCAGTGAATCAGAATTGGCTTCAGACACAAATTCTTCTCCTGGGAGAAGAAAATATGCTTCTATAATATTGTTTGAGGTGCTGAAAAGCTGAATTGATTTTTTTGATGCAGAAAACGGGGTCATGTTCTAGTTATATGAACATTAAGATCAGGTTATGCTGGTATGATTTTTTTTATTAGTTTATTGGGGTATGATACATTGTAGGTAATATATTCAGTACTGTAACTGTACATGTCAATGACAGTCCAAAAGGAGCACGCTGAAGCAGAAATGTATAAAAGTCTACCCACCATATATCAAGCAGTAGCCTACTGTACGGATGTCCACATTTTTCCCCATTGAGAACCACTTATTAACATGTAAAACAAACATAAATATATATCATCATGCATGCAGATTTTTTTTTTTTTTTTTAAGAAAACAGATATTCCCTCCATTGTACTGTAGTTTACAACTGTTTCTTGTATTCGACCGCTAATTATACAGCAAATTACTGTACAGTATGTTTTGTTTTTTTACCCATAAATCACTTTATTTTACCCCTAATGCACTGCGGTGCATAGTTAAATATTGTAAAATGAAAAAACAAGATAATGCTGTAATTTTTACTGTAGATTTTACAGAAATGTGTTTGTGCAAGCCCAGTCTAGCCTTTTAATCAGTAAAGTACTTTCAGCTACAATCCTTGTATGATGAGCGTGTTATAAAGTTTTGATTGATTTGTTAATTGATAGTATTGTAGCGTCATCAGCAAATAGAATGTAATTTAATTTTGATGAAACCTCACACAGCTCGTTTATATGTAACAAAAACTATAAGGGTCCTAGCACAGACCCCTGGGGACACCACACGTTTTATTCCTCCATCTTGAACTATCTGCACCATTTAATATGATATTTATCATGTGAGAAATAGTTAGGAGATACTTACAAACCATCTTTTTTCATATAAGTCTTCACTTCAGGGCATGTTTTCGTCAGTTTCCTGCTGATTATGATTCACATTTAAGGAGGAAAGTGACAGGTCATCACGCAGTCCACAATTTATTTGCCCCATTATGTGTGTTTCCCCCCCAAAAAAACTCCTGAATCCAAATGAAAAACGACATGAACTGAGATACATTATCCTCATTGTCAGATGCGTAACGATAAAGTTAAGTGCGGAGGCTGAGGGTGGGCTGGGGTGCACTCTTGCTAGCTCCACACAATTGTGAGCAAATCAAGTCCGAGTCGAATCAGCGCTCGCGGCCGAGAGTGACAGGCCGGAGAGAATGTCACAGCAATTGCGGGGCCATCACGGAGGAGAGATGATGTCTGATTGCTCAATGTTTGCGCCACGAGTCCATCCCGGACGACACCGCAGATGCGCCAGCGAGCACCACCTTTGCCGCTGACATTTAAAGTGTTGATTTTGGAGCACTTATGCTAATTGTTGTCATTTTCCTGATGAAGCGCCATTCTGATACCTTGAT
Source organism: Festucalex cinctus (assembly GCF_051991245.1). Lineage (NCBI taxonomy): Eukaryota > Metazoa > Chordata > Actinopteri > Syngnathiformes > Syngnathidae > Festucalex > Festucalex cinctus. The sequence goes on from NC_135417.1 coordinate 12,926,158, forward strand.
GCGGCCAAGATAGTTTTGCATTTGCCCGCACGCGCGATCTCCTTTCGGCGCCATTTGCGGCGTGTCGCGGCAGCTGCGAGGGCTTCTGAAAGCGGACAAAATTGCAAGCAAATTGCATCAGATTGCCAACATTGTGAAAAGCTAAATTGCTTACAAATCTATTTAAACCGCTGCCCTATTTTCATCAGCTATAGTGCTTGCTATTCATGATGACTTAATTGTTGACCTTTTCTATTGTGAAGAGCTTTATGGTGTGATGGAAAACGATCTTTACCAAACCAATTACCATCACATTTATTTTTATTTTTTTTAACTCGGCACTACTGCATTCGAGCTGTGATTGAAGCAGCCCGTCCTTTGAAAAGGAACTGTCAGAATGGAAAACGTGGCATTTGTTTTGATATGATGTTAGCCATTGTGTTGTTGTTGTTTTAATTCGAAGCATCATAACATAGACAGGCAGCTTTGTTATCCCGTCAATGCGTGACAGTAATATGTCCACATATAATAATAATAATAATAATAATAATTTGAATGTGTCACTATCAGTCGTGCACTCGAGCCTGCCGTGGCTTTCTTGCATTTAAATAAGTTTGACCCAGCATGTTGACAAGTAAACGCATCTCAATTCCTTTTTAATATGAATACATTTAGAGAAGTGCAATTTGTCTGTCATCCGGGCCATCTGAATGAATGCTGGATGAACCCACCCGGTCTGAGTGTGAGCTAAAGGCCCCGAGTACGTACGTGTGTGCTTGTGAGACAACACAAGCTGCCAGGCAGTGGAAATGTACCGGCCGTGACTGACCTGCTCTCTGCCTCTCACCTGTAGTTGTTTGGGACGACTTGAATGGCTCTTAAGAATGACAACAATCTTTATTGGGTCCAGCATGAAATTGCTCTTATAGGAGGGGCAGTTTCCACTTGTCTTCCTTGTCCATCGAAGGGGTTTCAAATCCGTGAAGCATCAGTTCTGGTGACGTTTAGGCAAAGATGTCAACTGCGGTGTCCGATATTTAAGGCCTCAGTATACTTCTGCTTGAGGCTCACGCGGAGACGTCACGTTGGAGCTCCGCTCGTGCGTTTGCCTTCCAACTTGTGCGCAATACACATCACAATATTTCATCATCGTGGCAATGAATTATTGCCAATTTGAACGGTGTCGGCCGTAAACTCGCCAAAACACAACAGCCACGCGCTTAGCGAACACAGTTTGCGCCGGCAGTTGCCTTCCCGGAAACTATCTGGGCGGGGGGCGGGGAGAGAGAAAAAAAAACACAAAAAAAACTCCATCGAACGGACCAATCAGAAGCGAGCTACGCCATCTACAGCATGCAAGGATTGGCGACGTGTGCATATTTTAATTATGGCAAAAAAAATTCATCAATTCATGAACTATCAATATTACATAGGAAACAATCAATATTTTTTTTTAAGATAGAAATTTGTTTGGAATTTGCCTTTTGAGCTACTGAATGAATATATATATATGATTTTCACGTTTTGAATTGAGCTACTGAAATAATGAACTCTTGAAATGAACTAAGAATGTATTAAGATGCACATATGTATTTTGAAAGAAAAAGGTTTGCGCTTGTGATTGAGAGTTTACGTTTTTTGTGCATTGGAGGTATAGAGCCATCACACTGTCATATTTATTTTTTCTATCGTGTTTAACCGTTTTCTTTTAGTGTTTAAATGTTTTTATTTGGTAGTTATAACATTTTTAGCTCCAGTGTTTTCTCATGGGGGAGATGGATGAAGACCAAGCATCCCTCTCACTGTGGATGAACTCCTCCTGGGTGCCTTTCCTTACAGGGTACTTCTGTGCCCCGCCATGTTGTGGTTTTCATGTGTTTGTTGGCTTTTGGGTGTGTCTGTGGGTACGATCATGGGGATGGGGGGGCTTTTTCTTTCCTTTATTTTATTGCATTATGGATGTCCAGCACTTTGAGTTGCATTTTAAATGTATGAAAGGTGCTATATAAATAAAGTTGATTGATTGATTGACTGGAGTCCTATAATGCATGCGACTGACTGTCAAAATGATCATAGCAATAATATAAAAAAAAAAAATACAAATCATAATTTAGGTTATGGAGCATGACTTCTTCTGACTGATAATGTCTATAAAACATCAACATTATTTATTATCTTTAACTCATTCACTGCCAGTCATTATAGAAAATTTTTACATTTCCAATACTCACGTGATATTCCATTCAATAATTATATATAAACCGAATCTACCAAATAACAGAATAGACTTCCTACTTTTTGTCCCGTCCCGTTCTTTTATAATTGACAGCAGAAAAATGTAGGTTTGCCAAAATACAGCCATTTCTCCCATGGACTCTGAAACTGTGTTTATTTCCTATAAAATGGGGCAATGATGTCATCTACCGGTGGTTGGGCATCAGTAAAGTTGTTTCCAAGTTTGATATTTACAGTGGAGCATGCTCAGATTCGCCCCCATTTAGCACCGCTCTAAAAAATACAATTGACAAGTATACTTGTCAAAGGCAGTGAATGAGTTAAAAGCCGTGGTTTCGATCAAACTATTGTTCTGGATCACTTCGGTGTGACCACATATGATCATATATGACCATATATGGTCATATATTCCCTCCCATCATTTCATCAGCGCATGTAACCGAGTGAGGTTGCGAAGGGGGAAAGTCAGGGCAAAGCTGATTGATCTGTGATTGTAAAATCAATAAGGAGACGCTGTCATTTTTGGAAAGGAAGACTTGGAGGCAGAAAATAAATGACGACTCCCCAGATTGGCGCGGATGCGCACGCACTTGGACTTGGGTCACATGAATTCACTTGGCACAGTATTTTTGGTCCCGCGGCGTCCGCAGCTTCAATCTCACGGCGGCTGAGCCACGGCGTGCTCGCGGGCCCCTTTATTAAACGATGTATATTTCATCTCGGCTGTGTGGAGAAGTCGCACGCTTGCCCTTGCACCCCCTCCGTGTCATCACTCCTGATAAATCTATTTTGTGATTTTCTCAAGTGCATCATCCTGAGGGTTGATTAAATCAAGAAGCGAGAGCCATTGTCTGTCTCGCACGTCCCTTATCAGAAGCAATGTGCAGCCTGTGCTCATTTGTCTTGAGTTGTTATAAGAAATAAAGAGCGGGGCACTTTTCTCTGGCGCCAGATATTGCGGGAAGATTAATTTACCACTTCTCATCTCTTACCTTCTCAGTTTAGCGTCGACAACGTCTCCTCTCATACTTGTCACGCTTATATATGCGGCTTCATTCCCGCTTCCTCTCCGTCGTCTCATCTATTATATCACACTTTCCCGAGCTCCGGGAGAGAGAATACAGTCCTCAGTGGATGGACGCCGAGAGCGGAAGCATTTGTCACAATGAGCCCCACTCTTGTCTCATGTGTGCTCATGATTGGCCCGTTCCTCCAACCATCTTTGTTTTTTTGTAGGCCGTGACCGCCTCACGCGGCACGGCCGGCGTGCTGTACATGCACCCGGTGCTTTTTAAACGCTGCTTTCTAATGTGTCAGTTGTGGCTGGAGATCCACTTGTCATGTTGCTTTGCTCAGTCGGGGCCATTATGGACGCATCAGACTATCGAGACGAGGCAGCTTGTGGAGGAGCGGCAGAAAAAAAAAGACAACAGCAACAACACTCTGCCTCAGTGTGAATAATCCTCAGGTTAGAGAGGCTTCCATGCGAAGTAGATTGCATTTTCCTTGCCATTTTTCTTGCGCTGAATGTCTTCGGGGACACGTTATACAAACACTCTTAACACAACCGTGATCATACGATGGAGAAAATGTTTGGTATATGTCTTGTGTACCCACCTAAGTTTTGGTCAATGCGGATCAAGGCTGTGATATGTTGCATTGTGGGTGTTGAGCTGTTGTTCAGTGGGGTCATTAAGGACACATCAGACTGCCAGGAGGCCGATTTTGCAGAACTGACAGGAGGAATAAAAAGCCGTCTTTGGCCCGAGTGTGAATAATCTTCAGGTCAGCGAGGCTTCACATACAGCTGGACGTCTTGAAAAAGAAGCACGGTGGGATTTGGACCTGGTCGATCAACGACTTAAATCGTCCCACATCATTTTCAATTTATAGACATCAGGGATTAATTTTTTTGGAATGCGACTGACGCAAGATGCATTTCCATTGGGCATAAAGAAAAGCAATACATCAGATTCATTTTCGTTTTTCAGACATCTGTTGTGGTCGAGCTCAAGACAAATTCTTTCAAGCTTGGCATGAAAGGATATCATTTGGATGTGAAATACTCGTTTAATTCACATTCACTAAGCAGGTTATCCAATTAAATCAGGGCTCTGTTAGGCCTGCCACTTGAGCTTTTGGGCCCGGCCTCATGTGTAAAATTGGCCAACAAGAGATTTGGGCCAGCGTTTTGCACGCCCCCGTCACGTCATCCGTCGGCTCCCGTCAGGAGGGCGATCCCGGGGTCAGCGCTTGTGGAGAGACCGCCACGGGGGTGACGGGGCCACAACGCCACCTCCAGCTGGGCGACTTATTACAGCCTCGCTCATTCGCACCCTCCCGGCCTGCCCCGGCCATTCACAACATCATCAAGTCATCACTTATTCATGAAGCTGTGCGTGTTTGGGAAGGATGGGTCGGGCGAGGGTTCCGCCGGCGAGGTGACACCGGTCGAGTTGGGAGAGAGCATGTTGCAGACAGTAGTGGGGGGGGGGTTTGAGCCTGCAGGTGGCTGTCACATCCGTAATTGCCTCATACTTGCCGCCGCAGCGTAAAATTGTTTTCATTATGTGTCATGCGCACGCACGGTGCCAAGCGAAGGCCCCTCGAGGGCCGGAGGGAGGAGGCGCTCATTTAACCAGCCGCTTAGCTTCAAATGCGAGAGGAGAAAAGGAGCTGCGAGGAGGAGGAGGAGGAGGAGGAGGACAGCAGAGAGGGAAGGGGTGTGGAAAAAAAACAAAAAACAGAGGAAGCTCATCATTAACTGTGTTCGAACAACAGCAGACAAGTGGGAGCTCATGCACAAAAAAAACACAAAAAAACAGGCACAGCTTATCCTAAACATCTCAGTTACCAAGGGAGGGGGCGCTTGTGTGGCACACAGCGAGCTCCTGGAGGGCGGAGAAAAAGCAAGGAGCAAGGAAAGAAAAGGGGGAGAGAAAAAAACCCCAAGTTTCCACCTGACTGGCGTTCCCATGGTTTGCCATGCAGGAGGCTAAGCAGGTTTGAGCAATAAACTCGGCCATTGTCAGGCAATAATGCTCAGTCAGGTCCCTCCATTGGGATTCAAGGGTGTCTTTTTCTTTTTCTCCGCTCCCCGCGCTGCACTAATCACTTTGTTTAATTGCGGCAAAAAGGGAGAAAATGTGTTCAAGAAGTCATCCTAATCTCTCCCTTTCCTCCCTCGCAGCTCCTCCACACGCTCGGTCTCGGTATACGCACACCCTTTTCCTCCTTGAATCAATTGTGGAACTTAGCAAGAGACAACAAACAGCTGAAGAGTGACAAATAAAGGATTGAGCGGAGGTGTGACAGGTGAGCGAGCGCCTGAGGTGTTGGCTGCTTGTCTATGGGAAAACACTTCCGTTGCATTATACGCTTGTGTTGAGCTTTTAATTGGAAATTAATTTAGCTGCTGGTTGCCTACTTTAAATACATCCTCGGTGTCGTCATGACTGTAAAAAAAAACAACAAAAACCCGCATTCACTCCTTGTGTTTTCCAGTGGCAGATGTAGAAAGTGACGGCGGCGCGCATTGTGGGCGATGACTCCGAGGTCACAGGCGCCGGGGGGGTCGAGAGGGGATTTATCAATCAGGACTCTTCGTATTTCTAAAGCTGAATAAAAAAGCAGCCATGAGGAGACAAACCAGTCGCCTTGAAAGCAAAGCCTTTTCTTATTCATTGGATGCACACTCTGCCTTCTCTTTTGGCCTCCTCTTGTGGTGACGGCTGCACTTGCTCCAAGGCAAGAAACCAAACTTTGAAAACGACGGAAATCATATCAGTAAGACGTAACTTTGCTTACAATAATGCTGCTGAGTCACTATAAGGCACATAACACTGGTATGACGTTTCATATTAATTACTATATTTACATTGTAAAGAAAGGAGTACAACATTAACATTTTCCAAATGTGTATTTCATTTACCGCTTTTTCTTTCAGACCAAAACCAGTTCGAGTACTCACCTCTTGTGAAGTCACCGATACCAATGATATTGATCATTTAAAAGGAAGAACGATATAATACGGTGTAGGAGTGGTTAGCACGTCCGCCTCGCAGTTCTGAGGACTCGGATTTGAGTCCAGGCTCCGGCCTTCATGGGTGGAGTTTGCATGTTCTCCCCGTGCCCTCGTGGGTCTTCTCCGGGTTCTCCCGTCTCCTCCCACATTCCAAAGACATGCATAATATAACAATAATAATAATATAAATATTCTTCTAATTTTATGTATCACAAGGACTCACAAGGACTGTTATCGGTACTTGGTATCGGTATACTCGTACTGGTATCGATCTGAAAAAAGAAATATTAAACACCCCTTCTAACAAGTATTATTGTAATAATAATAATAATGATGTACTTGTTTTGGTGAAAATTATTTCTTCCATCTCAATGTGGAGCACTTAAGCAACATTTTTTTATTTTTTTTTTGTGTCCAATGCTTGACAGAATGTTTTTAAAATGCTCACACTTTGCATTTGACAATTGAATGATTCCATAATTCCGTTACTGTTAAACAGAAAAATAATGTCCAAGTTGTCCATTATCACCAGTGAGTCCTAAATCAACACTTTTAAATGGGATTTTATTGCATTCGAAGAGTGGATGAGCTTTTGGATGGCAAAATCCAGCCTAAATAAAGAAGTTCCCATGTGACCTGTGGCCAGTCACTTAACCTCCGTCGTCATGGCCGACACCCACAGTTGAAACAAGAGGATTGCTCAGTTGCATCCCCCCGTACAGCCCACACGTCCCCTTGGAACAAACCGTTCAGTTCGGGGTGAGGCACGGTTTACATATCATTGACATCAAAAATAGCAATCTAACAATACAATGGGGACATTTTATTATTATTATTCCAATATATATATAAATGTTTGTGAATGTGTTTGTTCTCCACTATGAATCTAGTAATGCGGAGTCATCTTTTGATTTCTGCCAGTTTTTCCTCTTCCTGGTGCGCAAGCGCCATTTGCGAGCCAAACGAGGGCCACCGAGGGCCAACGAGGGCCACCGAGGGCCACCGGTGCCTGTGAATGTCGTATTATGGCCCAATCTCTTTTCTCCCTCCCCTGAAAGGCTGTTTAAACGCTTCTGGTTTATTATTGGCCAAGGAAGGCGAAAGGCTCCTGTCAGCGTTTGGGCGAGGGGGAATCGCTGGCTCTTTACTGGACAGCTGTTCCGGCCTGAGCCCACTTTTCATATGGATATGTATGTTAATGACAGGCAATGGAGTGGAGATGAAGAGGCCCGAGCGCTCGGCCCTCTCTTCAGCGCACTTCTAAAGCCTCCACAAAAGGAGCAGTAAAAGGGGCCGCGACGGTGAAGCTCCCACTTTTGTGCGCTGAATTAGTTCTGCAAGCAATGAAAGTGATCTTTTCTGGACGACAGGGGAAGTCTGCCGATGGCGGGACCGCCTCATTAGCACAAAAGTCTGTTGGGGACTTACAATTGACTGAGGTGAGGCAGATCCCAATCCTGTCACAACACGCCGGCAAAATATATCCCCAAAAATACCTTTTCCTCTTGAAAGCGCACGGAACAGTCGACGCCATCCGTGCCCTCCCGCCATTGTCCTGTTTGCTTCTTTTGGACAAATGTTGCCACCATCGAGCGACACCCGCCCGCCCCTGCTGACAGCGATGGAGTGCCACTTCCTGTTGCTGGCGACACTTTTCTCAATTTATATCTTGACTTATGCAGTAGAGCAATTTGCACAAACTATTTGTGGTCCTTTTTTACGTGGCATATACTAAAAATGACATTTTCGACTAATACGTTTGTTTTATACACTGTGGAACCTTTCTCTATGTGCAAAGATACAAATGAACTATTTAACAATTCAACTCAAAAACACATAAATCAATTTTTAATACTTTTTGTTCTTCACGGCCAAAAACGTGTTTATACGTTTTCCATGTTTTTATTTATGCTAACATTCAGAAGGCACATGAAGAGGTTGCTTAAAGCAATGGTAGTTATTACAACAACAAAAAAAGACCAGAATGTGGCAGCAGAGTATAAGAGATCAGCCAGTGCCATGTTGCAACAAGCTCTTTTTCCCAGTAATAATGATGAAAACTTGCAATATTCTATTGCTAATTGCTGCAAAACGGAAACAGATACAAATATACTTTTTTTTTTTTTTTTTCCTGATAAAAGAAGAGACTCTAACCTTTCTTTTGGTAAGTTCCATGTTTTTATAGCAATAGAACAGAATGTTCTGTAGGAATGGCAAAATCAGTCCAAATCCAGTAAAAGTGAAAGGAGTTGCTTCCGTGAAAATGGCTGCCAGTGAATGAGTAAAAGAGGCCACATTTCTTTTCATAACACTTTTGGTGAATAATTTTGCAAGCAAAAATGGTTTCCTCCACTTTCTGCTGTGTGTCACCAACCAAATTACGAGCAAATCACATTCCCAAATAACTGATTTATCAATGGTCATCTTAGGATAGATTGCTTCTGTTTTGGTTCTGAATGTAGAGATTTTTTTCTGGCGGGTTACAGGGACTTGTGAAATCCTAAACCATAATCTACCGAGCTGTTTTGGTAGCTGTTGAAAAAAATACTGCAATATATAATCAATATTCACTTACTTGATTGACAGATTTCGGTGTGCTTTATAAATGAATAAATTGATTAATAAATGCACTTAATTAATTAATAATTGAAAATTAAAATCAATTGATTTATTATTATTATTATTCAAGTTTATTATATTAAAGTTAAAAAAATGAAAAACAAAAGCACAGCGGGTATAAAACAACCTCCATCCTAATTTAAGACGACAGACTGTCAAATCAAGTCATTTCAAGCTCTGATTTTGCATGTACACAAAGTTGAATATCGCATGTGTGCAAAATGTCTGTGGTTGTAACATGCTCAGTGCACCAGAAGCCCACAATGGCTGCCTCATGGTTAAATTGACTGGAAAATGCCATTTTAATTTCCGTGTTAATGGAAATGGACTAATTGTTTAATATATTCCGAGACCAAAGAAACACCAAAATGGAATCATTTTCCTTGAATGTAATCAAGCTTTGCAACCAAAATGATTTCCAGCCATGCATTGAAAATGAATCCAAGTCAAATGATTCGCTTTTCATAATGTTACTTTTTGCACAGCGGAATTTAATGGCTATTTTTCCTTCAAGAGACTTTGGAGGGTGTAAAGGAGTCCACTTGAAAACAATTGCCATTGTTTTTCCATTCTGCAGGCAGAGAATTTTGTCAAGCAGCTAAATGGGCTATTCTTCACGCTCTCCTTCACAGGCAACTATAGAAATTAGCCCTCCGTTTCTCGCCTCTCACACATGGATACACACGCTTGCATGGACACAAGAAAAATTTCTTTTCTTCTGTCAGCATTCCTGGCCGACAATGGCTAGATTAGTGGACGTGAGGGCCCCCTCGGGGGCACGCATTGTGGCACAGAATACCCTCGGCAGGAACAGCTGGTAGGGGTTAATGGCTACTGAACCTCTCAGCCGGAGCCCTTTCTCTATTGTGCGTTCCGCTCATGGGAAGGAAGGAGGCCGCTGACAGCTTCTGGGGTGCGAGGAACTCTTCGAACAGCGCCCGGGTCACCCCCGAATGGGGAGCGGGCCAAAGGGTGGCGGTGGGATTGAGAGTGGCAGGATGGTGGCAACGGGGAAGCTCCCCAAGAGATGCACATCAACATGGCCGCCAGCGGCATGAGCAACAGTGTCGATTCGCTAGAGGGCTCATCAGTGGGAGGGGCCCGCTCTAACCCAAGCGAGGACGGCAAACTCATCGTGTGACGGGATTCGCTTACGCGGATAAGTAAGAATGGCGCTCAGTGGAGCGCCCATCATTCCTAATCCCGATCGCCTTCCAAACATTCTGGGGCTCGTGCGCTAACCGCTAAGAACGTCAGTCATTCAGAGAGAAGGAAATAAAGAAATAAATTGTTTTGGGGCAATTGCTGAATCAGCAATTGTGACACAGGCTAAATTGGTGTTTTCAGCTCAGAATGTTTTGCACTGTAGATTCATAATAATCACTTATTATGTCATCAGGACAGGTTGAAAATAAAAATAGCATTATAGAAATTTGGGATCTGCGATTGGCTGGCAACCAGTTCAGGGTGTAATAACCCCGCCTACTGCCCAGAGCCAGCTGAGAGAGGCTCCAGCACCCCCCGCGACCCTTGTGAGGAATAAGCCGTCAAGAAAATTTTATGTATCAAAAGTACTAGTGGTATGGTAGGCTTACTTGGTATCGGTATCGGTGAATACTCAAAGACCATTTTTCTGAAAAAAAGTGATATTGTACATCCCTAATATACCTGTAAATTCTATATGTATGCACACATCAACTAACTAACTAACTGCATTTACGGAAAAGCAAGGAAACATTGAACAACACTGAGCGAACCATGTTTGGAAGATGATCTAATAATGAAAAAAGTGAAATGTAAATACAATGAAAGCAATCACATCCTTCTAAAATGTCTTTGTTGTAAATATAATAGTTGAGATGACACATTTAGAAAAGTAAATCGATCATTCAGATTTCTCCATGACAGGCTGAATTTGTCCCTTTCGGCCTCTCGCCTCCTTGACGTGTGTCTAAGTGTGTGCGTGGCCTTTGTGGCCCCGTCTGGTCAGCGTCACGGGGCCCCATGCCCGCCACTCAGGGGATTCCCCGTGTCGGGGCCCAAAGGAGACGGACGGCAGCTCCCATTTAATCCCTCAGACGTTTCCCCCCCCGCCGGCAGCATGGAGAAGCCCCTCGGCTGATCCATCCGAGACTCATTAGGCGGCCGATTATGATCGCGCGCCGCCAGCGTCATGTTTAATCGAGGTTGACACCTGATTCGCCATGTTGCAAATCTTGTCATGCAAATTGAGCCATTTGTGCCGTTTGATATGGCGAGATGGGCTATGAAATGTAAGATTAAGCCGGGAATGCGACGCGGGGGGGTTTGAGACGCGCGCCCTCTGCGCTCCCTGCTGCGATGACAAAGATAAGAACAAGCATCTTTTTTGTGGCATGTTTGGCATGACATGTTAAATTAACATGCTTGTTGTGCGGCCGCAGGAATCGGAGATGCGGCAGAGATCTTCCCCTGCATGCGAACAAGCGCAAGATCGTCGACATCGGCAAGCGTGTTGGCTGCGGCAACTGAAATTCTTCAAATCTGGACTCTTTGCAAGACGGAGGTAAATTGTTGGAAACAGTTCAGCTTTTATTTGATTCCATTTCAGTCTTGACAGTGGAAAGAATATTTTTCATGTTGTGCAGTTGAATAATACTTTCAATGTGTTGTAGTCACTTTCAAATATTTTTAGAATTGATTCATCTATTGATTATATATTGGTTATTATTATATTGATATGTATTGATATTGGGATATGAAAAGGCATATCGATACGATATCGATATAACAATATTTTAAACCCAGCCCTGCTCCAAACGATTACTAATTTACTAAAATAGTTGTCGATTCATTTGAGAGTGGATTACTTGTTGATTAATCGATGAAATTTGACAGCTCTTATTAATGTGTTGCAAACAAGATAAAGCAAATTGTACTGAAATTAAATGTGGCTGACGTGCACAGTCACTCAAAAAATATTCATGTCAGCAGTCAGTGAGTTAGCGATTATCCTGTGGCTTGGGAACGCGGTTGTGTTAAGATTGAAGAGGTTTGTTTATTGTTGTTGTTTCTTCTTCTACTTCTTCTACTACTACGACTTCTTCTTCTTCTTCTTCTTCTTCTACTATGACTTCTTCTTCTTCTTCTTCTACTTCTTCTACTACTGCGACTTCTTCTTCTTCTTCTTCTTCTTCTTCTACTATGACTTCTTCTTCTTCTTCTTCTTCTTCTACTATGACTTCTTCTTCTTCTTCTTCTACTATGACTTCTTCTTCTTCTTCTTCTACTATGACTTCTTCTTCTTCTTCTTCTTCTACTATGACTTCTTCTTCTTCTTCTACTATGACTTCTTCTTCTACTTCTTCTTCTTCTTCTTCTTCTACTACTACGACTTCTACTTCTTCTTCTTCTACTACTATGACTTCTTTTTCTTCTTCTTCTTCTACGACTTCTTCTTCTTCTTCTTCTTCTACTATGACTTCTTTTTCTTCTTCTTCTTCTACGACTTCTTCTTCTTCTTCTTCTTCTTCTTCTTCTACTATGACTTCTTCTTCTTCTTCTTCTTCTACTATGACTTCTTCTTCTTCTTCTTCTTCTACTATGACTTCTTCTTCTTCTTCTTCTTCTTCTTCTTCTTCTTCTACTACGACTTCTTCTTCTTCTTCTTCTTCTTCTTCTTCTTCTTCTTCTTCTTCTTCATGTGTTTGGTCTCTCCCATTTTAAAAATCAGTTAAGATGTTAAGAGTTGGTTGTGTGTACGCTGCATCGCCGGCTCATCTAACAGGGAAACAAGAATATTTGAAAAGTTCAAATGCAAAAGCTGAAAAGTTGAGCCACGCCCACTATAGCAGACTGCCTATGACGGCATCGTTTGACGGTGTTTACTCACCCTGCGAAACCAAAGAACTGCTAGTTACACAAAACGTATAACTACAATAAAATAAATAAACAAAATAGCTCATTTGACTAAATTAGCCGAAAATGTAGGCCTCGATGTTTTCTTTTGTGTTTGAACGCTTCCGCTGTTGCCCGACGTCTGATCAGCGCACTCGCTAAACATTTCATTTCCTGATCCTGTCTCGTGTGATTGCCACTCCACGTTTCTGTGATTTTAATCTGAAAGACAAAGTGCCTTGTTTGTCTCTTCCACCGTCATCTCTGGTGAAACGCTACGAGCTCATGTTGCACTGTTTCTTGCTGTTTAGCACGGTTGCAAAGGTCATCTAAATGTCCTCCTAAGTGGCTCGTGTTTGTCCCTTCAAGTGCTGATGTTTATCTCCATTCAGGTCACCAAACAATTGCGCTCACTGCGAGCGCGTCCAATAGGAACCGCTTGACGTTCATCCGTGGCAGCATCTTTATTCCAATCCAACGCTTGCTGCTGTGATTTGCGCATTTCTGGGCAGGCGACCAGGACTTCATTTTGAGTTATTGCAGGCGCAAAAAAAGCTTTTACGTGAGTCACTTCTCGTCTCGCCGCTGCGTCGCTACCTGTTTTTACAAGTCATCCCTTCAGAGGAACACCTGTAGTGAGCAACGGGGCTCATTGTTTTCCTTTTAGCGATGTCGTAAAACGGTGGAAGGAGCAGTGAGACGACGCCGGGCAGGTTTGCTGAATCACTCATCCTCGCTGGCGCCACCGGGCTGACAGAAGAGTTCCTGTCAGAAACACTTCATCATGACTGATGGCTTTGGAGAAATCCAACAACTCGTTGCTATCGTTGCTTTTTGGCTTCAGGGGAAACTGCGGGATGTGCAAAAGGCGTCCTCCCACTTCCAGGCATTTGTCACCTGCCACTATATCGCCGTGCTAAATCCAGAATGAGTTTAGCATTTTTTGTTTGTTTGTTTGTTTGTCACATACGGACTCACAATCAGGCGTGGAGTGTCCATCCAAGAGCGGCCAACTTTACCTCAATCGAATGCGGAGATCTTCTTGTATTCGTGCACTTTGCACGCGCTGATCTCCTCGTTGGACCTCAAAGCGAGTCGTCCCACCAATTGAAAAGGTGGGAAAACGTACTCTGTAGCTGAAAAATAGATTCCAAACCACGTTTTTATCGAATAAACAAATGAAGAAGCGTGTCCTTGTTTGAGTTTGATGGAAATCAGCTGAAATCAATGTATGAAAGGTAAGTTTGTCAGGTATACATTTTGGTTTTTTCCTACGCCAATTTTTTTGCAGACAAAAAAATCCTTAGCGCCGAACTTTTTTTTTTTCTTCATTTTATTATTATTATTATTATTTTTTTACACTTTTACTTTTTCCGATTAAAATGTGAGGGAGAGAAAAAGTCAGTGTTCCAATATCACAACAAAAAAGATGCAATGACAAAAGAATTAAGTCCCAGTTTTATGACCCAAAAAGTCCTAATGTCAAAGGAATAAAGTTGCATTTATCCTATAATTCTTTTGAAATGAAATGGGAGTAAAGTCAAACTACAACTAAGGGAAAAACTAAAATTCAAAAAACATCATTAACGAAATAAAATAAAAAAGAAAATGCGTTTTAAAACACAAAAACTAACTGAAACTACATTTTATATTTACAAAACTAACTAAAACTAACTATAATAATATAATAATGTCCTTTGTTTTAGTCTTTGGTAATTAATGTAATGCATGAACCTTTGGGGATCATTTTAAATGTGATTTATTTTGATATGAACAGAAGTGATGTCATCTAGCAGCAGCCAATAGAAAAGCACCTCCAGATTGTGTTTTAGTTTTTAAAATATTGCGCACAAGTAATACACATTCTTTTCAAAATAAAACTAATACTGAAACCAACTAAAACTAAACATTTATTAAATAACAGAAGCACCCTAAAAACTAATTAAAAGTAACTAAATTTGAAAAACACAAAACAAAGCTCAAAACGAAATAAAAATTCCAAAACTATAATAACCCAGGTTGTAATGTAAAAGAAAATGATACACATGCAAATGACATTGTTATTGTTATGATTAAAATATATGCATAGTTTGCAGAATATAATAGAGAAAGATGCTCTTTGTGAAATATAAACGTTGGTGTTTTCCCAAACTGCCCAGCATATTGTAAAGTTATTGATTAGTTGTCATGTTGGGAGCGCTCTTATTGATGTCGGCGGAATGTGAAAGTAGGCAGCAAACGCGGATGTAAAGACGATCAGGATTTATTGCCTGGAAGCTCTTGAACAATTTGATCAAAAGCCCATTCCACGGTGACACTTTTTTTTCTGCAATAAATCAGCGAGGGCAAATCTATCAGCGGACAGTAGTGAGAGATAGATGAGTGCGAGGATGAGAGGGTCAGCACACATTTTTCACTGGCCCTCCCCATCATCCTCACTTTTTCACTTTTATCAATTGCTCTTTTACTGACTGCTTGCCCTTTTCATTTCTTTTGCACACTCGCACTACAAACAAAAAATGTTTGGACTATGCGCATAAGATTATGTATTGATTGTTAAAGCACTGGTGCATCTTTCTCATATTTAGACTTGCAAGATGGATTAAGCCTAATTAATTTTAGGGATGTATTCCATGAAAGCAGCAGAGATATGATATATATATATATATATATATATTTTTTTTTTAATGCATATTGTTTTTTAAATCACATTTGTAGCTCAAAGGAGGCACACAAATGAAGCAGAAAAGAGATTTTTCTTTGTTGTGCTCTAATGACAGGATAGTGTGTCTTTCATGGTCATAATTGTCTGTCCATATCTCAAATTTATATCCATGCACATTTCTTTTGCTCTATCTCTCGACTGGGTCCATCTCCACACTACAGTAGATAGAAATATCTGGATTTTCTCAAATTGTTGCCATAAATGTGGAAGTTTGGAATTTGGTCTTGGTAAGGTGGCTGTAAAAGGGTCGAGTCCAACTCCTGATTGATTAATTTTCTGATTAAGAAGTGTGTCCGAATACTTTTGTCGATATAATGTGTCTGTCACTTTTTTTTTTTTTTCCAGAACGTTAGCAATTCTTAGCCATTAAATTGTAAATTAAAATTTGAATTTGAATATTTGAATCACACTGTGTATAGACTAAGGTTATTATAGTGAATGAAAACAAAGGAAAAAACTCAAATGAGAAAAACATTTTCAAATATAATAAAAATGATTTTAAAAACAAAGCTAATTGAATCTTTTATAACCATATACTGACTATATATATATATATATATATATATATATATATATATATATATATATATATATATATATATATATAGCAACAACAATTTGATGTGTCTGGTTCCCGTTCTATTCACTTTACTTATTTACTTACTGTCTTGTGATGTGTATTCTGGAGCTGTTTTTGTTGATCATGAAGATGCCGGAGTTCAATGTGATGCAATAATATTTTTGTAGATTGTGTGTGGAAACATTTGCGTTATGACCCCGTTTTTTTTCTGTTTTTTTTTTCTGTCGCTTCATTTTATTTCCGTCTTCTTCACAACTGATGGATTTATTCCTTTTGTTATTACTTGCAGTGCTTGCAGAGTGTTGCGCTCGCTCAATCCCGCTTGATTGAAGGCCTTCATTTGCTATGCAGCCATGTAAAGTGTATCACACTGCCCTTGGCCTTCCGTTTTTTTCATTTGATCCTTTTTTTTTGTTTTTTTCTTGCCCCCCTGGGAATTCTCACGCAAGTCTCACCCAAGCATATCGACTGTAAGTCTTCGAGCAATATTACTGTTGAATGTGCATCATGATGCTTCAGTCTACTTCGACCATTTTCCATCACATTTGAGAGAGCGAGAGATTAATTTCACATCAAATGCACATATTTCTAATAAATAGGGACAAACGGATAGAATAAATCATGAAGTGCATGCATGTTGATTTTATGTCAATATGTTGATTTTTGGCAAATATTTTAGACATGATTTATACTTGTAACGTATGTTTAAAAGGCAGTTTGAGATTATTTATCACTTAAAATGAATGGCATTACCAGCACATTGTTTTGGGAAAGTTATGTTGATAAGTAAATAAATAAATAAATAAACTGTACTACAAACGTGTATTGCATTCACTTGAAAAAAACGTTTATCTAACATTTCTTTTTTTTGGTTTGTTATTTTTAATGTGTATATATATTTTTGCTGTTTCATATAATGTGGGTTTTTTTCTCTGTTTTTTGGAATATTTTTGGTCTGTTTTTTGGATTTTTTTTTTTTTTCTGCCATTAGAAAAACAGAAAAAATATTCTGACAACCAGAAAAACATATCCAATAAACAGAAAGAAAAATAGTACAAATGAAACCAAATGATTTGAAAAAGAGAAATAAAACAGAAAAAAACGTATTCTGAAATTTGAAGACATTTGAAGATTTTCTGTTTCATAAAATTGCTTTGCAACTCTTCATTGATTTTGGCCCCACATCTACATTACTCGCTAACCCCGTTTGGCAGTTTTGTCTCTGCTGTGTCGTCAGGTGACATAGTTGTTTCCTTTTGACCCCAGGGCGGCGGACGGAGTGAGCGCGAGGGATGAGTGAGCTGCCTCATGTTGTCTCCCGGCCTGATTTACTGTCCTGTCGTGTTTGAAGTCGGACAGGCGGAATTCACTTGGCTCCGCTTCTTTGTGATCAGTCGTCCCAGATTACAGCCCAGGTGAGGCTCCTCGCCATCAAGCGCAGGAAATAGGAAGTTGCTCGCTCTTATAGCCTCTGGACGTTGCCCCTGAACTGGCAGCAAACTTATCATTGTGCTTATTATGTTTCAGTGTTCGTCCCAGTGACTTGCTGGACACCAACATTGACCAACTTGAATTTATGTCACTGGCGGCGAACCAAGAAATGAAATATTCCTGGCTTGTGAAAACAGCCTGCAGCAACAAACTTTTGCACAGCCAGACAGCACAGTGCAAGCCTGGCGTCAACACTTCTTTTTTTTTTTTTTTTTTTTCATCATTAAACCCACTCACACGCGAGCCAATACTTGAGCTATATAGTGTAGCATCAAAAATGCTTTTTGACAGCCAACAGTCAAGAATCTTTGTCGATGGTTTATGCACTGTATTAGTTAGCATGTCTAGTTGGAAAACAGTTTTATAGGCAAAAACACAAAATACCAACAGAAAGCAGGGCTGGATGGTGATGACCTTGACTAGGAAATCTTGAACTGGCCTGATAGAGAGAAAACCGCTTGCAAAATCTCAACATGCTGACAAAGTTGTCATTCGGTCACTCTCACTAGGGCAATGCACAATTCTAATGGATGTGACACAATAATGATTAATAGCTTAAAATAAAAATAGTGACTGGATAAACAAAGATGGGCAACTGACCACATTATCGTCAAATAGAACATAATAACTGCACACAACTTGCCAGATTAATAGTAGCTAATGCAACGAAACATCATCATCACATTAACACCATAAGGGGCATAGTAACTGCACAAAACTTGGTAAATTAAGAGTGACTAATACAGCGAAACATCTGAATCATCACATGATCATAATAAGAGACATAATAACTGCAGAAACCTTGGTAAATTAAGAGCAGCTAAAACATCATCATCATGAAGAACACAGTAACTGCATAAGCTTAATACATCCATAAAAGATCCATAACACAATGACCTACTGACCTGCATAAACATAATAATTCATCCTAGCCGAAACACAGTGACCTATGACCCAGTGACTCAACCCAAAACACAATCATAACACAGTTCTGAGAATCAGTGCTTATACGGCATATTTGAAGAGATTATAACAGGAAAGCAAAAATATTCAAGCATTATTTTTTCAACAGCCTATGACTCCATTATTTACTTATTGATTGATTGATTTACTATAAAGAAATATAGTTGCAGTTTCTTCATGTTCTGATTTTGAACTGAATGTACATTTAGATATCAAACTAAATCTTGAAAGGATTTGGGCGTTTTTTTTTTTTTATGACACTGCGATTATTGTGAACACAACCGGATGTTTGCCGTCCCACGCAATCAAGCACCAAGCTGAGGCCAAAGCGATGTTGGCACGATGCGGCTGATTAGAGTCAATCAGCGCAAGGTGAAAGCAACATTTTCCTCTCCAAAATGTTGACACAGGTCTGGAATTTCTTCGCCCGGTGCATCAGTTAATGGCGCGCGCATGTTGTCAGGGGCCAAATAGGAGCTTGATTGTGAGGAGAGTGAGATGGAGTCGATCTCCAGAGTCACAAGGCAGACCATAATCAGCACCTGTAAAAGTTCAATGGGATGCAGACATCACGGCAGGTGATTGGGGCAGACGCTGAAAGGTAGCTGATGCGGCCCCAGAACAAAGCACCCTTTAAATCTGACATTTCAATTCAAAACAATGACAAGACCTGATATTTGGATTTGATTGCGTTGCAAAGTACATCGGCAAGCTTGCATAGTAACTGTGTTTTGCGTTTGAGAATGAGAACAGGCTTCTCTAAATATTGCGATGAGTAATTCTGTCACTTTGGAGTATCATTCATGCACTCAGTCAAATTGTTAGTTTTTCTCCTAAAGCCAATGCGAATGCGCAGCTAATGGGAAGCTAAACAAAGTGACAGCGATGAGGTCAAAGGTCAGACTCAATGATGTCAAATCAAATTTAATATGCAAAATAGGGCTTTCATTAGACAATAAGTGAAATAAACTTTAGATGATTAACTAACGTGTCAGATGAGACTTTCAGGTGTCTTCGGAGGACCAAATAACCACTGTTGATATTTTTGCATTTCAAAGGACATCTTCAGTCTTGAAGCTGTCATTGTTTTTAATTCAGACTCAAGACTTTTACTATTGATAGTAGTTAGAAATCACAAGAAAGCAACTTGCCCTTTCATAGACTGATTTCATGGGGAAGCAAAATGACAGCACTAACGTGATGCCACTATATGGAGCCTCGGATTTGGAAACATTTGGACAATCACATTAAACCAAAGATGGTTTTGATGTGGCAAAACATTGACTGCCTATTCAACTAAACTAGAAAAAAAATAAAAAATCCTTAATATTCGTTTGTTATGACTTGTCTTGTAAAGCATTTTATGACCCTGTTCTGTTCAATATGAATACATTTATTTTCATAAAATTAATATTTTTCTATTCTCGTAAAAGTCCAACTTTGCAAACTATTTTCAATAATATTGTTCTCATTTTTATTATTGTAAAATTATAACTCTGGCTAAAAATCTTGCACAATTCTACTCCAAGGCTGAGTCGATTGTTGTTTGTTTTACATGCAACGCGTTCTTTGGCCAAGTGGCGTGCGGTCGTCTTCATCTTCATCTTCATCTTCATCTTCATCTTCATCAGCATCCACCCCGTGCATGAACTTACGGTGGCTTGACAAATCTTTGAGGGAAGTTCGCGAGGCGGAAGCGAGTCCCAAATTGAATTACATGCACAATTGTCAGCCACTGAGGGGGGCCATCACTAATTAAAAGCCATGTGATTGATGACAGCCAAGCTTGATGCCAAAGGAGGATAAATCACCGTCCCAGTCACTTTGCTGCATTGGATCTTGCCTCCACACTTCAACTTCAACACTTTTAGTCAGCTGAGGGCAGCAAACAGTGATGCATGACTTGTTATTGGGTAGAATGTGCTCACTATTAACGGTTTTACCACCTGACCCCCCCCCCCCCCCCCCCAAAAAAAATGCATCTTTTCAGAAGTATATTTGGAATACTTTGACCAATTAAAGGTCAGGATTTTGTGAGCAATCACTGACTAATAGCTTTTTATTATAAATTGCATCACCGTGCACATATTCTTATTTTACATATTCATATTTTAATTATATTTGGGTTAGGCTCAAGTGTAGTCTGTGGGCTACTCTATAAGGATTTGGATTTTGGAGTAAACTCTCCTGTATGTGTGTAGTTTTCATGACCCCCATATTTGCATATTTACATATCGAACACAGAATTTTACAAAAACATTATGACGGACGAGTGCTTATTATCACAAACTCTCAGTTTAGATTTAATAACTTTCCAACATTTCTGTGGCTTATTTAAGTGTTCTGTTGTGGCAAACAAATAATACTGTGATGTCATGCTTTTTCGGTATCTTAATTTAGCAAATATTCATGATGCTACAGTAACAAAGTCCCGAATAAATAAATAAATGTAAAAATAAATGGATGGATGGATGCCAAATTGTCAATCATCATCCAGGAAAGATTATTGATGTGATCGGAACAACCCTTGGAAATCATTCCAGCCTTTATGTTGGCACCCTTTTCAACTACAGGAAGTGAACAGTAATCCATATAAATCCATGTTAGCATTCAGCACAAGTGCAAGTGTTTGAAAACCGCCAAGAGTTTAACACTCTCAAACCGCATACAAGTCAGATCCTGTCGTTGGGTTAGTTGTGTTCAAAGGACCAATTAGTGGGTCCTACCTTAGCCTGAAGCTAAACAAGCCCGGGTGGAGGTCGTAGGGCCAGGTGGGGGACGCATCCACCTGAGAAGCGCACTGCTCTGCCCACCAAGCTTTAATTGGGAAGATAAGAGCGGCTGGCCGTTTCGGAGGCTTTCACCATTACACAGGACTTCATTGTGGCTGCTGACCGTTTGATCTTAAAATAATTGACTTAATGGTCGCACCGCGGGAGCAATTGGTACTGCTCGATTAGTCTGCAGGGTCTAATGGAGCCGGGAGAGACGGAGGAGGAGGAGGTGGGGAGAGGATAAGGAGTGACACAGGAAGGACTAAATGAATCTGCTGCGTAACCTTGGGGAGGTGCACTTTTTTTTGCAGAAACTCACAGGGGAAATTCTGACAGGGTTACAGTCGAGGTTTATTAATGTGCGAGCTCTTGCAGCTTTTTAATAATCCAAAGCAGCAGGGAGACTAATGTACTTGCGGGGTTTAATTTATGGTAAATATTTTGATACATGAACTCTAAAACCACAACCATGAACCTTATGAACTGTGAATCTTTGGCAATGTTTGCATGTTTATTGTCCTCTTAAATGTTTTATCTACTAAACTTTAAGCAAATTTACATCTTCTCAATTCTGCAAATATAAATATAAAGAAACATATATATATATAAAAAAATATATAAAACATAAAAACACATCATAGCATTGAGACCGTGACCCTCGTGAGGATAACGGATAGAGTGTTGCTTTTACGTTTTTGCCATATTCTGATCTCGGTCTAAATTGTTCCGTTATTTTAAATGCATTTTCACCATAAATTCAACGTACAACTCCAGCAGCTTATTCGAGACTAGAAACGGTATGTTAACATACTTAAAGCAGAGTTGAAAAGGTCACTGCACTTAGCTACACCACTGCAAAGCCTTCCTGACCTCTGGCTCTAAATTACCAGTCAAAGGAGTGTCGGGGGATGGATGGTAAATGCCGCCATTAGGATATGAGACGTTGGAGCAGTTTACTGTAACTTCAAGTGCTCCGAGAGAGAGAGAGAGAGAGAGCGGGAGAAAGCGGATGATCACGGTTCTAAAATCAATGAGGAAGCTTGTCAGAGCTCACAACGTTGCCCGTGACGTGCCTGAACAGAAATGTGGACAATGCGGTATCATGTTTAATGACAAACTACATCTGTTCCAAGTTAGAAACGCTCGCCTCGGGTTGTGCGCAACGTCTATTATGACAACAAATGTACAAAGACAGACATACGTGTATGAATTGTAACATGTTGTGGAGACAATGAGCCGATTATCGGTTTCCCGAGAGATGGCAGCGATCCAGTTTGCTCTCATGATTTGATGGTGAGGCTTTTAACTGTGACATGAGCAAAGGTCGACCTATTCACCTTACAGAGGTCCTTAACTGCACAGTTGACACTACAGTAATGAATAGACACAACTCGGGGTGTCAGGGGATTCAAATTTGTCATCGGAATTAGCACGACTTCAATAGTTAACTCACAATTAATCGCAGATTTTATATCTGTATAATAAAATGTACAAGAAAATGTTTTTTTCCCCAAGTTTTCATAGTCTTGTTAACATAGTGATGGAAAAAAAAAGGTAAACTAATTAATTAATTAATTAATTAATTAATGAACTATTCCTGCATCATTTAGTCATTGTCAGAGATTTCATGATAATTCCAAAAATTCTGTTAAAATTAAAACGATGTACTGTACTGTAAAAAAATGAGTGTGATATTGATTTGTGTTGAGGTCATTTTTCTGCCATTAGATGGCATAATTGCATTTGTAAGACGTTGGTGACAGCTCAGTGCACTTTTCTTTTCATATTAAGAGCGATCTAATCTTTAACTTGTGAAATTCTGCATATTTTTCAAATACAACTTGACCCCAGTCTCAATAAATATTCGATTTATTACAGCTAAATAAATTTTGGCGTGGACGTGTCACGTGTGGCTGCCTTGCGACTGGAATTGCCCCAGGCCTTCCAAGTAATTGTGTGTTAATAAAAAATTAGTGGCATTAAAGGAACTTTAAATTAACGCAAAATTTGTGCAATAATTTGATGAGTTGTGTACGAGCAAACTATTTGTCTTTTTGTTCTTATTAGAAGCAGACAAAAGTGTCTCGATCACTCATCGGATAAAACGCTTTTGTATACGTTCTGTAAGGCCGCTGCTGAATTCCAAACAATTATTGAACAGACCGTGAGCGTCCGTAATTCTTGCACCAAGTTCTGGATATTAAAACTTTTTGCATAAGCTCCAAACCATCTCTTGCCTGTGAGCATAAATCACAGCTCGTGAGCGCGAATATCTCGCCGGCATTGCACGTCGCTTGTGCGGAGCTTAGGAAAGCAAAACTGCACGTGCTCGGAAGCCAGAATCTTGAGGAACAGCCAAGGAGGCTCCGTCGACAGCCCGTTTAAAACGGTGCCGGACTCGCACAAGCCCTTTGGGATATTGCTTGCAACAGGCACAAATTCTAGTCTCAATAAAAATGGAAATTCCCGAAAGCATCCTCAGGCGTCTTCTTGACTTTGTAGATGAATGTGCTATCGGACAGATGATGCTATGATGATCAATTTAGGGAGATTAGCTTTAGCCTATAGGGAGAATTGTGCTTAACATACATTATGTAAAACCGTGTCTGAGAATATTCTCTACTGTAAAGCAGGTGTACAGTGTGTGTGTGTGTGTGTGATTAACATTGCATGCACACATTTGTCCACGTAGGCCAACTGCACTGTGATGAGAAATGTACGTGTTTGATAATGATATGCACAAAAAAGAAGCTCCAGATGTATCTTTGCCTTGCGCTAGTCAAAACATTGATGAGATGAATTTACATTTATGGAGTGAATGATTACACAAGTACACTATATGAGGAAGAAAAGGCCTCGCTCAGGTTAAGGCTGATTGACAGCAGCATTGTCTGGCGAGGTTGCACTTCATTCGGGGGAGCCCATAGTGACCCCCCGGCATTATGGCCACGGGAGGGAGGCAGTGCCAGTCTCTCAGGATGCTGATTAAGTGGGATCAACCAGCCCCTCGCGTCCTCAGGGGAGATCTGCCTAACGGCTTGGATCTGGACTTCCTCCACTACACACCCCTAACCTCCTTAGAAATACAAAAACCCGGCACAGATAATTAGGAAAATTGTCAGATAGCTTCATGTTTCACATCATGTATTAAAAAAAAAAAAAGTACTTCTATTTTTAGTTAGCCATTTAAGCCACTTAAATAACTAGCGCCAAGTATAATGCATATAGCATCTGCTTTTTAATATGTGTGTGAGCTAACTTAACAATGGGAATTGGAGAACAATTGTAAGGTAATGGGGGGCTCTTAAAGCTTTTGTTTGAGTGCAGAGGAGGCCCTAAAAAACAAGCCTTTCAAGATAAGCGAGCCGGCTGTTGTATTGAGGCTTTGCTGCTCCCCCAGGACAGCATATCCATCACCAGATGCCCTCGGGTGTGGGCTAACAAATTTGTACCTTCTGGGGCTTACATCACACCTCGACAGCATTAGCACTCACCGGTGGGATTTCACACAGATCCAACTGTCAGATCGTAGCAATCATGTTTTGTTTTGGTTTTTGAAATACTTGTTGAATGTTAATTCACAACAGGTTGCAGTGCTACCCCCATCTCACGACACTATTATTTGCCACCAGTGGATCAAAACTATTTGTGTGTGTGTGTGTTTCCGGAGACAGCTTATGAATTAATGACTGACAAGATATTATTATTTTGTCAGCGTGAACAATTAGTACAGAGGGCAGGTCACAAAACAGGAGGAGTGTGCTCCCCCATACGGACGCCACAATTTCAAACTATACTAATCTTGAACAATAACAATAATGATCTTTTTCTCTGATTTTTTTCTTTCTTTTATCTGTATGTTTTAAGTTGGCATGTAGTCACTCCCCAACTTGAGGTCCAATGGAGGACGCGGCAAAAGAGAAAAGCTAGTGCCCTCTACAGGGCAACATTGGAAATGTAGGCTCTCAAAAGAAGCTTCATATTTGTCAGTATGGAAAAGTTGGCACAACAAAGCACTAATTATTAGTGATTGCATTCGTATATTAAAGATGATCCAAACATGAGGAAAAAAAGAAGTAGAAGGAAAAAGAGCTTCTCTTTTGATTTAAAGTGCAAGTAAATCCCCAAAATTATCTTTATAATATCTGATGAATCAGGATGAGCGGTTCAGATAATGGATGGATGGATATTATTATTAATAATATGTTGTGTGTGCTGCCACTATTCTAAAAACTGCATTCTAATTAATATTGTGTTTGTGGAATATGAATTAATAAGCAATCCACCCCTTTTTATCCATTACAGGGGGCAAGCAATTTTGCCACTTGCTCTAAAACATCACAGTTACTCAGTGCTCATGTTATGACCAATCACGGCTCGGCCCCAGAAAACAAGCGAGCCGTGATTGGTCATAACATGAGCACTGAGCAACTTTGATGTCATTTTCAATCCACAGCAAGTGGCAAAATGGCCTCTCCCCAAAATGGATTCAAAACTATACATTTTGCTACTTAACTGGTACAAAACAAATGCAATAGTAATTAGAATGCCTTTAGACTAGTTGGGCTACATACTATTGTCCAGAAAATGTTTGGGTTGACTTCCCCTTTAGACCAGGGATCCATCCATCTTAGGCCTCAAGGTCAAGTTGTACTTCTTTTATTGATCCATCCATTTTCTGCATTCATTTGTGCAGGACCCTATTCCAGCTTACTTTGGCTGAGAGGTGGGGTACACCCTGGACTGGTCACCAAATTGTCAAACAACTTTTCATTCGCATCTAAAGTCAATATCAGACGTTGAATTAGCCAAATACGAATATTTTTGGAATGTATGAGGAAAGTGCAATAAACTCATGCAAGCACCGGGAGAACATGCAAACTCTGCATAGAAAGGCTGAATTTGAACATCAAACCTCAGTAGATTCAAGTCATACGCATGCACACGGGTTAGGTAGAGATACTAAAAGAGTCTATTTGGGTGGCTCCTCACTGCAACACTACCCAATAAAGGAGCCCGTGGCGTAGGTAAAGATGGTTTCAAGCACGACAAACAACAACTGTACTTACTATTACATAGATTTAATGAGACCTCAAATAACATATCCAACTGCTTGTGTCAGACTACAACTGGCAACAAATGTCTTGTATGTGAAACATACATGTTGAATTGGATTCAAATTTGCATTTGTTTGTATGCTCATGTTTTGACACCGTCAAGAAAAGTCCCTGTTCACTGCCAACCACTGATGAGCTGCTTCGAGGTGATGAATATGACATTTTGTCAAAACCAAAAGACAAAGTGCAAAATACAAACACAAATCAATCCAAATCATTGTTCACAGTCTGGCAATATTTTCATTGACAGACAGACTTATGAGCTAAGAATACATTGGATAATATATTTCTTTTTTTAGTCCCACAATGAATAAATTTGAACATTCAAATGAAGCAAGTCATTATTTATTGTTATTATAATAATATATATTTTTCCTCCTGCTGACCCAAATGTGTGCTAAACATGCATTTTGTGAAAGTTCTTCTCTTCACCTTGAGATGAAATGGAGATTATAGTGAGTGTATCCTAAGGAAGACCAAACTACTTTGCACTTGGGCCAATTAAATGACTCACATTCTCTACCATGTTTACACCTGTTCTGATTTTACAGCAAAAAAAAAGAAAAGAAAAAGAATGTTTGTCATAAATCCGGAGCCATTTTCCTCTTTACTGCTTCGTCGCGTTGCTTCCAACTTGTTATTGGAACCATAGCAACAGGCAGGCAATCTCTTCCCCACAGGTGGTCCTGTTATTGTTGGTGAGGTGGGCCAAAATGGCGGCGCCACCTGCAAACCTGAGCTGACAATCTGAGCCACTTCTCACTTTGTATGAGTGTCTTCACTTGAATATCAGTGCAGTAAATGCAAAAGCAAATGCAATTTGGTTTTAATCAGCAAATGAGCCACAATTATACCCTAATGGGACACGTCATTATACACTTGCATAGATAAGATCTAATGCAAGATTTCTATGTTTTTAAAACCATCATGCAAAATATTCAGGCCTACATTGGGGCAGCGTTTAGTGAGAATTTCCAGTGCCTGATTTTTAGGCTGCTCGTCTAACTCCCATGTGGCTCTTCAGTAAATACTGTACTGTAAAATACAAACATAAAGGACAATCAAAAAGATAACACGGTGCTGTATTTTGGTGTATTATTGAACTAGTGTAAAAATAGCAACAGTTGAAGTAGACCAGGCACGACTCCAGGATTTTTTTTTCCTTTCTAAAAGGGGCTTGGCCGATAAATAATGGGGCTGAGAAAATAATTTATAAACATATTTTAGAATGTCAAATAAAATGCTGGTGGAGCTTGACTGGAGCTACACTGATTTCTAAAGGTGCTATAGCACCCCCTAGCCCCGGTGTAGTGCTAACCCTGTCGACCCACTTGCAACTATATTCACAGCAGGTTTTCTTGCCTTTTTTGTCTAATTGAAATAAAGGGTAAACTATGCATATGATATTAATAATGTAGGTTGTTTGTGGAGTCCACACAATGTGAAATGTCAAAGTTGCAAAGATGCACTCTGTCCTCGAACTATTATTAACTTTGACCTGTGTCCAAAAATGCGTTTTTTTTTATGCTGTCCCCCCCAACTTCGCTCTAGTCTCTCACTAAAGCAATGCGCTCTCGCACTGTCTTGCCCACACTCCAGTTTGTGTTGTGTGCTCACTGTGTTGCATGTCTAACCTCCCCCTTCCCAGTGTGGAGACAGGCACCGCCACACATCTTGACCAATCACACGCGGCTGAAAAAAAAAAAGAAAAAGAAAAGAAAAAGAAAAACAAATGCTACAGCAAAGCTCTCACAGTGTAAAATATTTCAATGAATGCAAATGAACCATCCAGAAGATGCATTGGAATCAAACATGCATTCCCCAAAAAGCACAACTGATTTTAATGGCCTCGTAAGCTGTTTGATCTGTTTGACGACCAATAATTACTTATTCCCCTCTCTAGAGCAAATTGTCAGATTGTATTTATGTATTTGTTCGGTGTAAAACATTATCCACAAAACCCCCATGGTGACAGACAGAACCCCGAAACGTCATCCGCAGTGATTGAGGAGATTTTCCGTTGCTTGGCAACCACACGCCGAGCCTCCCCGGTGGACTTCAACTCATGGGGAGTTTCCTTCGCCGACAAATTTGTGGAGTAAAACTAATGAATCATTTAGGGAATATATTGTAGGTAGGTTATATCACATGATTTTTTTTTTCTTCTTCCCAAATTTATAGGTCACGGTCGTAAAGTGATCCAAAATGTCGGACGACGACGAAAGTGCGCCTTCGTTTCTTGACGACGTGAGGGTAAAGTTTCTCGAGGAGAAAGTTTGTAAATTCCTACAAATGCAGCCTCAAACGTGGGAAGAAGGCGCAGCCCGTCAAGACGTCCAAACACTGTTGATAGACCTTTTTGAAAAACACGCTGCTGTTTATTTCTCTTCGCCAAAGACAGGTGCTTTGGTCGCTACTAATGAGGTATGCTTGTTACTTTAACCAATGCAGTACTGTAATAACTAGCATAGCATTTGTGCTAGCAAAGCTAAATAACATTAAAATGTGGCATATATTTAATCTCCCCCCCCCCCCCCCCCCCCTTTTTTTAGACCCCGAGTGTTGTCAGAAAGAAGATCATTTACATCACAAAGAAGCGAGCTACCCCTGCTCATTCAGAAAACTACAAGGAGCTTTTACTTTTTGGTGTCGTGGCTCCATGTCCAGTACTGCAATTGTCAGTTATAGTTGAACAGGTGATACCATACTATTCCCTTCATTTGATTAATAATATTCATTTTAAAAAAAACCAAAACATGCTCAGTTATTTATGTCTCTTTTTTTTTTTTTCACTTGGCTTGTTTACTGTTCCAAGATATGTGTCCCGCTGCTGTCCAACAGTCTGAACCAGCACACATGGCCACAGCTGTTATCTGAAGACATTACTCGAAATGCACAGAAAATATGCAGTAAAACATCAGTTGTGCGGAGACATGCTTTGGGGGAATCTGTCCTTGCTGTCCCACCTGATACAGACTGGATGCAAAATGTATCCAGTACTTTTAAAATGTAAGCGTATATGTATTAGCAGATAATCTCATGGCGCAGAAGTAAAATGTTTATTTCTTCACCCTTGGTAGCTATGACAGGGCACTGGCGCATAACATAGAGACCCAGATCAGCAACTGGACCAATCTGATCCAGAGAATGTTGAAGGAAGATTCATCAGACATACTTCTGACTGGCAGTAATCCTGGGCCTGATGCAGAGCTGGGGTTCTGGGCTTCCAGGAAGAGCAATATTCAGAGCATATATCAACAGGCATGCACTGAAAACAGTCATATTCTTTATTTTATTCTCCTGACATTCCTTGGTACAGACTGTTTATTTTTCCTGTGTAGCTTCAGAGTCCTGCTGTTCAGAATATGGCAGAGATGTTAGAGATGATGGAAAGCAGCTATCATCCTGCAATAAAAACCCTAATTGGAAATGTATATGACGGTAAGACCCCACCCCCACCCTACCCCCTGTAACCAAATAAGACTGCAAATACAAATGTTACATTAATTAATGTTTGTTTAATTTAATTTTGTCCCGCTGCTTCTGATGCAGCGTAACATAAGAAGACTTGTGTTGAATAAACACAAGTCACACGTCCGACGGACGTGGAGTTTGCATGTTCTCCCCGTGCCTGCGTGGGTCTTCTCCGGGCACTCCGGTCTCCTTCCACACTCCAAAGACATGCATGTCTTAGGTTAATTGGGCGCTCCGAATTGTCCCAAGGTGTGCTTGTGAGTGTGGATGGTTGTTCGTCTCTGTGTGCCCTGCGATTGGCTGGCAACCAGTCCAGGGTGTTCACTACAGGGTGTACTGCCCAAGGCCAGCTGAGATAGGCTCCAGCACCCCCCACGACCCTTGTGAGGAATAAGCGGTCAAGAAAATGGATGGATGGATGGATGGATGGATGGATGGATGGATGTGTTACCAGTGCAAAGTTTAGTGTAAAAAGCATATCTCTGAGTCATTAAAAAATGTAAAAATGGTGGCTTTCTTTTCTCAAAAGCGCTCCAAGAAGCAGAGGACACTGACCTTCATCTACACCCACTGCGTAGTCAACTTTCTCAAATGGAAAATGAAGGATTCCCATACGTTGAAGCCTCGATCCCGGCACTGTTTCACGTGTTATTTCTGATCTGGAATAGCTGCCAATCATATCAAAAGCCGACGCGAATTGTCGTCTTACTTCAGCAGCTTTGCAATCTGTTCATTGAGCAGGTATGGAGGTCTTTTAACCATTGCAGTTATTGTGCTAGTATATGCAATAAATGTATGTTGCTGATGTGTGACAGCAGAGGTTGAGTTACACATTTACAGGGTGTACTATTTTATCTTACAGGCATGTACATATTTGTCGACTGACTTGTTACTGCGGGAAGACCCAGAGGAAGGTCTCCACATGGTGAAGAGGGTAATAAAAGTCTTCCGATGTTTCAAAAAGAGTTATCAGAGCCAGAGGGAGAGGTTGGCAAGCAATGCAAAATATGCACCCTGGGATTTCCCATCAGTCATGATTTTCACACGTTTCAACAACTTCCTTAACCGCATGTTGCAGCTAGAGGTGAGGTTAAAACTTCAAATGTCATGTCAGGTATGAGGTTATGAAATATGCAGTGTACTGTTTTTTCCATTGCAGGACATTTTTGAAATAATGCTGGAATACAAAAGGATGGAAAAATTGGAATTTGGTGGGCCTAAAGGCAAACTCTATAGTGAGCACGCTGCCCAGATGTACACGGAGTTCAGCGAGCACTGCCTGTTGCTAATACATTGTGATCACAGCCCTCTTGACTGCAACTCCCAGGTGAACCTTTCTTGAAGAACATGGCTTACATCCAACTAGTAAATAGACCAAATCCAAACTGCAGTGATTGTTTTTATGCTGTAACAATACACATTTATTCTTCAGGATTTTGAGAAGGAATATGAGGATTTCAAAGTGAAGATTGTGGACTTTGAATGTCGATTTGCTAGTCTTCTATGCTCAGCCTTTAAGGATTGCGCCGGACTGGAATCAGCATTTAAAGTAAGAGCAATTGGATATACCAACTGCTCCGTATCAAAATGGTCTATAAGGCTCAACCCCTGTGACAGCAAACAATCATGGATTCATCTTCTTTTGTTTTCGTCTTTAGCTGTTAACAATTTTTGGACCTTTCCTTGAGAGAGGCCACATCAGACAAATATTCAGTCCCAACATTCCTCTACTGCTGCAGCAATTCCAAGATGAGCTGGACAAATGTAAATGGATCTTTAAGTCACAACTCAATGAGGTGAGTAGTAAAAGGTGAATTTATATTTAATTGCTAAAATAAAATAAAAAATAATGCAAGGTTAATGCAGCACTCTGTTATTATTCTGTCTTTATTTACAGATGGAAAGTTGTTTTGGAAAGAACATGGCTCGTGCATCTGGAATGTTAAAATGGGCAAAAATGATCAGAGAACGGATTGAAGGCCCATGGGAGAAAATAAAAACTGTATTTGAAAGGTTGAGTGAAACAACTTCATTCTACAGTTATATAATGTGGCTCCAGTAGTGTATTAAAGCTCAAAACGTATTATTTAGCACTTTCAGATCTGCGGGAGGTATGGATACAACAAAGGAGCACCACATGTACAAGGAGATGATTAGTCTTCTACACCAATGTGAGGAACAAGTTTACTCTGAGTGGTGTAATGGTTTGGAGCAAGCTTGCCAGATTAACATGGAACAACCGCTCATATTTAGAAACTCTTCAAATGAACTCATCTCAGTCAATTTCAATCCCAAGGTAAGTTCACATTTTTCGCTCCAATAAGTAAGACATTCATAACACTTTTTGTGCATGGTGCATATAAAAGTTATGTTTTTTGCCTTTGTATTGGAAGTTACCACAATTACTGAATCTTCATTGCGGTCGCTTTTGCAGTATTGCATCCCCACCACTCTTAGTCGCACCCCGTACTTTTCGGAACCTCTGCTGTATGCAATTCTGCCGAAAAACCTACAGCTTCTCAGAGTCAAAAGGTGTCTCACTTACTGCTATTTGTTTCGGCTCCTCAGCTGGCGGAAGTCTTGAAAGATGTGAAATATATTCAAACTCTTAACATTAACATTCCTGTGGCAGCCATGACTGTTTTTGAGAAACGGGACCTCTTCACAAAGGTGAGACCCTCACATCCACTCAGCAGTACCTGTTACTATTTTGAAAGTGTTTAAAAGGCCCTCATCATTTATTATCTGAATATTTTTTTTAGTATGTGAAGAGTCTGCAGCTAGTAGTGCAGTGGTACAACAAACTCAAACAGACTGTTCTTGAAATTGAACTCCCGCTCATCAGAGATCAACTGACTTCAGTAGACCAACTACTGAAAAGAGCAGAGACCGACTTAACGTGGCAGGACCGGGATTGCTGGAGCTTCATATGCATCATCAAAAACCAGGTCCAAGACCTTGTCGACCGAGCCGGTAGAGCGAAGGAAAACCGTGATGCTATGCAATCAATGATGAAGAGATGGAGCAAGCACACTATGTTTTGTAGAAAGGACAACAGGAAAAGCTCGTTGCTACAGCTTGAGGACAGGGGGGACCGTGTTAGCAAGATATATAGCTCCATAAAACAAGATGGAGACTCTATCCACAAGTTGGTACAGGTACAGCACAATTTTTTTTCTCTCATATGTAGGTCACATGTTCCGCATGTATACTAACTGATAACTGTTCCTGTAAAATGTAATGATCTAAAACAGAAATTAATCTGCATCACAATACACTGAACCGTCCTTAGGAGAACATGATGCTCTTCAAGGCAGACCCGACTTCAGACGCTTGGCAGTCCTACATGGACTATGTGGACGAGATGCTGGTTGAGGGGCTCTTCGGCTACATTGGCCACTCACTTCAGTTCTTCGTGGACAACATGGACTCCTTTCACAAGCAGGCCCCCCTCTTGGAAGCTCATTTGTTGCTTACCGACTTGGGCATGCTCTTCCAACCGTCACTGCAGAGAGATGCAGGAGATGGCTTCTATGAGCTGGTAGAAGGACTTATTGGAGATATATTTAAGGTGTCAGTAAATATCAACAGGTTGGCTGCTGATGTTAGCGTGGACAGCTATCAGGTACTGATTTTGATTGGCTTCTGTATTACTATTAGGGATGGGCATTTGACATAATGTTCTTGATTGACTATTAATGATAAGTTAATTGATTTATAGTTAGTGTATTTCTAATGCAACGAGAGACTGACATTGAATGTTGTTTTTAATTTATTGTGGAACTATAAACAGATTTAAATACTTGACTAGACTTGGCGGAATTACAATACAATACAATATACGGACTCTCGTGTTGATTGACTTTTGTTCAGTTGCTCATCCACTGTTGCATTAAAACTCTAAATGTAAGAGTACAAATGTGAAGCCACAAAATGTCCTCACTTGCCACAACTGCGTAAAATCGTTTTAGCATGCAATTGTCATGTGATTGAACCCTTACAGGATGTAATGGAAGACATGCTTGACTTGTTGGATTTGCGTAAAGAAGTGATGGAGAAAGTTGAGAATGTCCTCAACAAAGCCATATCTTACCAGAGACAGTTTGATTGCTACACCCATTTGTGGCAAGATGACCGGACAGAGTTCCTTAACCAGTTCCTCTTGTATGCACGGGCATTAACACCCGAAGAGGTGGACAGAGCCGATATTCTCCCAGAGAGCCCTCCTACAGTTGATCACTTCAAAGAGCAGGTGAAAGGCATCACTTCCAAAATCACATGAGATTTTCATTGGTAAATAACAGCGGTCTTAACTGAACAGATTGATTACTATGAGGACCTGTACTCGGAAACATGCAAACTTGAAGACTCCAGGGTATTTGATGGATGGTTTCTGGTGGACATCAAGCACTTCAAAGTCAGCCTCCTAAACACTATTAAGAAGTGGAGTTGGCTTTTTAAGGAGCATCTTTTGACATATGTCACAAACAGGTCACTGTCGACTCTGCTAACTTACAAAGACAACTGTCTATGTGCCATTCTTATGTTTCACCTTATTCCCTTCAGTCTTGATGAGCTTCAAGGATTTATCCGCAGTGCTGTTGAAGGGCTTGCTAAGTGTGTCCCCAAAGGAGACTATGACAGTCTGGTGGAAGTCATGAGTCACCTCCTGGCTATTAGAGGCCGACAAGCTGTCACCGACAAGATGTTCCAGCCTCTGAGAGACACAGTAATCCTCCTTGAACGGCATGGCGTGACCATTCCGGATAAGGTCTATTTTCAGCTCGAGGTAATGGCATTTTTTTTGTTGTTGTTGTTGTTGCTTTTTTTTCCCTATCACTCGCAAATGATGAAACCATTTTTAGGAACTCCCGGAAAAATGGAATGGGGCTAAAAAAATGTCCATAAAAGTGAGGCATGAGGTGGCCCCTATGCAAAATGAAGAAATGATGGTTTTACGAAGACGCTGCTTAGAATTTGAGGTCACACTGTTTCCTATTAATGCATAAATACAATAGAGTATACTTGGACATAATGTGTCATGAAACTTGTATTTCTTATTCAGGTGAAACAAAGCCAATTCAGGGAAATCTTCAGAACAACTGCGCCTTTCAATTACAAAACATCTCATCCCTACGTTGGTTTGGAGAACGTACGAGTCAAACTGTTGCACAATCATGGCCAGCAAATTAGACTTCATACTGCAGATAACATGTCTTCTCTTGTCTTGTAGTCTGAAAAAGAAATTCGAAATTTGGACAAGGAGTTGTCAGCGTTGCAGGAGTCAACCAATTTATTTGACGTCACAATCCCTGACTATAAAGACGTTAAGCTCTGCAAACGAGAGATCATTGTTCTCAAAGAACTGTGGGACATAGTCATATTTGTTCAAGTAAGTTGCATAAGAGAAATCTCAGTAATGTCATATAAAGTTAGAAAATGGAAATATAGCTAAAAGCCACAAGAGCCAATAGCTCAATAATCTGACAAGCCTGCTGTCTGTGTGGTCATTGATTCTCTTGCCACTAAATGCTCCAATTAAGCCCCCTCCATCCAATGACCCCTGTGCGTGTGTCTTTATCTATACAGACTAATGTGGAACACTGGACAAAGAGTAAATGGAGGCAGATAAACGTAGAGCAGATGGATGTAGAATTGAGGGCATTTGCTAAGGTGAGATCACCAACAGTGCATCTCGCCTGCCATGCACCAACTGCGTCGATTATTTCATTGGCCTCATAACTAATGATGATAACAAGCTTTCCGTTTTTGTAGGACATGCGGAAACTTGACAAAGAGGCTCGTGCATGGAATGTGTATTCCGGATTAGACCTTTTTGTGAAGAACCTGTTGACATCACTGCGAGCTGTGAGTCAGCTCCAGAACCTTGCGATCCGAGAGCGTCACTGGGTACAACTAATAAGGACGATGCAGGTGCATGCTCTTTAGAGCAATGTCATACTACAGTGATTTATTTATTTATTTTTTTGCATAAACGTACTTATTTTTTTTATATATAGATGAACTTCACTATGACTGATCATACCACCTTGGCAGACCTCCTGGCACTGCAACTTCATCTTTACGAAGAAGAAGTCCGCAACACCGTGGATAAGGCTGTTAAAGAAATGGCCATTGAGAAGGTTGTTCAGTTCATTATGGATGGTGGTTAATCATATCAAGAAACAATCATCACAGGCATAAGTATTGTAATGGTCTGTGTCTTAACATATTTTTTGGCTCTCAGTCTTTTGGTCTATGCATTGGGAATTGCTAAGATTATATTTTCACACAAGTATGGATAGATCTATTAGTAAAGTTCTAGCAAGTTCTGGCCAAACTTCAGTTTGTGTGTATAGAAATATTCCTCTTTAATTTCAGGTTGTGACAGAAATTAGTCAAATATGGGCGTCAATGGAGCTTTCATATGAAGGTCATTACCAAACCTCCATGCCACTTCTTAAATGTGATGAGGAGCTCATTGAGATGCTTGAGGATCATCAGGTAAGTTGCTGAGAGAGACTGCTCAGAATGACCTTATCGTTTCAAAAAGGCTGTGTCTGTAACA
The DNA here is from genome assembly GCF_051991245.1 of Festucalex cinctus. NCBI lineage: Eukaryota > Metazoa > Chordata > Actinopteri > Syngnathiformes > Syngnathidae > Festucalex > Festucalex cinctus. The sequence goes on from NC_135417.1 coordinate 12,962,583, forward strand.
CGCCAGGACCGGCTCTCAAGATGAGTTGTCTGTTAGAAGCGCTGGTAGTTAAAGGCTGAATGGTGGAGAATGCAGAATGGGGTCTCGCTGTCTGACCGTCTAACAGCACAGCTGAGACTGGAGAGGTCCCTATTGAATCCACAGATTTATAGCTGCTGTTGCACATGGCGGCATTGTTGCACCCGGCGGTCTTTGTACATGTACACCAGATGCATTTGGGGGGTTGTAGAAAGCAATTAGATGCCTTACTATTTTAGTGCCTTTGTCTTTGTGTAAGTAGACCATATCCCTCCCCCCGCTTTTTTGTGGTGTGGCAAGCTGATGAGATGGCTTGAAAATGAAACTGGTGCATGTGATGATGATATGAGCTTATGAAGATGCAACTTCCTGCAGATTTGTGTTTATGGTTGTACCAAATGTCGATAACTTAGACCATTTCTTCCAACTTTTTTATGCCCATTCTTAAGGTTCAGCTCCAGGGCATCTTTCAGAGCAAGCACCTAGATCACTTTCTTGTCCAAGTTGTGGAACTTCAGAGACAGCTAACAGTGGCTGACTCTGTGCTGATGGTCTGGATGGAGGTGCAGAGGACATGGGCCTATTTGGAAAGTATCTTTAAAGGCTGTGATGATATATGCCAGCAACTACCAACAGATGCACACAGATTCCGCATTATCGACGCTGAATTTCAGGTCTGCACTTGCATTCGTTGTTGCACTTATGGGCAAACAAGAAGCCACGTTGAATTCAGTTTTCCTTTTCAGGAATTAATGTTGGACAGTGCCAAATCCAAACATGTGATCGAAGCCACCAATAAACCCAAACTATTTGAAAAGTTAGAAGATCTTCAGAAAAGGTCTTTGTGCATTCTGCTTCATCGCTTTAAACAGAATGTTATTGCCATAATTTATAAATCCTATATTTTGCCAGGCTGGCTTTATGTGAAAAGGCTCTTGCTGAGTACCTGGAGACCAAAAGACTTGCATTTCCGAGATTCTACTTCATATCATCTGCAGACTTGTTGGATATTCTCTCAAAAGGAAGCCGCCCCAAAGATGTAAAAAAAATAATTATTTCTTCTTCTGAATTGAGTCACATTTAAATACTCACTGTACATAAATATAATGCATTGTTTTTCAGGTAACATGCCACCTCTTAAAACTATTTGACAATATTTCTGATCTGGAATTTTCAAACAATCAATCTAAACTTGCTGTGGGCATGTACAGCAAAGAAAGGGAGTATGTTCCATTCCAGAAGGAATGTCACTGTAATGGAGCGGTAAGATGCTACAATAAATATTTAGAGTTCACATTTTAATTATGTTTAAAATTGACATTGAAAATTCCCTAATATTCTACTGGATTCTGATATTTCGTTGGCATACATTTACATGTTATAATATGAATATTGCTCCTATAAGGTGGAGGTGTGGCTTTCCTGTCTGGAGGAGTCCATGAGGGAAAGTGTCAGGGGTCACCTGTCTGAGGCTGTAGCAGTGTACGAGGAAAGGCCCCGAGAGCAGTGGATTCTTGACTTCCCGGCCCAAGTGGCGTTGACTGCATCACAGATATGGTGGAGCAACGATGTGGAGCTCGTGTTTAAAAGACTAGAAGAAGGATTTGAGTCTGCCGTGAAAGACTACAACAAGAAACTGGTGAGAGAGAGCAAGTGCGAATGTTTTCCATGCCATCATAATCGCATCAGACTCAACGACTTGCGCTTGTCAGTTTTACCAGTGCAATGTCAGGTTAACATGTCCTTGACTGCTGCTTTAATAATCTCTCCCTGTCTTCAGCAGACAGATTAGAGCTGTCATGCAAGGACCTGTGATGAATACACCATTCTCAGCAATATTTTCATCACAAATTGTTTGTGCTAATTTATCCAGCTCCAGTGTTCACTTTAATATACATGTACTGTAGGGAGCCTGAAGAGTCAAGTGTTAGACTGTTAATATTGTTTTTGTTAGCCTTTGATTTATTTGATGTTGAGCTTTTCAATCTCTCCCAGGTTGCACAACTAAACATGTTGATTAACATGCTGTTGGGTGATCTGAGTGAAGGAAACAGACAGAAGATCATGACTATTTGCACGATTGATGTTCATGCGAGAGATGTTGTCGCCAGCTTGATTGCCCAAAAGGTGAGAAATCTATAGGTAGAACCAACTATAATGCAAGCATTTTTTTTTCTTTTTACAGCCAGATCTCACAGTCCAGAAATCTGAATTCACAGTTGTTGTTTTTTAAGGCTCATTTGATTTGACTAATGAAACTAAAAATTTAATCAGCTCCGACTGTCATATTTCTTTGTCACTGTGTTGATTAATTGCATTTCGACAGCATAGTTTGTCAGTTGTCAATTATGTGTCTAGGTCACCACCGCACAGGCCTTCCAGTGGCTTTCCCATCTCCGACACTGTTGGAATGAACAGCAGCGCCACTGTTTCATTAACATTTGTGATGCCCAGTTCCCTTACCTTTATGAGTATCTCGGAAATACACCAAGACTAGTCATCACTCCCCTCACAGACCGGTAAGAAAGCTTATTTTCATTGAGAAAATGCATCAAAGGTTTCAACATATTCTATATTCCTTTATCATTTTAGCTGCTACATCACACTGACTCAGTCACTGCACCTGACTATGAGTGGCGCACCAGCGGGTCCTGCTGGGACTGGCAAAACTGAGACCACAAAGGATCTTGGCCGAGCAATGGGTGTCATGGTCTACATCTTTAACTGTTCTGAGCAGATGGACTACAGGGTTGGAGATTTGACAATCAGCTTCCTTTGTTCACTTCATATTCAGACATTGTTGCCAGAGCATATATTTATTTTTTATTTTCTATATATATTTCTTTAAATGTTATTTTTATGCTCAGTCAACAGGAAATATCTACAAGGGTTTGGCCCAGACTGGAGCATGGGGCTGTTTTGATGAATTCAATCGCATCCCTGTCGAGGTTTTGTCTGTCGTTGCGGTGCAGGTGAAAACGATCCAGGATGCCATCCGATCGAAAAAGAAAAGGTAAGGAGATTAATCTTGATGGATAAATGCTTTTGAACAAGGCGAATATTACTGGTCCTAATAACAGGTCGATGTCTCCTCAGATTCCTCTTCCTAAATACAGAAATTCTCTTAAGGCCCTCTGTCGGGATCTTCATTACTATGAATCCGGGCTATGCAGGAAGGACAGAACTACCAGAGAACCTCAAGGCTTTGTTTAGGTGCAAATTGTACAGCTTCATAATGTGTCATTAAGTAGATTTACATCAAATCTATGTTTTATCTTCATGTGGCCGTAGACCCTGCGCAATGGTGGTTCCGGATATTGAGCTCATCTGTGAAATCATGTTAGTGGCAGAGGGATTCTGTGGTGCCAAGCTTCTTGCGAGGAGGTTTACTTCTCTTTACGCTCTGTGCAAAGAGCTTCTTTCCAAGCAGGTAAGACAATAATATTTTATTGCACTGCTGTTTCAGTTGTTTTTTTTCTTATTTTTTTTCCGTATATCTGTTAGGACCACTATGATTGGGGTTTACGAGCTGTCAAATCCGTTTTGGTTGTGGCTGGTGGACTCAGAAGAAGAGACAAGACAAGACCTGAAGATCAGGTGATGCAATAACATTGGAAAGGGAACAAACACGATCTCTTTTGGTTTTACTCAGAAGAAATACTGTTATAGTATACAAAAAAACTACTGAAAAAGACTGATGTAACATTACGTGTGTTTCTTAGGTGTTGATGCGTGCACTGAGGGATTTCAACATGCCAAAAATTGTGACTGACGATGTCACCATCTTCCTTGGATTGCTGCGAGATCTATTTCCTGGCCTGGAAGTAGAGAGAGAACGAGACTGGGACTTTGAAAAGGAAGTTAGAAATACCACTCTTTCTCTCCGACTCCAGCCAGAGGAAGCATTCATCCTCAAGGTTTGTCATGATATAGCTTGTAAATAAATACCTTTTCAAATAATTCATGAATATCCAAAATGTTATTGCATTTCTCTCTTTCTTTTTTTTTTCTTTTTTTTTTAAGGTGATGCAATTGGTTGAACTCATGGCTGTGCGTCACTCAGTCTTTGTTGTTGGAAATGCTGGAACTGGGAAAAGCTCGGTTAGATATTAATGGCTTTCATTAGTTTGAATTCTCATTTGAAAAAACAAAAAGAAATACATGTGCAGTAGTGTTTAACATGTCACATGCTGTGCTCACCTTTCACTAGATATTGAGGGTTCTCTATAAAACCTATGTAAGCCTGAAGAGGAAGCCTGTCTGGAATGACCTCAATCCAAAAGCAGTTGACAGAGATGAATTGTTTGGCTTCATCCATCCTGCAACTCGGGAGTGGAAAGACGGCAAGCATATATTATTTGAAATAAAAAAAATACAGTGGACACCTGCATTCTTGTGGTTCAGTACCCGCAGATGCACCTATTCACAGATATATTTTCAATTTTATTTAGGGGTGGGGGTGTGGGGCAGCCCCCGTTTTTCATGGAAAACACTTATTGGCGGTTTATCCTCATTTTTGATTTTTTTGGGGTTAAAAAAAATATCCATCCACAACTGATTTTACAATGGATGCCAATTATACATGGATTTTTGCTGTTAGTGGCTCGACTTGGTCCCTATCACCCGTGAACAGCGGGGTGTCCACTATATATTTTTTATCCAAAAGCTACTATGCTCATTCATATTAAGTATAGCTAAAAACCCTCAAATGATCATAAATTGAATATCTCACAATCTCCTTTCCTGTTTGCTTTCTCAATATAAGGTTTGCTTTCATCTCTGATGCGAGAGCAAGCAAACATGTCCAACCTCGGACCTAAGTGGATTGTGTTGGATGGAGACATTGATCCGATGTGGATTGAATCACTCAACACAGTGATGGATGACAACAAGGTACCTCCCTCCAGTTCACTCATACACTTCTTTACAACACATGGCAACCAAGGTGGTACAGACAGAAAAAGATGTTTCTTTCACCCTACTTCAGCCATCACTTCCTCGGGTGGGGTACTTGGAATTATTTATTTATTTTATTTTATTTTTACCACCAGCGCAATGAATCGTGTCACTGAGCTAATGCTATGTTTTCATTGTTTAGGTTATGTCTAGCTGAGCATTAGTTAGGGATAATAAAGATGTATGCAACCTTTCAGGTCCTGACTCTAGCTAGCAATGAGCGGGTGCCACTCACCTCATCCATGAGGCTTGTGTTTGAAATTAGTCACCTGAGAGCAGCCACGCCTGCCACTGTGTCCAGAGCAGGAATCCTCTACATCAACCAGCAAGACTTGGGTTGGAATCCGTGAGTTTCAAACAACAATTCTTTTCCATTTTTTTTTTTTTTATTATTTTTTTTTTACATTGGATGACATGTTGTGACATGTTTTTTTGTATCTTACTTGCATAACCCCAATGATAAATGATTTCATTTTGCTCAGCTATGTTGCCAGCTGGATTGACCAACGAGAACGGCAAACTGAAAGGGCTCACTTAACCATACTATTTGAAAAATATGTCCCACGGTGTCTCGAGAAGATGAGAACCACCTTCAAGACAATCACTCCAATTCCGGAGAACTCTCTTGTACAGGTACATTACAGCAAACATTAATTGACCTGTATAAACCACGAAGTAGGAACTTACCTGTGTTTCTCACTTCTCATTTAGACACTCTGCACTTTGCTCGACTGCCTTCTAACCCCAGAAAATATTCCATCTGACTCTCCCAGGGAGCTTTATGAGACCTACTTTATTTTTGCCTGCATTTGGGCTTTTGGGGGGGCCTTGTGTCGAGACCAGGTATTTCCATTTGATTAAATGATTAATTTAACCTCAACATATAGCGGGGTAGACCGATAAAAATACATGTACTACGGTGTAATAAAATCATCTCTGCAGTAAATAATGGCTGGCATACTTTATTATAATTTAAATAATAATATAATTTAAATATAATTGACAGTCCATAATTTGCATTGCACGTGCATTTAGAATACTTATTCTAAAATCTTTTCTGATTATCTAGCTCTATGATTACCGGGTGGAGTTCAGTAAGTGGTGGACCAAAGAAATGAAGACAGTGAAACTTCCAACACAGGGGACAGTGTTTGACTTCTGCATTGATGCTCAAACCAAGCGCTTGCTTCCTTGGACTGACATTGTGCCTCCCTTTGAAATGGAAACTGGCACACCATTACAAGTGAGACTCTTTCCATATAGACCAGCATTTATTTATTTTTTTTGGGGGGGGGGGTGGATTCATTCCAAAATGCAAAACTTTTTCATAGGTTTGACAGAGTGTCACAAACATAATCATTAACATTTTTAAGACAAATAACCAAGAATCAACAATGAAAACATATTAAAATTGTACATATGCCTCAGTGAACATAATAAGAAAGGCTCAAGTCACTTTGAGAGGTTGTGGCAGGGGTGTTCCAGTGGTTGATAGGCTTGCAAACTGTGTGTGATTACCATCTGCTACACCCCATACCAGTTTGTGTGGGGATGAAGGCTCGGGCAACAAGGCCTGTGCTTTCACCCACGCTCTCTTGCCTTTCTTTATGCTCCTGTATACAGCTGTGAATGCTTCAAAGGGTCTTGCTGAGCCATAATTAGCGGGGTTTTGTTCTCAACAAATGATGCTATTATGACAGAATAGTTGTGGTGTACTGACGAAATACAAGAAATTATAAATCACATACAATTCACTGAACACATGTCTGTCAATAAATCATTCCAAAGAAAGCCTTAATAAGCATGTATGTTTCTGTTCCCTGTCCTCCTGCTGTTTGTATGATTGCAGGCTGTTCTGGTACACACGGCAGAGACCCTGCGTCTTCGCTACTTCATGGACTTGTTGCTGGAGCGGAGGCAGCCGCTGATGCTTGTCGGGAACGCCGGAGTGGGGAAAACTGCACTTGTCAGGAATACGTTAGATGGCCTGTCAGAGAGTTACACGACTACAAAAGTACCCTTCAACTACTACATAACCTCCCTGGCACTGCAGGGTGAGTTGAGGGAGGTTGCACATTTTAGTAAGCTGTAGTGCCATCTGCTGGTGCTGTCCAATCTCTTAAGAGGGAGGAGGACTTTAGCTGTTCACTTGTTAAAATAATGATGAAAATGTTTTTTTGCTCGTTTTGTAGATATCCTAGAACGTCAGTTGGAAAAAAGAGCAGGCAGGAGCTATGCACCTACAGGCAGCAGAAGGCTGGTGTACTTCATCGATGATATGAACATGCCAGCTGTTGACACCTATGGAACAGTGCAACCGCACACGCTCATAAGGCAACATCTGGATTATGGGCACTGGTATGAAGACACGTTTTTACTTTTGCATTCAATTCCTCATTGGAATGCATTTCTGTCATAATGGCAGGTACGATAGACAGAAGTTGTCTTTAAAAGAAATATTCAACACGCAATATGTTGCCTGTATGAACCCAACTGCTGGAAGTTTCACCATCAACCCAAGGCTTCAGGTATGTTTACAAGTTAAAATGTCAAAATACAGATTTTTTTTTTTTGAAGAGGTATGTCTTTTAGTATTACGTTCCGATAACTGCACAGGATAATTAAAAACTTGATCTTAGCATTCTTGTGTGGTTCCGAATGTTAGTAAATAAATACAGACTTTTTGGGAGTGCTTTTAAACAGCTATACAGGTACAACTAAGGAATATCATCATTTGTTTCAAACTCAAGATTATGTACTATTTGCTTTCCGCAGAGACATTTCTCCGTATTTGCGGTGAACTTTCCTTCATCCGAGGCTCTGATGTCCATCTTTGGGCAGATCTTGAGCTGTCACCTGACACAGCAACACTTCGGTTTGCACGTTCAGAAGAACATTGCAGCGGTAGTCCAGGCTGCAGTAACGCTCCATCACAAGATGGATCTCACTTTTCTGCCAACAGCCATTAAATTTCACTATACATTCAACATGCGAGACATGTCTAACATCTTTCAGGTCATTCTGATTTGTAATATTGCAACTGTTTGCGCTAAGACCTGTGAATGAAGTTGATATTCATATGATTGCGTGTGGTTCAGGGTATCCTCTTCGCTGAGCCTGAGAATGTTGAAAACAGCACTGATCTGGCTCTGCTGTGGCTCCATGAGTCTTGCAGAGTCTACTCCGACAGGCTATTAGATGTCAAAGATGTACATCTCTTCCGGAAGCTCCAAATGGAGACTGTGCATGAGTGCTTTGAGGTGCAATATAGATTCTGATTCAAAAATAACACATTTGTCGTTCAACCTTCGCAAACAATACTGAGCAGTAGTTCAAAATAAATCAACATGACTTTCTTTATCTAGGGAGTTGAATTTGAAAAAATGACAAAGCAACCCCTTGTCTTTTGCCACTTTGCCCAAATTGGCAAGGAATCCTCTTACACTGCTGTCACAGACTGGTCTGTGCTCAGGACCAGCCTCACTGATGCCCTGGAGAGCTACAATGAACTCAATGCAGCCATGAATCTCGTGTTGTTTGAGGATGCAATGCAACATGTGTAAGTATTGATTTACAGCACATGATCAGAGTGAGTGAATATCTCGTCTCTTTGGTAACACTTTTTTTTTTATTTTTTTTTTATTTACTATATTTTGTTTAAAAAATGTAAGCGATGTTTTCCCAAAAAGTAAGTCATACAAATTCAGAAAAAAAGGTCGTCTTCTTGTTGCCAGGTGTCGCATCAGTCGGATCCTGGAGTCCCCGGGCGGTCATGGCTTACTGATCGGGGTTGGGGGCAGTGGGAAGCAGAGCCTGACTCGTCTGGCTGCCTACATTTCCTCTGTGGAAGTCTTCCAAATCACTTTACACAAAGGTTACAGCGTTCAGGACCTCAAGGTAAACACAGCTGCACGATAAACATGATATAAATTACCGTATAATGCCATAAAGCATGCTTTCCCCTCAAGTCAAGGCCTTGAATTTCATTGGTTTTATACAAAACATCCGTAGTTCATAAAATGAACATGACAAACCTTGATCAATATTCCCTGTGGCTGCATGCATGATATTGATTTAATTCCGTTTTGTTGTGCTGCTCTGTTGATGCAGGAAATAATTGTCAGATACCATTAAAGGCCAATGGGAAATATTTCAATATCTTGTTGATGAAACTCATTTTGCGGTTACAATCATTTAAAAACATCTTAAAAGTTCATGGTGTCATAATGTGGGTTATTGTATTGATTACAGTAAGACGCTTCATTCTTCGCATAAACTGTTCATACATTCCTTTCATTTGTGGTTTTGCTCAGATGGATCTAGCGGGTTTGTTCCTTAAGGCTGGCGTGAAGAATCAGCGTGTAGCTCTCCTTCTGACTGATGCACAAATACCCGACGAGCGCTTTCTGGTCATTGTTAATGACTTACTGTCATCAGGTCTGATTTTTATTTCACATTCATTCTTGTTCAGTGCTTCAAAAGTGTTTTTAGTTTGTTTGTTTGCTTGTTTGCTTGTTTAGTCCAGAATCCATTTTCAACCTATTCATTCTATTAAATGATTGTGAAATCTTCCACTGCATGAACAATGAATATTGATCCTAGCCTCTCTGGTGTTTTGCAATAATGACGGCATCTCCCTGCAGGAGAAATTCCTGAAGTCTTCAGTGAGGAGGAGATTGACGGAATTGTGTCCGCTGTGAGAGCTGAGGTCCGTGCTCTTGGGCTGCTTGACACCAGGGAGAACTGCTGGAGGTTCTTTACTGACAGAGTCCGCCTTCAACTCACGGTCCAGTTGTTCTAAACCTAACCTCACATTTTCAAAACAGACTAGCAATACTATGCTAGTATTAGCGCTGTAAACTACGTTTGTAGCATGACTTATTCCTAATGTAGCGTAACTATAACATTGGTTTGAACTTTGAAGTTTTATGTTTTGGAATGCATAATCAGTTAAAATCCCAAAAAATCTTGTCGATCGATGTGGCTATTATTGAATATTTTGATATCCAGATAGCCTACTAAAAATTCTATTGAATAATCTAGTATTTGGATAAATAAATAAATAAATATATTTTGTTTGGTTAAAAACAAATTATTCAATACAGAAGGAAAAATATATTTCATCTTATAAAGAACAACCAACCTGCATATCTTCATTTTTAGATAATCAAAATGTTTTACTTAAATTTAAACTGTCTGTAGCAGAAAACTGTATTTTCTTCTCTAAAAACATTCGTGACTGATTATGGAACAAACCACAGTAGCAATTTTGCCGGCTAAAACATCGCATTTGGGTAAGCCTGGTTTGTTAAAAAAAAAAAAAAAAAAAAATGAACAGTAGGTAGTAAAACTGTATCAGGCTGTCAACAAAAGTATGCAGTCATTTTCGCCTATTAAACTGCCTTTGAAAAATAGCTTCTTGCCACGCGTCACTTGCTTTTACATACACATATTATTGTGTTTGAGCCATACATATCAGCTGTTTGAGGACATTACGCCCGACAAGATAAATTAACAGACCCTGTCAAACTGGGAGGGTAAAAGGAAGGAAATTCTTGTCCCGGTCCACACATTTGTAGTCCAGCTAATTGTTGTGCCAGGGCCTCTGGCCGGGGCACCGTCTGCTTGATCCAACTGGTGAAGTGTCTGCCTGACTGCATGCCAAAGTGAGGGAAGTGGGGAATAGGAGGGTGCCAGTCATCTGTTTTCCTTTAGGATGTTTCTGTGCTCTATGATTATGGTATGTGTTAATTTTTCTCAGCGCACTGATGCTTCATGTTTCAAGCAAAGTAAGCATGCAAAATTGTGTTATTTTGCTTGACATCTCTCTCTGCTTCTTGATGTTGCAGGTGGTGTTGTGTTTGTCACCAGTGGGTAGTGAGCTCCGACTCAGGGCTCGTCAATTCCCTGCCCTCATCCAGTGCACCACCATTGACTGGTTTCATCCATGGAGCTCGGAAGCTTTGCAGTCAGTCAGCTATAGATTTATCCAAGAGATTGAGGACATTGAGGTAATACTTTATAAGTGGTAATAAATTCTCAGTTGGCGATATTTTTTTGACACCAAGGTTTTGATCACACTTGTATAAATTAACCAACAATATTAGTTGCCAGAAAAGTAGATGTTCTCAGAGATGCATCAGTATTTTCTCCATGACACAGACACGAGTAGACTATAATGAACCTCTTTTAATTACTACAGTGCAGCTGGATTAACATTTTCATAGATCCCTCATCATTAGTTCTATGTTGAGGTTCTGATAAATTGCCCAACACATGCCCGAAGACGCACAGTGAGTGCACCCATCACATTGTTTTCCATCATAGCAGTGAAGCACTCCCAGTCCAGGATCATTTATGTTAATGAGCAAAGAGTGATTAAGCACATAACGACCCACTAAATAGGCACAGCTGTCACAAGCAAGTGTCCTCACATGTAAACATGTGCCAGATTGCTCCTTTCCACTGAAGTGAGCGTGCACATCTGTCCCTGTGTGGATGCTGATCAGGGACTAAAAATAAAAGCACCTACAAAAGTGGTCATGATGACGCTGTACAGTGGTCATCTATTATCATCTATTTGGAGTAAAAGATTAAATAGTTTTTGAGTTTGGGTGTGCGTGTGTGTGTGACCTTTTATTAACGACATAAGACAATCAATGGTTGCTGAGTTCACGTCTCAAATAGCTGAGTTTATCTGTCAAAAAGCATTATGTCTGAAATTAATTAATTGAATGAATACCATATTTCCTACTTGCTCTATAATCGTTAAGGATGCTTTTGTGAGTTATGGTTTAGGCTGCTCTTTGAATTTGCTGCATTTGTTTTGCTTTAATTGATTGCTAACTGTGTGATTAATGAAGCCCGCGTGTCATTGAGCATCTTACATATGATAAATATCTCGTCACAATGTAGTGTCGCAAGCATTGTAGATAATGTTTCAAAACCTGGCGTCTCATTTATCAAAGAATGTGTAGAATATGTTGTACATTTTTTCGTACAACTGAATTTAGAATGTTTGTAAGTACAAAATATATCCGTATTTATCAAACAGGGCACCTTGTCATACACACACCACTAAGGAATGCGTGTTGCTAAACCCCACCTGTTCTAAATTGCTGTGTTTGTGAATGTCTAGTCTCATTTGCATTGAGAAATGCCTCCAATTGACCATATATAGGAAGTGGCAGGAATCCCTTTAAGAAATCCAAAATCATGGCAAAGACGGCTGATCACTGCGTACTGTTGAGAATAATTAATGCAGGTCTGACCAATAAAAGGAAAACAAATACTGTATGTGGGAAAATTTTGAACTCAATGGCAAAAAGGATTCAGGGCCCACAGACGAGAATTGTATTTAATTACTGGAGCCTCCTCCAGTAACAGGCAAATTATATGGATACAGTATTAAAAACTGGGGACACGTGAAGTCACTACTCAATACGCGCAGACATTCCTCCATAGATTCTTATTGGAGGCACACAATCACATCTATTTCTGTAGAATGAATGACTCGTGTGATGACTCCTCCAGTCTGTCGGAATTTGTGCATCTATTTGTGCATTGGTTCAATAAAATCATTCAATGAAATGAAATCATTCTGCTCACGTAGCAGAATTTGTTGTGTGATGATGTTTTCATTTCACTGTTAATGCAATTCATTCACGGCTTCAACTAAGTTTGGAAAACCTTTGTTTAATTCCGTCTTGATGCTAATGTTTGTATAATCGTTCTATGGTGTCTATGATACCACAAGGTTTTGTGTAAATTTACGCACATCCTCATGCACAAGTCAAATTTGGTCAATTTTGCATCAACCAGTTCATGGTGTACCCCACCTACTGCCCGAAGCCAGCTGGGATAGGCTCCAGCACCCCCGCGCCCCTTGTGAGGAATAAGCAGTCACGAAAATGGATGGATGGATATATTTTGCATGACAATGTTTGTACACACGCTTTACACACACATGCGTATGCACACTTGATAAATGAGGACCCTGGAATGCATTACAAGCACATACTGTTAACATGCTCCTTCTTTTAGACACGACTGTCCGTCTCTGATGTCTCTGACATTATTTTCACAGAGGTTTCAAAGCCTAATCATTTCTGCTAGCTACAACTAAATTTCAGATTGAGTAAGTCAGGGCCACCCTAGTAAGATGGAAAAACTTGTAGATGAATTCAAAATTTATGAAGATAATATTTCAGTCGCCATCAGCTTGCGGATGTTAAACTCTACTCAATCCACCTCTCCCCCCCCCGCCCCTCCCCCCCCGCTTGTCTGCTTATTTTTACAGCCTGCTGTCCAGGAATCCATCAGTCTTTTCATGGCCTACGTTCATACCAGTGTCAACCAAGCAAGTGAAAAATACCAGCGCGATGAGAAGAGGTACAATTACACCACCCCCAAGAGCTTTCTCCAGCAAATCACCCTGTACAGGAACCTTCTACAAAAGTCTCGAGCCCAGCTCCAGCACAAGATGAACCGGCTTGACAGCGGCCTTCAGAAGCTCCAAAGCACTGCTGCTCAGGTAAGTGAAACCATTTCCTGTACACTTGAGGATGATATGATTAAGGTTGGATATCATGTTATGGAAATTAGGCTTAGCTTTAATTTATGATATAAGTCATGTTGCTTTTTGAGTACAGTATGTGGAATAACTTAACGTTTTTTTTTCACATTTAGGTTGAGGACCTGAAAGCCAAACTAGCAGATCAGGAATCTGATTTGACCTTTAAGAATCAGAATATTGAGGCTCTGATTACAAAGATTGGACTTCAGACTGAGAGGGTTAGCAGTAAAAAAGAGGCAGCAGATGTTGAGGCACAAAAGGTGAAATAACACCTTGTATTCTTCATTTTTTCTTACCCTCTCCTTATATCGTCAACACTGCCATTTTTCAAAATTCAAATACCATTGCAGTTATTTAGCTTTTGTTTGTTTAGGTTTCTCTCATCCAGGCAGAAGTGTCCATCAAACAACGGGATTGTGAGCAAGACCTCGCCAAGGCGGAGCCATTACTGACAGCAGCCAATGTAGCACTGAACACCCTCAACAAGGTACTTGGTGCTGTTAAAAAGTCAGTCAAATCTGGAGTCCTTCTGCAAGCTGTAAAACATTCATAACTCTTTTTAGGTAAATCTTACTGAACTGAAGGCCTTCCCCAACCCTCCCCCGGCAGTCATCAACGTAGCGGCAGCCGTGATGGTTCTGCTGGCTCCCCGCGGTCGGGTTCCTAAGGATCGCGGCTGGAAGGCAGCACGGGCCTTCATGGGCAAGGTTAAGCTGTCATCGCCTTAGTCACATCTACCTGATGAATGCCAATCTCATTTTTGTGCTGCCCTTGACCCTGGCCCCGCTCGCCATCTCTCCCGTCCTTACATTACAGCAGGATGGCGCCATGAATATGCTCACACACTCGCACATTCTCAGCACCCACCATAGACATATTTTAAAGCTCTTCAAATTGAATGGGTATTTACTCGTTTCAAGATTTGTTGTAACCGCGGGGCGTAGTATTGATGTACAGGAATCGCCAAATTTTTCACCTGACTTTTTCTTGTGTTTTGGCTAAAATAAGAAATAATGATTCGATACAGTGCATGCATGACAATAATAATCACATTTGTAAGTAATATAATATAAAATATAAAAAATAAAGATATTTTTATGGGTTGCCAGCCTAAACTGCAAACCTTATTTTCGATACTTTTAGTCCTTAATGTGTAAACATTTTAACTTGTCTCTCGTACGTGTGTTCTATCAGGTTGATGATTTTCTGCAGGCCCTGGTGTCATATGACAAGGAGCATATCCATGAGTCCTGCTTAAATGTGGTCAAACAATATTACCTTAAAAAGCCAGACTTCCACCCAGATCAAGTGAAGACCAAATCTACAGCTGCAGCAGGACTCTGTGCTTGGACAATTAACATTGTTCGATACTATGAGGTTTGCTACACAGCTTATGTTCTTTAAAATACAATTTGCTTTTTCATTACAGCAGCTACTTTTTGCCATTGCAGATTTATTGTGAGGTCATTCCAAAGAGGCAGGCTTTGTCCCACGCTAATGCGGAACTAGAAACCGCAACAACTAAATTGCTCGCTGTCCAAAAGAAGTTGGATGTGAGTAAAATTATGGTTTCAGTTTCATAGTTAAAGCTGCTCTATGTGTGTAGAACAATGTGCTAAAATGTTGTTACAATAACCATTTTTATTTGACCATTTATGGTGGAAACAACTTCTAGTTAGTAGATTAGGACCTTAGCTGTTCACAATGGGTACTCCTGTAAGCCTCTGGCCAATAATTTTAAGATGGCTTCGGGTTCGAATTTCCCGCCCTCTGTCTGCGAATATGATGTCATGTGCAGATGGGTACGTGAAGAAGGGAATGTGCACTGTACAGGTTCATGTTTTGGCTACAGGTGGTGGTAGCAATTCGAAATTCAATTTTCTGCATTCAGCAACTTTAACTCTGAATAGGAAACTGCACACACCCTTCTTCACGTACACAACACACACATAACATCACTTCCGCAGACAGAGAAGGGGAAATTCGAATCCAAATCCAGTCTGAAAACTATTGACTAGAGGCTTTCAGGAGTAGCCATTGTGAACAGCTATGGTGTTAAGCTACTAATTTAGAAGATGGTTCAAGTCAGAAATGTTCAAATAAAAAGGCTATTGTAAAGATATTTTTTGGAAAAGGGCAGCTTTAACTTAGATGCTTAGTTTGGTGGTCATTTTATCAATAATATATTCTCTCTTTGCCATTTTTGTTGCTCTCTAGGATTTGGATGCTAACCTCCAGAATCTTACCGCTCAGTTTGAGAGCACTACAGCTGAGAAAATCAGTTGTCAACAGGATGTAACCCACACCAACCAGACCATAGAGCTGGCCAACCGACTGGTTTGGGGTTTAGAGGTAATCTGGGAGAGAATCTCAGAGCCAGAGGTGCTGCTTGCTGTCATTGTTGCTATTCATTTGCATAGATCTCATTGCTGGTATTAGAGGTTTGCATGGGGAATTACTAGGGACGAAATAGCCTCAATGAAATGGACTTGGAAGGAGGAAGGAAGTTGTTATATTTTGGCAGGGCGTTCTGGCTGTTATTTGTCGCAATGCGAGATTTTACAACAGGAGTCAGATAGTGTGAACCCAACCACAGAGATGCATGCACTGGACATATGGCTTGTTGGGCAGCTTCAGGGGAGAAAGGACATTAGATGAACATGACGGTAAAACACTGATTTGAGTTGAAGCAAGTTGTTCATTTTGTGATATTCATATATGTAACATAGAAGAAGAGTACATAATATGTATGGGATGTTATTTTCCAGTTTTGTCAGTTAATATAAATAGTTTTAAAAGAATCTCAATTTATGGAATATTTGAATTTGAACATGTTCCAGTTGCTGCATTATTTCTCCAATATTTTATTTAACACCTTTAAACCCTCAACTCTGTTACAGTATACTGTATATGTATTACAGTTATAGATGCTAATATCAAATAAAGGATGGCCATTCAAGTGGTCATTTTGCAGGTTCAACTTTCTTATCCCAGAAAATGAATGTGGTTTGCGTGGAGCAGCTTGGCTTTTAAGCATATCAAGATAAATGTTTTGTCTTTATGGCATTGACCTGGAAGGGATAATGTTCCGACTAATAAATCAGGCCATCTATATTTAATCATTAACTTACCTCAAAGCCTCAACAGCTGTTGGAAATTAACAATGTCTCACCCCGGACTGAGTGATATTATTGGCAATCCATAATACATTAGGGTAAAATTATAGTGATTTTTAACTGTCTGAGAATTTATTATGTGACATATTTCAGATCCACGGCCTCTTGTAAGAAAATGTCATGCAAGATTTATCGCTGTAGAGCTGTCACACTCGTCGTATTGAATCTTTAGATAAATGTGATAAAAGTGATGCAGAGTGAGATCAAACTTTAAGCTCTGTTGTAAGGGATGCATGTTGATGTTTAGGTTTTTTTTTTTATTTTGTTCTCTATGTAGTAAAATAATTATTAATTAAACTTTTTTTTTTTTTTGTTATAATGGGTGCATTCTGAAAGTCACTGATCCTTTTTTGTGTCTTATAGTCAGAGAAGGAACGTTGGTCACAGACGCTTGTTCAGTATAAGATGCAACAAAAAACCCTGTGTGGGGACGTCGCCATCACATCAGCATTTGTCTCATACATGGGTTACTTTACCATGCAGTATCGTGCCGAACTCCTCATTGAAAAATGGATCCCATTCCTCAAATCTCAAAAGGTTACGTTTCATCTGTGTCACACCGTATCGATGGAACACGTTTTACAAGCCTCTATTCTGCCTCCGGTGCTCGGTGACATCAATCCCTGGCTTCCTTTCCAGGTCTCTGTGCCCCTGACAGACGGCCTGGATCCCATCCTCATGCTTACAGATGATGCCGCTGTGGCTGCTTGGCATAACCAGGGTCTGCCCAATGATAGGATGTCAACTGAGAACGCTGCCATCCTGACCACCAGTGAGCGCTGGCCACTCATGGTCGACCCACAGCGGCAGGGCATCAAGTGGATACGAAGCCAGCAAGGCTCCAAGTTGAGGCTGGTGCAACTAGGACAGAAAGGGTGAGAAGGAACTCTGATGCGATATGTACTTTATGAAGGAAATCTGAATGTTTTTTTATTGCTGTCTTTTCTTTATTAGACTCAAAGCTTTCTTTTTACAAGTAAGATTATCATACAGTAGGGTGATAATCTGCAATTCTGCATTTGTTTTGTTTTTCCACAGGTACCTTGATGTCATTGAAGAGGCACTAGCCTGTGGTGAAACCATTTTAATTGAGAATGTGCCAGAAAAATTGGACCCTGTCTTGGAGCCTCTCCTGGGCAAAAACACTATCAAAAGGGGACGGTTAGTTTTTTGTTGTTGTTTTTTTTTTAACTGTAATCTTGTAGCTCAGTGAAAATGAATCAAACATCCAATGATTAATCCCCAGCAACATTGTTTTGCTTGTTTCTTGCCAATTGGAACACAAATGGGTGCAATATAGCAATGTGTTTGTGGTAGAAGATACTGGGATCAGAATCTCACTGAGCACTGGAACATCAGCAAGACATGACGGAACATATTATCATTGCCCGTTCTTCAGATAATTAATGAATGTGCAGCGCGTGTTGTGAATCCATGAATGCAACATATTGATCCATCCCTCAAGACGGGTGATAGATGTGTATTTGTGTGTTCATATTCTTTGGGCCTGATGAATATTGAACAGATGAGCTTCAGTGTAAAAGCAGAATGGAGAACATTCATAGTTATGTATTAGGACTCAGAAGAGAGGTAGCAGGAAACACTCAATGCGGTGGCCCTCCATCATGATGGCAAACTCAATTTTGCTTTAAAAATGTCATAATGATTTGCTGCATGTTAAACATTTGTCTACACACAATCGAGGAATGCCTTTCACTAGCTTTAGAATTTGTTTTTGGTATAACCTTTTCTTGAGATGTTATCCCATTAAATTCTAATAAGTCTGGAAGTCTCTACTTTATGGTTGTAAATGACATTTGCTCTATCCCAAAATTGAATGACATCTTCACGCTGACTCCTAACTATACACGAGTATGAAGCTTCTTTTTGCTCGTTCGTTGCTTCTTCCTATGACGTCCTGTCTGTCCCGAGAACACAATTTATCATATTAGATCTGATTATCAGTTTATCCCTTGTAGATGACCCGCACACTTGTTCCTGTCGATGATTAATACAACCAGCAGGGCCAGTCATGATGGATCTGGTGGGGCTTCACAGCTGAAGTTCATTAATAATTGGAATGTTGTAGAGTGTGAAGTAATGAATACTAATTATTCCTTTCATGGCTGACGGAAGACTACAAGACAATCCATCAGCAAACTTTAATTTGGTGGAGTAATGGTTCTATCAATAGTACATTAATTCTGCTTGTGAAGATAAAGAGTTGAACCCGATTAGGACGCGAGGAACCTGCGCTGTAGCACCATGGCCTTGCCTGCCATCCAAGTGGTAATTAGAGAAAAATGAAAAGCCCACAGGTTCGTCAAGCCTGTGCTAATTTAATTGAAATGCGGGGACGGATAAATATTGGCTGTGGAGGAAGCAATATTTTATATTTACCATATTTTTCTGCGCATAAGTTGCCCTGGAGTAGAAGTCCAACCAGTCAAACTAATTTACAGAAAAGTTTTTTTGGCTTATCTTAACTAGAATCCTGGTCCGCTATTGCGCCTTTTGGTGCTGTAAATGGTAAATCCTTTTTGTGGCGGACATGCTCAAATAGCGCCGGCAGCAAACAACATAATCACACATTACTTGTCATGACTACATTTTCTTTTTCTTCCATTTGTTCTTCTATTTTATACTCTCAAATCGTTTCTTATCTTGTCTTGTTTTTGTGTTCCTTGAAAGGTACTTCTGTATTATTATTTTTTTTATTATTGTAGATAATTATTGTGTAAGGTTCAATAAGGTTCAAGTTTCACAGGGGCAATTGTTGTATACTTAATAAAATAAAAAAAATCTGGTGCTTGTGTAGAATACAGAGTTGATTTATCAGTTATTTAAACAATCAATGAAAAATAGAGTTGGATGTAAAGTTGAGCCACATTTGCAAATATGTAAATCTTTGAATATCTGCCTGCTACTTTATTTGGCACAAAATGCTTCAGACCACAAAAGAGACCAAAAGAGTTGTGTGTTTTTTGGCACAACTCTAATTTGAATCTTTTGACACTATCCCTAATGTGTAACAATTAAGTGTTATTATATTCACTATCCAAGTTGGACTTCTGGCTAACAGTTTTCTTTCATCATCCAGGTACATTCCGATTGGTGGCAAGGAGTGTGAATACAATAGTAACTTCCGTCTTATTCTGCACACCAAACTGGCCAATCCCCATTTTGCTCCTGAGCTCCAGGCTCAAACAACCCTCATCAACTTCACTGTGACGCCGGCTGGTCTGGAGGAGCAGCTGCTGGGACAAGTCGTATCCCGGGAAAGGCCTGACCTTGAAGATCTGAAGGTTAAACCCCCGAGTCATTTAGTCGATTTACATATGAGAGTTCATTCCAGGATATTAGAAAGGAATAACTGGTTTGTGCGCTCTGTCCAAGATGGAGCTGACCAGGCAGCAGAACCACTTTAAGATTGAGCTTAAAAGCTTGGAGGATGACCTGCTGAGTCGCCTCTCTACAGCCTGTGGTAATTTCCTGGGGGATATATCTCTGGTGGAGCAACTTGAAATCACCAAGACCACAGCTGCCCACATTCAAGACAAAGTACGACTCATCACATTTCAGTTTTTCCAATGTCTTAGCGCAACCTGTGACTCATCTCTTATTGAACTTGCGGTAAACGCTCTGCAGTTTGGAATATGTGTAATGAACAGCTTTTGGAGCATGACTGAGAGCCTCATAGCTCATTCTGTGCGTTTGGAACACACAGGTGGTGGAGGCCCGAGAGAATGAGACAAAGATCAACGAGGCTCGGGAAATATACCGCCCTGCTGCTGAGAGAGCATCACTCCTCTTCTTCATCATCAACGACCTCAACAAGATTAACCCCATGTACCAGTTTTCTCTCAAGGTATTATAGCCTTTTATCCCTGAAATCTTCTCTGTGCGTGCCCAATTTTGTCTAATTTGTCCAATTTGGAGTCCGATTTTTAATTTTGACTTTTATAAAATGTGCACACCTTCCATTTAAAGGTCTTTTTTTTTTTTTTGCATCTGCTGTCCTATTTGCTGTTTTGCAGAGCTTTATCTCAGTATTTAGCAAAGCAATGGAGCGTGTGGAATGTGAGGAGGATGTGAGCATCAGAGTGGCTGCACTCACCGAGGCCATCACCTATTCTGTATTCCTGTACACCAGCCTGGGCCTGTTTGAGAGAGACAAGTTAACCTTCTTGTCACACGCTGCCTTCCAGGTGAGGGACTTTGGGCCGCCTTGGAGGTGGAGCGTCCTGTCACCCTGATCAATCAAAAGATATTTCTGCCCTCACATTAACTTCAATTAAAAGCAGTCAGCAGGACTATACGCTGCTATTGATTACCTCTCACCCCTCGCTCACCAGCTGCTGTTCAGACAGTCGCTTCTGACAAGGGGGTTGCTTCTGGTGGCATAATGGAATTATCTGTCATTGCGGCTACTTTTTCCCCATCAACGAAACTGTGTAGTTGTGACGGCTGTCCTTCACGTCACTATTTTACACTCTAAAGTATTCAACCAGATGGAGCTGTGGTGTCCGTTTGCCAAGGAGTTGTTTTGAATCTTTGAGTTGCTTTGAAATCGATTGATAAGACAGAAATACATCATTATGAAATATTCTTCCCTCCAGATTCAGCTCAAGCAGAACCTGATTGTTGCACAGGAGTTTGACTTTCTTCTGCGTTTCCCGGTGGAAGCAAGCAAAGTTAGCGCCGTGTCCTTCCTGACACCGCAGGCCTGGGGAGCCATTAAGGTACTTCATGTGGATGATGTAATCCAGTTGTTCTTAACTCAGTATCCTACTTCATTGTGTCAAGAGAGTTGACAATGTATCGTGTGACTATAGACCATTTCCTCAATGGAGGAGTTTAACGGACTGGACCGAGACATTGAAAGTTCACACAAGCGCTGGAGGAAGATTGTTGAATCCAGTTGTCCTGAAAAGGAAAGACTTCCACAGGACTGGAAAAATAAGAGTTGCATTCAGAAGCTTATCATCCTGAGAGCGCTGCGCCCCGATAGGGTGATGTACACGCTAAGGTGAATGCACGACAACGTGTGTTCATGGTTGTAATTAGTGCATGACAATAAACTTTCGTGGCAGGAATTTTGTGGGGGACTGCATGGGAGCAAAGTATGTTGAAACTACACGGTTGGAATTTGACAAGTTGTATGAAAGTAGTGGCTCCTCAACACCTGTATTTTTCATCCTCTCACCTGGTGTCAACCCACTCAAAGATGTAGAGAAACTCGGTACAACACACCAGATGCAATATCTGCAATTTCTTGCTCTGTGGAAATATTCTCAATAATTGTGTTTGTGTAGGATTAATGCTGGGATTTTCAATCGAATTGGGCAATTTGCACAACGTTTCACTGGGACAGGGACAGGAAGACGTAGCTGAAAGGTTGCTCAGAAATTCTTCTAAACTTGGACATTGGGTCATTCTGCAGGTAAGAAAATGTCCTATTCACTAACTGGCTATTGTAGTTGCGCCAAGCTGTTCTTTCACCCCATGCAACTAATGATATTATCTCCCCCGCAGTGGGAAATAGACTCAATTTGGTTCAATAAAAAGCGTAATTGGCTAGATCAGCCCTGTAAATGCCTCCTTTGATAGTAGAAGCTGGCAGCTAAGCCAGTCCCTGAGGGTTACCAATGAAAGAAGACCTCTTTAGAATGATCTTTTCACAAACATAGTCCATTATTATTTAATGTATAATTTGGCTCCTTAGAATGTTCACCTGGTAGCACGCTGGCTCCCTACTCTTGAAGCTCTATTGGAGACCGAGGCCGTGGATTGTCACCCCAGCTATAGAGTGTTCATCACTGGGGAGCCAGCACCCTGCCCCGAGCAGCACGTAATCCCCAGAGGCATTCTGGAGAATGCAATCAAAATCACCAACGAGCCGCCCACTGGTATGAATCCCAGTCTACATGCAGCCCTCAACAACTTCAGTCAGGTATGTTTAGTTTGAAGAAATGCATTCTATTTTGTGCTGAAAATCAGTTTGGTTGGATTTTCATATTTGTATGTTTTTTTTTTTTTTTTAGGACACTCTGGACATGTGCTCACGAGAAAAAGAATTCAACTCCATGTTGTTCTCACTCTGTTTCTTTCACGCTTGTGTGACGGAGCGCCGGAGGTTTGGCCCTCAAGGGTGGAACCACAAGTATCCCTTTAGCACCGGAGACCTCACCATCTCAGCTAATGTTTTGTTCAACTACTTGGAGTCCAACACCAAGGTAATGACTAATTTCATTCATCTTTCACCATGATTTTTTTTTTTATATGTATTTATATTTTCGACAATTGGCTGTATATTTATTATTAGTTCCACTAGTAATTGCCCAAATACTGTTTTTTTTTTTTTCAGTCTGTAATTCAAATTAGTGAAATGTTTTCATTCTTATGATGGATGCTATTGACCCCATTATTTCACATTCATGCTTGCTATAAACATGCAACCTATAATTTAGCATTATTTCAAGACGACAAAAAAAAAAATCCATTCTCTGCAGTACTCACAGCTACTAATGTGTTTCTCTTAGTGCTTCTATTACCCCGGTCAGAACCAATCACGTCTCCAAGGTGTTCTGCCCTCCAAAAAAAACGAATGTCCTTCATTATGTTAACCAAACAGTAACCTGTATGTGCGTATACAGAGAATTCATTAGGAGAGCAATGAAGCGTCGTCCTAAATGTAATTACATGCAGCCGATGTGACAGTTCGCAACGCTACATAAGTGATCACTGCAATTAGAGCTGACGAAGGAAGCCATTTGCAAAACAATACAGGTACAAATGATTGTGAACCTCCAGCTTTTGTAATTTGTTATGAATCGCAGGATATCTTGTCCCTCTTTAACCTCTCACGGGTTCTCATCATTGCCTGCTAAAGGGGAAAACTTGTCACACGTCAGATCAGTGTGTTTCAACAAGCATCATTTTCTTGTATTTTTGTGCACTTATGGGCAGATCATCTTGTTCTTGCTTCAAGAATCAAAGAATAACTCATAAGTCTTTTGTATGGCTTAAGTTCATGCAGGTGCCATGGGAGGATCTGTGCTATCTTTTCGGGGAGATCATGTATGGTGGACACATTACTAATAACTGGGACAGAAGGCTGTGTAAGGCTTATCTGAAAGAGTTAATGCATCCCAAAATGGTGAGTCTGTGCCATTTATTCTGCAGTTGCATCCATATTATGTCACATAATATATGACAGCTTTTTCCGCTAGTATGTGTTAACCCTTAAAGAAGATAACTTTTTTTTTTTTTTTTTAATAATTTGTTGTCAAGGTAAAGGGTGCCCTCTTGGGATGCAAAGCTTAACTGCAATTTTATTGTCTTCACTCTCACAAAGTGCTGCATAACATCCACTATAAAAAAAAAAAGACCAATATTGTGTTTATGTCTTGCTGTCCTATTGACTTCTGTGTGACTGTATTTTGTTCATCTACTTTTGACTTGCCAGTTTGACGGGGAGCTCTATCTGTGTCCTGGCTTCATGGCCCCTCCATTCATGGACCACAGCGGATACCACGCTTATATTGACGAGCATCTTCCGCCTGAGAGCCCTTGTTTGTACGGCCTGCATCCAAATGCGGAGCTCGAGTGCCTCACTCTCACCTCGGACAACCTCTTCAAGACTCTGCTCGAGCTGCAGCCGCACGATTCCTCCAGAGGAGAGGGAGCAGTATCGAGCATGGAGGAGAAGGTGTGGCCACCTCATGTCACTTTTTTTTAGAACTTTCTCACCAAAAAAAATAAATGTTTTTTTTTTTTTTGTTGTCAGGTAAAATCAATCATTGAAGACCTTCTCGACAAACTTCCTGAGCAGTATAACATGGCAGAGTTGTTGGTTAAGGCAACAGAGCGAAGCCCGTACGTTTCAGTCTGTTTGCAGGAGTGTGAACACATGAATCTTTTACTGGGGGAAATGAGGAAGTCCCTCGATGAACTAGATCTTGGCCTGAAGGTAGCGTGTTGAAATTTTTGCATTGGCCATGAGAATTACTTTTTGTTCTGCATCATTCATTCGGATTGGATGTGCTTACAGGGAGAGCTCACCATGTCTTCCAGTATGGAGACTCTGCAGTTGGCCTTGTTCAATGATGAAGTACCAGATCCCTGGGCCAGATTGGCTTACGCCTCCACCAAAACGCTGACACGATGGTAAACAGAACAACATTCTCCATATTTTGGCATTTGTCACTGCTAACTTTTAAACAGTGGACACCTAAGCTCTTCTGCTTAAACAAGCGAAAGAAAGGTTTGAAGTTTAACTCCGTTGTAAAAGCAAATCAAGCAAGTCACATTGCAACATGATTTGGTTTTTTTTAGGTTCAGTGATATTAAGTGCAGCTGTCGTGACCTCGACGGCTGGACACAGGACTTTGGTCTACCTGCTGTTGTTTGGCTCTCGGGCATGTTCAACCCGCAGTCTTTCCTCACCGGTGAGCTCTCAAAAACAATGAGGCAGATTATGAATGGATGACGTGCTCTTCAGCAATTTTGTTCATTTACACCTGACTTTCGACAGCTATTCTGCAGAGCATTGCTCGTAAGAATCAGTGGCCCCTGGATAAGATGACGTTGACCGCTGATGTGACAAAGAAGACAAAAGACGATTTTGGGCATCCGCCACGGGAGGGCGCCTATATCCATGGCCTCTTCATAGAAGGTAGAATCAATACACAATATTATCCTTGCTGAATTACAGCATTCAAAACGTTCGATTCAACACATACCATGCCCTGTGTCGCTTCAGGAGCACGTTGGGACACGCAGTCGGGAGTCATCGCGGAGGCAGTTTTGAGAGATCTGACCCCGCCCATGCCGGTGCTATATGTACGAGCCGTACCGGCGGAAGAGCGGGAGCTCCAAAACACTTACGAGTGTCCCGTGTACCGCACTAAACATCGCGGATCCACATATGTTTGGACGTTTTACCTCCGAAACAGACAGCCTCCTGCTAAGTGGATTTTAGCTGGTGTGGCTCTGCTGCTGTCAGTGTGAATGCAAATAGTATTATTTCTGGCAATAGTATTACTCTGTAAAGTTTTGCGTAACAATGTATTTGTATCCATATTTTTTAATCGACATTTTAAGCTTTTAGTACATGTTTTTATTTTTGCATCAGTTTGATATTTGTTTGTGTCAGCATTGATCCTTTGACATTTTATTCCCCCAGAGATTTAAAAAACACCAAGATCCCAAGTGTCATGTTTAAAGCAGCTCATATTGTCCAGACACTGTTGAACCTATCGTACTGAGATGGTTCAATCTGTCCATGATTTGTTGAGAGCTTATGTCTTCATTTTAGGCCATGTCATTTTGGAAAGGGAGCGTATTTTATTGGAAGGTCAAGATTAAAAAAAAACGCTCGCTGGTTGCCCTCTACTAACTGAATGATACACAATGTCGTCTGCAGAGATCCCGGCCTGAATTCCCAGGAGATGATGTGCATGCTCGCTATTGACTTTTAAATGAGGTGCATCTGACATTGACCTTTTGTCCGGCTTCGGCAGAATACTAACAGACTAGTGTAATTCATTCAGCCGGGCCTGCGGAAGAAACCTATTCAAAGCCATTGATAGCTTTAAGTCAGAAGGCAACGCATCAGGTTACACATCTTTTATCTGTCCGTTCTCTGTCTCGATGAACCACAATAAGTCAGAAGCTCGCAGCCGTACTCCTTTTAAGCTAATTGAAAACGCATATGTGAAAAATAAAGGGTATACATATGAACAAAGAATGAATGAATAAATGTGTTATTCAACATCACTTTTCAGTTTGCGTTACATGCAAGTTTCCGTACGTATGATGTGAAAATGAGTGTTGATGTTCATGTCTGTGCTTCGGCTAATTCCGCCCTGCATCCCTTATATCAGCAAACACAATTGTGCGTGGTGAAAGATTGACTCTGTGCTTTGTGTATCTCACGCAGGAAATGAAGAAGTCGTCTTGCCAGTAGCATCGCTTCATTTGTCCTTCTCTTCCTGCCATTAACGTCCCACAGCAGCGAGCCAGTCATTTGATGACAGGCAAATGATAACGTGCCTGATGTATTTGGGTCGAAATGGCAGGGTACGCTGGGCCCGTCGCAGCGGGGGGCCGTGCCACAGTTAGTTGAGTTCAAGGCCAACAAGGACACCTGGTTAACGTCAGTAAGACTCTGTGCTGGTAGATACTGTGGAAATGCACATTTGACTTCTTCCGACTTCTTTTTGACCAGCAGTGCATGATGTTTTGCTGTGGGATGCAATTTATATTATACAATTGTGTTTAGTGGAAGGAAACATTTAATCAGTCAATCCGATGTCATCGCTCATGTATAAAAGTCACAATAGATAAGATGGAAAAATATTAAACATTGCTTACTAAATGCAAAGTACAACCCGCCCTAGAAATAAAAATTTGTAAAGGTAGATTTTTGTTCCAGCTGTTGTATTGCATCTTACTCGATTGTGTGCCTATAGTGTTATACCGTTTCCTTCAAATACTGAACATCTGTTTCTTTGTTGTTTTTAACGACGACGGTATGTTGACTGTTTTACAGCCAGAGATGATGAAGTGGCATCACTGGTTTGACATTAGTAGGTGAGTTTTTTTTGTTGTTGTTTTTTTTTAAAAGTTGTAACTAGTGATGTTCTATATACCACTTATTTTCAGAAAATTATTATTAAAAAACTTATTTAAAAAAAACAAAACAAACAATGACAAAGAAATACCTACAGTATATCACAATATAGAACACAAGGTGATAAACTCAAGGCCCGGGGGTCATATGGGGCCCACGAGATCATTTTATGTGGCCCGTTGAAGGCAAATCATGTGTGTCGACTTCATGCTTCTTGCTAATTGTCTTCACTTTTAACAACACTGAGATATGAGATATTCCAAGCATTTTTACCAATTTTACAAACAAACAATTATTTCCTGGCTTAGTGGCTTCTGATTTCAAAGCCAACTACCCATCAATTTATTGTACATATGTTATCATGTAAGCCAAGGCCATCATTTATTTACAGTATATAGGTACACTGTCATGGTAACACCCTCTGATGAACACCATAACTACGATGTGGTCCATTACAAAATTGAGTTTGACAACCAAACCGATTATAGAATTTTCCTTAAAATTGCAAAATATTCATATGTCAATTTTCTATTCTTGTTATCCGTAAATTTTCTAGAATGTTCTATTCTTATTTCTAGGTCCTGATCCTACAATGGCCACTAGAGGGCAGCTAATACTGGTGTTGGTCGCAGTCGTGAGTACCGAAACTTTATAAGGTCAGCAATCGGCCTGATACCGATACCAGCACACACCCTTCAAATGTGTTTTTCATAATAGCACCAGTATGCAAAGTAAAAATCACATTTTATAGTAATCGGGTTACGTTTATGAAAACTATTTTATTAGGTGCACACTGGGTCAATCGATGGTTTGCCATGTCACACAGACCAGTCAATACTGCACAAAAAAAATTTAACAGAATAAGTTCAGACAATAGAAATAAATTATTCTGAAACAAATAAATAAGATATACCCAAACATTATTTATGAATACAGTACAAATACAAAAAAAATATGCATTGTTTAACAGTCGTGACTTAAAATGTCCAAATAAATGGAATATCATCATGTACCTTCTACCGGGTCCGAACTCAAGATACATCTCGGGCAGCAGCAGCAATTGGTTTGAAATTAGAAAACGTATTTTTCTTTCATAAATTCTCACTAAATGTATGCAGAGCCTCTCGAAAGTGCTGCAGTATTTGACTTCACATTTTCTCTAAAGGGACATTGAACATCTTGCCCAGCTCCTCCCTACAACACGACACGACTATCCATGTAAACCATGAGATGAGATGGTTGAAATTGACTTTGTAGCACTCTATGGACAAATATTGTATCACAAAGCTGTTTGTATTCTAGTCTGAAGGAAACAATTTTGAGTACAATGTGGACCGATTTCAATGAGTTTGTCTGCTACTTCGTTATACTGATTGTCCACAGCATTTACTTGAACGAGAATTAAAAAAAAATGGTGCTAATTCATCACTTTTCATCCATGTTTTCACATTAACATTCTGCTCTAATACTGTAAATTGTTAATCCTTGATTGCACATAAAAACTTTGTGTTCAACTAAACTGAAGCAGATTTTACACTAAGTAAATACATTTGTTTTCAAATTTAGAAAACATTATTTCAGTATATATGTAGTTTTGATGACATTTTTATATGTAGTAAAGGTGGTGAAAGACGGGACTAAATGGAATATTATCATATCCATTTGCCAAATGCTGCCACCTGCTAGACATGCGAGTAACGGCAACAGTTTCAACCGGCCCTCTATATGCCACACAAACAGCAAGTTGGATGTGAAAATGCTGACAAATAATATTCTATGTACGATGTCTGTATGGCTGATATGTGGTCAATAAAACAACGCTTGAATTTGTGTTTTTCTCCTGTGTCAGGTTCAGTATTTCCTGATCGACTCGCTCTCTGTGTTGGTCGTTCAGCTGCGTGACCTCGGATTGCTGACACGGTCCTGAGTGTTAAAGAAGGCGGCTACAGTAAGTCACATGTCTTCCCTTTCAAGTCCGAGGCTCCAGCCTGCACGAAAGTTCAAACAGGGTCTGCTGATTGTCGACGATGTGAAGGTTCTCCGCGTAAGCGCGCACGTCTGCGCTGCTCTTTGGGCTCGTGACGTTTCCTGGACGGGTGGAAGGGAGAGCATTTGTGGTCATCTTCACATTTCTTTGCAAGGGCTTATCACCAAATTGGAGTACTGACCCAAATGATCTTTCTGACACTGTCTGATGAGACGGACCGTGTCTGCGATCATGTGCTGGGGAAGAGGAGTGACAAGCGTGTCAGGAATCGAATCAATGTGATCTTGTCTCTTTTGTGACTTACCAGCTTCTCAAAGTTTACTAGATTATCATGAAATGTCTTGTTGCCTTCATGAATGAATGTGATATCTATAAGAAAGAGAGCAGCATGTTTGGTTTTCAACTAGTTGAGGTTGTTGTCGCCGTGTTGAGGATGATGGTGGTACCTTTAAGTAGCAGAGGAAGAAAGGGAATCTTTGGCGCCTTCATCTTCTTGAAGGTGTCCCTGTAGGCTTTATGGTTCAGTGACGGATCCTGTGAAGACATTTTCAAAGCTAACGTGTGCAATACGCATGCACAAAAGATGCATTTGTTGTACCCTATAGTGAGTGAAATAAATGTCAGGAATTTGATATACCCATACGGACTTAGGGGTGTGAATTGCCTAGTACCTGACGATTCGATTCGTATCATGATTCACAGGTCACGATTCGATTCGATACCGATTAATACCGATACGAATTTATTTTTTTTCATTCAAATTTAGAAAATACTAATCAGTAAGCTTGTAGAGTGTAAGATTTATATGAAAATGTATTATTTATTTATCTGAAATTTCAGTCTTATAGAGGTTGTAATGTGTTTCATGTTTGAACAGCATTAAAATAAAATATCGAGCAGCCCTACTACTATGCATTCGTTACACGGTTTGAAATACGGTTTTAGTTATTATTTTAAGAAATGATGGCTTACATCTCTAACAAAAACGCAAAATTCACCTGCTCAAGGAGTAGGAAGGATTTTTAAACCGATTGGTTAGGACTGGCTGTCTGCAAAGGGTTATCTTATGGTCTTAATGAATATGTCTAACATTGAGTACTGTATCTTAAAAAAAAATATATTATGTAGTATGAAAATTAACGTTTCTGTAATGTTTTATTTTTTATTGTACTATTACATCCATGTCGAGTATGCATTGTTTTCAATGGCAACCTTGAAATACGCTTACTGTGATGCTCTCCAGCTCAGAAAACAGCTTTTTGAATTTCCCAGGAATTTTCTGCAGGAAAAAAACAAAAACACATATTACATGCAGTGCAAAATTGCCAGGATCCAAATAAATAACTAAATGAAATGTGTGATTGCTACCTCCCACGTCTGACTGAGGCGGCTGACAGCAGCAGTGTTCAGGCCCATTATAATGGCAAAGAAACAGTGGAGGTTCCTCTGTGCTTTGCAGCTGCCAAATGGGATGAAGTGAAATAAGGTAATGCAGTTCATTGATGAGCCACTAGAGGGCAGCATTCCCATAAATATGCCAGCTACAGTGCAAGGAACCAACTGCTCAGAGAACAACTGCACTGGTTTTACATGTATACATTAACAATTAGTATATTAAATACACTATATATTTTTTTTTTTTATTATAAGTACATAAACTGATCATTTAAATTCCTTTCTCCTCATTCCAAGTGAGACATGCTCATGTTTGCCTAAGTCAGATCTATTGTTTGTTTGCTTGATTATTTTCACGCCAGTTTGAAAAGTTGATCTTTTCTTCCTGAATGCACCGCCCTTTCCTGTTCAACTCCAAGCTAAACGTCAGCTTTTTACCCAGTGCTTAATTGGGGGCATTTATTAGTTATTTGAGGAAATACAAATGATTCCATGGATGCTTACTGGGCAGCTATCTTGATGAACTTCTTAATGAGCTGCACTCTTTGGCAGAGGGCCGTGCACATCAGCACTTCAGTCATCACCCACAACTGGATCTCATTGAATCGCTGTAGTAGGAACTCTAGCGCCGCCGTGTGGTTTCCACTAGTATGACGCCTGAAGGTGAAGTAGATCAGCTCTTGCTGCGAAAACAGAATCACATGGTTCAGGTTGCTAAATAGATAAAAGGTATAAAAAGATGTGAAGCTATAACATAGATATAAGGGAGGTTTTCTGAGACACCAACCATGGAAAATGAAAGTGAGGTTCTGGTACAAACCTCGTGAATGGAGTCAAATAGGGTCCAGTCAATGCTGCTGAAAGCTACAGCAACATCCCATGTGTTTAAACTAAGCATGTGGGCGGTCCTCAGTTGCAGTTTTGAGTTTTCTGTGAATGGGTTCTGAGGAGGGATGACAAAAAAAAAAGAAAAAGCATGACACAATGCAAGATCTACTGTACTGAAGTTAAGTCTTGAGACTTCACACCTCCTGTTCAATTATTTACACCTTACTCATTTACCTTGCTAGAAATGTGAGATTTTATATGCTTCCAGTGTCAATGTTCTCAGGTTTATCAAAAGTTCCAACCAACACAACACTGTCTTCCGATAAGAGTGTATTTGAGTAGCCTTAAAAGGTTTGAATAACAATTTGGTTGTTGTAAATGAATGGTCGACTTGTTGTGAACATAATCCGTATTGTGAAGTGACTGATGACGAGTTCTCCCTACCAGGACTTCAGCCAGGTCCTTTGTGCAAACGTGCAGCCTTCCCACCGGCTGCAGGGATGGGGAGAAAAGTGTGTCGTGAGGCTGCAGGAGGAGTCTGCCTGCAGGAGAGGAAATGTATCACAAGCTGCTCACATCAGGCAAGATCTGTCAAGCAGAGTACAAGAGATAGGACCCCGCTTGGAAGAAGGCAGGCACTGACTTAACTGTTTATTGATCCACTATAAAACGTGTCTCCCTTTTAAATGCGGCAGCCGATGCTTGTCCCCAATAATACAGCAGTTTAGAACAACATTAAATTAAGTGTGTCATCAAATCAGGAGACACAAATTTTACTTTTGATTAAGGTAATGGTCAATATATTGTGCATAATGTAGTTTGAGAGCAATGAAATGTGTGTTAGTATTATTTCAATTTCAAATCATGTATGTACTGGACTGAGTGGGTGTACTTCATCATGTTAATCACCTTGTAAAGGTGACCTTGTATAATGCAATGTTTACCTCCAGGATAAGGGACGGCCACAAGGACCAGTTCACCCTGGGAGATGCCCATCCTCTCAGCCACTGCTTGTAGCAACTCCTGAGCCACAGCCCCCGGATGGACCCTCATGCTCAGGTACGAGTCCATCGTGACGTACACGTGACACGGTACTGCAAACATGGAGTATTATTGTAAGCAGTGTATTTTCCATGCTACATTTCATATGTTTTTGTCCAAGATCCCTCCACAAGTAATCTCTGTATAGTTGCTTTAGACCAAATGTCATACTGATATCCAGTACTGCCTTTTTTCTTGTCAGTTCTCTACCAGTTGAGATCTTTCTCACTCAATTCCCAGGGACTGCGTGCTATTTTGCGTTTGCAGCTTTCAAGCGCGGCGCTTGTCATGATCACTAAATTAGCGCTTCCCTTGAGAGGCTTCCCGGCAGCTCAACATGCTGTTGCAACCTGTGTTTGCATTGTTTTTCACAGCCGGATCATAACTCGGGAATGTGCATGCCAAACTGTCACATTCAGTCCTCGGCAGAATTCCCAATGGCTGCTGAGGATATTTCCTGAGCAGAATAGAACCCATGACGGCAGGAATGCGTGTCTTTTTACCTTCCTTGCTCTGTCTGTGTGTGGCCCTGGACAGGACTCCGTTTTCTTTCAGGCTTAATTGCTGGAAGAGTGCTTTGCTCTGGAAGAAGGGGAATACGTGTTGAGAGCTGTGTCACAATGTAGAACAAGGCAGGAAGTGTGGCAAAAAATAAACCAGTAAGAACAGTACACTTTATAGGGAGTGGCCTGTTTAGTTAAATGAAAGCATTCACTCACCTTTCTTTGAGGGGAATATTCCTCCATCGTGCTGGAAAAGAAAAGGATAAATTAAGCAATAAAGCACCATCCAACACACAGCCAAGCATGTTTCATTATTTAGCCCCTGAAGTGGATCTTGTGGGGTTTTTTTTTCCTTCTTGATTTGCATAAATACATCTGCCACATTGTCTAATCAAAGCGAATGCGTGTATGGGTTCACTTCATTATTTCAAGTCAATGTCAAGAAGCTGAAGTGCACATTCCTTGGTGGATTTTTTATTTTTTTTTCCCCCCCAGACCTTTTGATTTATTCACATATATATTCTCCACATTTAGGCCTGATGGATAGCCCTGTGTCTGTTAGGGTCCTTTGCATCACAATAGGCATGTTGGCACAAAGCCTACCCTGAGGGACCCCACTGAGTGGGCAGCAGCCGTCCTGGCCTCATGGAAATATATTTCAGCATACAGCGCTGTGAATCATATGGCAGCCTTATGAAAGAAAGGCTTGGAGACAAGTAATGGAGTTAAGTTACTTAGCTCCTCGGAGCACACGGCAGGCTTTCTTTTGCAGAAAAGCTACTAGATTGTCTCAGTCTGCAATCTGTAGCACAAAGCAGCCAATTTTGTCCTCCCAATGGGCCTCATTGTAAAAAGCCCATAAATAGTAGAGTATGTCACTTAGTACCACCCACACAAAGTGCAGTGGTTGTGGTGGGTTTCCCTCTCTGGATGTGAGCAGGAATGAGTCAGTGCCAGAAAACAAAAGCAGCCGAATCATTTGCACTGGATCCTAATGGGCAGCAGGACACAGACTCCCCAGGGAGACTCTTGATTGGAGGCTGCGGTCCAAAGAAGGGAGTAGGAGGGGCGGTCACACATGGCAAAGTGTTTGTCAGCTGGGGGATTGCTACCTTCACCACGGAGGTCATGTTTGTTTGCTAGTGAGCAGGATTCGGCAACTACTCAACCAATTTACACAAAAGCATGTCCGCGGTGATATATTTCAAAAGTACGGGTGGCAGGTGATTACAATTTTTAGTCATCATTAATCGCATGACTTCAGTAAGTTAACTCACAATTACATTTTTATTTATTACATTTTTATTTATTTACATTTTTCTGTGGACGTGATGTGTCTGCTGTGTTGCTACTGGAATTCCCCCAGTAGAGGTTTTCCAAGTAAGGGGTGCTCATCCAAAAAAGAATGGCTTAAAAAAATTGGTGGCATTTAAAGGAACTTTAAATTAATGCACTAATTTTGACACCCCTAATTAAAAGTAATAAGAATTTTAATTACTATGCATCATATCTTGATTACTATGCATCATTCGTCTGCACGTCAGCAAACTAACTTTCTCGTGCTTTTTCACAAGAATTTTAGCGTTCTGTTTAGTTAAACAGACCCTGATTTCACTCTAAGTACATTTGTGAGTGCAAAGAGACAATATTAGTTATTTCAGCATATTTACAAACTTTTTTTTGTGACATTTGGTGGTGTGCCATGAGATTTTCCTTACGTAAAATATAATGTGCCTCGGCTCGCTATAGATTGCGAATGTATTTATCATTTGTGTGTGTATGTGCCAGTTCATGCATCTAAATCCGTTTTCTTTGAACAGCTCCGAAGAATTTGATGAATGTGCAGCTTGTTCCTCGCATATTTTCATGCAGAGAAACGAGATGTTGCAATGAGCTGCTGCTTCCATTGAAAATGAGTTTGCTCGTTATCATGCAAGGACAGAAAGTGTGCCAAAATGTGGCTATTAAAATTGCAGCCTCGCTTCGCTAGCTTCCTTTGCCTTTGCACAGCCTGGGGCGTCCCTTGCCGAATGTGGTAACATCACAAGGATTTATCACCAAAAAATAGCGACTAACATTGGATAAATGTCTTCAAATTTAATGCTGCACGTTGCTGTATTATTCCAAAATTGATTAACTACGTATGGAAGTGTTTTGTATTAGATTAGGCTTCAGTGTGGACAGGTTCTTCCTTCCCGTCACGGTATGTAAACCTGTCATTCATCTGATAGCTCATCTTTATTTTATTCCCCTCCATTTATGGAGCTTCAGTATAAAGAGCTCCCTGACTTTCATATTTCCATGCACAAAAGAACAGAACGCTGCGTTTCCTCGTCAGCTTCTGAAAGAATGCATTGATGAGAGCCGAAGAAGCTTTTCCTTTGTGCAGTGTACTTTCTCCTCTCAATGCTGCAGAAGTTCATACTTGAATTTGCTATACCACAACACGCAATATTGTTTATCAATGATTATCACTGATGACCAGATTATGTTACTCACTGCCTCCGATGCAGCTGGTAGAGCTTCTGCAGCTCCCTCAAATCCCTCTGCAAGACGGGGTGCTCGTAAAGGTCATCCAGCATGTAGCGGTACAAAGTCTGCAAGGAAAAGTCGATTTTCATTTCTCCCGTTTTACAACAACAGGTGCTGCTTTTTTTTCTTTTTTTTTTGTGTCAACCATTCGTCCTCTACCTTCATGAACACTTTGACATGCTCGTCCTCTCTCAGGAAGTCCCTGCAGAGAAGCATCCACTGTGACACCAGGTACGCTACTTTCTGTTTCCTCTCCAGAGCCTCCCTCGTGTCCTCTTTCACTCGGCAGCGCTTGCAGCAATAAGTAAAGATGCGTTAAGGCTTCAAGTGTGATTCTGACATAGGGAGCCTGTTGATAGTACTTGGTTGCTATGGAAGGATATTGTCCCAGAAGAGCTTGGCATAAATCACTGGTTGACATAAACACTGGGTAGGTCAGCAGAAAGTCATCCAAAAGTGTGTCTGTAAACGGAGACGCATCATTAGAATGCAGAAGAACATTTCCAGTGCTACTGGACCTTTGAAATTACTGTATCTCTGCCAGTATGACTCATTTATGAAATGGAGTCATTTCAAAGGAGAGCAACATGTGAGACATTTCCGTGACGAAAAGTCCTTCCAGCCTCTGATGATAGCTTCCACCAAGCCCAGTGAGGATTCTCCACTTCTATTTAGCTTAACAAGGCCAAACATGGCTTCATCTTCAATGGCGCACACCATAACCATCTCGGCCTGTAAATGTGCTGATAAGCCAATCACGTTAACGTGCAGGTTGAATCGCTGCAAACTATGATGGAGAACGACGGAATGTGCTTTTCTGCTAGTGTATACTGTATCCTCACATGTTATTTGTCCTCCTCAAGGTTGGATATGCTTACATGTTATGGAAAATTGAATAAAGGAAAACCTTGTAAAGGCAAGGTTTTTTTTTTCTTTAAAAATAATACAGTATCATGCCTGGTTGGTTTATAGCACATGTTCACACTCTCTATTTGATTGCTTATAACTCCGCACTGACACAAAATGTGATTGATGATTTTGTGTTTCATCTGGTATACATTTTGTTTATCTGTAATGTATTGATTTAAAAGAAATATAAATGTGTAAAAAGTGTCACATCAAGCCCCGGTTTCCCCATAACAAACATCACTTGATTTGTAATCACTATGACACCAGTTCATTCACATTATTTATTGACTATGTTTGAAAGATATCAAAGGTATTGATTGAGCTATAAAATAGTATAAATATTTCATGCCTGACAGCAACTATTTGCTTTTATCGTGCACCACAACGTTAAGTACGAAGCCAAACCTTGACAGTTAAAAGTCATCACAGATTCACTGATCCGCTTTTTTCAGTCATCCGTGGAATCAATCAGGCTGACAATCTATTTCAATAAGTACACATAACATTGATTATCACCGCCTCCAAATTAACCATGTTAATGTGTCACTTATTGATTACAGCTGCCACCAAGGAGCCATTCTCCATGTGTTAAAGCCTCAAATCGCTGGAACATTTTGTGTTTATGAACACAAAATATTCTACAGCACAGCAGCACAGATCTAAAATGTAATAAAAAAGGAATGCTGTTGTTTGATGGTGTGAAGTTATTCACATAGCGCATTTTTGTGCTGCTGGCAAGGGATCAATTCGTGGTTAATGCGTCCTTCACAGTCGCTTTGTGATTAGCCTCATTTCTACAGAGATCTTGCAAACAGACGCATCAGAGCTGTAACAAGGCCTCGTGCAAAAAGCCTCTTTGTCTTTTGCACACAATTCAAAGAGGCGGAATGCTAGAAGTGTTTGTTTTGACATCTCACAATCTGATCGTTAGATGTGAGACAACTTGCTGGACAGCGAAAGTTCACCTTCAACGCTACGGGATGCAAGAAGTTAGTGATAAGTGCCAAAATGGCCTCGCAGTGTATATGCATGTGGTGCTTTTGGAAGCTAATTACTTGTACAAAATATTGGGGGGTTTTTTTCCTGCCGTCTTTGAGTGAAACATTATACTGTATAGTATGTTTGATGCCTCTTCTCCGGGTACTCCGGTCTCCTCCCACATTCCAAAGACATGCATGGCAGGTTCATTGGGCGCTCCCAATCGTCCCGTCGGTGTGCTTGTGAGTGTGGATGGTTGTTGGTCTCTGTGTGCCCTGCGATTGGCTGGCAACCAGTCCAGGGTGAAACCCCGCCTACTGCCCAGAGCCAGCTGAGATAGGCGCCAGCAGCCCCCGCGACCCTTGTGAGGAATAAGCGGTCAAGAAAATGGATGGATGGATAGTATGTTTGATGCCAATGAGCATATTGAATAAGTCAGACCATTACGCGTCAATGGATGGAGATCAATTGCTGGCTCATTGCTGCTTTTCTTTTTAGGTATGTGGCGCTTTGACCTTGGGACATCAGCCCGCATGCTTCCTGTACTGAGCTTCAGTGCACTGATTTCATGCTGAATGATTACTCAACAAGATGGCTGAACTTAAAGGTAGATGTCTTTCTTGTCAATACATCGTGTTTGTTGCTCCACAATGTTCATTTCAACACCAAGTGCACACCACAAATCCCATGTGACTACATTGAGATCAATTTCATTCACTTCCTCATCAGAATGAGTAATGATCGCCGTCGAGGGGCTTGGCCCGCTTCCATCCCATTGACGGATCAAATGTGACCACAAACATGTACCAGGAATCCAAGTATGTAAATGTCTCCCTCTTCCCATTCTGGAGGTCTCCCCCTTGCCAGTCTCTGCAGGCTGCGTTCACCATTTCTCTTCCGAGCTTTAGCAACAGGGTTTCCTCTGCCTTGGCAACAGTGTCACATTATTATTAGAGTACCTGCTGCCACAAGGCATGAGTGAGTGCATTAGTTGACAGAGTGTGTTTCCATTCGAAAGCTTCCCGGATGAGAAAGCTTTTGAATGAGAAGAGCTACACTGAAAATTTGCGGAATGATTGCCTTCGATTAGGGGAAATAAAATGTAAAACAATGGTGACGTCCACGGGTGAGTGTGTCCCAGATGACTTAAAGTGAGCGAGGGTGCATCCTAGACGAATAACCAGTTAAAATCACAGGGCAAATTTAGACCATACAAACCATTCAAAATCACATTTGTATCTATGGACCATTTTTGTGAAAACCGTCTTCTGTTATTTGCTGAAAATCTCACCTGTTTACTTTTTATGTGCTCACACCACAATCCTTTCTGGAATTGCTCAACTTGGCATTGCAAATAACGCAGTTAGGGCGCTGACTCCTTTCACTTAACTCTATATTTATAGAACACTTTCAAGCAACTAACGTTGTAGATGGATCGCAGGGGCAGCAGTTATAATGAAAAGCGCATGGGCCCCAGAATTGAACCCTGTGGAACACCAAACATGCAATTGTGCATGTGAATTCATATTGCACATATTTGTCAATCCACTTTCTTTTTCATAGTATGAAGGGATTAAAATAATCAAGAAATCACG
Source organism: Festucalex cinctus (assembly GCF_051991245.1). Lineage (NCBI taxonomy): Eukaryota > Metazoa > Chordata > Actinopteri > Syngnathiformes > Syngnathidae > Festucalex > Festucalex cinctus. The sequence continues at coordinate 13,001,712 of NC_135417.1, forward strand.
CAATGTACCTTCCCAACAGCCACAATTCGACCAAATCCCCGGCAGCACCGATAGGTGAAGCAAAGTAGCATGATCACCTGCAGCCAATGATGGCCAAGTGATGACCACGAATCATTTGAGTCAGTCAGGTGTGAGTCTTGAGGTCCGCCCAACACCTGAGACTGATTCACTGAACCACCTAGGTTCGATTGAACCCAGGTTAAGAACCATTGACGTAGATATGCAAGTCGAGATTTAAAAAAAAAAAACAGAACCTTTGACTTTGAGGCAGTCTTGCAAACTCTTGCTCACAATGATGACATCGCAGAACCGTATGAATGAGGCATTCCTACTCTAAAGAAGAAGCCAAACAGTAGTAATAAAAAAGGTGGAAGCTTCCATCACTGACCTGTGTCTTTGCCCTGCGTGGCCGCCTGGTCCTCCTCCAGCTTCAGGTCAGCCAGCAGGTGGTCCAGAATTTTCTCTGGGGTCCCTGCCACCACTGCATACCTGTCAGACACCACAGAGTCAGTGGACGAGTCCTCGTCCATGGAGGACAGCGAGCGACCGCTGCTCCACTCCTCCTCGCCCTCCGTGCCCTCGTCGTCGATGTAGCGGAAGTAGGGCACGTCAAATGTGGGCAGAGCGGACGACTCGACCCGGCCGGTACCGTCACCGCTGCTGCCGGTCCCCTCCTCGGACCCTTCCTCGTCTTCGTCCTCCTCCTGCTCCACCAAGGCGACGTGCAGCAGCAGCATCTCATCCCGCAGCAGGCTCATCCTTGCCCTCACGTTACCGTGGTTACTGTTGCATGCCCCCTTTAGCCTGCCATCCAGAGTCCTGTGCCCCCAACTCCCCACACTGATAGTCCAAACAAGCCCCCTCCCCTCCCAGAATGACTTGATCGGAAAGCCGAGAGCTCACACTTCCATGCTGTTTAAGTCCATCTAACCCGGCCCTACATGAGCGGTAGTTGTGATGGACGCATGTGTGAGAGTGATCCGGCGAGAACGATGAGAGGTGGAGAAAGCAGGCAGAGATTTGTGGAGCGTCTTTACCTCCTGTTCCTCGCCGCCGCCTCCTCTTCCTCCTCCTCCTCCTCCCGCTTCCCTCCACCCCTCGCCGGTTGTGACGCCATCCTCCGGAGGACCAGAACGCAGCGGCCCCGCTCCTGCACGCGCACTGCCTCGTCACTCTGGACAGGCTGGACATGAGAGAGGGAGAGAGGGGTTGTATTATCACCAAGGAGATTCCCCCACCTACTCCCACTCCCTCCCCGCATGTTCTCCAACTAACATCACTGATTTCCATCACAATGCTGTGTCAAAGCCTGCGCTGTAAATGAAGCCCAATTTCCACTCATCATTATTCAGGCTGTATCATTTGGAGCCCATTCAAGGATTAACATAAGTGGCTCATACATATTTTAATTACTGATTCCTGATGTCGGCTCTATTAAATTAGGACTGCTGCCTTCGGGGTCTCGGTGGTGTCGAGTTAACATCGTCTGCTGTCTCCTACCTGTCTTTATGGTTTTATATTCAGATTTGTCATGCCGAGTCAGCCAATCAGATAGAAATGTGAGACAGAAAAGGTCACCCCTGTTCCATCTTGAAATCGTATTGGGTTTGTGCAGCTAACGAGACAGTGTGGGTGGCAAAAGCGCAATAACTTCTAACATTGCAATTATTTGCAAGGAGATAATGTGCACAGCAATTACTACCTGTGTGTCATGCCAGGAAATCGGTATCTACCGTATGTGCATTATTCTGCTCATGACTGTCAAGTATTGGAGCTGCATTTTACAAACATAAGATCGGGACTCAAATCTAGGGCATGTTTTCCTTAAACAATACAGCAAATACAAATTAAAAAAAGACTGAAAATGTAATAACACTAAATTCATCTTGCTTGATTCTTTGTCAGCAACAACTTTACATTTATATATATATATTTATATATTGATGAAGTTCAGCTCTAATTACTGTATCGTACTTGTTCTACTGAGAAGGCTTTTGTATTACACGATACATTCAATGCACATAGACAAGTTTAGACATTAAATTTTGATCTATTTGAGTATAAGCAATTCAGATGATGGATGGTTGAATGTTCCAAAAGTATATTGAGAGACTTAAGTTTGGAGTGTTGTCGTTTTGTAAATTAGATATCAAAATTAAAAGACCCTGTACAGGTTATTCAGATTTGTTGCTAAACACATTATAATGTTTGAAGATAATTGTTGAAAATGTGCAAAGGCTTCACTATGTAGTACTGAATTTTGGAGATATGACGCTTCAGGAGCAAGGTGTTTTAAAAAAATAAAAATAAAAAAAACCACACCACGATACAACTTTTTTTTTAAGAGCTAGGTGAAAAAGACAAAACCAAACGATGGCACCGTGCAGTATGTTCCAGCCATCGGAAAGTTTAAGCAGCAGACTGCTCTGTTTGTCTTAAAAAGATGTTTGTTTCACCTCTCATCTGCGAAGGCTTCATCAGTTCATGTCACAAAGCTTGTTTAGTTGAGACCACGTCTGAGTTGGTGTGGAAAACCCAACTATTAATGCTCCAAGTTGGAGGCAAAATGTCACATTATTTTGCGATACAAATGACCATTGTTAAGATGACTAGATGACGTAGCATTCATTTGCAGTAGTAATTAATTGACAGTTAACAGATGAGCGGGTGTAGTTTCAGCACGTTCTATTTTCATTTGTATCTATTTAACATTCTTCTCGATGGTGTGTCAAATTTACAAGAGAAATTTATTTTCACTTTCCAGGGACTTCATACTCTAAATCTCACTGATATATCTCATATCTTCAAAGCATTACTTTTGGGCAAAATTCTACGACATTGTCATGGTAAGAGGCTCCATGCACTGTAAACGTCATTTTGTTGTTCCAGCTTGTAAGAAGGAACGGGATTCTAAACCACAATGGCAGGTTTGAAAGGATCACAGATATTGGCCATAATGAGGACTTCACTGTACGGCGCACGCACCGGTTCACCCTTTCACCAGCCGTCAGTCAGTGCAGCACTCATCTCTGTGTATGCAATTAGCTGTGCAGACGCCCTGCAAGTGGTCGCTTTTTTGTTGTTGTTGCCCTAATTGCCTTTTGCACAGAAGCGTTCAAGTATTGCTTGCAGACGCATTATCATTCATACAATTTGGTGTACATGAGCTACTATTCATTTTATCAGCAAGCCTTTTCATCATCGTCATTTTGACATGCAAAGATACGCTGTTGTGCAAATGCTACCAAATTGTTTTGATTTGACATCGAGGATGACTCTGCCGTGCAATCTTAGGATCGCTTGATACGTGTCACTCGTACTATACAAGCATAGTGTAATAAGGAAACGTCATAGCAAATACTGTATAGAGTGCGCAAAATTTCACACACACACACATCTATCCATTTTATCAAAGCAAGCTGATGTCTATGAAGCGAGTTTGTCAGCATCGCGCCGGTCAATATGCAAACAAACCTCTCCTCACGATGAATTATTGATCCAGCCTCGACGACGACACGCTGACTGAGCTTTGTGGTTATGTCAGTAAAATAACATTCAGTTCTCTGGAGTCCAGTTCTTGTAATAGGACATCAATCCTGCCCACTTGATGTCTTGACCCCAACGCTCATCTAGCGCTGAAGTCTTCCCAAAATGGACTTTGTCTGTAGAAGAGCGAGAGCCATGTGATTTGAGATCGTTTATTGTCTCTCTTTGTGTTCCAGATGAATTCCGCTTTCTGCTCGCACTGTGATGATGTCGTACATGGTACGGAACACTCAAAGGGCCTTGAGGTCCAAATTCCGCTCAGGGTTGTTCAAACACTAACTTGGCTTTTAAAGAAGCATTTGATGTTGACGAATGTTATCCCCAAACATTCCTTGCAGAAGTCTCTGCTCTCATGCTGGAAGCTCTCATCATATCACTGGTGTGCACATTATGCAAAGATATTTGCAGAGAGCAGTTCCAAGTTGCCACTAGCCAACAAGATGACATGTAAATATGAATTATATGAAGGATGAAAATCATACTAAAATCCTAACTAAATAAGATTGAAAGTGATTGCATAACAGTCAGGACTGAAATAGTCGTGCGTTCGCCATCTGGGAACTCTTTGATGCCCATATTTAGATGTGTGTGTATATGAGTCACATGGCTGGTATGCATCATTGAATTACTGTCAACTATTGCATTATCTGGAAACACGACTAGATAATCTCTATATTGGCCGTGTCACGCATTAACTAAGATCTGATAGGATAGCACATGATGGACATATATGGTACAGTATATTGGTGCACTTTATTTTCTGTTTACAGTATATAACAGCAGTATGAGAAGAGTTTATTTTATGCATGTTATGCACAGATTAGCAACGGCATTGTGCCGGCAAAACGTCATTGTGTTGAATAACAACAGAGATAAAGAGATTGAGTGTTTGGGGAAAAGGTGGAGGACCTGACGCACTCGACTCCACCCTGAAGCCACATAATGACCCCGCGTGGTGGTCTGGCCCACTTGCGTCAGTGCTTCCTGCCATTGTTGGCGCAGTCGAGCAAGCGCAAGCGTCCAGTCGGCAGGAAGCTGAGCCCGCCAGAATTTCAACCAATCAGAGGATATCGGCTTAATTCAAAGGGAGGTGGACATATTTTTATAAATAATATGTTCTATATATGTTCTATCAGGGGCAGCCATTTTGCCACTTGCTGTCAACTGAAAATGACGTTAAAGTGCCTCAGGGCTCAGGTAGCAACCAATCATGACTCACCTGTTTTCTGAATCTGAGCTGTGATTGGTCGTTACCTGAGCCCTGACTAATTTTGATATCATTTTTAATGGACAGCAAATGCCAAAATGGCGGCCCTCTGAGATGGATGATAACAGGTGGATTTAGTGAGTTAATTCTTATTCCACAAACACAATATTAAACCGAATGTCATGTTTAGACTAGTGGGGGCACATGCAACATGTTATTGTAAAGTTTTTTTGTTTTTGTTTTTTGAGGGGGGGAGTAAATGAAGAGCTCTAAACACATGAATATTACAGTATGTAATAGTATTACACATTTTTTTTTAATTATTTCTTTACAGTTTATATTATGTTTTGTTTTGTTCTGTTTTTTTTTGTTTTTTGTTTTTTTTTGCACAATACAGTGATAACTGATGTTGGTCATAAAAATGGTCACTGCCAAAATAATTCTGGATCTAACTGTACTGTGTTATGTTTCCTAGGTGACTTTACATGCAATACATTTTTCATTGAGTAATGTTTAGTAGTGCTGTAATATTATTATATAGCATTACCTTCAACTTTTGAGCTTATCTGGAAGAACATCAAACAGTATCATTCTAAATTGTTCCCAAGCGCCAACTTTGTAAATACTAAAATGTTACTGATGACACGTCACTGAGAGCAGAATTTCACAAACATTCAGGTGCTCGTATCTATCATCTGTAAAGCATTTACATCATAGAGTTACAAAAGTTTCTCACTGTGTCCCTCACCTCATTTGTCCTCTGTGGGCCCTTGCTGTGATTCTGCAAGAAGCGGCAACCATCCTTGGCCAGTCTCTGGACCATCTCCAGTCTGGACAGTTCCGAGTCCTTATCATGCAAGATGCACATTCCGCCCGGCTGCAGCGAAGGGGACGTGGAGAACATGTACCTCAGACCGCAGTCCCACGACATGGCCGCCTCGCCAAGCGCGATGACGAACGAGTACAAGTGGCAAAGAGGTGAGCGGACGCAAAATCAGGTCTGTTGGAAGCTCGATTGTCACGGAAGGCAAAATGTCTGGCAGTCCAGGTGCGTTTGCGCAAAGTGAATGGCACACTCCCTTCTCGTCCTTCCCTTGCCTTTCACTACAGGGGTGGGGAGGGAGTTAGTTGGGAACAGGGCAGCTTCAGGAAACATCTGGCCAGCCAAACACACCCAAAAAGGAAGTTGGAGAATCTCTTGAATGCAGGAGAGTCTGGATTCAGGACTGGGCAGGGCGCTATGTACTGGAAGGTCAAACATTTTCTTCACTCGGGCACACAATACAATAAGCAAATGTCAAAAACACATTTGTTAGGTTTTAATCACCCAACGAATGATGGACAATTACAAAGAAACATCACAATTTTAATCACTCATGAAGTTGGGTAAAGGTCACAAAATAATCTTTAGAAATTCGGGACATTTTGTTTTTATAAGACACATTTGATTTACTTAACTTCATATGAATGCATTAAATGGCACTGATAGTATGTTATGTTCATTTTTTGGGAATAATTATTACAACCTACCAGTTGAGCTTTTGTCATATGACAATAACATTTAATTTCAGCAATTTAAAGTGAATTAATTCCATGTTCAAATTGTCACCATCGTTATGAATCTTTGATTAATTGCATTGCAGGCAATATTTTATGCACCATTTTACATTCCAAACAATCATACTCGAATATACGGCATTTTTAGAATTCATTTGCATTATACTGCTCTCAGAATAACACATTTTAACCGCGTAATTTTAATTTTTAACATGACATCTCAACTGCTTTTAAAATTGATTAGTATGTGTAGTCAATGTGTAATCACATTTCTCCAGGTATTTAATTTGATCATTTCATGGGAACAAAACTGAAACGGAAAACTAATCAGCTTATATAACATTCAATATTTATTTCCCCCTCAAAATAAGACAAAATGCAGCCTTTGGGAACGAGGGGAGCTCTTCAATTGTTAGGCAGTCGGCTGAGTTCCATCCCGCAACAGTGCAAACATCCCCGATTCTACCTGTGCAAAATCCAACAAACAACCAAAACAAAACAAAAATAAATCCATCGACGCAGTTACAATGTTCTTTGCGCTAGACTTGCACTTGGCACAAAAATAGACTCCTCAATTTTTCAAATAGTAACAGTAGTCATAATAGTCATATAATTGTGTTTGTTTGCAGTAACGATAATTGAAACTTGTTTTATGATCGTCATCTTTTGGGTTGCGGTGAGATAAAAGGAATGTGACGTCACCAAGGACGTTCATTTTTCCCATATGGCCATTTGATCTTTTAGCGTTCGATCGATTTGTCCGCAGTCCGCAGCCAACGCTTGACTGGGTCCTGGCGAGGTCATTTATTTGTGCTGGCGTCCCAAATGTGCTGACTCATTCACTCAAAAAAAAAAAAAAAGGGTCCATGATTTCAGTTGCTCTTGCTTTTCTTCTCTTTCACCTTTCAGTTGTTTGAGGAAATACAGTAGGAGTATTCCTACTTTGAGGACTTTCATCTGGTGTGTGCTTTTTTTGACTCCACAAGCAACAGACACTATCAAACGTGCATTGTGTACAGTACATATTATCGAAAATTGACTTTAGAATTGTTCGTATGCTATCAGTTGCGCTTTTTGAACACCCGCCTGCCCACATATCAGGTGAAATTAACCGCTTGTTATCTTTTCTTGTCTGCCTAATTTTTAAGCGCTGATAATATCTGAGTGGGAATTAAGATAAGGACAGTTTGAGGACCACTGATTGTAATGGAGTGGGCAAGATTCAGATTTACTGTAATTTACTGTAATTTGTTGCGCAATGCACACAACACAAAGAAAAATATCAAAAAACAGAAGGAGAAATGTGATGTTTGTTTTTGGCCTCACTATAGATATCGTTTCCTGTAATGACGATTGGTTGATCTGATGCTTCACACAGTTGGAAGTGGATAACAAAAAATGCTTGACATGTTATGAAAACGATCATACATTTTGATCAACATGATATCCGTAATTGATCATGTAGACATCAGCAGGAAAGAAGCTCTTCCTCTTCCTCTTCCTCTTCCTCATCCTCTGTGTCTTGGGCCTGCAGGAGCCGAGCTGACGGAAACAAGTCTGTCGTTGGGGTGGCCGAGGTCTTTGATGATTTTCTTGGCTCTGGACCTGCACCTTCTGGTGTCGACGTCCTGGTGTGAGCGTGCATGCATGTCCCCTTCCCGTCGTCCAGGTGGGTGGAGGTCGAGTGGAGGACATGCGCGATGGCCTCAGCAGTCATCCGAGGAGAACTGGAAGGTGGGAAGTGATGAAGGAGATGAAGTCTTTAACGGGTCTTTCGTAGTGGCTCATCAATGCTGGACAGGAAGATTTGAGTTCTTGATGTCTCCCGATATTTTCCAATATCTTATGTGAGGGGATTACTCTTTGGATTCGGGGCATATTTCCAGAGAATATTGGCTGAATTGCAAATTGTACTATTTGCTCCTATCTGTGCTCCTTTTCCAGTTTCTCGTAAGGAAACTGCAGCCTCCGTGTGCCACCACTGACCCAGTTTCCAAAGTAAACGAATTTCAAAGTGAGGATGCCTAAAGTCAGACTTGTTAATCAGGGAAGAGCATGAAACGCAACAGGGATGATGCAGGCCTGCAGCGGAAGGAGGAGGAGGAAGTGATGAAAGCTCATTTTGCTTGTTGCGCTATTTCACTGATACCCGAATAGTTGATCAATTATGGAGACTTTTACATCATTCCGTATTCCATATTGTACTCTTCCTGTTGTCCTACTCTTCACACATGACTTCGTAATAACTGCAAAGCAGAGTGTAGACGAGATAAATCAACATGATTAAGAATAGACTTTTTAGCAATCACGCACAAAAATACGCTTTTTAAAAAAATACATTTTGAAAAAGCAGACAAAAGTACTGATGCATGAAAATCAATCAATCATAGAACATGATTTGGAACTTACTGCCACATAGGGAAGGTTCTGGCTGCTCTGTACTATATAAGTGGTACATTGCTTACCATAATAAATGACATATTACAACCGTAGGGGGAGACGGTGATTTCAAAAATAAATAAATAAATGACATCTCCTTGTTGTTACATGCATCATTCAAGACAAGTGTCATTTTAAGAATTCTTTATTAATGATGATGATGATGATGATGTCTAAAATAAACAGCGATAACACACGATATGTAGAGGTCACAGGAAAATGATACAAATATATTGCAGAGGTGATGCTGGTTGTGGGATGTCCATGGAGGCAAAATGAAAACATCGAGGAGCAAAAAATTATCCCAAGTGGTATTTAACTCTTTTCTTGCTGTTTATCGAGGTGAGTTCATCTGAAATATGAAAGTGTGGTTGAACACCACCAACAACATTTTGAAAAATATTTCGTAACATTATGATATAAGATTTGAAATGCACAAGGCATTGGAGAAAGCTTTTGTGACTACGTTTGTATGGCACTGTGTGCTTGATTCCTGCACAGCAAAATAAATCTGGTGAAGAAAATGTTTTGTCCATTAAAATGGGAGCTGCCTTTTATACTTTTTTTTTTTTTTTCGGCTTTATTTCATACGATCTCGTGTAATTCCCTTTATTTTCCTTTATTGGAATACTTCCAAGTGGGTGGATCAGTAACATCTTTTATAATATATGTCTTTTTTTTTTTTTTTTCAATGTATCAGTGTTTTCGCTCTTTTGTACGTGCAGGTTAAAAAAAAAAAAAAGTCACCATCCATCCACTTTCCTAGAGAAAGCTTTAAAAGGTTCCTTGAAAGCCTCCTATGGGCTTTACGAAGTACCGTTGTAAATTCCACTAGGACATCTCCCCTGGAGGTTTCATTGCTGCGTTTATATTCATTCCATTCATATTCATGATACTGTGTTGACACCTGAGTTCTGGTTTGCTGCTTGATCACATGCAGGGAGGAAGCAGCTGAGGTGAGACCGACTCTGGCTGCGCTGTGCCGAAATGAATGGCTGAAAGTCACGGGACAAGGAGGGAGGCATTCGTTTCACGTGCTCAGAGCGGACCCAGAGCGCAGGTGAGGCGTCGCGCGCTTGCGTTTGCCGGCCTCGTTTCCGCTTTTAGGTGTCCAGCCGACGTTTTCGCTTGGCTTTGTGCGCGTACAGGAAGTACATCGCGTGTCCGGTGGCGATGAAGAGCACGGAAATGAGAACTAGGATGCCAAAATGTTGCGGCTGTGGAGCAGAGATGACCATGATGAAGTGCAGCAGGTCCATCAGGTAATTCATGGAGCTCTGCACCCCATTTACAACACCTCGCTCGGACTCACAGATGTGCTCCTGCAACAGCTGGGTGACCGTCAGGTCAAAGGACCACAAACCTGCAACACAAATGACACGGCACTTACAAAAATTCATTTGCAGTGCCTTGACGAAAAAAGTGCCGTTTTGATTGACGGTGCAAGAATTGGCCCAATTTCTTTATTATTGTGGTTGCAGTCTGCCATGCTATCGAACTGTACGACATACTGCATCACAATGAGAGACATTTTGGATATCTCAGTTAGTTATCAAGTTATCTCAGTGAGCGACAGCGAAAGACCAAGCCAGCCGGATTTAGCCGGAGCAACTAACGAGCAGCTAGCGGGAATTAGTCGCAGCCATAGGCTGGAGTGGCTAACGAGGGGCTAGCGGGAGAAGCTAGTTTTATGTGATAAACATACGATTTTGTATAGTATTGACATGAATTTTCATTTTTATTTTAATCAATGAATTATTAGGTCACCAATAGCTGGTGCTAGGGATTACTGACTGTACCTTTAACATTCCCAAATATTTTTTGTTACGCTGCCCCCCCAGGAAAAAGAACAGATTTTGTGCCACCCCTCACGACTATAAATAGTATCATTTGTCTACGAAATCGCAGTACACTTCTGCAGACGCTAAAACTCCTCGCGCACTCTCTGAGAATGGAAGTGCTGCTGCCACCTACTGTCGTGGATGTGAAATGACACTTTATTCTATTACAGCAAAAAATAAAATGTAATTAAAAAAAAAACATAATTTTGAGGACTGCCAACTTAGTTTAAAAATGATGCCACGTCTACGGAACAGACCACCAATTCATCAGTTGACAAAACCCAGTTGCTATTCATTTTTGTTGCATGTAACCATGTTTGGCAGGCAGATTGAGTATCGATTGTGACATTTAACAAGTGGGTAAAGGAACTCCACTGAATGCGGAGTGTGTTTTTGTCGCGCGCTCACCGATGCGTGCCGTGATGACCCCCAAGAACAAGAGGACGATGGAGATGTAAGACTCGGGCGCGCTACCGGAGGGCACGTTGTCAAAAAGTACAGTGTTGTTGGTCCAGTGGATGGAGGAGCGGTCGGGGAGAAGAGGTTGATTGCTGCCTCCCCTCAGAGGCGACGTGTGCTTTTGTCTTTGGCTGGCCAAGCCTCCGAGCTCCGAGGAGGAGTTTGCGGTCAAGTAGGGCACCAGCAGGCTGAGGTCCATGGGGCTGCCGGGGGCAAAGACGGAGCTCACGCACAGGAGCAAGCAGCCCAGGTGGAGGCAGCTGGAGATGATGCCGGTGTTGATCAGACCGTACGTCTTCCTCAGTCGGGTAAACACGACGGTGCCCATCAGCCCCGTGATGGCCGAGACGCCCATCAGCAGGCTGAGGAGCGAGCCGCTGATGCCCTGAGTGTAGGCGTAGCCGGTGGTGATGCAATCGAAGCCCAGGACGGTGGTGTAGAGGAACGCCAGGCCCATTCCCGCCAGGAAGACCGGCTGCTGGTAGTAGGACCGCCACCCGTCCTTGCAGGTGCTCACGAGCCAGCGAAACCTCCGGAAGCACAGCGGCAGATAGGCGAGTTCTTTCAGGTGAAGGCTCGCGTCGCTCTCGCCTTCTGTCGCAGGTTGAACAGCGCCACCTTCCCCTGATGACAAATAATCAGCCACTCAGACAAGATACAGGGCATAGCTTGTGGAATAGTTCACACATTTGTAACCATTCATCACATTAGTGGGCTTGAACGTGCGTTTACTGATTATTCAGCCATATCTAGTAGCCGTCTGTCATATGTGTAGGTTTGAATGTGAAATATGTAAATCCTCCTCCAACACAGGTTCTGGGTTCACGGTTCCACTATTTCACCATTTTTTGTTTTGTTTTACGCACAATTCAAGTTCATTATTATTATAACTATTTAGTTCTAACGCTGCATTCAAGGAAATTGGGACTTTATACCAGGAAGTGAGCACGGGAACTCGTACATTCAAGTTGCAAAGTCAGAGGGCAGGAACTGACCCCGACTTCACTGACCATCTTAAATCTGATGTCACTCGACAATGGCGAGCCCCGTGGAGAGTTTGAATTTGCCACGATGAACGCTTTATATAATCGACTTCCCACCTTCCTCAATGCAGCATTCAGCTTGTCTATTTTGGGTGTAATTCCATTCTTGACCACCAGACGGTAGCACACAAGTTGCTGAAATGGTGTCAATTTGAAACAAGAATAAGAACAAGAAAACAACGGCAGTAGATTCATTATTTTCATGATTAGTGATTTATATTATGATCAATTCAGTTTGTTAGTTTGGAGAAAAACAGGATTGTTTACATTATGGTACATTCATGTATTGACAATTCCGAACGTCCTGCATTTCTGATGCTACTGCTTTTAACAGTGTGAGAACAAATGCGTATCGTATTGCCTTTGGATGTGACGAGCGTACAAAGCAGGCAGATTGTTATCCTCGTCAAATGACATTTCATCACATTTTGAAATCCAAATAATCCTCATAAATCAAATTACAACCATCCAAAATCCTTTATGAAATAAACTAAAAAAATAATAAAAATAAAATAAAAAATAAATCAAAACATAAATAAATAAAAATCCAATGCTTTTCAGTGAGCGGAGGGCTTCCATTTACCGAGTTGGCCGCCATTTTGATTTGCGGCGTTAAGTGATATTCTACAATAATTTTGTGTTATTCATTGCGTTTGTTTAAATGTGTGTTTAAAGACTTCAAAAAAAATCAACTGCCAGGGATTCTTTGACTTGGGTATTTCCATATTGCAGATTTTACTTATTGTACCTTTGGTCAGTACGAACGACACATGCTTATAAATCAGATGTACCGGATGTGACTTTGATATGGACGCTGATGTCGTGCTCAGCTCGCAGGGAGGAATTTGAAGTCAAACCCCCCCCAGCATCATACCTCGCGATCCTCTCCTGTCCATCCCTTGCAGATCGTGCAGGTCCACCTCCACCGTTGGCGGTTTGACGGAAAGAGCGGGGACGATGCGGTACACCCGCGACAGGAAGAAGAACTCCACTATGAGCGACACGAGGTTCCAGCCCAGGATGAAGCCGCACCCAACTACGTTGGAGGCCAGGGTCATGACCTGTCCCACCGCCAGCGGCGCCAGGATGTTGGTCACCTGATCTATCCGCCTCATGGTGGCATTCATTCCTTTTGTCGGGATGAGGGAGGCGGAGGTCAACGCTTGCTCGCCCGCCGTCGCCACGCGGGAGTCGTCTTACCGGCAAGGTGGCCGCGGTTGTAGCCGGTGATGACTATGATCCAGTCCCGCTGGATGGCAATGGTCAGCGCGGTGCTTGCAAGGTTTGCCACATCTGCCAGGACGATCACCACCGTATAACAAACCACCTTGTGTAAGTTTTGCGATGCGACATGTTATTACGGAAGCTCAGGCGAGGATTGCAGCCACAAGCTCACAGCACAGAGACAACAACAGCAGCAGCAGCAGCAATAATCACAGCCGTTATCCCGTTATTGAATCTGAGTGAACGGACATGCTGTCGTCACGTCGGATGTACTCACCGTCAGCCAGCCGTCCCAGATCGGCTCAATCCGTTGCTTATATGAGAAGACCAACATGAGCACAATGCTACAAATTGTCACTGAGATGTTCTGGATGAAAAGAGACGCATGTGCAACTGAAATAAGACACAGAAATCCCACCTCAGAGCCCGGATGATATTTTTCATTCACGAAAAGCTAACTTCAACCGGATGTCAGTGACGGAAGCGTGCGCCTCGCCGCTTTTCAGCGTAGAAATCGAATCAGGAAGTGATTTACGCTCCAGACGCCGCAAGGGGAATGCAATTTACCAGCCTCAAGATTGAGATGCGCCGATTTATCGTCCGCTCGTCTGATGCGCAGCAATGCATGCTAAAAAATGTTCAGGTGGGTGTGAAATTGCTGCCCGCCATACCTTTATTCCTGGGATTGCGGTCCACCCAGTCTCCGATCAAAGCGCCGAGCAGGAGCACCGAGCCTGCCACCACCAAGCCGAAAACCGCAGTCAACAGCAAGTTCCGCCCGTACAGCTCAATCAGGAACACCGAGATGGCAAAGTGCCACATTCGGTCGCCCTGATGAACACAACATCAACGAGTGAGAATGATTTGTAAAATGCATAACTGTGGCGTGGTTCACTTCACCAGCTCAGTCCTACGTCACATTCCATTTTTGTAGTTTGCAAGATTGGCAAACCAGCCACAACACCAAATGTTATCTCTGATACTTGCTAAACAAAACAGCAGCACCTACTGAGGTACTTAAAGGGGAAGTCAATATGTTCTATGCAGCCCCACTAGTCTACATATGCTATTCTTGTTAAAGATGATCTCGCGTTAATTGCAATCGTCTTCTAACAAGAAATCGGATTCTGCCTTGTCTATTGCTCTGTATGCGAATGTGAGTGTTTGTTGGTGTGCAGGAGATGATTCTTACCCACATTGACAACGCTCCACTGACGTAGATGAGGAACTTGGGACCCTTGAGGTAGATAAGCGCTGAGCCTTAGAAGAAATGCATCCAAAATGGAACGTGGAGGTAGTTTCTCTAAAACGTATGTGATTGAGTTTGTCTTCAAAGGTGAGCTCACCTGGTATGCTGCTGTCTTTTTTGGCTCTCGCATCCCTGATGTCGTCAGGCTCGAACTCCACCACAACGCCGCCACATTGGGAGGACTCGGCTCGCTGGGACATTTCCTGCGGAAGGCGGGAAACTTGTTCAAGTGTTTGAAGTTGACATCAAGTATTGGCAAGCAACAGCTCGGATGGAAACAAACGAGTTCAAACGCATCATGTCACTGCTGTTTAGCAAATGCAGCCGATCAAGTCAAACTCAGGTGAGTCACCTTGTTTCCGGTGTTACACTCGATCCTTGCTGCTGTTTGTTGACGATGTATGTTGTGCCATGCATCCTACATTGGGATGCTCGTCTTTCCTGAGAGTGGAATTCAAGCTGGAGTCGTCTGAAAGGCTTAATAGCGTCCCAGTGCTCAAGTGCACCATTGTATGAAAGTGCCAGAAAAGCAGAACAGGCAGCGGGGCAACAAAGGCAGCCAGCATATTCCACGGCACGTGACAGCGGGGGGGGGGGGGACAATGTCACCGTCCGCCCACTCCACAAAAAAACACAAACGTGTGACTGCACGCATGTGGATGCGCACACGCATAGGCACCTATACCTGCATATTTGCATATTGTACAGTATACTACTGAATGTTTGCAGGAGTCTTTTCGGTAGCGTTAAGTGGCCTTAGATGTTCTAGTCGCTGTAAAACCTCTCCAGACTATTTCTGACAGTCATGGGGAAAAAAAACAACAACATATTTACCAGTAAATGAAAAAGGATCATGCATTGCTTTTTAATAAAGCAGACACGTTACTTGTGCAATGTAACATTGCATGTGTACTTTAAGTTCAGTCATTAAATCAATAAAATTATGGTTAAATCTCCCAAAAACAACAACAAATGTGCACAGAGGTTTATTAACATACAGTACACATTAAAAACCTCACAAGCTAGTATTAATTTAAGGACATTTTTAATACAAAGTACATAAACAAGACAGACTTAATGGTTGCTGGGGGGGAAATACAGAAAATAAACAACAGCAATACTAAATTGCAACAGATTGATTTTACTGTACTCACCTCAAAAATACTTTACACTGAACAAATTTCTATACTGACCCCTGCTGGACATATAGCTGCAACAACATAAAGCTCTGCTGATTCATTCATACCACTGGAAACAATCAGGGAGTACAGTATATGGTTTTGAAAACTGGATTCAAACAAAGACTTGATGTCAGTGATCATTTGGGCTTCTCATTTATTTCAATGCTTAGTTAGCTGTGACTTCTTTGTCGTCTTTGCCCTCAAACATTTCAAGAGTGCAATGAGAGGGACAGCAAGACTGGGGATGCCTGCCAGGATGAAGATGATCGCAAAGATCCATGCTGGATACGATTTCTCCTCCAGAATTGGGAAGTTCTCCTGAAAACGGTGATTATTACAAATTAGTTGCAGATGGCCCAAAAGAGCCTCATTCATAATAAGGCGCTTCCGGCGGACAGACGTTGATGAACGTACGTATTCGGGATCCCAGGTTTTGTAAGAGAGCTTTTCTGAAACTTTGGTGATGAAGTAAAAGATTAAGATGAAGATCATAATGAGCGGGCTGATGAATCTCCACGTAGCCTGCCAGAAAATGTTTGGCTTGTGTCCAATCATGAACTCAATGTCGTCATTGAACCTGAGCAAGACAAACGTGCAAAAGTGCAGTTCATGTTAAAGCGCATCGCTGTACTGGATGATTACTAATTATTCATTTTTGGGGAAATTTTATGTAATGAAAGAACTAGTGGTATAAGAGTTAATCTTGGTCTGAAAAAAAAGAAAAGAAATATGAACATCCCTAGTTTTTACAAATGTTCTATGCAGCATTCAATTGTCAATGAGCACGTCTGACAAGGATGTCGTATGATTTTATACAAACTGTAACATAATTAATTTATAGAAAATCCCGAAAATAAATCGTAAACGTGTCAACATAATTTTATTTTGCAATTAAAAATGAGAGCATTTTACTGACCTGTCTATCCCGTATACGTAAACCACTGCGATCGTCTCACAGAATCCGATGACCAGCAGTGGGATTGATCCGCCATAAGTGTCGAATAAATACAGCCAATAGTTGCCTGAGCCTTGGACGAAGATCAGGCCCACCAGACAGCAGAGCACACATGTCACACCTGAGGAAGATTTTATTTACGTCCAAAAACTAACCAAAGAAATCCCTCACATAGTTAAAAATGTGATCTAGCGTGTGAGCTACCGGTGGAGGCTTCTTTGGGCCACTTCTTCGGGAAAACCTTCAGGTCTTGCAGACCTACCAGAAGACCTTCAATGTTCCCAAACATCGACGACAGGCCGAGGCTGAAGAGCATGATGAAGAAGAGGACCGCCCACAGTGGGGAAAAGGGCATCTTGGTGATGGACTCTGTGAACACGATGAACGCCAAACCCGTTCCTTCCACTCCCTGCAATAATCAACGGACGCAATTTAGCAGCAAGTGCGTCAACACGGTTGCGATCTTCAAAGATAGCGCAACTTCCGGGAATTGAAATTCTAAAAAAATAAGGTATAAGCTGTTGGCAAGGATCCATAATTTTAGTATTTTACCGTAACATGTCCTTTCATAAAGAAAACAGCTGCCATGTTACCTCACTAAGAAACGTATTCAAATCACAAATGTCCAAATCCAGCCCTTGAATAACGGCGGCATGTGTTGCATTGAGTTGCTGTAAAGCTTCAGTGTAGTTGCTGTCAACGATGGATCCCTCACGAAGGTCAAACGTATTTAGGAGCGTCAAGATGTTCCTGAAATGTGAAAACTGGATGTCAAAGAAGATGTTTCGGCTCATCGGAAGAACATGCGTATGTGATGAATAACAAGCACTCGTTAATGCAGGTGTCAAATTGGTGCGTTGCCCTGAAGCCGATGACCGTGTAGATGACGGTAGCGGCAAACACAGAAGTGACGCCATTAATGATGGAGATGATGACCGCGTCCTGTTCGCAGTTGTTACTGAAAAGCACATGAACACAGACGAGATGAAGTTTGCGGATGTGCACGCTTTGAAACGATGTCAAAGGTTCAACTCACTGCACTGAATTGTAGCTGGAGAAGGATATGAGGCCGCCAAAAGCCACAGAGAAGGAGTAGAAGACTTGAGCACCCGCGTTCATCCATGTTGACGGGTTAGCGAGTTCTTCCAGCTGAAGATTGGAAACAATTCATCATCAACTTGATATACTTGATAGAATTAAAAACGGACCCCAGTCATAGGCCCCGCCCCGTTGGTTAAAGTCACTTGGATTATTCTTAAGCCTTCCCATATGAATCTTTTTTTTTTTGCATTCTAATTTCTTCACTAAAGTCAATCAGGGGTAAAAATGGAAAACTTACATCAGGTGTGAATAGAAACTTGAGTCCACTCAAAGATCCCTTTAGTGTCAAACCTCGGACCAGAAAAATGGTCAGCACCACGTACGGAAGAGTCGAAGTCACATAGACAGCCTGAGAAGAACAATAATTTCAAAAAACTTTTTTAAAAGTATGTCACTATATTTGTTGTCTCAAAGGAGACATATTGTAGATTTTCCCCACAATTTAAGACACTTAATTGCCAGGTGTCTTAACAAACCCGAAGGAAATTAAATGACAAAGATCATTTTCACTATAATTGTTAGTTTTAGTGAGATTTGTAAAGTTCAAATGTAGTTTCTTTGTATATAAAGAATAAAAGTTTTCCATTGCTTGTCCCGTTGCAAATGAAATACGTATGCAGTACCTTGCCAGTGGTCTCGATCCCACGCACGATGCAGATGTAGAGCACAGCCCAGGCACAGATGTGACTTAACAAGGTCCACCATTGTATGCCACCATCATCCACAATACTCGTCGTCGTGTTCAGAGTCTCCCTGTACCAGAAATAATCCACTGGGGAGCTCCTTGCACACTCCGAAACCAGTCCTACAATTATACATATATATATATTTGTAAACGTATTTTATGCAAATATTTCCTAATATTGTGTGAAATACCTGTTAAATTTTCGTTCATTGGACAGTAGCTCCAAGGCAGCGGGTCTTGAAACGAATTGAAGAAGTACCAAAGAATCCAAGCAATGATGGTGTTGTAGTACAGGCTAATGGTGAGAGATATACACATGGAGGCGATACCTGCAAATACACCTTTTTGTTTTCTTGAACATCCTATAAGGCCGACTTGGACACATTTTGAACGATGCTCACCGATCCCGGTCAAGTAAGGATGAATGGATGACCACACCCCCAAACTGCCTGCCCTCAAACGTTGACCGATGGCAAACTCCAGATGCAGCAGAGGGATTCCCTCCACAACCAGCAGGATTAGAAAGGGGATCATAAAGGCCCCTGCGTGGAAAACCGTTCCCAACACTTATCTTAAGTTTATTTCCATCTCCTGTCATATTGAAGATGAAATATAAAAGAAGACAGCTGATGCAGCCTGTTTTGCAACGTGCACTTTTACGAGAATGTCAGCCTTTGTACAGAATAAAAAAGTCTTATCTTCCACTGAGGATATTGCTGGTTCAGCAGTTTTAACACCTTTAGGAAAAATAATTTCAGTAAGATACAAACTACAATAACATGCCCGTGTGAGTTGAAAAACCGTTAAGGGCAATTTGGTTGAAAGACTATCGTCATCAGAAAATACAGCGTAATAAAATGATGTAAAATGCACTATGATATCGACTAAACAGATTACATAACCAATGAATTATACAACCGTGTGGTAGTTCAATGTAGCTCGTTAAGGAGCAGGATGATGACAAAATGGATTCATCGGTGAGACATCGAAGCATGTCAATAAATTTGAATATTGTGGGGGGAAATACACATTTTAACAGCTCAATTCAATTAGTAAAAACTCATACTGTCTTTTCAAGCATGTCCATCAATATTCTTTCAATTTTTATGCAATATCATGAAAAATAGCTTTCGTCATTGCAGAGCCTTCGACATGCAAATCATGTTTCATGTGAAAATCAAGCAAAATGTTAGAAAATTTGTCAGTACTAGCAGTCAACAAATGCAAAAACAGTTGACGCTACAATCAAAAAGTACATTAGTAATCACTTGTGAAAAATTGATATCTCAAAAACTACAGCCAATTCCAAAATGTCATTTTCATGTCATGTCTGGGGTCACGCCAGGGTTAAGTTTGAGTTCCTGACCTGTTAAGTTGGGTTCACGACCGTGAGGTCAAGTGTTTGTTTTGTACTGATGTAACCATCATATAACCATCATCTAGCTTCAAATAGTTTTAGGCTATGTGCCGTCAATCTTTAATCTTTTAGGTGATGTCTGGACCTATGTGATGTCGTTCTTTAGTCCTTTACTTGCTACAACCAATCAGATCGATTCACTGTCTGTAGGAGTAGTCTGAGAATCGTTTGTGTTTTGCCGGATTATCACTTTCTGCCCTCTGTGCAACTCTCTTTGTTTCTCGTCTAGTCAAGTTTGTTCTACGCCTCTCGATGTGAACAAATAGTTCAAACCTGATTATTTATAACCCATAGGCCAAACCAATCAAGAATATTTGTGTTAATTTGTTGTCACATGTAGGACACAGCCACTCCTTGCCAGAAATTTCTGCAGCCCCTTTAATGTTATTTTGTACGGTATAGTTCAGAGAGTAGTGCTTAATATCCGGTTTAGCGAGGCCAAGCATACAGAGAATGCATTATGGATGGCAGTAAAACTTAACTGTAAGTCCTCACTCACCTCCGCCATGACTTTGACACAAATAGGGGAATCGCCAGACGTTTCCCAATCCCACACAGAAGCCCACGCAGGTCAGCATGTACTGCGCTTTGTTATCCCATTTGGGCCTATCCCCCGCCTGGTCCTGCTCCAGCCTGTCCAGCTGCTGGTGCGACAGTATCCTGTCATCCAGGCCCGGGTTGGGGACCGTGAGCTTCATCATGTGTCAATAACGCGATGCTATGGCCGATGGTGCGCTGTAATGGGATGTAATTGAAGGACTATATAGTGCCTCTGTCACATATTGACAGAGAACACAAATCTGGAGGTGTGACATGACACCTTTTGAAACCCACACAGGAAACTTGTGTCTTATCTGACAGTAATGGGTTATTGCACTTGTAAAAATCTAGGAGGAACATTCCATTTTAATGTGTTTACTGTACAGGGTGGCCTTCAGGTCTTCGGTAATCACCGTCTCAGCATAAATCACCACTGTTTTTATGTACAGATTAGAGCAATCGTAAAAGTGAGAGGAGGCAAATGGAATTTGTCTCTCTGCCCGTCCGTCTATTTATATGTCTGTCTCTGTGTCCATCTATCTGTCTGTCATACCACTGATATTTTGACAAAATGAAACAAGGACTTGTCCTTGTTTCTGATGGTACTAGCCATCATTGACAAATGTATTTGATTTTGAGAGATGAACGAAGGATTTTGACCATTAGGCTGGCTGTTGCAGGTCATCAATGATGTTTTACTGTTTGCACGAATTGTTAGAAAAAAAAAAAAAAACTGTAGCAAAGTGATTGAGAAAAACTTTCGGCATTTGGCAAAGGCAAACGGGTGGAATGGAGGAGAAACTCAAAGGAATTGGGTCTTCTATATAAAAGCATTAGCAGGAAATGAGATGAACGTGAAATCCAGCTAGCTAGCTAGCTAGCAGCTAGCTAGCAGCTAGCTTTACCTTAGCAAGCTGGATGTCACCTGATTTGCTCATCCTTTTATAGTTGGCTAGCTAAATTAAAGGTAGCTAATTAGCTACCTCGCTACCTTAAACCATAATAAATTAGTAAATTTAAACTTGATCAAAAAATATTAGGTGTTGATGGACGCAGAGATGTTTTAACAATAATAATAATAAAAACAAAAACAAAAAAAGGTATCGGTAATAACCAGGAAGCTTGTAAAAGATGCGGTGCAGTCTTTAATAACACGTTTTATAGAATTAATTTCCCAAGGTTACATTACATTTGTAATTTGTTTTGTTTTTGTTTTTGTTGTGCGTCTCGTTATTACGTGGGATGTGTTCCTCAAAGTGTACTTTTCATAATGGCCACTTGAGGGCGCCACCACGCTCGTAACATGAGCCGTGATCTGCTTCCAGTTTGTGCTTGGCAAGTTGGCGCATCGCAGTCTCGACTCTCGAGCAAAGACCAAGAAGTGAGCTCCTCATCGGCTCAGTGCTTCAGCACCACAACACTCGTGGATGCCGCATTAGAGAGAGACAGAGAGCGCGAGACGGAGACACAGAGCCGGATTTTGACTTCCTTGCAGCGGCTGCGTCTACTGCCCTGTCCCGGCTTGGTGCATGGGTGGTGGAAGGTGGAGGTGGTGGATGTCCCGCATGGAGACGCTCCGAGCAGGATAAGACGAGACAACCTGCGCCGGAGGCGTCCGCTGTTTTGAGCCCCAATCAGCCGGCCTTGCATGGAGGACACGCCATGGCCACGTTTGTGTGCAGGGTGCAGTTCTTAGATGATACGGATCCATTCAACAGCACCAACTTCCCGGAGCCCAGCAGAGCTCCAGTGTACACATTCAGGGAAGATATTCCTCTCATCAATCAGATTGCTGGAGTGCACAGACTGCTCAAAGCCCCGCACAAGGTATGTGCTCTTGAAATGCTCCTTAATGCTTAACCTGCTCCTTCACACATGCACATTAATAATTAGCTGAGGTTGCTACCAACAAATACGACATGGATGAACCATTGAGCAAGTGCACTTTGTTGATGGGGGATGCTGACATGCACGTTAGCACAATGAGTGCCATATACAATAACTTTCGGGTTATCTGCTTGTGATTTTTAATGCGGGGTGCGGGAAACATCTGCTCATGTTTACTTTAATCACATTAATCCCTCAGTTTGACCTCATTTTATAAAACGTCGTGACAAGGAGCATTCACAGTACAATAGTGTTGTACATCATTTGAATTTAAGGGATTGTTTTGAGTGCTGCAGTCTGGTATGGTTCGGTTGTTTTTCCTGCACTTGCATGGGCTTCCTCCTACATTCCCAAAACATGCATATGAGATGAAGTGAAGAGTGCATTGAAGTAGCCTACCAAAAGACCCAGACTTCATTAACTGTGTATTTCTTTAGAACGGTGATTGTCAAAGATAAGATATGGAACAGAAGCTTCGGGATGCTCCTCCTCTTTTATTTGTGCAGCTCACTCAGTGTGAGGAGATAGATATTAGATACCGGCCTCCACTATCTGCAAATGAGAACAATTTAAAACACAAAGCGCAACATACAACTATTTACTATTTAGATGCAGTTGCACAGAGTGAGATGTTTACAAATAAATGGTGGCTCTGCAGTAATGTCAGAAAAGTATTTAGCTGTCTTCAAGATTTGGACTCTCTGAGATCTGGCTAGTCCCAGTGAAAACCTGTGAGAGAGAAAGTTGTCTTTCAATTCAGCCTGTTTATAAATAGTACACTTCCAACACATGATGCCCAGCGAGTTTGAAATGGCTCGTGCAATCCCGTTCCCATTTCCTGTCACTGTCATTCTGCTGTCTTTGCACTGCCCACATGTTTGCGTTTCGCGACTGGTTGGGTTCTACAGAGGATCATAACGTTAGTTTCTGGCTACAATGTCAAAAATCCATTAAGATTCAATGTGGCTTGGATGCAAAGGACGCTCATTGTGTGTCAACCAGTTGCTTGTTCTTTTACATCTTTACAAGGATGACGTTTTCATGGGAAATAATGTACGGAATATTATGAGAAAGTAACAAAACACTATAATGGCATCATAGGTTTTTGGCCCTAAAAAGTAGTTATCAGTGCTTCAAAATAATGCATTGTCATGAATGGCTCAGTGCGTATTCTGTTCCACAACCGATGGACTTATTCCACTTCTACCATCTGCAAAAATCAATTGTTCAACATCAACAGTCTTTCAAAATGCTTTAAAATGGTAGTGAGTGACTTGGTGGCCTTGAGTCTGGTTTGTAGTGTGTCCAAGTGAGGGGAAAATATTGCTCAGTCTGCGAGGATGGACTCTCACTTCTCACCAATTCCAATCTGGACACGTTGTTTTCCTGCATTTTTCTTCCACTAGAAATTATAGAGTCCCATAATGAGAAGTTATGTGAAATGTTGTAAAATTCAGGTTCCTCCTCAGTGCCTGTCAAAGGACCTTCAAATACTTTTTACACATTGTTATGCACATTTGTGGTTGTGCTGGTCTCTCTGCAGTTTGGACTGTTATTTCTCAGTGCAGGAATACTTCTGTAGTCTTGAATACAGTTGTCATAAAAAATACGTTCTCAAGCAATTTTCTTTTCAGGTCACATAACAAAAAAGTAAGTAATAAAGTACAGAAAGTGTTGTACGATGGAAGTGTTTAGGGGAAAGTGCATATTATGCAGATGCGCCATGCATTGGAGAGAGATAGCACAGTTCAATTGTAAATTGCATAGTGTTTATTTTTAGTGGTTCTGCCTTTTCTGCCTGCCTGGTCAGTGGACCACAGTATGGCGGTTGAAGGGAGAGGCGAAGGCTCAGTGTGAGAGCGCACAACTTGTGGTTCCCTCTCTGGACTTGGTCACAACACAGGGCCACCATGGGTTCAAATGCTGGGTGGGGTGTGGCGGGGGACAGCTAAGAAAAACCTCCACAACCTCCGTTGATGTGATAACACTGCTCTTGGATTTATTGACATTTGTCTGCACAAGAATCTCATGCAAATTTGGAAAAGTTAAACAGTTACTAGCATTTATGCTAAAGTTAGCATTGTGTGCAGTGCTTGTACAAGTCCATGTTTAGAAGATGAAATGATTTGTAAATGTTAACCTCGTGTCTTCTTTGTCCCTTAAAAATGCACTTTTAGTGGCGTCACTTGATTTACATCACCACTTTTGGAGGAGGCCTCGAGCAAAACAAAATAATTCCTAGCCGTGACTTAGTTAAACAAACAAAGTTACTGCATTCTACATTCCGTACTTCAGGAATGTGTAAAAATGGACCACCTATTTGAACTGTTTGATATAGTTTGTGATTCAATGTTTTGGGCTCATATTACATAATATTATAACCAGACTAAACAACAGTTTAGATTTTTTCGGTACCTTTGTGACAGCAATTTCTTTCTAATCAGTACAGCATATTACAGCGTTTCCCAACGTTATTTGACCCAAAGCTCAAAGTTTGCTTATCTCATTGTACACCATTAAATAAAAATAAAACATATACATGTTCTTACACTGAACTGTAGCCTACGAATTGAAATTATATCGTAAACTATACATCCATCATATTTTCTAACCCACTTAGCTTCACCAAGATGAGTTCCGTCCGGCAAGTTATTTGTTGAAAATGCGTAGATAGATCGCTACTGTTTTTGTGCTTTGGCTGGTCATAGCAAAAAAAAACAAAAAAAACGAGTGCTTTGGCATTATTTGGTGCCAGGAAAACACTGAAATGAGTTGAGAGCTTCAGTTAGGCAGCAGTTTTTTTGCCGGCCATTTGTGGCAGGGTTCGCTGCCTGTCCCTGCAGACTTACGTAGTTTAAGTGGATATCAAAAGTATTTTGCCCTTTTTGGTGTCTGCCTCTCATATAGTGTCCTCATGACACGTTTCATGCGACTGTCACTCACATTTGGGTTCGAGGCAAGTCTCTCGGCATAAATAAATGGTCAAGCGAACTTTGGTGTGTATGTCTGGATATGCTCGTCTGTAATTTGCAGTCTGGAGAAGCGTTTGCTCGCTTGCTTTTCTTTTTGTCTGCCTCTTTGGATTGCCCACTTTGCTTTGGCTTTGGAGCAGCAATCAAAATATGATTGTCACCCCCACAGAAGTACAGTAAAAGGATTCAAGTACTGGCCATATGTTTACTCATGTTACTTCATAGAACCTTAAAACGTCCTTCATAAATGTATTGCTAGGTTCTTTTTCAAGGACGCAATCCTTCGAATGTCAGCAACACAAAATTGATCATCACTCAAGTCTTCCCACTCAGCTCAATTAAGTCGAGAGTGCTCATGTTGTGCTGAGCAGCCAACCGCTTTCTTTTGTCACCATTTATCGTTCTGTGGTTGTCACCACACTGCAGTTGCCCTTTTGTGGTGCTGTAATCAAAAACACAAGTTAAGCACAGACCAAAACTCACTTTGGATATCCAATAGGCGAAGTCTCATTTGTGATTTCATGTGATGAAGTATTGTGTGACTTTTTATACTAGTTGATACCAAATACTTGTTTCACTTTTGGGCTATAGCTACTGACCTTTACAGCCTCCTGAATATTATAAAGTCTGTTAACATGAACTGTCTAAATCTTGTGCGGAGGCAGATTAGACCAAGGAGAGGTCATTTCACAAACAAGCGAAGGTGAACGGATCGGAGAGTGGGAGGTCTGCGACACTATAGGAGCGGCCTCCGACTTCAGTCATGGAAAGTGGCTACTCTCGTTCCCTGTAATTGCAGCATTCCAGTTTTGGCATCACAGTCTTGACATGACAGATATCTGACATCATTGTCCACACATTCGTAGCCGTGCCGGCCACTGGAATGATTTAAGTAAATATAGTAATGGTGAGGGTGGCACGGTGGATGACTGGTTAGCACGTCCGCCTCCCAGTTCTGAGGACTCCGGTTCGAGTCCAGGCTCCGGCCTTCCTGAATGGAGTTTGCATGTTCTCCCCGTGCCTGCGTGGGTCTTCTCCGGGTACTCCGGTCTCCTCCCAGACTCGAAAGACATGCATGGCAGGTTCATTCAGTCGGTGTGCTTGTGAGTGCGGATGGTTGTTGGTCTCTGTGTGCCCTGCGATTGGCTGGCAACCAGTCCAGCGTGTCCCCCGCCTACTGCCCAGAGCCAGCTGAGATAGGCGCCAGCACCCCCCGCGACCCTTGTGAGGAAGAAGCGGTCAAGAAAATGGATGGATGGATGGTAATGGTGATTCTACATTGATTCAGAAGTTTTGATGTTTCCATATAATGAACAGCTCAATCAAATGAACTCAAATCAGCGATCTACCCTGTACAAGAACTTGGAAATGATTTAAGCAGGCATGAGTGTAAATCGACGTTGTGCCACTGAAGTGTCACTCAGCCAGGCGCATCTCCAATGACACTTCCTCTGCTGTGCTGTGCAGGCATGCCAACAAAAATAGACCCCAGGAAGTTAATTTGGAGGTCAGCATAGCGCTGAATCTTGGACACTACAATCAACGAATGAAACCCCCCAAAGACCGGACAAATTGCAAGTACTCTCGTGTGTCCGTTGGTCAAAAAGAAAAGGACAAGAGATAAGAGACACCACACTGCCCAGCTGCTACCAAATTTGTCATTGTTAAGTGCTGACAGGAGCTGATAAGACATCCACATCAAACACTTTACATGGTGGACACATGTTCAATGACATAATTCAGTGGAGAGAGAGAGCAAAACAGGAGGAGGAGGAGGAGGAGGAGGAGGATCTCCTGGCGGATGAAGAGCCAGATTCGAAACATTTGAAAATGTCATCAGCAGCCTCAACGGAGACAGCGGACACTCCGCTTGATGTTGAGAATTGCTGCTGCTTGCGCTGATCGAAATGGAGTCCGACTGAGAAATATCATACGAGTGTACGCATCACAAGTTACCTGAGCACATGATTGAATATGTTTCTCTGTGTCTCCTGCAGCCTGATGACTGCGCACTGCAGTTGTCTCATAATGGAAGCTATCTGGACTTGGAGTCGACGCTGGCAGAGCAAAAAGATGAACTGGAGGGATTTCAAGAGGAAGGAGGGTAAGATCATTTCCTTTGTCTGGGTGTGTTTTCCCACTCATCGCAGCTCTAATGTGGTTTTAGTGCCACGGTGCCTTCACAGTATGTTCAAAGTAGTCAAATTATCCTTCTCATCAAGCTCAGCTGGTTGATCTCGCTTTACCCAAACTTGACTTTAGGAACTAACCTAGTGTGTCCATGATGATTTGTCGTCGCCCAGCCAAAAGTCTTTCAGCACGTTACTTGTGGAAAAATACAGTTTCAAATTTCAGATGTGCTTTTTTTCCCTCAAGATCTGTAAGCAAATAAAAACATTATACTACATATCCTGTTTTAAGAGTCTATAGGGAGTTGGATCAATAAATCATCACTGTACAGTAAGTTCAATATTTGAATTTCTTTGGCTAAACATAATCAGTTTACAATCTGCTCATCAACCTGGTCTTCTGGATTATGAAAAGCTGCTGTTTTTATGTTCTGTTCCATCCAAATGTTATTGTGAGTTGTAATTTTGCAGAGCGGCAGAAAGCTCAAAAACGACACATCCTTTTAATTGGGGCACAAATTATGAAAATATTGTTGACTGAACATTTTGCACTGGAATTATTTTTCAATAAATGAAACCTGAATCGTCCTGAATGGAAAAAAGAAAAGAAGAGATTTTAATTTTTGTCCATATCGCAAAGCCCTCCGTGGTATGAAATGCAGTCCATGGCATATTTATCAGGGTAAAAAAACAAAACAAAACAAAACAAGGCAGTAAGAGTTTCCAGGACCCCCACAAGTCGATGCCCAATAAAATGCTTGGCCGCAGGTCAACGGTGATGTCATTGCAACCACTGTGGCGGTTGTAGACATGTTTCATGAGTCTTCATCACAATACAGTTACCTCATATCAGTCTTCTCATTAAACGTGACTCGACTGCACAATTCCTAGCATCTAATATGTTTTGTCTTGACATACTTTTGAGACCTGGATGAGGAAGAGAAAGGTTGGGAATTGTTTTTGTGTGTGTGTTTTTTTTAACCACGTTTTTGTCCAGGTTCTTTATTCCCTCCATATGTTTTATGCACTGCGGATCGTGTTGACGTATCCACTCATATAGATGATCGCAATCCAAAAGGTTGGCATGCGCTTTCCTGGTCGGCTGGACCACAAACATGTCCGGGATATTTATTTATCTAACGTAGAATTTGCATGCTGCTCTCCAGACGATTCCAAGTCAAGTGAAATTGTTTGGAGCTGAAGGGAAGATGGTGAGAAGTGTGAGCTGAAAGCGGTCCGAGTCGTCGCTCTCCACTGATCCGGCCTGCCAAGATGGAGGTCTTGCCAGCTGGCACAAGCTGGCATGGATGTGTGTCATTAAATCCACACTGTTGTCTGAAGAGGCGAGCGGAGGCGAGGGGAGGCGAGGGGAGGCGAGGCGAGGGGAGGCGAGGCGAGCGGAGGCGAGGGGAGGCGAGGGGAGGGGGCTGAAGGTGGCCAGCCAATTATTTAGTAAAAATAGGGCAGTAGACCTCCTGGCTTTTTATGGCAATGAGATGTGCAAGAGTCCACCCGCGCGCGCCCGCCGTGGGTCTGTTGTTGATTTGATGACTATTACATCTGAGGAGGACTTTTTCTGCTAGAAAAACAACGGCAGGACTCCAACATACTTCAAATGTTGACCACATTTTATACCTATGCCAAGTCATACATATTGACCTTGCTACAGAACCACTGCACTAACAAGCAGAGGTGCCTAACTTTTTTGTTTTTTAAGCCGAGCCATTATTCCGTTGGCCATTAAATGCAACTGTAATTGATATTAATGACATTCTAGGGGAGCCCGTGTCATACCGTGGCTGTTCACAATCAGATGAAAGTGCGGCCCTCCTGACAGAACCGGGAGATATCAATATCGCAAGAGCTGACAGGCCATAATCACTTTGAAGCTCGGCTATAGAAATCCTCCGTCCCAATTTTAGCTCACTGGTTGAGCTTTGCACTCGCAAACCGGACATGTGATCGTGGAGCGGGTTCGATCCCTGATGCCGCCGTATGTATGGCATTTTTCATCAAACTGTTAGAATCATTCAGTCTTGAGGCTGGGCCCAATGTCCTTCTTTTTTCTTCTTTTTTTTTGGAAAACAAAATATGGTCATCCGAGATTAGATGACACAGGACTAGTGAGCGGTGGTGGCCCATGATTCTCTCTTCCTCCCACATTCCAAAAATTTGCATGTTAGGTTAAATGAAAACTCATTTATAGAAAATGGAGGTCCATGTAAGCAGGTCATGACTCAACCACATACTGTCCATGTACAATGTAAAATACATCGATCGAAGGTGGCATTTTTGTTTGCCATTCTTGGAATTATTGAGTGTTTCTGATATTTTTGACAAGCCGTTATGAGTCACGCATATTAAAATCCCAATGTTTTTGTTTTTTTGTCACGTTCTAAAGAATGTTTTTTATTTTCTCTTGACCCACTTGGACAACGTAGATGGACTCGAGTGCGCATTCGATTTTCATTTGAAGGAATAAACTTCAACATCAAAGGGGGAAATAAAATAGCACTTGGCTGCGTTGTGTGCCGAGTCGTTTAAGGGTTTCATTAACAGCGCAGTGCAGTGTAATCATTCGTTGCTTTGTATAAACTGTCCCTCAACTCTGATTCCTGCTAAGTCATTTGTGGGCTTTTCATGCTACCAGAATTGTTATTAGCTAGCACAAGTGTGACTTGATTCTTTTCCATGCAAACTAGACTTTAATGAACCACTTTGCTGTATAAGTTACATTTAATGTTTATGTCAAATGATTCATGTCATAAAGCTCACGATCAAGACTGTCGTTCTTTTTTCTGACAGTATTAAAAATCCCACATGGTTGGAGTCAATAACGATTTTTCAAACTGGTGACCTCTCAGAAAGGACAATTATATTTAATTGGGCTTTGGCTTGGTGCGATGAGCCCTCACCTGGGCATGCATAGAAGAATGTTGGATCAAGAAACAAACCTAAAATTTATTAGGTACCACAAGTTGATCATTCATCAAGGATTACTTCTGCAGCTTTGGGCTTCACCAGTTTACACGCATGCCGTGTTCTTTGTTGGAGTTCCCAGTTTTCATATTTAATTGGGGAAAGGGTGGGCCTCTCTCTATATTCCATGCGTGTTTGTTTAATTTGATAATGAGCACGCCGGCCTGCGTAGCCTCAGGTGGCGTGTAGAAATACTGTTGCATGCAGTGAAGCCGACAGAAAGCAGACGTTCGTGACTGAAGGCTTCTGGTTACCCTTTTGGATGAAGGTCCTGTTCGCCGTCTCATCTGGCCAGCCGCGTTGACAGATGTTGCTCCTGTCTCACATCTGCCTGTTGCTAAATGGCGGCCGTGTGCGGACGTGCCGCCCGCTGCGTAATCTGCTTGCTTGTGCTCACCCTGGCTCCGCTCTCCCACTGGCTGGGGCAGGAAAGATGTCAGCTTGGATGCACTGAGCAGCCCGAATGCTTGTTTAGAGCGAGGCAGGACTGCGAGCTGAGTCTTTTTCTACTGTCGTGCCCACTGCTGTTTGAGTGTCGCTAACAGACCAGTCCGAGGTTTGTCACAGCCTTTGAGCAGGAAGCATAAAAGATTATTTGTCAAAGCTAAATTGGTGGTGGAAGTAACTGTATCTGTGGTGCGCTTCACCAAAGTTGTGTTTACTCATTTTGTCGGCTCAATTTGTCATTCAAACGGGCGCAGGACTTTACATCAAACACGGTAACACGTTATGCGTGTGATAGTCGTTCATTTTAAAATCAAAAATCTTGCATTCACTGTAACGATAATGGCAATATCGCAATATTGAAATAGCCACAATATCATGATAAAAGGCCATCTTGTTTGCCATTTCTGTTGTTCTAGCACCCTCTGGTGGTTAGTTTGTTAGTGCAGTTTAATTTGAATTAGTTATGTTTTGGCCGCCTACGTTTAAGTTCCAAGTAACAAGCTGGAGTTCCTCCACAAATTGACTCAATTCATCATGTTTGCGTGGATTAACAAGTAAGTTCCTCATCATCAGCCTTAATATGAAGTGTTATTAGTGAGTGGAGGTCGTTTATGTACGTTGATGTTAATGTTACTTGTGCTATTTGAATGATAAGTATAATTATGACATTAGCATTGTATAGACGAGACATTTCCATTTACTTTTGTCTATTTCCGTTTGTATTTTTTGTTCTACAGAAACCACGCACACACCCTGCAAAAGGAAATGAAACAGTCCAAAGAGAAAACCTGGTCTGATTGCTCACTTGGACAAAAACTATGTTCACATCGGACATATTGCAGAGGTTTTCACTCCACACTCTTAGCAGCTAATATTCGTCAACATCTCAGCCAAACATGAGTTTCGCCGAACGCAGCATTGTGAACCACATCGACCATGAGACTTTGCGCCGCTGAGCCAACATGACAAGAAAATGGCCAAGACCAATTCTTTTATTCATTTATTTTTAAATAAAAATATCTAGATTATTATTTTTTTATTTAACATGTCGTCACGCAAGGCCTTGTCTTTGTAAAACACCAAGCGCCAGTAAACTTCCGACGTAAATCCCAGCGAAGTCTTTTTAGTGGAGAAGTGAATAGCATTGTGGTGAACTGCTGGCATTTTTCTCTTTGATTGTCACTCAGACATTGTAAGCTGTTGACAGGATGGTGATGGAGCCTTTGCATGTCTCCATTAACACAGTGGGCGGAGTTGACCCGTGGGCTACTCCCATCCTTCACTTTCACCCATGGAGACCTTTTCCTTGTTGTGTTGCTTGGCCGGCTTCTTTTTGTTTTCTCGCAGTTGAAAAAAATAAGAGCTTTGAATACACACTTTGTTTGTGGTTTTCCAATTCCCATTGCGTTAGAAAAGATATGATTTGATTTATTCATTCCATTGTTGTCTTAATGAACACAGATTTGTGTTTTGTTTTTTTTCTTTCCAGGAGAGGCAGAAAACACAACCTGATACTTCGAACGCAGCTGTCAGTCAGAGTCCACGCTTGCATCGGTGAGTGCTGGAAACCTACACGGCAAACGGGAAACTGCACGTTTATCACGCCACAATCGTGAATGTTGTGCTGCATCACGAGTGCAGCAGCTTGTTTTATTGCTGCTGCTCACAATGCACAATCTTCATTTGAGTCCAACTTAGCAGCATTTCAGCCACACTCCTCAAAACTGGGCACAGATTGAAAACATTTTACCTTTTTAAAGTTACTATGTTCTGTCACTTTGTTTTATTGGGTCTCCTGGTGTCTGAGTAACGGGAGCGACTCGAAGAGCTGAGTGAAAACACATGCAGGCTTGCCCATACACACGCACGCACGCAAATGAACACATCAGCAGCTGCTTACACTTTTCATAATATAGAGTCAGATTTATTTCACTTATTTATGTCATTATTTTCAACTTTCACAAGCCTATTTACAATGTCAGATGCCTGTTTACATGGAAGAACACACACACCGAATTTTGATTTGTAATATTAGATTATATTTCTTTCTTTATTTATTTATTGTTTCAGTGGACTGAAATAGGGCAGCAAGATAAAGTTTCTGTCCTTCCAGAACATTTCACGTTTGGTTTAGTGAAGACTCTAATTTGCCCACATAGGTGTGATTATGATTGGGACTGCTTGTTTGTCCATACTGTATATGCCCTGTGACTGATTGGCGACCAGTCAGAGTCAAATAGGCTCCAGCTGAGCCGCGATCCTAATGAGAACAAGCGGTCCACAAACTGGATTAAAGTCAACAAAGTCACTGTGGTCTGGGAACTACTTGTTACTGTGTCAAAGTATTCTGGAGATTTCTTCTCCTTACATGGACATGACCCCTAATGGAGTCTGAAAATCATCATTCATATTAAAAAAAATAAATAAATAAATAAAAAATGCTCGGTTGTTTTCCGATCACACTTGCTGTGGATTTTTGAGCACTATGGGTTAATTTTACCCAAAGTTGTGTTCATTATTTTGTTAATAATAGTTGTAGTAGTGACTGATATGCTTGCTACGTTGATATTCCAGTTCAAATCGGATTTAGTTCTTAACCTTTCGTTTACCCGCTAAATAGTCATGATAACATGTTGACTTGGATACCGAAGGTGTTTTGTCCTGTGAAGTCGCTCATTCCGTCCTCCTGCCGAGCTTAGCGCAGCCTGCAGAGACGCAGACAGACTTGCTGCTCTTCCCTAAGTGGATGATGTCCGTCTTTCTGTTTAAGTTGACAACCACCTGTTGTCCTTTCCCGCTCCTGCCCTGAGACTACCATGAGCTGAGCCGATTTATTTCTTCCAGCCAAGGTGGCCACTGTTACTGTAACTCTTCCAGACATTTGAGCCTGATTTGATCTGACTGGAGAGTTTAACCTGAAGCCCCACGAGTGCAGCATTACAAGGTGATTTTCATTCCCGAGTTCTCACAAGAAAATGGCAGCGCAACGCTCTTGTTGTTTATGAGCACAAGTCCCGAAAGACGAAATCTTGAAAGGGATTTTCTTGCGCCTTAGAAAAAGTGACTTGAAATTATGAGGATTCACAATGAAAATCTCACACTCTCACAAAAGAAAAATTATTCTCTCATTTTCACTAGTGAAATGCTCACACTCACCACTAAACTCTTACACTACTGAAACACTGTACACACACAACTGTAATGTTCTCACATACACGAGTGAAATCCTCTCATTCACTACTGAAATGTCTCACACACACTGAAGCACTTTGATTACTGTGGAACACTCTCATATTGAAATATTCACATTACAACCGAAATGCTCTAAAAACTCCTACTTAAACACTCAAATGCAAAGCTCTCACACACAGTAAAAGACGCACTACTGAAGCAAGTACCGTACTTGCTTTACAAGATTTGTTCATCCCAACTCAAGACGTGATTGATTGTGGCCGCTGATGACTCACGTTGCTCTTCAGACTATAATTGATTCAAATTGATAGTTTTGATCTTCATGTTGACAACTGAAAACTCCAGCTGACAATGACACTGAAAATGGAATTCAACGAGCAACGTATTTTCTTTGATGATTGTTCCTTGCAGCTGACAGAATCTTTGCATACTGTGAAGTGTGGCCTTTTTCGTGCTTTTTAATGGTTTGTTTATGTGCGTGATTATATGTAACCAATTTTAAGTTCTGAACCACTTTGGTGAGGAAATTTGGAGTCGTTTTGTATGACGTCAACTGCGCCGCTTCAAAGGGCTTTGAGGGCGAAGATTTGTTTTGAAGGTTACCATTTGTTTCAAAGTCCGGCTGAGGATAATGTCAGGCAATTGACTCCCGAGGCGAAGATCCAATGTTTTCCATGCACGGTGCCAGAGCGGTGCTAAGCTTGTTGATTTTTGTGGGCACCGGCTGTGAAGATGCCCATAAAAAAACAAGGTCGTTTTTTGGAAAATCTGAAGTTGTTTTGATTTGGACCGAGACGGCTCATTCTAACTGTGTAAATGGGAACATGTCCTCATTTGTTGTAGCTACTATGAATTCATGAATTATTTAAGCACAACAATCTCGTCATTTGCTGTTCATGTACGTATTTTCAGCAAGAGGATATTGCATAACGTGAACTTCTTTTTGTAGTCTTTATCAGGCTGTCTCATCAAATTTCTCTCCTTGTTTCTGCGACCAGAGCATGCAAGCGAGCAGGCGCAACTCGAGTTGAAAACACGCAGATCACATGACGCCTCGGGGACTCGGTGGAAGATGAAGATGAAGATGAAATGGGCTAACTCTTGCACTTCCCTCCGAGGGACCCAAAATGGGATTACGGTCACCCAAACAGTTTAGTGCCAGAGATGGGAAATGTGAGGCAGCCGACGTCTCCGAGCAAAGTCAAATCAGCGGAGGGATCGCTCACCTCACACTTTTTCACTCAACTGTTTTTGTATTCTGTCGGTTTGGCCGTTAGCCCGACAGCTCCGTACTGTGCCATAATAGCAAAGCTTCGGTGTGTGCGTCTTTCTTAAGCTGCAGTGCAGAAGATTGTTTTCCCTGTTGTCCCAGTGCCCTTGGAACAAAAATATTTTATCTTTCGTGAAAAATGGATCTCATTTTTGAATCTTTTTTTGAATGCTGTTTCGCATACAGTCCAAGGCCAGGACAACTACAACAGTGATTTGTCTAAGGACAATCACACGCTCATGTTCTCCCACACTCAGACAAAGGCATGCGCCTTCTAAGAAGCCATCTGGTTCCAGTTGAAAACCCCCTCAGCTCTCTTCCGTACCCGTCCAAAGAGACGAGAGCCGTCTAAATGTCCCTCCAATCAGGCGTTTTACTTCTTTTGCTGTGGACGCGAGGGTGAACAAGCAAACTGACAAGGTTGTCCGTATTTTGAACAACTTAAGTTATGTTTCCTTTCCACTGAGCATTTCTGTTCGGTTCACCACCGTATGGTTGGAATCTGCAGGCCCTGGATTTTGATCTGGCTTGTGTTTCTATGATAGGGCAGAATGCTGATTGTTGTGTCAGCCACGTAAATTGACATAGCGGCAAGACAGCTGCAACTTTGGGATGAATTCAACAAAGACGAGACATGTGGCCGTCATGCGCAGATTCCTATTCGTCGATGGGGGGACTGACCGCCGCAGCTTGATAGATAACACCGGGGAGCAATTTGTATAAAAAAAATAAAATAAAAATCTGTTACGATAGATTTTTATGCTGATTAAAAGAAAAATTGGCACACTGGTCCCAATAGGTCAGTAGTATCAATATGCGCAAACACAAAGCTAGCATAGTTAGTAGAAATGAAGCCATATCTTTTGTATAAACACAATAAACATTGCCGCCATGCCCGTTACTTTCATAGTTCATTCTATGCCTATATTTGAATCTATAGTTCAAAAAGTTGATGTGATAGGGGAAAACTGAGATCAGTTATGGATTCTGCACCCAAAAATGAGCGAAAAACAGCTGTCAGACCAACCTCAACAAAAATGATGTTCCCCATTTACAGCACAAACGCTATGAGTAGGATACCCGTCTCAGCACTATCATTCATTGACCAATCAACCACAGAAGAGCAAATTACCATTCTGCATACCTGAAGCCCCTCCCACTGTCCAAAAACAAAACTACTCCACTCCAGTATTGTACAATATCCTTTAAATTGCCTTAGAATGAGCTACGCTAAACCAAGGCGACCAATCACATGTGTAAGTGACCGACCGTAAACCTGGCTACAGCTGTTTAAAGCAAGATCCATGGGTGGGACGCCATCGAGCGAAGCAGAGCATGCTGGGAAAGAGCGCAGCTGTGAGACTGGCTGATTGGATGTTGCAGTGGACAGGTGTGCAACCTCAACGGCCGCAGCCTTTAAACAACTGTCCGCTCACTGGAAAGAACATCAGAGTGGTTTGTTTTTCTTCGACCAAAGTATATTTGAATTCTGCAGAATATAGTTTATTGTATTTTAATGTCAGGGTTTGCGGCGTTATCGAGCGAAGGCTTGAGTGCTTCTGCGAGCAACCAGCGTCCAGCCACTCGCTGCATCCTTCATGCGAGAATGAAAAGTGGCAGCACTGGAAAAATAAGGATTGTTCAACATTCAATTGACTCTGCAAACCAGCTGTAAATATGTTAGCAAATCATTCCGAGTGTCTAGAAAACGGTCACAGTAGCATACGAGCTTAATTTTGTCACAGCCTTTTTGGGCTGTGTCGCTTATAGAGAAATACGCTTTTCTAATTGGGTCAGTATCTTTATTCTTTAGCTGACCAGTTCTGGTAGCGTCCTGTATTTATGGTATCCATGATGGTAGGCCACAGCAAAAATGTAGCTTTAAAAGATTTACGATCCGTCATGCTTGAGTTTTGCATCAGGATTTACGGTTGGCTCGACAATACGAACTGAAAGAACTCGAGAAGCAGTAAAAACCCGATGGCGAGTTCAGTGGCCTTCAGCCAAATCCCGGTGTGACATTGAATTGCATTCCTCATCCTCCCTCACTTTTCCTTCATTCAGCTTTGATGCTGGCCACGTTGGAAGGAAACGTCAGTTTCCCGTTCTGCATCGAGCAAGACAATAAGCCCAATAAGAGCATAAACATATTTTGTGTTTGTCGTAACACGACTGTCAGTCATGCGGTCTTATGTGAAGCTTGGCTGTTATTTCTTCTCTCGCTTTGGATCAACTGCTGTTGCCTCAGCTGGCCGGCTTTGAATCATTTGCATTGCTGTTTGGCTTTCAAAGGGGATTTATTGGATTTTTGTCACATTTACGCGCTGAGATTGAGCCAATGTTGAGCCTGACATCAGCTGGAAAAAGCGCCACAGGTTTAAGTTTAGAATGATGTGACAATCTCATTCACACGACTGGTTGCCTGAAAAGTCAGGAATGCCCCCGAAGACCCATGAGCTGGAAATGCCCTTTGACACTTGTCAACTGTCTGGGGAGAATTCTGGGATTTATTAAGATGGAATATTTATCATATTTCTCGTCTACACATTATCTTTGCTGCCTTTGTCATTGTGTTTCATTTCCTGTTAAAGTCACTGAGTCGTTCAAGTAATATTTGTTGATTTACAGCATTGACAATGCAGTGGAACTTCCATTGTCTGTTGTGGGACGCTGGTCAAGTTGTTTTTGTATCATACTAACAGTTAACATGCACTAACCTGCCTTACAAGTATTCAGTGGCACAGTCTTGACTGTACTTAATCGGTGGTCATCTCCTGACTCAGCACAGCATTTTATTTAAATACTCGGCCATGATGGATACGCCACAAAGACAGACTCCCAGTTTTCTTCTTCTCTCGTTTTAGCAGTTGGCAAGTAACTTTTGGTGTGCATTACTGCCACCCATGCTGGAGTTTGGCATCCACTATTGCTTTGCGACTTTTAGCTTGTATGAGCTCTTTCTAGAATTCCCACTCTAATCTTTACTCGTGTTTTCTGCAAAACCTGATAAGCTCCTGGAAACAATAGTTGGTTGCTATACCAGGTATTCGTTTCATTTATCAACTGCAAACATGTCCAAGGCCAAGAAGGAGCTATGGCTGTTATTTTTAGAGGTGATGTAAGCTTCAAGTGCAAGCCAGGAGTGGGATAAATAATATTTATATTGCAGCGCCTATAATGAAACATAATATCCTTTTCGGTGTTATTCGCTCAGCTCCTTGCCAGTGCTGTCATTCTTTTCCCATCATAAAGAACATGAGGTAAATGAGGTTTCTGGAGAATAAAATGTCAAAACCCGAAAGCGTATAGTATAATGCGTGGACAGCATTCAAATGTGGCGCAATAGAGAGATGAACTTGATCAAAATCTTTGTCCATACCTGCATTAAAATACCTTCTTCGTACGCCTTAATCCCTCTACAGAAGTTTTTGATTAATCCTGTTGACAAACTTTGGTAAAATGACTACCCAAAGAGAAACAAACCCTCACTGTAGCTAGCTAAACTGCTAGCTCGACTTCTCTCTGCTTGGGAACAAGCAACACTGAAACAGTCGCTCCAATTGTTTTCATTCCAGTCATCAATGGAGGTTGAAGGAACTCAAGCACCAAGACATGCTTCTTAAGTGGACCACTCAAACGGGCCTTAGCAGGACACAATTGAACAACGTTTGTATCTTGCCCCAAAGCAAATGAAAAGAGACCGAGATAGAAGGAAAGATTTGTTGGGCACATTAGATAAGAGCACACTTCAATCTGGTCAACATGTAAAAAATGTGTTTTTGGATTGGATTGGAAACATTTTGGATGTGCCTTATTTTTGTAGAGAATGCAGCAAGCGCACATTTCAAACTTTCTGTAGTGTCGTGATGATGAACCATGTATCAATACCGCACTTGCGCCAACATTCCATTTGCAGTTGACTGAAGGAGGCAGGAGCAGCTGAGCTCTGCATGGAAAAAAAATCTCTGTGTTGTCTGGCCTTAATTGTACCTGTTAGCTTACGGGTCCAAACACTTTTGCTCACTAGTATCAGCAATGGTCAAATGCTTCAATATTATTAACTATTTCACAACATTTGGTTTCATTAGATTCCTGGACTGAGAGTAATTAACTTTTTAGGTTAGCTTAAAAACAAAAGCAAAGCAATACTATGATACGAAAATGTTTTTGAATGTTGTCATTCTGGTAATAATAAATAATAATGAAATTTTGAGATGGTTCTTGGTGTAAAATGTATGAGAGTCACTGTTCTAAATTTAAACCCTTTAACCTAGTGGTGGAATAACACAATATTTAATTTTTCGTGGTAACCAGTCTGACATGTTTGTGGAGCGTGTTGCAAGCTGGAATGTTTTGTTAATAAATCCACAGTAGAACATTTTGCTTGTCGTCACCTGGACATCTTAAATGGCTCGATACTGCCAAGACTTTTTCCTGACTTGACGTTCGTTTTTCGTAACAGTCTACAGTTTGCAGCAGTCAGCTACTTTAGCTTATAAACTATTTAATATGACACCGACTGGCTCCTCCCCTAATATTTTGGAGCCATATGTGCTTAAACACACGATGTTTTTCCTTTACTGGAGCAGATACCAGTTGTTTAAATTGCATCATGTAAACATCAGGTGCCATCAGTTCCTTGGCAGGCTTTAAATCTTTCGTCACTCAGATAACAGACGAGGTCAACAGGGGTTAACCACCTGTGAGCCACCTGTGCACAGCTCCAATTGGTTGTCTACTGTACGTATGGCAGTGACGTGCGCTGAGGTTCACGTCTGGTGAGGCACACTCAGATTTACAAATAAATGAACCTACAGCTTATTCATCTTTTGATTGGCAACATTTAACGTGTTTTGTTTAAAAATTCCTACCAGCAAGCATAGAAAAAAAAGAACTTTTCAAATGTTATCGTCTTACAGTTACTTCTAAATGAAATCTATGCGCCGCTCCTTTTGAATAAAAGCATCACCATGTTGGTGAGCTCTGCTCTAAATGAATGACTGGATTGGCTCGGTGCACTTCACTTACGTGATCAAATAAATCCCTTCTTAGTCAGAAATGACAATGGCGGCAAGCGTCACCTCCACGTCTGGCTGGACTGATTGACGAGAGGGCCGCCTCCTGTCTCAATGGAGTGATTTATGGACAAGCGACACATTGACAACTTCTGTAAAGCTGTAACTGAATACCAAAGTCATCCGATTCTGTCTGCCAACTGCCACTTGAGTTTGAATTTAAGCATATTGCAGGAGAGGAAATATTTGAGTAAGCCTGTGGCGTGTGTTTGAAAACATGAACTGACCTTCTTTGAACAGCTCCAAGAGTAACGTGAAGTGGAATTCGGGAAGTCTTCCCTTCCTGTGGAAAGTTCTTAAATAAGAGATTCTCGTTTCATTATGTGTCTGCATGGGAACATCTAATGACAAATCGTTGTTGAGGGTTTCATTTTCTATTAATTTGCCACATCAGTATTTTTACAGCAAAGCACTTTTTTCTTGCCCCCTGTTTCTAAATGGGGAAAGGTGTTTTGTTTTTTTGAAGCAGTGCGTAGGAATGTTCCCCCTCTAAGATGTCATGCGGTGCGTGACTGCACACGGCCAGGCCGCGCTGGCTCGCTCCTGCTGCAGACACCAGCCGGAATTCTCATTTTACTTCTTGCTTAATAGAAAATGTCATCGGCATATGTCTGCATGCGACAGGTATAATGGAAGGGCCTGCAATTTGATGAGCACATTTGCCTTGGTCCTTTCTAATGGACCTCATCTTTTTTTTTTTTTTTTTTTTTTTTTGTTATTGAAACATGAACATCATTGCTACTTTGTGGTTGCTTTTGAGAACAAAAAGTAGAACGAGGGCCTCCTTTGCTTACTTGTGCACTTGTGTGATCATTTTGCTTTATCAAAAAGCTGCAGCATCAAAGATGAGACTGAGATGTAATACTGTAGCATGCAGAGCTAAAATGTTCACTTGTCAGGTGTTGCTTACGTCAACCATATGACGCACGTTTTGGACCCAAAGCTGACTATAAACGTGCCCGATTTCGACATCCATAATTTAAGAATATCACGTAGCTGATACTGCGCTCTGAATTTGGATTCTGATCTTGAGCTGTTTTTGGTCTGTTCCCCATCAGGAAGGCTGCCTCAGCAGTGCCTCAGAGTGGAAATCTTTGGCTAGTGTTATCTTTGGAAAGTGTCGAGTCCACAGAAACCGGCAGCAAAGGAGTCCGGTGTCAGCTAACACGTCCCGGGCTCACCACTGCATTGAATGACAAAGAGCGTGTTGCAGGCGGCCCCAAGAAAGAAGCATTAGTTGTTATTCTGCGTGAATAGACTCGATGAAGGTACACGAGGAGCGCTTTGATTGTTCTGGTGAGATAGTCCGAGATCAGACCTTGCTTGAGGCACGCTCGTGTTTGGGGGGTTCTGAGGGATGTGGGAAGAAAGAGTTCCACATGTGAAGTATATCGCTACTCGAGTCCCATCGTGAGGAGGGCCTCATCCACTTAATGCAGGAATCCATTTCATTCTGTCCATCTCCATCGCTCTTCAGGATTAGCTGAGAGAGCCAGCAGGAGATTGAATCGTCTCATCTACGTCTCGCGTGTTGTGCAGAGCGTGACAAATTAGCACCCTGCCGCAGTTTGGAATCTCTGTCTCAACAAAACAACATGGTCACTTCCTGACTTGGCAAAGAGAAGCTGCTGCTATAATGTGCCATTAACGGAAACAAAAAGCTTTTAGTCCGTCTTACTGGAGTACAATTTCATACTTCTTCAACATGCTTCCAGGTTAAAGGCCATTTTAGATTGAACATTTTATGATAACATATTCACATGCTTTGGATTCTTTTGACTCCAGTTCTCAATGACATGATTTAGAATTGGATACATTCAATGAAATGGGGAACATCATCATCATGCTAAACACCATATACACAAATTTCTTGCATGTATGTAAAGGATTGTTGTTTCTGCAAACAAACATAGCAGCCTACTGTTTTCTGACTTGACTTAATATGTTTAGACCAACACCAAAGTCTAAATTGATGGCACAGTTCTCGAGAGTTATTGCTTCCATCTAACAGATTATTCATGCTGTCATTACGACTACTTCAGTTTGTCACTTGATCTTCCCGCATCACTAAAATAATCGCTCTCATTTGTAGATAATCTCAGCTATATAAAGAGCCATACTGACCTGAATATTAATAACAACATTGTGATTAGTTTTCCCTTCTATTTCGAGAAGCGAGTAATAGCAAGCTAAATTGCTGTTTAGAGACTTTTGCCATGGGTGTCACATTTCAAATGTTACATACTGTATTTTTATCTCGTGCTTGTACATGTGCCCTATCTCGAAAGCGGTCAGGTGGTGGCGGTGTTCATTTATTTTCAGATCTATTCTGGGGATAGACAGGTTTCACTTTCTGAACATATGCGGACAGCAAACGCCAGATGTCCGTTTTGAAATGTGCTCGATGCTAACGGGAATAACACGTGTGTGTTATTCGGATTAAAGGTACTCAAACGATGATGTTTTCGTATGAAACCAACTATGGTTGCAGGTATTACGTTCTCACATTTGACTGTCCATTATTTCAGCAATAAAAGTCTTCAGGTGAGCAGCACCAACCATTTGAGTTGTGGAATTTGCCTGATGGTGAGCGTTCTTCTAACGCTATTGCCTGCTGATTGATCTTTGATTGGTTGGCAACCAGTCCAGGGTTGGACCCTTGCCCAACCTCATCTGGGATAAACTCCCGCTCACCCACCATGACTTGATGAGAACAAGCACGATATACAATGAATGGATGGATGGATGTTGGTTGAGCTCGCCAATCTGGGACAGAGAACTTCACTTGTCAGTCACAAGCCAGCCGCTGTCTTTTGGTCTTCCATGTGTCATGAGCTGCGTTTAGATGACCACTGATTGAAAACATACCCAACATGGACATTTCAACACAATTACTCATTCCGTTTGTTTCCTTGTCGAAAGTCATATGGATTAATATTGTGCTGGAGGTTTCTTTCCCAAACCTTTTGCGCTTTGACGTAAGTAATGAGTCGTACGTATGATGAGATGACCGTGAAGTTGTTGGAATTCACTCAGATGATCATGAAGCCACCCTCGAATTTGTGTAGCTGTGGAATTTGGCCATTTTGCCATCTCTGCATGCTCCAATGAAACAATCAAAAGGTGCACCTGGTCCTGTAAAAACGCCTCATATAGCTTCATGCTAGTCATAATAGCTGGCTCAGCAATATGTAGGAAGGTGTGATAATAATTTATCACACCATTATGTTTCCCATATTCACCAATTTGCAACATGGCAGTAAGTCATGTGGTTGGTGGCTGTTTCTTTCATGACATAACATACAGAGATGTGAAAACCAGGTCATGAAAGTAAAAACCCTACCAAAGTTTGGCTTTAGCTGCAGGTGCTTCTCGTTTACCTGCCGGTTGACCAAAAGCACCTGTCGATAACGCCAGAATGTGGCGGGTTTTTTTTGCATTCTGGATGTGGATTTCCCATCTCTGATAACAAATAACCGTTTCACATGATCAATTACGTTTTTTGAGGGCCACCCTGTGTTTGCTGCAATGCCATAATGTGACACTCTATTGATTCTTCATATGGCGATCATTCATTGCATTTTTAGTATTAGGCTATTCATTAAAACAGATTGTAATTTGTGGTGATGATTGATGTTCACAATTTGCAGACATTAATTTCATTTAACCAGCAGGTAGTATCTTATTTTGAAATGGCTTGGTCAGAAGTTCAGAACCATCAAAAAATCCCAAAACGGGTTCCGGCCTCCGCAACTTTGAACCTTTTCTCTTTTTGTGAGCGGCTTTGAAGAGAAAATGGGTTCATGTCCATAACATCCAAAATATCGGGGCAAGGTATCAATCAAAAGAAATACATTTTGGGTGCTTTTACTGCTTTAATGTCACGTGAGATGGTTTGTGGAATCGTTAGTGGTGCCCCTGGGAGATTAGTTGTGACACCAACTCAAGTTTGACGGTTAAAATTGCAACATGTCAAGGCCTTCAATCTCGGCTCAAAAAGAAATTCATTTCTTGCTTTGTGAGTTGATTGCGCTTGTTTGTGGTCTGAATGTGTCAATTAGCTGCAATTGGTTATGATGCCAGTATATTTTCTACTCCGTTTGCTGTTTGTTTGTTCTGCCTTTTGCGGTCTCAAATTGCTGGGACGCACATATTTTGGTCTCAAAAGGCTTTCATTATCTCCCGCTCCAAGTCGAGTCGTCTTGTGAGACTTCGAAGCAGTATCATCTTAACAAATACGTTTTGTTATTCTTTCGTGATAACTGCTGATTTCAATATTTAGCCACAGTGGTCATTAGCCAGACAAATGTTGTGGGTTTATTTGAACTGGTTTTTATTCCCTCAAGGGTGGGCAGTAAGATATCGTCTTCTTCATGGCCTAACATGAAGCGACATTGAGCTTCACTGTGCGAGTGTGAACGACACAAGTGGTCATCATAATAAATGTAATCCAGTTTAATATTGGATGGTGTGGACTTGGAGAGCAGAAGTGAAAGACCAAAGATTTGCATATTATACAGCAAAATTTACAGTCGTGTATATTCCGTGTGAGTAAAGAGGAGACTTTGATGTGCAAGACGCAGACTTTTACCTG
Source organism: Festucalex cinctus (assembly GCF_051991245.1). Taxonomy (NCBI): domain Eukaryota; kingdom Metazoa; phylum Chordata; class Actinopteri; order Syngnathiformes; family Syngnathidae; genus Festucalex; species Festucalex cinctus. The sequence goes on from NC_135417.1 coordinate 13,046,701, forward strand.
CGGCAACTCTTTGCTTGGCAGTTTGGATAAACACAGAAGGACTCGTGACCTCACTGTCATTGGCGTTGTGAGCAGCGAGTTTCCCCCTACAGATCCCAAAAAAGGGCCAATTAGCACATGATGAAGCAGTGAGACTGTTGATATCAGGGAGTCAAAGGTCACGTTCTGAAGTGGAAAGTATCCGGTGGCAGAAACCTCTTCAAGTGGGAAAAGTGCACCAGTTGCCTTCTGGGTCTCTTGATGGCTAAGTTAAGAATTGCTAATAGATTTGCCTGAGTCAACCTCCTCCACTTCTTCACAAATGATTTTGAACGACGTCGTATATCTATCGGGCTGTTGTTTGCTCTAGAAGAACCAGGTGGATTTTAATGAAACAAGGTCAAGCATGGAGGAAACCATTCAATTCCGGAGCAGAGCTGTGCGTAGTCATTATTTTCCCAGGTAATATTACGCAGGCCTCCACGTTTACGGCCGCCTTCATTTTCATCTTTGAAAAGCCGGTTTTTATTACACCCATAAAAACAGATTAAAAAAAAAATATATATGACTAAACTTCATTGTGAAATACTGTAAATGTTCCCATAGGAAATCATGGAAATTGAAATGTGTGTCCGAGCCAAAATGAACTGTAGTTTAACTTAACTTTTTTATTTCACTCTTTAACTGTTACACAAGTATACAAAAAAAAAAAAGTGAACTACTGGGTTAATATTAAGACGTGAATTCAATAAAACACTCTGACTTAACTGATTTGATGAAGTTCTAATGCTTCGTCTTACACAGCTCTCAATGTTCTTAAGTGTAAAATAGTTTAAACAAATAATATATGCAACAACAACAAAAAGTACAACAGTGATAAGCAAGAATATGCCGCAAACTGACATGGAAATAGCAAAACTAAACCACATCATGCAATTTCTGCCAAAGAGGAATTGGATTTTCTCTTTCAAAAAACATAATCTTTTAAAACCATCCTATAGTCGTGATCGTTTTAAAGCTGCTCTCGACAACATCTTGGCGATCGAGTCACTCGTGGAAATGTGGCAAAGCATTTGGCAATTAGAACCTCCGATCAAACATAACAAAAAACGTTTCAATGAGACCAAATCAAATAACAGGTCCATTATCCTGACATGTAAACAAACATGTCCGTATCCACCTCTGGATCCCATTAACAAAGTTTCAGTGTTTGTTTAAGTCATTGAGCAAAATGTACTCTTTCGCATTATGCAAATCTCAATGCTGGTTTGAAGGCCGCCATTGTTCTCAGTCCAAACATAGCTGGTGTTTGTAAGTCTGTAATGGTTTCGCTGCTTATCTAACTTTCGTGTTCCAATCATGCAATATTTAGAATCTCGAGAGATTGTGTTGTCTGTTAGCTCAATCCTGCGGCTTCGACAAAGAGCGCAATGGCGGCTTTGAGGCCTTTATGGAAGCCAGGTGCCTCGCTCAAGCGTTTCCCGACTTCCATTTATCTGCCTCGAGTCAGAATCGAGTGACTCGGACACAGTTGTCAACAACTTGAAGACATTTCAATGTGATGCTTTCAATCATTTCAGGAGACATCAGACCAAAACAAATCTTACTCTTGTATATTTTGTAGAGCGAACACGACAGTTGAGTACAAAATGCCCACGTCGATGAAAATCTTGACACATAAGGTGGTTTCATGTTTTTTTATTTCATGGAATTTTTCCTTGGACATTTGGGAAGAAAGCTGTCATACATGTTTAAAGACATTTCATTTGAAAATGAGGGGAAATGTTTAGCAAAGAGTTGGCAAGATAATACAATTGATATTTCCGTACTATCCTGGTGCAGTGCAGGTCTGCTAAGGACAGAGAAGTGGGCAAGTAAGCGATACAATCAGTGCACAAGCACTAATACCCCCTACTGCTGATGGCCAGGAACATTTTTTGGTGGTTTACTTAGCTATTTTGTGTTCCATTTACAGAGTGCGGCTTTGTACCAACCAGATTTCTTTTCAAAGCAGAGCTGGCAGGCCATGTTATATTAAATTTGAACAAAAAAAATGTCATATTAGTGTTTGTTTTTACAAAAAAAACAAAAAAAAGGTTATTTGTTCTATGATTCTGCATTAACCTGCCCGCCTATATTCTCACTATGAGATCATCTTTTCAATTCAGCAAATAGTTTTTATGGGTTCGTAAGAATTTGTCAAAGTCTTCCGCTATTTTTGCAGAAACACTCTTAAGAGATTGCATTGCTATAACTCACAACCACGAGCAGGTGTGCCTGAAACATTTTGGTGAAATTGGCAACGGGTCAAGATGGAATGGAAGGAAAGGAAGGCGGAGCACTGGAAGAATGAAGCACCCAAATGTAAAAACATGAGCCAGTCAGAATGTGGTGCCAGTGTACTTGGCCCAAAGTTGTCTGAACTTGTTATGCTGTAATGATGCTCTCACATCAACATTATTTTCACATTTTCTTTCAATTCCCAGTGAATAATGCATGAATAAACTAGCACCGTTTAGTCCATTGGAATGGAACATTTGCTTATTTCCCCTTGTTGGCATGGTTGATTTGGTCAAGTGTCAACACACTCATCAAAGCATTTCGGGCACGGTCCAAACCAACTCGTGTCGCTGGTCTTGGTCTGATTCCAGACAAACTTGTTTGGCTCCAGGCCGGCTGTCAGAAAAGCAAAAGTTGCCCGAAAGGCCATAACGCTGATGTAAAATATCGTCACTAGTAAACTGATGAAATCAGCGATTAACAAAACCTTTTGTGGCTTTAGGATAGGTATTATGTCATTTCTTTATATGGGGTAATGCAGACTTTGGGTGTCAAAGCAGCCAATGATGAAATTGAAATGAAATTAGACAATTTGATGCTGATTGTTTGGTCTCGTTTGGACATCTTTACTCCACTGAGCTATCTGGATTTAATGCCATTCAACATTCATTTTTTCCAATTGTTATGTAACACATGACAATGCATCCTCCTGAGAAATAATTATTCATGAATTTGTAAGCAATGCAAATACTTGTGCTTTCAGATTGTGATGATCCAGCCTACTTTGTTTCATTCGTTGATGTACAAGACTGCAAGATTGCCATTTCTTTTTTTTTTCTTTTTTGTTCCCATTGTTGCAACCATGTGTCAAGTTTACCCCCTGCTGAGTAGTGATCAAAGTCTGGATGTCTTCTTCCTTTCCCTCAGTGGGATAGTTAAACCTGTTAACTGCTCTCTTCGTCGTTCATTTAAAACAAAAACACAAACACAAAACTGTGCCCCTCGAGGCTGATCCAATATCCATCCAATGTCACGTTTGCAATTTTAATGATAATGAATGATATCTCCTTTTAATGTCTTGTGCAAGGCTGTAACAGTCCCATATGCTCTTACTATTTCTGCCAGGAACTTTTTATCTCTGTCAGACACACACACACACAAAAAACACACAAATTAAAAGGGGGTTGTTTGCACAATTTGTCATCCTCATACCACGAATGTCTTTCATTGCAGTGTATTTTGTTGACATACTTTTTCACAGCTTGGGACCATAATCTTGGCAAAATCTCAGATGTTGATGCCGTGACTGACTTTGGCTAAATATGTGGAGAAATCACGACATTCCGTTTTCGTGCTGTGAATCGGAACGCTTTTATTTTTCCTTATCACAAACTGCAGGCGTTATGATCAATGCCTCCCCACCTTGACAAGGTCGCGCTCTTGGGATGCATGACTAATGGGGGTTGTCCAAAGTCTTGCCATTTTACTCTTTAATGCTCCGACATGTTGTTAGGATGCAGGTACGTGTCCACACCTAGAAAAGTGCTGTACATGATCTCAAATTTCACTTTTAATGCTGATATTTTTGGACACGTGGTGATATTTTACAGTGGTTGTTGGGTTTTTGGGCCCAAATTTCTACTTTCAGACCTTAGTTGTGTGGTGTAGTCTGTCCGCAGGATTCTGTCCTCATCTATCTACCGTACTTGGATAGAATCACGTTTGAAGACAGCAGGCAAACGTGTTTTAACAAAAATAGTTAAGAGGCAATGTGGGTGGGATTATTATCATTGGCTTGTCAAGCAAATACTGAATTCTTATCTAGCAGCACCAGCTGGAGTGGCGAAATATCTAATGTGATCTACGTGGGGTAAAATAGAAAACACATCAGTCATGAGAAGTCAGTCTTGAGATGGTTCCAGTTCGACAAGCAGGTTGATTGAAGAAAAATAACAGACAAAACCGATTGTTTATTTACAATGCAGGTCAATCCAAGCAAGACTTTTGTAATTGCGCTAAGCTATTCTTGCAAGCCAACATGGCTTTTTTTCTTAAGGCGTCTACGGTAGCTGCTAAGCTGACCCTTTCCCAGACTCTGCCACCTGTCAGCAGCCGCATAGCGCTTCACACCAGCTCAGCATCGCGAAGCCGGTGCCAAGGCGAAGGAATGTGACATGACAGGCCAAGATTGGAGCGATAGCTCGCATATTATGCACTCGAATGCCTCATTTTACATCTGCGGTTAACCATCAGAGAATTTTTAATGAAGCTCATTTATCACCGAATGTCTTCCATGGATTATTTGCAAAACCTTTCACCGTAAAGACTTGCAGAGCCGCATGCAAAAGGGGGGAAGTCGACACACTATGAAAACAAAGTCATGAGCTGGCTTGTTGGGTGACTGTTGTCAGTGGTCGCCGGATCAAAGTTAATGACTGCACCTGAGAACATATCAGTGTTAACGTTCGCTACATGGCTTGCGACACATAAAACGTGGGTGTTCACTTTGGCACGGGTTGTATTTCATTTTCCGTAGGTGTTCCGTCGGTACGGATGATATAAGATTTGGCGCTCATGCTGACTAAAGTGCAGTTCATCTGGTCCAGGTGCCTTTTCTTCACCGTTTCTATTTTAACAATGCATCGTTCTATCATGTTCTATCACATGTTCTGGCAAGAACTGAAGACAATGTAGGGAAAGATTAAAAAATATATCATGTTTAAACTGGAGTATATAATTTATGACAACCTTAAAAAAAAATATGAACATGGCTGACATGCCACTCGTATGCTCATAATTAGTGTTTCGAGTTTGGTACGGTTGTACTCAAGACCAAGACTATATCGAGACTAGAGAGTATCGAGAGCGAGACAACACCAAGACTGTGTATGTATATCAAAGCAAAAAAAAAAAAAAATCACAAAAAGGGTAGCAGTCTATTCCATGTCCCCCAGACAACTTGTATGCAGCAACATCCTCATTAGAGTCACTTGTAATTGACGTAATCTGTGATGGACAAACAAGCATTCACTCAGTACAAACAAATGTAATCATTGCAAATACTTCAATTGTTGTCCACCAAAATTCAGGATAGCAAATCAACGGTACAAAAAACCCAACTGTGAAATGATTTACTGTCTTTCACGGTGCAAGCAGGAGACAACACAATTATGTCTCACAAAAATGCATGAGAACTGGATAATTGGGTACTCTGGATCTTTTTTGCTCTGACAGTTTTGATTAGGGAAAACAAAACTGTTAGGGTTTGCGGGAGATTGTGGACCCAAGTGGAGGGAGGCAAAGAAAGGCGTGGCAGGGGTGCTCTTAAACATATTTTAATTTAACGCATAAACAAACAAAGTGCAAAAGAACATACAAAGTGCAAACTAAAGCTGGGAACTAAACTTACTAGATGTAACCTAAACGGGCAGGACTCAGAGGCTCAGGGAAACAAGCTGTGGCGACGACAGGACAACAACAACAACAAAGACTCGACCAGGACTGAACGAAAGCAGGGAACTAAATACACATACTAACGCGATAACAAGAGACACCTGGACACTACACAAGTGGCTTGGGGAGCTGATTGGACAAACACAAGGGAACGGGGAAACGAGCACAGGTGGACATAAGACATTGACAGAACTAGAGACACAAGGAAAACATTATAAAGAAAAACCCAAACTAAAACCCAGACCCTGAAACATGAAACATTTTGATTTGTTGTGATTTTAAAATGGAACTCCACTAAATCACTTTTGTTTTTTCAGCCTCTTTCAGTGGTTAAAAGGGAAAATTTCAATGAACTTGTCGTTTAACTGACACAGTTACTGAAATAAAGTTCACGACTTTCATCTGGAGGTGGTTTGGTTAGCACAACTTTTTAACGCATTAGCTGATTTGATTTAGCTGCGGTACAGCTGGACCGGACAGACGGCCGCTACCCCCAATCGGACCGGCCTGAAACGTTGATCCGCTCGTTTGTATGTGTGTCAAGCTTTTGTCTGCTGCGCTGAACGCTTGCATGCCTTTAGTCCGTATCTGTGTCAGTGGCACTTAGCGCAGGGAAACCCTGCTGAGGAGGTGAATGGAGGGCAGTGGGCGACATCAAATAAAAGCAGAGGAAAGAAAAAGGGGGGCTGTCACCTGGTAAGGAATGACTCATTGGGCGAAAGTAAGTTTTGCCTGTCCTCGCATCTAGTGCGTGCAGAACCAACTACGGGTTTCATGTGTTGAGTCAATCTGACAGCGTCAGATAGCATCTTGATGTGTGCTTAACGTACATATTACACAGACAAAGCAATAAGAGCTTCAGCAAGCACCAGCAACCCCCGAAATAAGGACTGTTTGAAGAAAAAGAGAAGTCTGAGATACTCCCCAAAAAATGTCACTGCTTCCGTCAAGTCGAATTATCGTGACTGACAAAAAGATCAACTTTGACCATCGTATGTAAACACGTCAATAAGCGCCACAATCCAATTTCCACTCGGGCGCAAATGGATGTTGTTGAGGGTTTTCTGTTTATATGGACCTGGCTGTGGTATGTCTTTGCATCAAATGGACCAGGCGGGATCGGGTGTCGCAAACTCCCATGAGATTACAGACACGTGATGTGTTGAGGAAATCCATCTGGTTTATTTGCACGTTTCTATCTTGGTAAGAATCTCTCCTGAACAGTCATCCTTGCAATGTCTGCGCGTGTCGTGCCACTTTATGACTTGTTTGGACTTTTCATCTCTCCTCCATGTCTCTGCTGCTTTTCGACTTTTGCGTCCTGCGTGTCTTGGGAGGCTTCTTCAGTCTGTGTGGCCAGACTCCGTTTTGTCTAATCTAAACCATCATCATAACATCCAAAGCATTTGCAGGCAACAGGAACAAATGAATGATTGTCTTGATTCTTTTGCACACATTTTGAGCAGTCTGTATAAGTGTGAGAGAGAACGTGCACATTGGTGCTGACATTGTCTTAATCCAAGTGTGACTTGCCGCCAAAAGCCAAAGACTGAATGTGAGCTCAGTCAGTCTTACCTGCATTGCTGCCAACAAGTTTCCACCTGAGTGCTATAATCTGCTTTTATTGACCCTTCTTTCAACTTCTGTCAGGCAGAAGGGGGTCATTCCACGCGCAACGTCGATGTCGGAAAGTCATACAAATGAATTTTAGCCATGTATTTTTTTCTGTCTTTATAGTCTGGAAAACTGACTTTTTACCAACACTTCAAAGCGACACAAATGTGGCGAAGTATTCATCCGTCCTGTTGATTGCTCATCTGCACTGGCAAATACCAAATTTGAAACTGTTTGCTACCTGTTTTCGTATTTCAAATATTTCAAATATAGCTCTGGTGTTCTCCACCAGGTAGCTTGTAACCTTTCTTGTCCTACTAGATTTTGGACGACAAAACAGTCGTTGCAGCAAACTTTGAAATCCGAGCCTTATTCAAATATCAGAATGAGACATGCAAAATTAACAACAATGAGCGTGAATGAGGCTTCCTGCATTCCTCTTTATTTGGCACAGATTTTATTATAAAAGACACCGCAGGGCTGGAAGGAAACAGAAGGAAACTTCCGAATAGTGTTGCACAAAGTACCACCAGCACCAACACTGAAGCATTTTTAAATGATTTTTCTTGTGACATTACTTGAGAATGTGTCCAGTTTTGTCATATGTTCCTATTACGTGGCCAGCTGTTGCTTACATTACACAAATTATATCTGCTTGGTACACAAATGACCAGGTACTACAAGGAAATAGGAATGTAACAATAATGGTAATATTGTGGTATTGCGATATTAAAACTGCCACAATATCATCGTCGTCATGTCACGATATTAAAAGAAGCACATCTGTTCAAAAAAAATTAGGTTGATTTCTATTTGTGCAGTTCTAGCACTCTCTGGTGGCTAGTTTTTTTTTAGTGCCGCTTAATTTTCACAAGGCATGTTTTGGCCCTTCTATGTTTAAAATCCACACTATTGGTAAGATGAACGTAATATGCTTGTGAACAGAGTCAATATGTGAAGGAATGTGCATTAGCAAGTAAGTGCGTCATTATTAAGTGATATTAGAGATTGTTTGTGTACAAAAGCACAATACTGTGTTTTTTTTTTTTTAGTATGAGCTCATTTTTTTTTTTTCAATATTGTGACCTTTTTTTATATCACCAAAATCCCCACAATATTGTGATAATTATCATATCGTAATAAAATTGTATCATAACGTGTGGACATCGTTACATCTCTACTAGGAAGAGTAATTATTAGTTGTACCTGATTTTTCATTTCCATGCTGAGAAGAAAATGTCAATAGCAAGCATAGTAGTACTGACTCCAATTAGGCGTTGTACCACACGTTTACGTTTACGTCGATTTCTTCAAAGGACTATTTCAATACCCATCATCTATTTTTTTGTTCAATGTTAGAAGCAGAACGGTGATGATTTTTAAGCATTTTCCATCCAACATGTTTGATGTTGCGAGGGTCAAAAGTATTTTTCTCCCGAGTTTTTTTTCCATTTCAATTCACTTTTCTCACTTTTAATTCACCATTGTCGTTTGTTGCGATCCATCTTTGCTTTAGATTAGCAGTGCGGCCGGAGAAAAGTTTATTGATGTTGCCGTGGCTGTAATAAAACGTCTTTGAAATAATCACACAGATGGAGGATTTTATTTCCCCTGGCTATTCCAAAAGCAAGCCAACCTTCGGTGCTTGCATGTTATGTTAGTCAGTTAGCAGTAAAAGCAACGCAGCCCTCAAGAACAAAACGGCTAAATGGGGGATGACAAGACGTGCATAATGAACGCCAACTGGGATTATTTAACATTGTGTTTTCATATTGTGTTAACGTTTACAATAAGACAGGCAGTGACCATCTTTCTACGCTGTATTGTTTAAGCTGCAATTTTAACCACAATTTGCTTTGCCATGCTGCCTGCATCACAGTCTGGACCAATGGGGGCTTTTGGCTGTATTAAGCCTGCATAGCCATAGTCACCTATTTAATTTTTTTCTTTGAACAGATGCAATCGAGCTGTGACTCAAAATGAATATAAGAACAGATTGTTTTTTTTCTCTCTCTCTCTCTCTTTCTAATCTAATGCATCTTACTTTGTGGCATGAGGATTTACTAATAAAATATAATTAGACTCGACCTACAATTAAATCGAAATATTATTGCATAAATCATCAAGCTGTAAATGATCCAGGCTTATTATGCAGCTCAATTATGGTTTAAGCAGCCACACAAAGAGCCAGAATGATATCGACTGCCTTAAACATATGTTATCACTTTAGATTTATTTGGGTTCTTATTCCAAGATTTGCATTGGTAGAATAAGAAAATCCCTGACAAATGCAGTAAGCTATTAAGTTGGAAATCTCAGCCGCTTTCAGGTAAACATGACTGCTATGGTTGAGGTCCTGAGACTTTTTTTTTTTTTTTTTTCCTCTCTCTCTGAATGAATAAGCTCTGTGGTTTCGTTTCGCCCCTGGCTAAGAAAAAGGCCTGCTCCTCGGTGTGTATCCGTGCCAAACGGTATGGAACTAATCTCTACTGAGCTATTTCTCATTAGAGATGAGCGCTTCATCAGAGGGTGGACCGTGGACGGGGACAGGGAAAAGATCTGTCTCTTCCTGCAGATGTGCCTTATTTAGTGTCGGCAAGGAATAACTTTCTGACAGTTTTATTGCAGTCCGGAATAAAGGGCTAAGAAGGGGAGAATAAGTCTTAAGTATATGCTACAGGAAGATGGAACAACCCTCACCCATGCACTCGCATGCTTCTGGATTCACGGTCAAGCCAGGTGCAAATGCATCACTGTCATTGGGCCTTGCTGTGATCTGGTCACGCTCACTTGTTCAGCAGCTCATTTGTTGGCTGATTTACATTCACTGTACGTGAGGAAGAGCAGTCAAATTTGCCAGCTTTAACACGAGAGTGCAAGGGAAAATCACCGTGTTGTCATTTGGAGAAGCTCTATTGGAAGCGATTTTCTTTTGTCTTTCCACCTCACCGATCACAGTATATTTTGTTTTAGACATTGGCATTTGCTTGAAGGGCATTCATTTGCCGTCCAGGGGAAGATTGTATCTAGTTATAAGAAACTACTTTCCCCTTGGACGAATCTTGACGGCAGAACTCATTTCTGAGCAACATTGTCAATTCACCTGACCGCTTAAGACGAGTGGTCCTCGAGAGCCACTGTCCCGCCTGTCTTCCATGTTTCCCTCCACCAATACAGCTGATATGATGAACTGGCTCGTTTTCAGGCTTCTACAGATCTCGCTGATGATGATAATGATGAGAACGAGTCGGCCGTGTTGGAGGGAGACATTGAAAACAGGCGGGACAGCAACTCGAGGACCAGGTACCCCTGGCTCAAGATGTACTGGTTGCCCCCACCAAAAAAATACATCAATAAATCAAATCTTGAAAATGTATTGCTTTCTGACATGTTATGTTGAAAGGGCTTTGACAGCGATCAAACTGATTACTTCACCACTTGGTACATCATGTACAACAGTTTGGGTTTACAAAGCTTTCCATGCTCAGGCACGTTCTGCTATTTAAAAACTCGTTTATCGCCACCACTGCTCAGCTTGCAGATTTATTAATTGTGGATGCAGTTGCCTGTGACCGTGACATTTTCCATAAAAGTCCATCCCTGCTCATTAGCTATTCCAACCATGTATGGCACTGAATGTGCAAAGCATTTGAAGCTCTGATCCACTTCCACATAATCTCATCCCATCATAAATCAGAATCAGGGAAAGATTGTTAAGTGGACAAGAAGTGTTTGCCGTCTGAGCTGTTGCATTTCAGCAAGTTCAGTGATTTGAAGACTCAGTCTCAGCCACATATGGTCTTATTTCAGTTCAGACTTGGAGGAGTGACGTTTCAGTGCTTTGAATTGTAAAGTCTTTCCCAATCTGTTCTGTGACACTCGTTGATTTCAATTTATTGTGATTTCAAAACAGTTTCCTACAGAGGGACTAATTCAATTAATTTGCTCCAGGGTCAAATCACGGCACCGTCATTAACCATGTAATTAACTGCACAGGTTTGCGCAAAGTGTATTTTGTTGGCAAGGTTCTGTTCATGTTCACACTAGTCATTTATCAATTTGTGCTTTCAGCTACATTATATTTACCTGAGCACTGTTTTGGCATCATTAATTTGTGCTTGTGATTCATATTCATGATGTGCTTATTTTTCTTTTCTTTTGGCTAACTAGTGCTAGCTATTAAGTTAGCCCAGGTAACATTAGCTAGTAGCACTTTAGCACTTGAAGCTGACGTGCTTATTTTTTGTATTACATGTAGCTGGGATCAAGGAGCAACAAAACAAATCAGGCCAGATATCCAAGTTACTGATTGGCTGCATCGACACGCTCGTGGAGCTTCGACGACCCGGCAGCGTTCGAGGGCGGCTTAAGAAGGGCAGCTGGTTGCGATTGGCAACAGATGTTTGAGCGACTCTGGCCAACCGCACCTGAAAGGACTCAATCACATACGCACACGTACGCAATATGGAGCTCAAGGTGCCGAGACAGCAGACCCGACGGTTTGTAGTTAATCCTTTAGATGCTCACGTCACTGAAGTCACACGATTTGCTGCATTTCACGTGACCTGAAAGTTGAAACTACAACTTTGCTTTGACTTAACAGACATTTTCATTGGAAGAAGGAAGACTTTTGGTGAATTACATTCTGGAAGTTCCGCTCTTATTCAATGTAAAACAATATTATATGCTTCTAAAATGTTGTGTCAGGACTTAAGATGTGCATTTGGTGCGTGCGCCTTTAGTTGGGACTTACCCGACTTAAACCACCTCTAAAGCGCGTAAATCCTCAACCATTAGATAATTGACAACATTTCTTCGAAATTGTACCCTTTATCCGAAACACACAACCCGTGCCATACACAAATATTTTTCCAGATATAACTTACACACAAACATACCTAGCATATGTAATTCCAAATATTAAAAATAACATTCAGTATTCTGTCTAAGTGCTGTATTAAGAAATCCACCAATGGATCTGGAACAGGGACATTGCAGTATGATTTTTTTTTTTCTTTGTTTAGGCAAATACACACTTTGTTTTTGTTTTTTTGTTTTTTTGTCTGGTTTCCAACGTTGGGAAATGATGAAGGCCATTCTTTCTCAGATCATGAGCAGATTAGATTGACCTTGAGGCTGAAATATCGTTAGGCCTAAAATAAAAAAGTAAATAAATAAATACTTAAATATGCATACAAATCCAACATACGCATAGATGAGAAATAAAAGTGAAGAGAAATGCTACAAATTACAATTACATTAATTCAATGGAACAAATATTGTAAGTAATAAATAAGTTCAGTCGAAGACTTTGTTGGTCCCAATGTCCGACAAGTGCTAGAATGAAACTCAACTTCCACCACTTAGCCCAGAGAGTCTGCAGAGATCACAACAACAGTTGTCCTCTGAGGGGTAATGAGGATGTACATTTGAAAGATCTTCCTGTTTACATGATGTCATCTTCTCACAAAGTATGTAGTTGTACGATGTTGCACGATTGTTGCATCAGTGAGCCTACGCACTCAGTGGGAAAATGGAAAGGCACCCCAAAGACATCAGACCCAGCCCGCTTATTCTGTCGGCTGCAGTGTCTGTCTGGAAGGAGGCTGTGTTGTGCCCACAGAACTGGCAGCCAACATACATCCGCTCTTCCCTCTCTTCATCCGCTAAAGGGATTTACTCGCTCGCTGCCATGGCCAGCAACAACAATGAATGGGAACCTTTTGCTCGGAATCTCAAGTGTATGCACCAATCGGTGTGTTTCTCACACTTGAGAATGGGATTAGCAGCAGCTGTTTGTAAAGAAGTGTTGCTCGTATGCACGTTTGTGTTACTGCAATGCAGCATTGAAGCGCGTCTCAAAGAGAAAAACCTTGCTGACAAAGTCCTTGTTTTTAAGTGCACCTGACCGATACGTCCACAAAAACGGTGCATCTATTATGGATGAAAAGATACTAAATAGACGAGAAGAAGGAGAGCGAGCACTGCATTAGGCCGTTAGTTAGTTGCTGCATCTGCGGCAGCAGCAGCTTCTGCTGAGTCAGAGAGCGTTCAAGAGCATCGACGGAACGTCTCACAAAGTGCTCAACACTGCCACTCTCTGGCAACAGTGCAGGCTTGCTCGCAGGCTGACAGATGACCAAAAGTTGTTGCAGGAAATGTTCACGACTATTAGAAGGACCCACACGGTTTTCAGCATGTTTCCATAACTGATTAGCGGGAAGCTTGTTTCTTGGCCATTGCGGTGTTTCTGCCATGATTTTTGCATCATCGCAAGCTGCAGATTCAGCACAGTCAGCAGGAAAGTGCTCACTAACGCCGCACAGATGTGGCGTCTGCTCTTCTTTTGCGCCGACTTTTTGTCTCGCAGCATATTTTTCACATTTAGCCACTCAGGAATAATTGCCGCTATTGAAAACCGTCGGAAACAAATAACCGTCGGAGTTATTTGTTATTCGTGGCACACTGTGTACACTTCGACCACAATTCATAGGCGGCTCATTTAGGGTAGGATAAAACAAATTTGTCCTATTTATCATCGGAGGATTCCACTGTCCACATGTGTGACTGATTTATCTCTTTTGCTCTACATGCAGAAAAACTCTACAACTCCACTGGAAGGGAGCTGAGAAGAGCCCTCTTTTCCCTCAAGCAAATCTTTCAGGTAACTTTTCTTCCACTTGCACACTGGTAGTAACAATCAAGTGAATATGGTAAAGCTGTTATGGAAGCAGTTTAACCCCCTCCAGGGTAGAGAAGGAGCCTTGATGGCCCTCCAGGGTTGGGCTGCTGCTGTCTTCCATGTTCCTATCGGAATGCTGGACTTGATCAGAACATGCGCCAGCTCGGCTTTAAATAACAATGTTACTGACAGGTGAGAGTTGCAGCTGCTTTTATCATTGGGCGGTAAAATTGCCAGGACAACAAAAGCCCTTTAAACAAGCTGTAACAGAAGGGATAACTTTGCCTGCGCTGCCATGAATACTTCAAGCGAATACTGTAATGAGCAAAACTAGAAGCTTGATTTTCTCCTACGAGTTTGTGTCATGGTCATTTTGAACAAACTTTGGAGTTTTATACTAGAAGCACAAACATTAAGACAAACATTTCAATCAATAGACCTAATAAACTTTTTTTTTTATATGGTCAAATTCATATTCTTTCACAAATCAATACAGTTAGCGTCTGCCCACATCATCTCTTATTTGTATGTATCATTAACGAATTTAAAGTGCTGAAACTAAAAGTATATCCACTACATGCATACTGTACGCCCACGGCAACCTCTGAAAATATATTTTTAAAGAACGATCGCACCAATAATTTGTACTTTATGAATGAACGACGCCGTTGTCGTCCTCTCTGCTTCATGGCGCTCTAAACGCTTCCTCTCGGTCCAACCTGGCTTTCTAATAATGTCCTCTTTCTCGCAACTGTAACTATAACAACCATGTTGTTGGCGCAAATCCATTGCCATGTGTGGTAAATCAGGTGCAGATTTGCTCCGAGCTGTCAGTTTTGCGCCGGTATCTGATTGGAGCAATATCCTTCGTGAATAGGCGGCTAACTGGGCGCAGTGCAATAGCATAGATTTGAGGTTAAAAGGCGAGAAGTCCCACTCCCATTCCAACACTCACCTATGGCCACGCGATCTGCGTTCAGTGACTGAAAGACGAGATGGCTCCTACAAGCTGTTGAAGCGCGTTTCCTCCATATGCTCACTCACTGATGCAGTCGTGACTCACCGTTACTGCTGCTGCTGGTTTTGTGAAAGACTCGGCTGAGAATATGTATTGCCCTTTACGTTTTTTTTGTTCTTCTACCTCCCCTCTTTAGGATGACAAAGATCTGGTGCACGAGTTTGTAGTGGCCGAGGGGCTGACTTGTCTGATCAAAGTGGGCGCAGAAGCTGACCAGAACTACCAGAATTACATCCTCAGAGGTACGTGAGCATCATAAACCGCACGCTCTTCTATTACATTGTCACACTTTCACTTTGGGTCTGAAGGAGGACTTTTCCAATCCGTCCCCAACACTTGTCTCTCCATAAACCTGTCCAGAATCACATGCTCACTATGTAAATTGATACCTTGGCTGTATGACCTTCTGGTGAAAAAAAAAAGCATATGAAGCAACACTGAGGCCTAGTCAAGTAAGTGGCTGGTTAATTTAGCAGTCCTGTTTTTGAGAAGGTGAGAGACCACATGCTCACTCAGCCGCTGGAAGGTCAGTGACATTTAACTGCCTGCTATCACGCTCACACATGCTTAAGTAGCTCATAAAAACCTGTTCAAATCATCAAATTGACTCCTTTATATTGTGTTTATCTTTTCCTTACCTCCTTTTTTTGAACGTATCTTGTATTTGTTTGATAAGCTGGAGCCAATTATGACAGGCTGGCTTTGTTGTTTTATGTGATCCAAGTAAGAGTTGCAAAATTCCAGGAAGTTGGAAACGTCCATGGTGAGATATGAGAATTATACATAAATGTATTAAACTGGAATTTTGTAATGTTCTTTAATTAAAATGAGATCCATTAAATCAAGACTGATGCACTTAGTTGAGTTTCAATATTTGTACAAAATGGCAAAAAGAAATGTTCATCATTAGTAGTTACCACAGTTTTTCTATTCATTCTCATTACTGGTAACTCCCATGGAAGTTGCAACATTGGAACATGAAGTGTTCCAAAAAAGAAAACACATCTTTGCAAATCGAGCTAGATGCTTCACAAAATTTTTTGTTTTGGGGTGTTTCCATGATCATCACTTAAAACAGTCATCCTTAAGTTGACCTCTTTTCATTCTTGGGCTCCTTTGTTTTAATTCCCTGAAAATGCATCATGGCGGCCATGTGCAACCGTTCTAAGATTTGAACTTGTCTGGACGTCGGTGACAAGTTACCTCTGTCGCGGGTCAGAAACATGAACACGACCCCAGTCATGTTTTTCTCATTCACTGCACAGATTGAATTGAAGTTGGGTGGGAGGAAGTTTTATTTGGACCCACCAGCATTCGGGAAGAAAAGTTGGTGTCACTTTGTAATGGATCATAAGACCACTTCTTCATATCACTGCACTCCCCTGTCTGATCAAAACATCCTTATCACTTATTTGCACATTTTGAGAAATTGAACACGACTGCCCTCCCACGTGAACCTTGAACCCATTTGAATTCCTCATCTTGTTTCTCGACTAACCGCAGAATATTTCGTCCTTCTCTCGTGGAAAGTAGAACATGAGCGGGAAGTAGGTTGGAGTCGTGCGTAGTTCCGACCGCTTTCCATTCGCTGATTGAATGACATGTGGAAGTTTGTCATAGGCCTCTTTGAAGACCTGTTTTCAAATGTTGTCTTGTAAATGAACCACAACAACACACTTTATCTGCTTTGTAGATGAATCTGTTTGTGCAGTTTAAACAGCCCCGAAAGGGTGAAACACTGACCGTTTGTCTTTTTATATTTTTTATTTGATTGTATTTTTCTTAATGTGATGTATTTCAAGTTGAAGCCCGTTTTCAATCAAAAGGTAAGCAAGACAGCCTTGACCTTTTCTGTCTGGAGTGCCTTTGAAAGCTCCCTCATGAATCAATAAAACTATCTTGGAAGATGGAAAAAGTATTCACACTTGCAGCTGATGAGCATATATTTACAAGAAGCGGTTCCCAGACTTCATTCCTTGGAATAAAGCCATCTACACATTTAGCTTTTTCCCCTGCTCAGTTGTTGTTGCCCCGAAGGTGTCTGTGACCAGTTAGCGGTGTGCTGTGGGTTATTTCAGGGTTCGGTCCCTTCTTGGGGCCCCACACCTCACACCTGGCTGGGACGGCTTCCAGGCTGGGATTTAACTTGCTGGAGGCCTGCAGTTCTGGCCCAGAAGGGGACCTTGACCTTGTACGCCTTCATCACCCCATCAGCGCAAATGGGAATGAGGTCACTCTTTCGCAGGTGCCTTTTTCTCATCTGGTTTGGCTACTTTATGCTCAGCCATGCTGCAAGGTCGCCAATGCGGCAGTGTCATTAAAGCCTCATTAGAGCTCGTCATTCTTCCATCCATGGGTGATTCATTTATTGATTGATTTTAAGGCCATTGGAAATAATCTAGTATATAAATTGTCTCATGGGCTGTGCATTATGTCAGTACGAGTTTAATTTGGCTTTAATTTTACAACCTCAAGGGCGTTCAACATCAGTATCTGTATGCTTATTTTGCTCTTTTTCACCTGATAGAGATTGTAGTTCTGTCAAAAGGTGACTTTTTATGTCTTTTAAACTACAGTCAGTTAGAAATCAATGCAGACATTTCTTGAATGAAACTCTTTTCAAAAGGTTCATACATTTAAGTTTGTAAAAAATGTGAAATAAACGTGAAAGAACTACACCAAATAGTATTAATGGGATTTTTAGCATTTGCTGTCAGAGTAAAAGTTCCTTTAAGGTGGTCAATTTAAAAAAAAAAAAAAAAAAAAGACCGGGGATCAGAATCAGACAGACAAACCAATTACAGGAAACTTGAAGCAATTACCTTTCTCTGAAAACAGTCTCTGTGGACAGTTTTTAGCATGGTCCATGTTTTTACTCACACCAACACTCCTATTTCTGCCTTTTTTTTTTAAATGATAAAACACACTTAGGAACTCAGCTTGACATTTTAAAAATTCAGGAATGTGTGGAAACTTTCCCTTCCTTTTAAAGTCAGTGAGCATAAGAGGTGATGCGGCATGCAACACTTGGATAGCCGACTCAGATGAACAGAAATCATTACATGCTGTATGATGTCGTACAGTGGATTACAACCTATTGCTGCGGGAGTTGGCAGTCCAATTGTAGTAGATAAGTCATTCTCATGTTTCCTTTTGTGCTTTAACTCATCTTTTTTTTATTTTTGTGTCTTGGGTACTACAGTGAGGAGGTCTGCTTTCTTTCATGGCATGGTGCTTACAAGGCTATAAGTTGAACCTCCTTGTAGACGGCGGTCGATGTGTGAACCCATATAACCTATAAAACTGTGTAGTGACCTCACCAACAGTCTACAAGAGCACCTGAAACACAATAACCTTTTTTGTTGGGAACATAGTAGCTTCTGTGACACACCAAATATTATACTGCATTTACTCACAAATGTCCAGCGCAATCTCTTCTCGGACTTTGGGCAAACTACAATATATTTCTATTTGAAAACTTTTTTTTTTCTCTCATATTTAAGAATGAAAATTTTAAGAAGCTGTTCTAGTTGTCATCATGGGCATGTGTAACATTTTGTTGCACTGAGTTCCATTTCCAGTTGTATGGTCATGATCATACTTTTGACTTTTATTTTTGTATTTATTTATTTTTTACATATATTTGGACATATAATGAGTGTCAGGAAAGCTCCAGGATTAGCATCTCAAAAGGTAGTTTTTAAAACCAAACTACAATTGTTCCACTTCAGTGTAGACCAGACAATCAACCAGCACATCTACAAAGTGATCCGGTGGTGTTTATTTTCTTGGCTGCAAAAGAAAAGACGAGTTGCGTCAGGACAACCCGTGGTTGCTTGACCACGGCAACGCAACTGCTCACAATGCCTTGAGCGGCCAATCCATCCTGGCCGAGAAGAACATTGGCAAATTGGAACAACCTCTCTACCTAACCAACCGAGCTCGTTTTGAAGATTAGACGACATCAAGATGTTCATGATGACAGCGCTGCAGTGGATCCCGGACGAATCCTTCCAGAAGTGCATGAAGGCATGTCAAAGAAGGCTGGGGAAGTGCTTTAGACGTCCACGGGGAAAGCTTGTAGTTGGTTGTTTGCATTTGAAATATGTCTTTTGTGGCATCATTTTACTATTGGTGAGCATTTTTACTTTTCATTGTGATGTCTAACTTCTAGATTTCACACTTTCACTTTCTCATCCATTTTTGAAAAAGGAACACTTTTATGAATCAAGTTGCCTTTTCTACACTTGACAGAGTGCAACAGAATCCTGCGTTGACTATTTTGGTGCGAATGAAGTGAAAGTCCAGACGTGACTGACCTAACGTGCTGCTGGAAGCTGCTGTTGGATGTGATCCGCTGTATTGTGTCGTCTGGCCGTGTTCCGAAGGTTTGGCTCTTCCAGAGGGGCTGGAGCGTTGCTGTTGCTCGTCGTCTGCATAAACTTGCATGCTGCTTATTATGGGAGCAGTGATTTCCCTTTCTCGGCATGAGGAACGGGAGTAGATGAAAGAGGACAGAGATGCAAGCTCCAGGGTATAATAAAGGAAATGTGTGGGAGCAAAAGCAGATATGACTGACACATGTACAGTCGACAAGCTTTGTAGAAGAGGTCCAGATTGCAGGAATTCTCCCTTTACTGCTTTTCATTAAATGTGAACACATCTTTTCTTTACATGTACTACGTGTGTTTTTTTGGCCGTTGGTTAATTCCCATTTCTATTCTATTGTTGCTACTTGACATTATACATTTGAGCAAATGAATGCCACACATGTTTTCATCCTTCAATTGCTCACCTCCACTGGGGACATTTAGCCTCCAGTATGTTTTTTCTCCAAATGACTCAATGTGCCATGCTCTGGCAACTCAATTAGCGTGTTCAAGACTCAGCAACCTTTCAAGGGAACCCTGACCTGGTCACATTGTTTTTGGTTAGATCATACAAGTAACCCCTACCCCACCTCACGTGAAACCTAGCAGAGCCCCTTCATGTCCTTCTTCATACCTGCAAGTGTCTTAAGAAACAAGAATTTGCGCATGTTGTTACGTGATGTTGCTGTGTCTACCGGATTCAAAACATGACTGGCTTACGTGATGATCGCTTGGTTGCTTCCGGTATAGCACATCCTCAACTTGCAGTTGTTCACAAGCTGACCAACTCCTTGCTGTTACATTTGTTTGTATGTCATTAGGGAGTTTATTTGGGCTACGGCCCACAGTGAATCGTCAAATGCCTGCAGACGTGTGCTTCGCATCAAAATGGAAGCATCCTCCTTTTATAGTAGTGCCGCTTTTGTGTATGTCTGGCTTGGTGACTTGAGATGTTTTGGCAGGGTCGAGTTGTCTTGCTCTAATGTCTGAACTCATGAGTAAGTTAACCATGAACATGTCTTAGCTTTAGACTCGACTTTGGAGGTTCCTTGGTATGCATTCATGTTTTGAAATAGAAGGTATTAATCATTTCTGATGAATCCACGAACATGTTGAAGTGACTTTTGGATGTTTTGGTTTGATGGCTTCTATTTCTTCACTTTGTGATTCCCATCTGTTGTTCTCAGTCATTCTTTTTTTTGTTATGTCTTGAAATGGATGTTGATGTTATTGCATGGGATGTTCAAAGTTGATGTTGGCAGCAAGTATCGAGGCACAGAATCTATCATTAAACAGTTTCTATACTGCAAAGAGCTCTGAGTGAAGCGTGTCCAGTTCACGTGCATACACGGCTGACCTGTGAGTGCAGCAGCATTGCAAGATAACAGCCTGAACGCGATGGAGATTTGGCTCCTCTCCCAAAGTGCTGCTCAAATAAATTCACCTCGATGACGGACAGTCCCCGACTGACCGAGATTTGTATACGTTTCAAACTTAAAAACCAAAGGGGCCAAGTGATGAATGAGTTTGGGAAAGGAGGCTTTTGTGTTGACTTCACGCATCTTTCCAGATAAGGTTGCTCGGTTGGAGCCAGCTGACTCATGTTGGCGCTGCCACCCAAACCTCAGAGATTTTCTCACCTTGGCAGCGGTCAGGGAGCAGCGAATTCCCGCACATTCCTGCCGATTTGCGGCATAATTGCTGCGGTTTACGAGAGAGAGGTCTTTAAGAAAGACTTTCAGAACCACCGCTGGAGCTCAGACGCGGGCTTCAGGTCTTTGCTTGTTGTCCGGACTGCCGTGTGTTTTCTTCCCAGGCTCGCCTTTCCCATCGTGGATACATTTAAATTCCAATCATTGAGCTTTGAAGGCAGCTCACCGTCTGCCAGCATCTCATTACGTGACATCCATGCAAAAGGGGGCAGAGTTCTGTTATTGTACTTTGTGTGAGGTATTTTAGAGCTGCTCATGATTAACCCAAATGGAGGCCCACATTTTTGGCCCCAGATCAGTACTTGAAGTGGACGCTGTCCTGCACGGCCTCAGCACTCACATGCTCGTCTTATTAATTCTCTTAAGAATAGATTGTTGTACTCTGTTAATAAACAGTAGGTTTTTTTTTAGGTTTGGTATTTGCTCTCATTCATGTTATTACAGGAAAATTCAGTAGATAGTTCTATTGTTCTTTCGTTACATTCTTTTGACATGAAATATAACATAATGACAAATACTTGCATTTGCATCTTAGTGACATTTTTGGGGGGTTATGGTATTTGTGGCATAAACTAATAATGTTAGATGATTGCCTTAATTTTTTCTCGAGCTGTATACAGCATTTGGCCAACGATGACGTTAAGACTGAGCCCTCAGAACTCTGCTTGGCAAAAAGTGACCACTGCAATGTTTGATCTAACCAGGAAAATCAATCAATATTTCCTCTGATCTGTTGCCGTGCCTGCTTGCTAGCTAAGACAGGAGTTTCTCACTCATATGCTTAGCAGAAGCTGAAAATATGAGGTATTATTTCGAGTACCTGGTCAGCCACAGTTATGTAAACCACTGCTGGATGTTGCCGTGTTATTCTAATTTTTGACTCCGGCAAGAAATGACAAAAATGTGATTCCATCCATTAGGGGTGCGAATTGCCTCGTACCTGACGATTCGATTCGTATCACGATTCACAGGTCACGATTCGATTCGATACCGATTAATCCCGATACGAATTTATAAGTCGATTGTTGCGATTTTTTTTCATTCAAATTTAGAAAATACTAATCAGTAAGCTTGTAGAGTGTAAGATTTATATGAAAATGTATTATTTATTTATCTGAAATTTCAGTCTTATAGAGGTTGTAATCTGTTTCATGTTTGAACAGCATTAAAATAAAATATTAAGGCTTAATGTTCCGTTCATATAACATTCTTCCATGCTTAAGGTGTGAATCCTAAAAAAATAAATAAATAAATAAATCGATTTTGCCGATTATTGAATCGATTTTTTTTTTAACACCCCTACCATCCATCCATTTTATATCGGGATGGTCGTCATTATGGTCATGGGTGTGGGCTGGATGCTATACCAGCTGACTTCGGGTGAGAGTCGGAACGTTTGCTACTCGTGTTTACTCTTACCTTATTCTTTACTGCACCACAATTTCTGTTTCATGTACATCACTTTGTATACAGCAATGCCTGTTCTTAAAGCGCTTTATAAATAAAGTTGAGCTGAGTTATTTGCCGTTTGCATGTAATGTCATGTCTCATGTTACTCTTTCACGTTCGTACAGTACATTTGCGATTACTTTACTTTGTTTATTGTGTACTGCCAGGTTAGCATCACACATAAAAATCTGTTTTTAATGCCTTGCCTGGATGAATAAAAATGCTGACAAGTAAAAACAGGTGCCCATATTTTGTGTTTGCATTAGGGCTGCCACAAACGACTATTTTGCTAGTCGACTAATCACCAACAGTAGTCGCGATTAGTCGACTAATCGGATCGGATCGTCAGCCTCCTTAAATAATTGCCCAAAGTCTTTTTTTTTCGACTTTTTTTTTTTCCTCAGAAAACCCCAAAAACTGAAACACATTCTGATTATGTGTTCATTTTCATTTCATGGATATAATTATATATACATAAAATAATAAAGTATCTGTTTAACTAAGGATGTCGCCAATTTTAGCAAAGGTGGCCAGCATTTTTTTATTATTATTTTGACGACTTAGGCCAATATTTTTAAGGGGCTGATAAGAAAGCAGCTACTCTTATATAACCATCATTAGCATATAGCTTGAATTTGTTAAGATATATGTACAAGTAAGTAATAAAGATGGTGACAGGTGAAAGGTAACAGACTAACAGTACATTCAACTTTTATCAGAGTGCAGTTTGTACCAGAATTCCTTCTGCATCCAAAAAAGACAATTATGCCGATAGTACATTTGAACTTTTAGCTCAAATACTGTTGCCTTTAACATTTATAACAACAAATGTTGAGTGCATTTGAAAATAAAACCAAAACTAAATAGCAATTAGTAATATGAATACAACAAACATGTAAACAATATAAAAAATACTTTTGAGACATGCACGTTGATGGCTTCATAATAAAGCTCTCCAATGAAGTGGAACGGAGGCTTTTAAGCACTGTAACGTAGCGTTAAGACATCGTTGGCACATTTACTATTCAGCCATAAAATGGCTGTTACAGGCCAAGCCTGGCCCTTTAAGTGCTGTAGTGCCGCACTTTGGCGCAGGAGGGCGGTGTTGTTTAGGAAGGAGAAGGAGAGCGGAAGACCTTGCGTGTCTGTCGTTGAGGAGCGCTAAAATAAAAGTTTGTGTGAAACAACGAAAACGAGAGTCTGCCTGCTCAGTCGCCATACCATCGGTTAGGAGGTCCCTGGGCAGGAGAAGAGGACTTAAAAGCTGTAACCAACGTGGGCACGTTTTATCACACAGTGAGCATACTGTGTACAGCTGCTGCTGCTGACGTCACGTCTGACCCGGATTAATGCTACTGCGCATGTGCGTCTAAAGAGCAGGCAGGAGGACGGGCGGCACGCAGTCAAACGAGCGGTTGAGGCAGTTTTGGAAGAGAAAACAAATATAAGGCTGATATATATTATGTTAAACTGACTAGTCGACTATTTAAATTAGCCAGTCACGACTAGTCGACTAATCTTGGCAGCCCTAGTTTGCATGACTCTTCAGCTAGCTTAGTTGCTACTGTGCAGCGGTAAAGCAACAATATAAGAGGGACTACTTGAGTTTTTCCTGCTTGTATGTAGCTCATCCAAGTTTGGTGTGCCAGTATTTTCCCTCATAAAAACACTTAAAGAATTAGGAAGTCTGCTTCACGTTTTGGACAGACAGGTTTTTTTATTTATTTTTTCTTCCAGTAGCAGTTTTATGAGTCATTTATTCATAAATAGGGGGAAATAAGCTTGCTACTCAGAGGTGGCCACTATGTGAATAATTAGATGTTTCCCACGGTTGCATTTTCCATAATGAATGGTAATTTTAGTTTTTTCAAACAAGTTACAGTATCGTTTTGCCTTAACAGGATCACGGCACTCTATGTGGTTTCATGTATTTACATATAAGTGTTCTTAAACCTCCACTGGCATGAACTAATTCCATTACGAAGCATTTTTAACGACTTTGAGACAAGATCACCATTGTGCGGTTTTTGGTACCGTGTATAAACATTTACACATTATAATTTATCTGATGCAAGGCCTACACGAAATCCTCACGTGTGTTATGATAATCTAAGCATCGGCTCATTTAGTGGTCAACTTTGGGAACACTAATGCGTCATCTGTCAGCAACTGAGGATTCATGTTGTATGATGGCATTCAAGAGCCTTATTACCTAGTATAGGATATATATTCAGTACTCAGGTGTAGTCAAGACATAAACATTGACCCAGTGGTCACATCGTAGGCCAGCTAGAAAAGAAGAATGTAGCTCATCATGGAAAAGTCTGGAAAGTGCGTTAGTTTGAGTTCTTAGCTGTTTGGATGCTGCATTCTGGAGTCAGTCGAGCAGCTGTTTATCATGTCATTACTGCTGTCACCCATCCATCAGCAGGGCTCCCAAGCAAATCGGGGGAGAGGGTGACACTTGAGTCCACGCTGACTGAGGAGGTTAATCATGTTTTTCTAAACACGCTCTGATGTGGTCTGCCCCGACTCTCCACGTTGTCCGCGCCGCCGCTCAGGGCTGGCCGCACGAGAGGACTGTCAGGAATGCTCGGGCTTGACATGTTGTGAGTAATTAACTCGGATTGATAAAAGATGAACTGTCGCGCTCACGCACACGCGCACGGCCAGGAGGGTTTGGCAGCTGCACCTGGGAATTCTTGCTTATCTATGGCACACTGATAATTCCCCGGCCCTCCGAAGATGAGAAGTATGTGACTAAAGGTGCAGACTCACATCTCATCATGACATGAGAAGTTGTTTAACATGCCCAAGTGAAGATTAGTTGCAAACTACTGAGGAGCTCTCAGCAAGCCTGGACCGAGCTGTTGGTTAGATAAAACCTGCTTTACTGGGTCATCGTGCCCACTTGAAATTTGATATTTCTGCAAAGTTCCTGCTTGTCCACTGTGATTTAGGAGAAAATCTCTTAAATACTTGTTAGTCTCGTCTTGTACTGACTCATGGTTTTCAAAGCCAAGGTTGTTTTTTTTAGACAAGAATTCAGATGATCTCAGATTTTTGTCCAAAAACTAATAAAAACTAATAAAGAAGTTGTTAACACTTAGTAATGGGCATGATAATCAATGAATTGCTTCATGTAATAGTTGTTGGATCATTTTAGCAATGACATGAATTTGTGGCAGAGGACAGCTGAGCTGAAAGGCCAAAGCACTTTTTTTTTTTTTTCATTTGGTGTCAGAGGAAGAATTCTTTTGAATCCTAATGATTTAGATGACATTGATGGATCTTAGTAGACACTTGGGACTGTGATGGTTTTTGCAGATGCAGAACTTGAAACTTAATTTCAAGTAAAATGGACCAAAAGTTGAACAAAAATCCAGAATCTAAAATAAAGAAAGGACGACAAATTTCACACACACACACTATTTTTATTTTTTATTTTTGCACTTTTAAAAGGGTTTTAGTGATGGCAGTTTTTGTTATTAAGGTTCACCACATCTTTTACTTCTGACAAGCCGTACATTATGTCGTGGTAAAACATTGCATAAATCATTCACTACAGTTTTGTTTTGTTTTTGTGGTGAAAGTTTGAACCCTTGAACAAAGTAATCTATTTACATTATCAGATTCATTTGAAATCAACACAAATCTATGGGCGAACAGCTTCCTGGAACAGAATCTGTTTGACTTCAGATGCACCATTATATAATTCATCCATCCATCCATTTTCTTGACCGCTTATTCCTCACAAGGGTCGCGGGGCTGCTGGCGCCTATCTCAGCTGGCTCTGGGCAGTAGGCGGGGGACACCCTGGACCGGTCGCCAGCCAATCGCAGGGCACACAGAGACCAACAACCATCCGCACTCACAAGCACACCTCGGGACAATTCGGAGCGCCCAATTAACCTGCCATGCATGTCTTTGGAATGTGGGAGGAGACCGGAGTACCCGGAGAAGACCCACACGGGCACGGGGAGAACATGCAAACTCCACCCAGGAAGGTCCGAGCCTGGACTCGAACCGGAGACCTCAGAACTGGGAAGCGGACGTGCTAACCACTCGACTACCGTGGCGCCCATTATATAATTCAAGTAACTAATTGATTTTGAAAGACGTCTCGTTGGGCCTGGAGTAATTGAGTTTTACATTTTTAACAAATGTTTCAGACATTTAATTGGGAGTAAAAGGTGTTTGTTTTTTTCAATGCTGCCATGTTTTTATGTGTCTACTCCAGTTGTCCAGTTCCCCCTCCCACTTCCCATTAGCTGATTAATGGAGGTAGTGGGGTCAAGCTGGGCTCATCCTGTTAGTGTGAACGCATTAACCCCTTGTGTGTGTGGCAGTGACCACTGAGGCTCTACTAAGCACCTACTGTTTGGGGAAGAAAAAAAAAAAAAAAGTATGTCAGTTGAGCTGTACTTGTTCCCCTTCCCCCATGCAATTCCCTCTTTAACAGAAGCCCCACACTTGTCTGACCCGAGCTCTTCCCCACTGAGATCCCTTGGCTCTTATTTTCCTTTTATTTATGTATCCGCTTACACATGGAAGTCGTGTCAGCGTCCATCGAGGCGGTCTGCTCAAATATTTTCCTTCCAGTCATGTCGGCTGACTTGAAGGATGAGTGCGCTGAGTTGTTTTTTCAAGTTTCTCCCGGACAGTAGCTCAAATTTCTTAGTGGGGCTCAGCAATATAATTAACACCTTTTGCAACAATACGCATCTGTCAATAATGCTGTTTTTTTGTCTTGTATTTATTCTTTCAAAGGAGACCAAGACTTGCTGTGCATTGCCACGGCAATGAATTGTAAAATTATCGGAAACCTCTTCTTGTTTTGAGGACACAGAGAAGACAATAACAAGACGTGACTGGATTGGATGATTAACTAAACTTTCTTCCCCATCTTGTTGTTTTTTTGTTTGTTTTTTTTCTCTCCAGCTCTTGGGCAGATCATGTTGTTTGTGGATGGCATGAATGGCCTCATAGCACATGAGGAAATAATCCAATGGCTCTACACCCTTGTTGGTACTAAGGTAAAAATAATCAAATAAAAAAATAATAAGTATGATTTGAGTTCTATCATGATTCTACCAGTTCCATATGCCCACTGCCTGATCATAAATAGTACATACATTCTGAAATCTCGCACTCCTTTCAATCTTCATGTTGTGTAGTCAATTCAGCCCCCTAGTGGCTAGATTCTTCAATATACAGCAGCTATGAGTGGAAACATTTGAAACATATTTTATTTAATTATTGTGCTTCTATTTATATTTATAGAAGCTCCCTATTTATTAGTAACTTAATTTCCATGTTACAAAAAATTAGCATCCTATGCAATGTTTTACTTAAGTTTATAGACCATCATACATAAACATAACTTCCTGCCAGGCTCTTATCAAATCATCCGAAACAGGACATGATGACATGACTTAACTTGTGGAATGTTTTTATTTGATCAATTGTGTTTCTCTCCCACTTGTGCAGTTCCGCCTGGTGGTGAAGACCTCGCTGAAGCTCCTGCTGGTGTTTGTGGAGTACACAGAGTCAAACGCAACCCTGTTCATTCAGGCTGTGAACGTTGTGGATGCCAAAAGCGGTAAAGCGACACCAGAATATTGCAAACAGAGCGGATCAGTACCGATTAGTACAGTCTTATTTCAATCATTTTTGTACAGTGAAGTCACTAATTGCAGAGGTATGCATCCCATAATTAGATCAGTGCATTGGTAGAGTTTAGACGTAATCTCATTTAATTCCAAGTCAAAGTATGCAGTCCACTCCAAAAGTATTGGAACGACAAGGTCAATATCTTTTTTTGTTGTATACTGAGGACATTTGGGTTTCAGATCAAAAGATGAGACAAAAGTTCACAATTCCAGCTTTTATTGCATCTAGATGTGTTAAACAATGCAGGACAGTGCACCTTTTGTTTGCAGCAACCACTTTTTAAGTCAACAAAAATATTGGAACATGGCGGGTGTTTCAGTTTAGTGCTTGATTTCAGTTTTGGGTTTTACATGTCAACTGCATTTGCTGTTGCACAAACATGAAGACCAGAGAGCTGTTTCTATGGGAGAAAAGAAAACCATTTTGAAGCTGAGAGAAAACAGAATCCATCAG
The DNA here is from genome assembly GCF_051991245.1 of Festucalex cinctus. Taxonomy (NCBI): domain Eukaryota; kingdom Metazoa; phylum Chordata; class Actinopteri; order Syngnathiformes; family Syngnathidae; genus Festucalex; species Festucalex cinctus. The sequence continues at coordinate 13,075,384 of NC_135417.1, forward strand.
AGATATTGCAAAAAAAAAAAAAAAAATACAAAATAACATACATATTTGAAATAAAATACAGAAATGAAATGTCTGGTGTACTGACATTCAGGCACATCTAGATGTAAATACAATGACATAAAAGCTGGAAATATGATACATTAAAACAGATGTGTGTCTGTTTCCCCAGTGATTAGCATCCACTGTCTGTATTTGACTATTTCAGGCACAAAAGTATGGGGGAACATCATGGAGATCCTGAACGAGAAGGACGGAGTAGATACGGAATTGCTGGTGTATGCAATGACACTCATCAACAAGGTCAGTTGGACTTTGCAAACGTTTATATGCACTAAATTAACAAGTCTTGAGAGACGCCTTCTTTGGACTAATGCCCCACTCTTTCCCATGAATCTGAATTCTCGTCAATGTATTTTCAACAGTTATTTCCCGTGTTTGCGGACCAACTCTACATTTTCTTTCATCTAAGACTCACTGGTGATTTTATTGTCAGATGTGCTACTAAGATTTCTTGTCATTTTCTTGACATTGCTTAACGTGGCTTTTCACATCTTTTTCCACAGATCTCAGTTTGCACTCCTTTCATCCAATTTTGTGCACTTCTGATGCAGTCCTTACGTTTGTTTCAGACTCTGGCCGGTCTGCCTGATCAAGACTCTTACTACGACATGGTGGATTGTCTCGAGGAGCACGGCATCGAGGCCTTGGCACAGAGGCACCTGAGCAGGAAAGGCTCTGACCTTGACCTTGTCGAGCAGTTAAACATCTATGAGGTCAGGAAGCTCCTCATTCAGTCACCTTCAATCTGTTGTCATAGTGACTGTTAGTTGACTTGTACGTCGCTTCGTCCCAGACGACTCTCCGGCGTGAGGACGGCGACGATGAACGGCAGTTGCCTCCGAGCGACAGGAAGGAGCGCCGGCGGGCGAGCATGGGCGGCACCAACGAGCGGCGCGGTCTGGAGCGACGACGCAGCCGCAGACATTCGCTCCAAAACAACAGAGGGCGCGTCTCGGCGCCGGTGTCGCCATGCGGCCCGCACGTGAGCGGAAGCGGCTATCTGCCCTTTGGTGGTCAGCATGTTGAAGACGTCAGTGAAAGGTGAGGAGCAAAGAGGGAGGTTGAGGAAAGCCAAAAGCTTCCTTTTTGACTTCAACGATTACGCATTGCAAATAAATGATTCAACTATCGTAGTTCAGAACTTTATAGCATGCAACGTTTCATTTTAGGAGTGAAGCAATATATGTCTTTTTCTAATTTTTATTTTTGATGACATGCTAATATGACAGATCATTAGAGGAGGGTGCATCAATGAATTTTGAGCGCCCATCAATCGTCAATAAAAAAGGCATCCGTCATTCACGGGTTAATAATAATAATAATGGTGACGGAATGTTCACCTCTGGTGTTTACTGAGTATCAACTGAAGTATTTTCAAGGAAAATGTTTAAAACATGCAAAAGAAAAAAAACTGTTCTACATAATTTTAATGAAGAACTTTGTGGATTTGTGAGTCGTAACTCGTGCACGTCAGGAACTGAAGTGGAACTCTGACATTGTACAGTCAGACAGTGGGACTTTGACATATATCTTTGAAGGCAGTGAAAACATTATGAAGCGAGGTCATCGCATTAAGTGACAGTTGCATATATATATACATATATATATATATATATATATATATATATATATATATATATATATATATATATATATATATATATATATATATATCTTTGTTTCACAATTATAATAGAAACGACTTTAAAACTATACAGTATAATTGTGGCCAAAGGGACTGTGCATCGTATTGTCTGGCGCCGTCCTTCACGGAGCCGACCGGACTTTTGTTTACAATGCAAGTGCTCGGTCATATTGTTCCCTCTGAATTATTGTCGCTTCCCGTAAGCATCTTTCCTAGCATCAGGAGACAATTTCATTTCGTCACTTTAACTTTCCTATTGCATTGCTGCTCCCAGACCGTAAATGGGATAAGCAGTTTAAAAGGTTGATGGACTGAGTCAATTCTCTGCATTAAATATATCATTTCTATGGAAGCTGGTCCAAATAGATTAGGCATGACTGTCTGACGTAGGTTATTAATTATTACTAATTGTTGATGACATTCTATTGTATAAAGACTTTCCAGCTAGGCTTCCTCCAGTATATAAAATTTGTCTGTATATGCACTTAAAATGTTTCATGGTATGATTGTGGGAAGTAGTGAAACAAAAGCAAACTTGCACTATATTGTTTCTCACTCTTCTCTATAAAACCAAGAGGATGAAAATGTTATTCTTCCCCGTTGCAGTTGCAGTTTTGTCAGTATCAGTCAGCAGAACAAAAATCGCTTCACATTTCAATCCGTGCATTAGTATTAGTAGAGCTCTTGCCTCTTCTATTGAAACTACCACCTGATTACTGCCACATCACATCCCAGCCAGGTTTTGAAACAGCACAGCAATGAGCAATGAAACCTTCTGCTAGCTCCCAGGTCTGTCCGGTCATGTGATACCTGACCACTCCAGGAAATTCGAGCGGCCTTTGAAGATCAACGTTTTTCCATGTTGTTAATGAAAGCCAGAAGAGCCGTGCGAGCGATGGAACTAAATAGCAAACGGGCAACAAAACTCACGTGTGTGGAGGGAGAACAGGAAATAACACTGAACGTATCTCCGACAGACTTTCACGAAAGCTCCTATCACTGAAATGAATCACCTTCATCTCCATCACAATCACTCACAGATTGTTTTAGTTATGATATTTGACATACCTGTAAATACCCCTTGTGTCTTTCTATTTTTATCTTCACCAAAAATGCTGTATTGTCATCATTTATTTCCGCATCAAAGATCAAGGCAGAAGGTTTTGTTTTCATTTGCTTCCATGTAAGTCATTAAACAGTACTGCCACCTAGAGGACATGTTTGGCCTACTACATCCCATTTTCTTTCTTTATTCGTCTGCAACCTCTGCTGACATCAATATTAGTTCACAGAATATAAAAAATAACCTAACAAACATTCTTGCACTTGTTTCTCTGTCTTCTCCACTTGTAACTTGTAACCTGCTTGCTGCATGTGCGTGTTCAGTGTTTCCCACAAAATTACAATCGGAGTCAACTCGAAATCAAAGCACGATGATTTCTAGTTTGCTTTGAGCTTGTGCTCAACTGAATGAACACAAACACAAGTCACATGATAAACTGGACTTTTATGTGTTTACATACACTCATTTTGGATTTAATGGCTTCCAGAAGTGGAAAAAGTGAGAGTCGAAATACTCCCAACGCACGGAGGAAAATGTAACGTGGGAAACACTGAGATTTGTGTCGAAAGTCATGTTTGCTTCCGTCTTTTCACTTTGCTTCTCTTACTTGCCATTCCGACGTCCTCCCTTCCCTCCTTTCAACCCTCAAACCAACCCTGCCACAGAGATGAGGAGGAGGAGGAGGAAGGAGAGGAGGATTTGGAGGATGAGGAGGAGGCAGATGATGAAAGTCATCCAGTCATTGAGTCCTCTAGGCAGGACCATCACAGGTATTATAGGCTAACGCCACCCTCGATGGGATACAACACATTATTTCCTTTGCCTTGCCGCGCTACCCTTTGGTACACTAGCAGACGCCGCTAACTGGTTTGTATAACATGAAGGACCTCTTTCATAGCCATCAACATCTCAATAAAGCATCATAAAATTCTCATTGGACTGACAAAGTAGACTCAGCGGGAGCCCAGATTTGGTCTCTGTGTGACTCAGCAGTTTTTTAAGACGTGTGGTCATTGCTAGCGCAATATTTAAGGCATGCTTGTGTGAAACACACATTATGATAAACCTCCAATTGTAATTCTTGCAATTTTTTTATTATTATTTTTTTTAATTTGGAAGCCCTATAGTTTCAAATTGTTTTGGTTAGATTTTACTGCACTTAGCCAGGATTAGATTAGCGTAGCGCCGCCATAATCAGTCAAATGGAAAATTGTTAAAACATTATTTAATTCTTTTGGTTTGGCTCAATGAAATGGTGCTCAGTTCATTTCATTTTTGAATCCCAAAAGACAGAAATTATATTAGCTTAATGGCCATGACATTGTCTCTTGAGTCCATTGCTAATCAACAACAAAAATTGTCTAAATTCCCATCACGATGTCGATGCATGACAGATTGAATCCATGGTAAATTTGCTCCTTTTTCGTTCTTTCTTGCCTCCGTCATGCGTTAGTTGTTTGTTTTTCCACCACTGTTACCAAAACATCTCCTTCCCCAATTAAAATTTGTCCGCCATCCTTAAAGATGTTTGCTTCAAGAAAAATGAAGAAAAAGTTATACTTACCTTCTTTTCTCAATTGCTGGAAACGGTCATTTCGAGATTTTTATCACTCATCTGTCTTTCATGTTTGATCCAAGCTTCTGTTAACACAAGACAAGTCAGCAACTATATTTGAAGAAGGGATTTTAGCGTGAGTCACCATCTCTCTCATCTGGAGTTTTATAAGAGTCTTGAGTCTAAAGTATACAAAGGGAAATTTGAAGAAAAATACTACGAGGATGAAGTACACACATAGAAGGCATCATTTTAAAAAGTTTTCCCTGTTTAAATATGTATTTATATTCTCAGCATCGGATAGCTCTATTTCTGTAAAATTGTAAAAATGTTTATTTACTTTAATAAAACTCGTTTGTTGCATATTGGATTTTTTATTTATTTTTTTTAAGTAATATTGCGGAGTTAGCTGTTTCTTGTATCCCTGCTGTGTCTCCATCCATCGTACTTCTTTTAAGTGTGACACGAACTACTGTCTCATTTCAATTTTTTGTTTCTTTCACGCTTGCTCGCATCTTCAGTCTGACTCTTACAAAGACCTGCTGGGACGAAAGGTAATAAATAAGCAGTCATACTTGAATGATGCTTTGTTGTACAACGTGAACCTTTCACTATATCAAACAGGAACTTGATTTCTGGCTTCTATTTTTATTTTTTGGCTTTGCTGTTGTTTCTGCTTGCTTGCCAAACTGCTCATTGGACGATTACACGATTGTTGCTGCTCGATCAATCTTGCAAATGTTCCTCCTTACTCCTATCGAAGGTTGTGTCGTATTAATAGTTGCTGCTGCCTTGAACTTGTCATCTTGTTTGGACTGTACACTAAGTCTTGATATAAAGTCTACTGGCCATTTAAGTAGCCGATAAACAGTTTTGAGGATTTGAAGTTTTCAGAGTAGACATAATAAAAATTTTAGCAGTGCATTCGACCGCTCGTATTTGTAGGTCAGCGCTCTCAAACTCACATATCTGTTGTTTTCTTTTTATTCTTCTGCCTTCTACTCGCTGAAATGCAACTTTTGTAGTTTGTGCTGTGGCCAAAGTAATTCAAGTATCAATTTTAGCGCCATCGTGTTGTCAAGGAATACTATGTTGAAGTGAGTTGAGCAGTTTAATTTGGACACAAATAGTGCTTTGCTGCTATCATGTGGTGTTTTGTTGGCCACTGAAATACAATCAAGTGAGTTGAGGAGTTTCATTCAGGCAAAAATAATTATTTTAAGTATATATAGGTCATTATTACTCATTGATTTTGACTGTGTTGGCGTTCCCTAATTCCAGTGAAGAGTTGTGGTCATTGCCTCTTCCGTTTCCAGGCTTCCTTCCAGTGGAGCGCCACATCCAGGAACACAGCAGACTCCAACATCAGACAGCCATCGCTTCACGAGTTCAGCAAGCTGCACACCAGAGCCTAAAACTGACAGGTCGGCCTGGATAATTGATAATGTACATTGTGTACAAGTCCAACCTCGGAATATCGTTTCTGAATAACTTGATGCGTGCAGACCTGCTTTGGGAGGCCTGCTGAGCTCCTCGTACAGGCAGCATCAGGAGTCTTTAGCCGCAGAGAGGGAGAGGAGGCGCATGGAACGAGAAGAGCGACTGCAGAGGATCGAAAGGGAGGAGAGGGATCGCTTCAAGTCAGTCCCACCTTGCAAAACGCAGCGCTGTCGTTATGGTGCCAATCCTGACAATCGTTTTTTGTTTTGTTTTTTTGTTTTTTTTGCTTTATCTGTCCGTCTCAGTCGAGACTATGTTGACAAAAGGGAAGAAGCAAGACAAGCCAGAGAGGAAAGGTGGGTTTTATTTGGTGCGATTGCGTTTACATTAACTGATAATATTGTTGCAGTTGTACAGTTGCAGTTTGATTTAAAAAAAAAAAAGAAAAGCATCATCGTAATTTGGCACGATCCTCTGCCGTCCGTGGCAGGTTAAAGGCCGCCGAGAGGCTCGCAGCCGACGAGTATGAGCGAGAGCGCCCCACCGTGCCCGTGAGAGGCCGCACGGAGATCACGCTGTGCTTGAGTTCCAATCCCAGCGTCCGCTCGCCATCCCGCTGCGTCACCACGTCATCCATTGCCTCACAACAAGACAAGGCACCCGATGCTCAGCAGACGGCGGGTAAAAAAGAAAATGTGTGATATTAAAAAGGAGAAAAGATGCACTTACGTAACCTAAAATGACAGTTTTTACTGTGATTATAATAAAATTGCATATGGATTGAAGTTATAAAGAAGTTTCTGAATAATATGATTTTCACACACTTTACCGATTTGACATTTTGAAATATTCCTCACAGGAAATAAATCTATCCCGGCATCAAAACCTGGCTCTCCAGCAAGAACACCAAGTCCAACATCAGAGTTAACGGGATCAAAACATTGTCCCTCACCTCCCTCGCAACCAAATATGGCTGCAAGAGAGCCGCCAGCGGACACGCAGGACGTTTCTCACATTCAAGCAGTCCACAATGGAGCTGAAGAGGAACGAGTGGGGAACCAAGAGAGACGGCAAGAAGGGAAGCTTGAGGAGCGTGTGCAGTGTGAGTCTGGGAGGGAAGTCGAAGAGCTGGTGGACAGGCTGGAAGTGGCTGATGAAGCACAGGTAGCCAGTATGGTCGTGGTAGCAGATGTGGAGGATGTGGAATTGGAAGACGGTGAGATAGTTGCGACGATTGAGAGGGATGTCGAGGAAAGTATCGTGCTGAGCGAGAAGGAGAGACAGAACGAGGAGGTGAACGAGAAGGACAACTGTTCGGCATCCAGCATCTCCTCCACCAGCAGCACTCTGGAGAGGGAGGAGCGTGAGGAAAAAGGCAAAAATGACATTGAAGCAGGTATTACGTGAAGCTTTTTTTCTTTGAAAAAGGGAGAGGAAAACGTCTCCTCACGGCCACAAATGATTTTTAAAACAAACACATGATGACCATTTGTAGATGAGGTTTAAAAAAAAAACATTTTAAAAATGTCAGTGTCAATATATGTAAAATATTGTAATTGATTTTAATATTAATATAAAACTATGTCAAATTGTTTGTTTTCAAATTGTATTTGACTGTTTACAATGAGTAAATTATTTAATAAAATGTAGTCTGTATAAATACGGTAAGTCAATTATGATTAATTAAGCATGTATTTAATTAGATAGTCATTTAAAAAAAAATTGAGGCATAACAAAAGTTGATTTGTCAACAACTAATTGATGTCAAATTAATTAATAATTATTTTGAGATTCAATTTATCAATTGGACACCTTGTTTAATTTAAAATTGGCCAAATTTCAAAATTTCAGCCTCTCAACAGTAAATATTCTCGGATTTCTTTTGTCCCGCATAAAAGAAGACTGATTAAAAAGAAGATTCTTGTGTTGAATTAAAATAAAAAAAAATGCATGTTCATCATAAATACAATGATCAACATTTTTTTTTTGAACATGTTTATGAACCAAAAAAGTAACAGAATCTTAATTTATGTGCATTTTTGCAACTATCAATTTAAAATAATGTCCTGTTTTTGAATAAAGCGATGGAACCTAAAGCATTTCGATTCATCAATTAATCGACAGAATAATTGATTATTTAAAATAATCGTAAATAGCAGCCTTCAAAATGGGAAAAAAATGTAAATGTCAATTTTTAACAAAAAATAAATAAAAAAACGTGAAAGAACGGACAGTGTGTCATACTTTGAGCATGTATTGATCGCATGGTTTCCTCCCAACAGGCCAGTGGAGCGATTGCATCGAAGTCTCGGAAGAGAACGACATCCTCACCAACAAGCGCTTCATGCTGGACATGCTCTACGCTCACACCTCCAACAGGGAGGGCGACATCGGAGGAGGGGAGACGGAGAAAGAAACTCGATGTAAATGTGAAAAGGACCCAGAGGCAGCCGACGCCTCCGTGGCCAGCTTGGCCAGCAGGATCTCCACGCTGGAGGCTCACAGGCAGGCCAGAGAAGAAAATGTGAAGAAAATGGAGGTGGACATCGCGGACAAGCAAGGAACTGTCCGGGCCGTGGCGGAGAAATTTGGTGACTTGGTCAAAGGGTTGACGTCTCCGACAGAAGCGGAGGCGTCAAAGGAGCTGCAGCGCGCTCTGGCGGACAAATCCTCCGGCGGCATCCCGTCGGCCCAGAAGAAGGAATCGGACCAAATTTGGGAGCAGCTGATGGCCGCGCCCAGGGAGCTGCGCATCAAGGAAATGGATTTCACCGACCTGCGGGACGAGGATGACGTGGATATTTTAGAAATGGACAGCATGATGGCGCCCGGTGACCATCTCCCACCGCCGCCGCCGCCGCCGCCTCCTCCGCCGTGCAATGCCGTTAGAGCGCCACCCCCGCCTCCTCCCATCCTTGGCAAAATGGTGCGACCGCCTCCACCCTTCATGCCACCTCCTTCCTCTCAGCTGAATCGGGGGGATGCTCCCCTATTCCTCAAGAAGAAGAAGACAATTCGGCTTTTTTGGAGGGAGGTGCGCCCCCTGGAATGGCAGTGCAAGAGCCATAAGTTCTGTAAGGACTCACTCTGGTCCAAATTGGAGCCACTCAAACTGGACACATCCAAGCTGGAGCAGCTTTTTGAGTCCAAATCCAAGGAGCTTCCCGTTACCAAGGTACAGCAGCAGCACTGATGACAATTTGGAGCCACCGCTTCACCGCTTTCACTTGCCCATCCCTGATCTGCACCAATGAAATACTGTCAAGAGATGAATTCACATAATGAATGAATGAATGAATGAGTGAGATGGCTGTCTCGCGTTTTGTCTCATTAGAAATCAGCAGTTGACGGCAAACGACACGAAATCATAGTCCTGGACTCCAAACGCAGCAACGCCATCAACATCGGTTTGACAGTCTTACCGCCTCCTCGTACCATCAAGACGGCCATCCTCAACTTTGATGAGTATGCACTCAACAAAGAAGGTATTGAGGTAAGAATAAACAACACGTCTACTAGGGATGTAACGATAACACGATATCGTGACATAAAAACTGCCACAATATCATCGTCATGTTCGCAATATTTAAATGCAACACATCTGTTATAAAAAGTCCGGTTGATTTCCATTTGTGCAGTTCTAGCACCCTCTCGTGGCTGTTTTTTTTTTAGTGCAATTTAATTTTTATTAGGGATGTTTTGGCCCTTCTATGTTTAAAATCGACACTAATTCTCAGATGAAGGGGAGCATAATATGCCTGTGAACTAACAACCCAGTCAATATGTGGGGAAACTCAATGGATGTGTGTGTGTACATTAACAACATAACATAATAATGATAATAATAATAATAATAAAACATAATAATAATTAGAGCTGTGCAATTAATTGAAATTCAAGGAAGGCGATGAGCGCTTGATAAAGGATCCCCCCGGGAACGCCGCGTCCCGCTCACTTGTCATGTCGTCTCCTCGTAGAAAATCCTGAGCATGATCCCCACGGAGGAAGAGAAGCAGCGGATCCAAGAGGCTCAGCTGCTCAATCCCGAAATTCCGCTGGGCAGCGCTGAGCAGTTCCTCCTCATCCTGTCCTCCATCAGCGAGCTGTCGGCCCGCCTCCATTTGTGGGCCTTCAAGATGGACTACGAGCTCATCGAGAAGGTCGCTCGCTCGCTCGCTCGCTTTCATCGCATGCACGTGCATCCCTTCAATTCAAGTAGAAGTTGACAAATAAAGTTCACATGCTGCTCTCAGATACGCTATTATACGCACAACCTGCCTGTCACTCTATGTCACTGGCATAGAAAGTAGTGGCGGGCAATGACGGGTTAAATACCTCTGTGGAAATGTCACTCCTAATTTCTAATAAGATTTTCTTCCTAATGGGGCAACAAAGTGGGAGAATGGTTTAAAAAACAAACAAAAAAACATGGAAGTGGATTTTGTAATATGGCACTTTATTGTGAAAGGTCAACCTGATGTGCTGCTCTCGTGTTTGTAGGAAGTCGCGGAGCCGCTGCAGGATCTGAAAGAAGGGATGGACCAACTGGAGAACAACACGACCCTCCGCGACATCTTGACCACATTGTTAGCCATTGGCAACTTCCTCAACGGCACCAATGTCAGCAAAACGCAAATTATAATCTCATCATTGTCACTTTGTGGCCTAACTTTGGATTACATGTCCTTTTTAGTCATATTCTTAAATTCAACCTTTGATATCACTTGACAATAACATGTTATATGTGACCTCACTAGTCTAAACATGACGTTCTGATTAATATCACATCAGTGGAATATGAGTTGTGCCGCAAAATCCAGCATTTTTCATCCATATCAGAAGGCGGCCATTTTGACACTTGCTGTCGACTGAAGATGACATCATAGTTGCTCAGCAGGAGCTGTAATTGGTTGTTACCTGAGACCTGAGTAACTGTGATGTCATCTTTTTTTTTTTTTTTTTTTGATGTCATCTTCATGCGACGGCAAGTGGCAAAATGGCCGCCTTCTGATATTGATGAAAACTTCTGGATTTTTGCTGCATAACTCATATTTCACAAACACAATATTAAGCAAAATACTGTATTTAGATTAGTGGGGCCGCATAGAAAATGTTATTGTCAAAAAAAAAAAAAAAATGGGGGGTTGCCTTCCCCTTTAAATTTTGACACAACACTGACTTATTGTTTTGATTTTGTTTGTTTGTTTTTTACATCAATAGTGCAACATTAAAAGTGATTGTAAGGCCAACATGTCGGTTACGTTAGCAAAGTTGTTTGAAATGTTGTGGGTTACTTGCTCATTTTTGTCTTTCATGACGATACTAAAGTGTGTAAGCCTGTCTCAGCATTTACGTCTCCACATACAATTTACTGTACTGTATTATTGATTTATTGATTTATTATTGAAGCATAAAAACATGGAGCGATTGTCAGGCAGATGGCCACAAAGAAGAGAAAAGAGGAAAGTAGGGGACTTTTCAGAAAGGGGCCCTCATGCAGACCTTGCGCTATCTTCACTTTTCTAATCTTGTGACTGACGTCCTTTCAAAGACTGGACAGTGTGGGAAAGCTCAGACAAAAAAAAATCAATGTTTGAGGGATTGCGTATTTTCTGGAGGCGAGTGTGTCGTCTGCGATGTGCTTTTATGAATGAGGGACAAACACGCAAGGGGAAAGTCCAAGTCATGGACATCATAAAAAAGTTGGTTGCCATAAATAACGTCTGGAATTTTGGTTTTCAATTTGACATTTGAAGCTGGCGGAGGAACAAAGGAGGTTATGTTTGCGTCTTTCATGTAATTTTCTGGCTTGAGATTTCACAATCTGAGGCTCGCGCGGCCTGGAAGTCGATTGCGGTTCCCGATAATCACCAGCTAACGAAGCGACGTATCTTCTTGGCACGCGTCGAGAGCCGATCTGCGTCTTTGCCAGAGAGGAAATGCGCTGACATTTGACCTTTTGATCGCTGCCGTCAGAATGTGCAAACGCAACATCCTATTTATTTATTTTTTTTCTGCTTTTTGACGGCCTCGCGTTTGCTTGCTCTCCAGGCCAAAGGCTTTGAGCTGAGTTACCTGGAAAAAGTCCCCGAGGTGAAGGACACGGTTCATAAGCAGTCCCTGCTGCACCACACCTGTGCCATCGTGGTGGAGAAGTTTCCGGACAGCTCCGATCTCTACTCGGAGATTGGAGCCGTCACCCGTCTGACCAAGGTGGGAATTGTGCACAACACTGCACGGCCTTATTTTCTAAGTTTGATCTTCTCGAATTGCTGAAGAAATACGAATATAAATGTCAAAGGTCAGCTGTATGCGCTAGTCAAATGTCTGAGAGAGATACAGGTACACCATTACCTGTGCTTTGTTTTTGTTTTTTTCCTTTGTCAGGTGGACTTTGACCAACTTCAAGACAATCTAGCTCAGATGGAGCGAAGGTGCAAAGCATCATGGGATCACCTCAAGGTCATCGCCAAACACGAGATGAAACCGGCGTTGAAACAAAAAATGTCCGACTTCCTCAAAGACTGCGCGGAGAGGATCATCATTCTGAAGATCGTACACAGGAGGATCATCAACAGGTACGCGTTTGCTTTGATTAGCGCTTTTCTTTTTGTTTTTTTTCGCCTCTCATGCGCGCTTGTGACGTTTTCCTCGCAGGTTTCACGCCTTCCTGTTGTTTCTGGGCCATCCGATATCGGGCGTCCGCGACGTCAGCATCCATCGCTTTAGCAAGATCCTCAGCGAGTTTGCGCTGGAGTACCGCACGACGCGAGAGCGCGTGCTACAGCAGAAACAGAAGAGGGCCAATCATCGCGAGAGGAACAAGACCAGAGGAAAACTGATCACTGATGTAAGTGGACAAAAACTTTGACTGGATTCCGCCTCCATTTGCTGCTCTCTCTCTCTTTGTTTAGTTTGAATTGTCCCCACTCAAGCTGCTGGTTTGAAAGCACCATGTGACCATTTCAAAGCCGTGCAATTGCTTACTGGACATTCCACCTGGATTTAATCCAACTCCTAAAACGACACTTTTTTTTAAAAAGTCAAGGTTTTAAAAGTAGCCACTACTAAGATGAAAGTGATGCAGTTATTCGCTTACATGCCTTTTGATTAGTGTGCTCTAAAAAAAAAAAAAGTACTAGTTAGCCCCAATGGCAACATGAGTAGCCCACGGATCTGTTAGCTAACTGGTGACACTGTAACGTGCTCCAAAGAATTTTTAAAAACATGCTGGCCATTTTTTGTAATAACTACCATTGCTTTAAGCAACCTCTTCAGGTCAGAATGCTCTAGCAGGAGAGAAAAAAAAACGTATAGAAATATTTTTGCCGTGAAAGACCTTTTATTAAAAAAACATATTTATACGTTTTTGGGTTTGAATGAGTCAATATACCAAACATTTTGAATTTTGTTTAAAAATAAAACAGATTGTTTTCAAAAATACCGTTTTTGTTTCCCTAAAAAAAAAAATCAATAATTAGGGCTGTAATTGAACACTGATACCATGAAATTTTTGCTGTAATAATACAAAAATACAATCAATATAACAGCATGCAACTGTCCCACATGACAAAAACATTTAAAACATTGAATAAAATACATCGTACTCAGTACTCACTCCAGATGCTGATTTTTATTTCTGCAAGTCAAAATGCTGACAGTTGACGCTCCTCGGATGGTCCTCTGAGGGCAAATTTCAAATCGGATTTTTAGCTTCTAGTTGAAGTGACATCATCCAACACTGCAAGCGACAGATTCCGTCGGTCCTCATTTTAGACGGACAAGGTAGCACTTAGAGGCTGGAATATGAAAAGATGCAAAGAAATGTGATGAGATGAAGACAATAGGCCATTGAGAATAAATATATACAATTTAATGGTCCAAATGTTGAAAATGTAGTACGTCAAAATGTTGTTTGAGTCAGCACTCGCCATCACATATTATTATTGTCAGATTGCTTTTTACAGCCAAAGAATGTCCAAACACATTTTGTGACTTCTCTCAAAATCTGACTTTTGTTTGACTCGCGTCTGCAGAGTGACGAGGAAGGCGACAGTGAGGTAGGGGGCGCTGCTGCCTGCCTGCCTGCCAGCTTGAGAAACCTTTTGCGGTGACTAACGTTCAAGACTTGAACACGGGCACGTGCAGAAAAAGGAAATACTTGTTGGTTTTGCAGTGTTGACACTAACGCATCGCCGAACGTTTCATAAGATCATCACCGCATTATTATGGAAGAGATTACTGTTTAGAGTTTGTTATTAACAAAGTTATTGTCGAGTGCTGACTGTCAATGTAAGAAACTGCTGACTCATCAATCCTGAAAAGTGCCGTGTCATAAGCAGTGAGAACATGTCTGAGCAAAGCTCAGCATTATTGATCCGTCCGTCCTCCCCTTTCGTGCAGAGCGGGAAATTTGGCGTCGCTCATCCCGACGCGCCCGAGAGCCAACCTCGGGGCATCCGCTACGCCGAGGACGCCGCCGAGCACGAGAACATGAAGGCCGTGCTCAAGGGCGGCGTGCGCGGCGGCGGCGGCGGCGGCGGCGGCGGAGACGGCGACGGCGACGCGTCCGCCGTGCCGGGCCTCCGCGCTCGCACGCGGGCCGGCGCCACCACAGGTGAATATTCATTCGAGTGCATACGAGAACGCGACAGGAAAACCTGGCGGGACGCCTTTCTTAAAGGCCAGAGGTCAGCAACCTTTGCTGTCACAAGAGCTATTTTAGGCCAAATAAATAAGCACAAATGTGTCTGGAGCCGCAAAACATTTGAAGATTGTAATGAAGAAAGCAGTTTGTTAGTGTAGCTTGCACCACAAACACCATCCAATACTTTCACATTCATTTTTTTTTTTTTTTTTTTTTACTTGCGTAATTTTTCTACTTTTGTTTTTCATACATGTTTAGACTTTCTTAGCCTTTCTGGTCAATTTTGACATTTTTGGCAATTTTATTGACATGTTCATTTTCTATCTCTATTCTTCCTATTTTAGACATCTTAAAACTTTTTTTCTGCCTTTTTTGACAGCAAATTTCTGACATTCTTGGCCATTTTTCTTTTTTCCTGAAATGTTTTTCATTCCAAAAATATTTTATGTTAATGATCTGCCTTTCTTTTGTTTATGTACATTTTAGGTTACCCTTTTGAACATTTTTTTTTTCGGCTTTATTGATTTTTTATTATTCAATTCTCTGACATTTTTGGCAATTTCATGGACATTTTATGGTAAATTTCTGATTTTCCTCGTTTTGTTCATTTTATGATCACTTTTGGACATTTTTAGGCCATTTTTAATCAACTTTTTAGAACATTTGGACTGACATTTTTTGTTATATTTAATGATTAATTGTTATGTCAATCATTAAATCATTTGAAGAATATTTGATCTAAAAAATACAAATAAATATGTCATAATTTGTAGGAATATTCCCGGAGATGCACAGGAGAGAGCCAAATGTAGCTGGAGAGGCGCAGCTTGCAGATTTCCAACTGTGATCCTCGTCAAATGTTTTGTGTTTTCAGCACACGTGCCGGTGCCGCCGCGGTGCCTCGCCAACGACGACGCCATCACCTGCACGGACGACACGGCCGACGAGATCATGGAGCGAATCGTGCGCTCGGCCACTCAGGGGCCGGCCCACAGGACGCAACCTCGCGAGAGGCGGCGCTCCAGAGTCAATCGCAAATCACGTGAGTCCGACAGGCGAGAATCCCAGCGTCCTGTATTACATTTACAAATACAAACGTATTTGTCTTTTCTGGTTTGTGAAGTGAGGAGGACGCTGAAGAGCGGTTTGACATGCGAGGAGGCCGACGTCCTGGGCCTATCGGGCGCTTCTCACGCGCAGGCGTGAACGGGACACGAGGACGCGCCTTCCTTCACACCTGCCGTCCCAACGACTTGTTTGATGAAGCAGATTGTGAACACTGAGCTTGACTTCCGGCAGATCCCGCTTGCACTCCCGCAAGCGCTCGTTCTCTTTCCCGCCTCTGCGTCAACGGCGCGTGTACATTTGTACTACTGTTGCTCGCGTCTCCAGAAAGTGAGCCGCTGGCGATCAATAGAATGTGAAACACTTGACGAAAAGATGAGCATGCCCGATTCAATCAAGCAGGTTGAGGAGTCAAGTCGCTTAAGTTGCTCAGCAGCTCCGTCTGTTGTCCCAGCTGCACATTTCAGTGCCTTTCGGAGACGCTTATTTATTGGAGATTTTCAGGGACATCCAATCAGATGACTGACTGAGCATGAGCTGCGATGATTTTCCAAACTGCCTTCCATCGATTCATAGCGTTGTCTTTATGAGGACAACATTTCCCCGTCGCCTTACATGTCAGTTTATGTGAACTGTCAAAGTGAAAAACAAAGACATCTCCGAACCTTCCACTGGCAGCACTGGAGATTCTGTTACAAGCAACTCGTCGCTTTCAAATGAATGTGAAAATCGCCATTTAACTTATATTTCTAAAGTGATGTGAAAAGGAAGGTATTTTTAAGAAACAAGTGTAGTTTAGAACATGGTTTTTTTGTTTTTTTAGTCCCAGTTTGCCATTTAGAATGGGAGCATAGCCATTGAAAATTGATCACAATCAAGAAAACACCAGCAGTCGTTTTTAGTCAACTCTGTTCAACAAGTGTAGCATTTCATTTCCTCCTTATGGCTTCTTTTTTTTTTTTTAAATAACTAGACAAATATGTAAAGTCAGGTAGGCCTGTGATGTAAAATGTCTTTTTGCTCCATTTGTAGCATAGTGTATTATAGAGTAAAAGCAGTATTATATATGTAATTTAAAGCTTTGAAATGATTCTTTTTTGCAAGTTCCGGTTTAAAATTTTGGTTGTGTGCTCTGGACACTTGACTGCTTTGACGACATTGCACTAGACAAACTACACACGCACACACACAAGCAAGCAAGCAAGCAAGGCTTCACATGCAGCCTTGCAACAATGTCACAATTTCCAATAAAACGCTTGTGAAAACATCTTTCTTGTTTTTAGGAAAGGACACACAAGGAGTCACAAACTGAAGTCATGTTTATTTTTCTTTTTTAGTCCACACAATCCATGCGTCAAGGAGCACGTGGAGGTCAAGTTGATCAATGACTTGAGGTGCTCTGGACCTAAATGTGACAATTTTGCTTTGAATAAACTGCAGACAGTACAATGGACAGAACAGCTACCGAGCAAGGAAAGAAGGAAGGAAGGAAATACAATGGAGCATAAAAGGATTTGGAAGAAAAGAAAAAAAAAAGAAGCTGAAACACTGTCAGCGAATCCAGTGCAACCCAACACATGTTCTGCTATCTGACAACTTGGAGAAAAAAATAAAAAAGGGTGCGGGTTAAGAATATAATTTGCATCTCCTGATCATAATTGAAATTAACACACATTTTCCCTGAACGTTGACTTTTGCACAGTACCTCAGAATTGTATAAATTACAAAATGGAATATTCCCTTTCCACCAGACGTGATTTACTTGGTAAAACCCTGAATGAGTGAAAGGCAGAAAGCACTTAACATTTTATATTGCTACATTTTCGTTAAAATAATAAACAAAGCTCATGTTTGCATATCCTCTTAGGTTGTGGGGTTTTCAAACCAATAGTCGCATTTTCTCGGAAATAGCACCAAATGTGAAAAGACTCCAGCAGTCAGCTGGCAGCTTTTTGAAAGTCAAGCGATTGGCCTCAGAAAAGGGCAAAGTCGTAAACAAGTCTAAATGGAGGGCAGACATTTTGTGTCTCTGCTAAGATTTCATCTTGTGGAATTGATCCAAGCTGAACTAGAAAGGATTAAAAAGAAGACTAGGTCTTCGACGCGTGCTCCCGTTTAAAAATAGATCCACTTAAGCAGCGTGTACAAAGCTCATATAAAATGGTATATAGCCTGTGATGATGGCGGAGGAGGGAAAAAAAATAAAAATAAAATACTTCTTTCGACACATAGCACCAGCCGGCCTGTTTGGTCTACAAAGAGCAAAACGTGTGCAGCACTAAAACGGAACAAACAAACAGGAAGTGGAACCCAGATAGCAGTGAGACAAGCGGACAAATGTTTCCAAGTTAAAGTGCCACTCCAGTCTGCACGCTCCTTCTAGGCCAGCTGATGAGGAGCTTCAAGCATCTCCATGAGGAAAGTGTCAATGGGCGTGTCGCCGATCAGCTTGAAGAAGAACAGGTGCTCCAAACACTTCAGGCCGATGGAGCGCAGCGCCGGCAGGCGGAGGAGCAGCTTGGCGAACCTGACAACGCAACGGCGGCCAAGCGCCTGATCACCTTTTGGCTTCAGGCAAGACAAAACGGAGAGAAAAGAAAAAAAGAAAAAAAAAAGTACCTGCCCTGCTGCTCGGGGTACTTATGTTTGCAATAAGCCTCCAGCGACGCATAGACCTTCTCTCGGAGCACCTCTACTTCGCCCGTGTTGGACAGACCTTTAGCATCTGCAGCACAAAAAAAATATTAAAGACTTTTAGATCCCAAAATAACATTTCCCTTAAAATTGCATGAAATTAAAGGCAATTTTCTATTCATCTAATTACCAGTTCCTTAATTAAACAGCCACAAGAGGGCGCATGATACTTTGACATCATTGTCCAACATATGGCCCTTGGGCCAAAACCGGCCCATCAGGAGGTCCAATCTGGACCATGAGGACAGAACCCAAATCGCAGGTTTTCATGAAAATTAACTGTTGTTACTAATTTTGTCCACTGGAGGGTGCACTGGTGACCACTTAAATGGTATTCTGAAATTTAGCTTTTACGCAGAGTTTGAAGCAAAAGTTTGGCAGAAATTTCACATTTCTCTGCAATAATAAATGGAAAAAAAAAACGTAATATTTTTGACATGTCATTTATAGCTATAGATATTTTGTCCATAATTAACTTCATCTTCATTATGAAGAATTAGTAGCTTTCAAAACAAATTGCTGTTGATTGAAGACGACGTGTGCTGAGGATAAACGACCAATCATGACTCAGTTTGCTGATCATAGCCAGAAAACAGGTGTGCCGTGATTGGTTGTTACCTACATCCTCAGCACAGGTGATGTCATCTTCAGTCAACAGTTAGTGGGAAAATGTTTTTTTTTTTTTTTTTTTTAAAAGGTATTTATTGGACATGAAAAATAATGAAGTTATCAAATTCATGCTTTTTACTGATGAGTCAAGTATTCCTTATTAGTGCTCCTGTGTATTTCGCATGTAATGCTTTTTTTGAGGGGGGCAGTATAAAATACTGTATTACATAAGACATACTATAATGAAATAGCATAACGATACAGGATCAAACATGTGGCGTAAAAACGTATTTGGTGTTGATTTCTTTGTAAGCATGATGAAGTGACGAGCAAGCGAACCCGGGTTGAAGAGGACGATGGCACGAAGGCAGCCCAGCTCCGTCTTGTCCATTTGCATATCTCTCATCTTGTTGACCAGCTCGGTGAGAACCCTGAAAGACAACGATTGAAAAAGGCTCGCAAAACGTGCACGAGCGTCACGGTTTTGCTTTTTCCACGCAACAAAAAATACATTACCTGTCAAATATGGCCCCAACCTCTGCACTCTGCACACTCTCCCTGAATTCAAAGAAACGGCGATTGATTACTCTGAGGACTTTGTGAGCAACTTGTTATGTGGCGAACCTGTCAAAGATGGCGCCAACTCCTCCACTGTGAGCGCCGTCGCGCTGCAGCTCCGAAGTGAGCAGGACGCCGTCCTTCAGGGCGATGGAGCGGTGGGAGAAGGAGGCGATGAGGAGCTCGTTCCAACCTGCCGACATGACAGCGTCTCGCCGTTAAATGGCTTCCGCGTGCGATTCTACTTGGGAATGTTGTTGTTGTGGCTGAGGTGAGGTGAGGCACCTGCACGCAGGAGGATGACCTGGTCATCAAGGGGCAGCTCACAAAAGTGAGGGATCCTCTTGGCCCATTCCACCAGGGCGAAGAGCTGCTTGTCTGCCGTCTGGCAGATGTTGGTGACGGCGTCGTGGGGCTGGCACAGGCGCACACGCACACGCAGCGCGTCACTCACGGTGGACACGTGGCAGGTTTCACGCAAAGTTGGTCGGCACTCACCGAGTTGCCGGCGGAGCCGCCGTCAGAGTGCAGCTCCGTCTTCAGCTCCACCGCAGTCTCCGCCTCCAAGATCTTCTCCACCGGCATCTCCTCGTTAATGCCCATGCTGAACTCCAGCTCGCCTTCGCGCTCGCGGTTCCTCTGCCGCTCCTCCTGCACCGCTGCAATCACACCGGGCGGCAAACACGATTCACGATTCGCATCAAGAGCAAACGAGTTGCTGGAGAGCAGAAATCCAAATCACGTTGACTGACATCTTATCAATAAGTGTGCAGGAACACAAGGACTTTTTTTTTTTTTTTTTTAGAACCACTTTTAAGTATTGAATTTACGCTAATAGAATTCCCAGTAAGGTTACACAAAATCAGCCGCATCATTAAAAGGTATTGCATGTAAATGTTACATGAAAATTACACTTCAAAAAGAGTTTACAAACAAGCAGTTTCGTTAAAGATGAAATCACAACTAAATGTTGCTCGATAAACACCTTCCTATTTCTTCTACAAAAAAAGATTTCTTATGGGAAACATTTGGGGGGAAATGAAAAAGTGAAAGTCAATCAACAATTTGCTCTGACGGGAGACGCAGCTGCAGGGGACATCATGAAAACAGCACAGATCAATTGCTGATCAATCATTTGGATGCTTCATTCATTTGACTACAATAATTGATAGCAGTTATGTGGTCAACTTGAGAAGAGTTTTGTCTGTTTTGTCATCCTAAATGTGAATATTAAGACTAACCCAGGCTACAAAATACTGGAAAGAAAGATCATCTTGACTGTCGATTTTGAGCTGTTCCTTACAATTCTTAAAGATATTTATGAATATACTCGGATACGAGTGCTTGGAATCTGTAAGCATCTTTGAAGCTCGACACGTTCAATAAGACAAGACAAATCCAAGACATTACAGGACAAAAATTAGCTTTCAAATATCGAAGCCATACTCATCCGACCCTCATCTTTTCCATCTTCTTTCATCCACCTTACCACTATTGAAAGATGGAGAAAGGGTAGAATTGGGAAAACCAAGGGAAGACACGAGTTAGCTATCCAAACGCAACCCGCTTCCATAGTTCTCAACACATTTTTCTATTCTATTTGAAGTCCCAACAACTGCTTTTGTGTCCACTTGTTATCTTTGGAGGCGTTTTGCACGAGCGCCTGGCCGCATACCTTCCCTCTTCATGCCCATGGCCAGGCACTTCTGGTAGCGGCAGTACTGGCAGCGGTTGCGCTGGCGTTTGTCCACCAGGCACTCCTTGTTGTCCCTGCACGTGTAGCTCAAGTCTTTGCGGACCGTCCTCTTGAAAAAACCTTTGCAGCCCTCGCAGCTGTACACGCCGTAGTGCTTGCCTGGCGCGACAAAAACAAAAGCAAACGGCCGCGATGAGAAATGCCGAGACAAATATTGACGCTGGTTTCAAACGTTTGGCTCACCGGACGAGCGGTCTCCGCAAATGACGCACAGGCGCTTCTGAGACAACATGATCCCCGGGCTGTGCGCCGACATGGGACGCAGGCCGAACGGAGGCTTGATGTCCTCCGAGCTGCTGATTGAATGCATCCCCGACATGGCACCCGAAGCTGAGAGCTGCAACCACAACAATCGCACAATCGGCGTGTGACGGATGGCGGAAACGAGCGACAATGCAAAACACTGTTGACAAATTCTTCAGTTTAAAACAGTTTTTTTTGTCATCTTTTTGTGCTCATCGCGAACGTAGCAGCTGCTTGTTTATGAGATAACTTATAAGCAAACTTAGCTTGGAGCAACTGTGTGTGATGTCATCATGTCTTTGATCAACTGCTGAAAAAAAAAAAAAAGACCGATTCTGTCCTCGTTCATCTAAAAACTGCTTCATACATCAAAGCGTATGTCGGGATGGAAGAATGTTGATTTGTTGCGATTGTATTGTATTGCTGCATTTCTATAAAAGCGCTTTGTGACAGCTCAGGCTGTTTGAAAGCGCGATATAAATAAAGTTGACTTGAGTTGAGTCGAGTCTAAAACAATGTTGGTGTGATATAGCCGCAAAACACTACATTTAAAAAAAACAAAAACATGTGCCGGTATATCAAAACTGCCCTAATAGACTTTGATGATGGAATGCATATATGAAAAGCACATTCCGGCCAGTTTGGCTTTGAACGGCAATTCACCTGGCTGTGGCTGATGGGTCCAAATCCAAGAGACGGGTTAATAGAGAACGGAGAACCAATGACATTCGTGGGACTGTTGGGTGCTGAGCTGTTGGGCTGCTGGGAAGACATTGCTCCAATAACACAGGATGATGTCCCGCCTGACGGATATCAGTCTGAGGGCGACAATTGGACAGGAGCAGCAATTAGCACTGGGACGACCACTTGCAGAATAAATTGACATCCAATACAAGAGCTGTTGCCGTAATCAAACATTCAAATCAAAGAAAGAAGCTTTTCAATACAGAACATCGTCTACATTCACGGTCATAAAGGTGGTCGGCGTACACAACAATATGCTTAAACCGGCCTGTTAACCGCATGTGGTTATTTTTTGATAGCGGCCAGTTTGGGAATGTTAACACGTTTGCTGCTCACCATAAGCACCAACAAATACATTAACGTTGTAAGGCGCTCGCAATTTTTGGTTCAACTCAATTCATCAAATAAACTTCTGTTAAACACATAACGCGGAGTCGTCCGTGTCGCACTTGAGCCGACAGAAAGTTAACAGGACATCGATTGGAAGCTCGAGCCTTGGCGAGTAACATTAGCCGGCTAACATTAGCCGCATACCTGGTTCGGATTTTCCGTGACTCGAATGACTCCAAAACTATTCGTTTAACGCGCACACATTGCCACCAAACAGCTCGATTGACTATAAGAACCGCTTCAAATCCGCGTGCGCGTCGCAATTTAATCTCTTTAGCGAAGCTTCGCGACGATTAAGGCTAACCTAGCTAGCGTGGCTAGCTAGGTTAGCCTGCCGCTAACTTCGTGGTGGTAGTCGGGCGAGCGAGATCATGCCAACGAATGTGTTCGCTTGCAGCTCGTTGAAACTCACCAAACACGCAATCGACGCATTGTTGGGAAGCACGCACGCGTCTGTGTCTTGTTCGTGCTTTCGGTGACGCGACAGCAGCCAGCCAGGCCGTCGCTCAAAACCAGTTAGTTGCCTTCCACTTGACGCTGCTGCTGCTGCTGCTGCTGTTGTTGTTTACTGGCCATGATGGCTCAGTGCCAGCTCGACTCGAGCCAAAATGTCTCCTGGGACCACCCAGTAGCGTGGTCACGTGACAGCGCCGCACATGATGGGAGGGAGGGGCGGAAGAGGATTTATTGCTTACTTTAATTAATTAAAAGACCATCACGAGGGAGATTAGATTACCATGATTTAAAAAAAATAAAAAATAAAAAAAATAAAATAAAAGGTCGTTAACAGAACACTCTTTCTTGAAAATTCAAAAGTTCTTTGCATAAACCAATGTAGCCTATGTTTAATCAACAAAGTTAAAATTGTCCATAACTTCTAAATTGTTCCAACATAACATTATGAGTTTTGCCCACGCAGGTGAATGTTCCAGCGGCAATTAGCGGCACTTATCTGGTGTGTTCTTTCGCCAAACCAAATTTGGTCATGTTTCCTCAATACAATTCTAACTTAGCTTTTTGTTTGAACAACTCACCTCAAATAGTTATTCACCTTTCAGCACATGAACGTACGTTAACATTTGAAAATGTGTATTTATGTGGAAAAACAATACTGTATCGTGCACGTACGTTACAACAACATATGGCTGGAGGGGGTGAAATGTTCTGTGACGAGTTTGTGTTGTTTATGTTTTATGTTACTGCTTTTAAATGGCCTTGAAGTCTGGTGCAGATCAAATAAGACGTCTCTTCTTTCTGCTTCATTTGAGAAAAACAAATACTTGAATTCCACTATTTTACAATTTGCTGGATCATGTGAAAACGTGGTTGTTAGCAGAATGGAAAGCATGAGCTTCCGATTGAGAGGCATTCAAAGAGATAAAATAGTGGAAAAAGCTGTTCAGACAGAAGAATCTGATGAAAAGTTAAGAGTGCTGCAGGGCTGCCTCAAGCATGAGGATTAAAAACTAGACACTGTCTGAGTATCTGAGAACCTGACAACCAGTTTTGAGTACTTTCACATCAGCAACAAAAAAAACAAAACAAATGGAAATCTGCACTCGAGTCAAATTGCTAGTGTCGAACATCCATTTCCAAGCCTGAGCAATCATCCACAGTGGCACCATGTGATCGAATGCTCAACATTTTTAGGAATTGCTCATCAGATTCCTGCCGATTGCGTGTCAACGTCACCAATCCGGGAGTCACGTTGTGCAGTTCGAAAGAGAGATAAACGAGAAAAACTGCTTTGGTAAGACGTTTCTGTAGAGGAGTTTCTCAACAAGAAAAGTGGCGTTCTTATTGCAAATGTGTCGTAGGCCGACATCGTTCCTTTATTAGCTGTAAGTTAGCATATATATATATATATATATATATATATATTTGTAGCTCTTCTTCCTGAAAACATGATCTCTTTATCTACTGTTAATTTCAGGTTTGTATTTGCTTTTTTTTTTTTTTAATAATGTATGCATAGACATGTAAACTCTCGAATGATGTTTACCACACGAGTTTCTTTCCGCAGAATTCTGCACCTTCAAATTGTCATTTTCAAACTTCCACTACATCTCGATTAAGAGGACCCATGACGACGCGAAGGACGACTGTAGACGGATGCACGCGGATCTTGCTACTATCAACAACATGACGCATATGAACCATCTGATGGCCTCTGTTCCAAATAACACGGTCAGATCTTGGATAGGATTGGAGCTGGGAAATGTATCAAAGTGGCATTGGGCTCGGCCTAATCAAAAAGTCCATTTCTTGCTTTGGATTCACAGGGACAATTGTTTGAAAGTGAGTGTGGAGCTCAAAGGAGCTTTGTTTGTCACGGTAAGTACAAACTTAGAAGTCTATAATCCCAAAATTGCAGTCATTGTTGGAGCAATGTCGCAAATCATCCTTTGCAAAAATCTGGCAGGCACCAGCGATGCTCCAAGTGACTCCATTTTTGTTGCCAACACTAAATCATGGAGGGACGCCCGAAAGCACTGCCGGGATTTATCTTTGGATCTGGTCAGAAGAAGAGAACGAGGAAGTCCGGAATGCGTCGGCAGCTCCAAATGTGTGGATCGGCCTCTTCCGAGATTCGTGGAGGCGGTCCGACGGGAGCGATTCATCGTTCCGCTCTTGGAAACCGCAGCAACCGAACGATGGCGAAGATCGCGATCGTGTTGCTGCTGTATTCAAAGATGATGGCCGCTGGAATCATCTGAAATGTAGCAGCCAACGCACCTTTGTCTGCCAAGGCCGTGAGTTTCCGCATTTGTCGTCAAGTGGTGAAGTATAGTAACTTAGTTTACAAGTTTACAAATCTAAAGAAGTTTGCAACAAAATCGACAAAATGGGAACAATTCAAATAGCTCCATAAATTAAACCAGTCACTTTTTTTTTATTCAAAGTTGCCATAGTCATTTATAGTTCAGCTGTACAGTAAATGCATTCATGCGTATTCAAAAAGAAGACAGCACATGAGAAAACAACTCCCAATAATATGAAAAAAACTGTAATTCCCTCATAAAAGCACACCGATATAGTCGTGCTGAAACTGAAGACTGATCATCACAGTAGGCTATTTTATAGTAATAGCATTGAAATATGTATAATACAATTGTACAAAAGTAATACAATTGTTTGGTAGGGGATTGCGGTTTACATCACAACACTCTTTTTGGAGCCTGAATGAAATTGAAAATGACAACCTTATTGTCTAAACTAATGATGATCAAACACTGTAATGTCATTAGTGGCCACAAATAGCGATAATCCGTGCGTCAGTGCTTCTTAACCTTGTTGCAGTTACTGAACTCAGTTTAGGTAGCTTTCGTTCTGTTGGACTCCAATTGCTCCAATTTCTTTTTAGGTCAAATGATGGAGTTGGGACGCAAGGCTGCACTGTATACTTTTTGTTTGGTTGTGTGCTGTGAGATGTTTCTAATAAAGTCAATATGTGCCTTGGCCCACTGCAGGTTGGCAAGCTTAAATGGAAACTCTTGAAAAACGGTTCAATATTTCATCAGTCCAAATATTTATGGTGACACGCAGCACCTTTGTTTTCACTGCACGTGGACTGCATCCAGTGGAGTCATTGTATTGACCCAAGTATTCATTCACACCTTTTAAAATAGAAATGTTGGCCTTCTGAAAAATATGCTCATTTATATTAGAGTGGCATCTCTCATTGTTATTGTGTTTATCTTTTGGCACAGCCAGCAAAGTTCCAGCAAGCACAAATGAGACACGGCCAACAAATGTCACAACACCTTCAAGCAACTCATCTTCAGGAGCGGTTACATTGAATTCCACAGCAGCTACTTCGAGCCAACAATCAAATACAGGTGCAGTAAATTGTCAGCAGCAAGCCACAACAATTGTCATTTGTGAAATGAGAACTATGCAGTGCAACTGCAATGCAATTACAAACACGGTCAAAATTAAGCTCACATTTCTCTGCAACTACTCAGCACCGCCTACAGGTGACGTTTCTGTTGCTACGACGCAGGCGGGAAAATTGAACACAATTAAGTTCTCCTCCTTTGACTTCACTTGGTGGATGAAATGAACAATGTTCAAGATTCAGACATTTTTGAGGGACATTTTTTTCAAACAAGAATCTAGAAGAATTAGAGGTTTTTTTTACAATGGATTATCTGTTCATTTTTTAAAATACAGTACATATATTTACAGAGATTTTATGAGTTGAAAGAAAGAAGAAAGTTAATCGTTGTGCTGCTATCTAGTGGACAGTGGAAGTATTACAACTGGTAGAAAAGGGATACAAATGGTAGCACAGAAATCGATGGAAGCATATTGCAGTCACTTGATTTTGTGATAATTTTTTGGTGTTTTAAAAAAAAAAAATCGGGATTTTTTTCCCCCCCAAAAAACGGGGAAATGAAAAACAAAAAAAACAAAAACAAAAAACAGTGGGGAAAAAAAATCCATAAAGCAAAATAATTTGAAAACACAAAGTAAAAAGTACTTAGGAAAAAACATTTCCATGCAAGATGAGAAAACCTGTAATTTGATTTCCTGACCTGCCTTTTGGCCTTTCTGCTCTCCTCCCACAGGAAAGCTGATATGAATTTGTGAAAACATGACTTGGATGGTGCCGAAAGCACCACTTGGACCTCGTCTTCATCACTGGGCAAAGCACTCAGGATCAAGTGGCGCGGATGGCACAGAATGCAACATCGTCGCAGATTTGGCTCGGTCTGCGCTACGCTTGCACCTTTGACCTTTGGTTTTGGAGCGGTTCGTCCGCTGACTGTTACCAGAACTGGGCTCCTGGACAAGGACCGCCAGAGCGCCGAGCGGGGATATGAATGTGGAGTAACTGGTGCCATGGTGAGCACAGGGGGGCAGCAATGGGTGGGCACAGCAACTCAACTTTATCTGCCAGGACTGTGCTGGATAAAGACGATTTTTGAGTTTGCCTCCATGCAAACACGAGCTGGTTCGACTCGTTTGGTAGTGTTATACTCACAGTCACGCGTTTTGAATCTCTCCGTCACTCCCAGTATGAGAGCGAGAGGATACTGGAGGGCCGCCTCCTCCATTGTTGAGTGGCAATGTCATTAAATATGAAAACGCTGCCAACACTTTGATGAGCGGAGAGAGTGACATGAGAACGTTGATCCGCCGCTTTCACTCGGGGGTTAATATTTGCATGTTGACCCCGACTGCTTGAGCTCAAGATGCTCTTTTTAGGACCACCGTGGACCCAATGCAGACGGCCGGCTGCCCCCGCTGACCTTGTCCACAGTGCTGAGGTCTACGGCGAGCCGTGGGAATACTTCACAATATTCTAAACTGCCTTACTGATCATTCAACTGTGAAAAATGAAAAAGAAATTGAATAAAACCAATCGAAAACACTCACTTCAAGGCTTCAGATCTACAGCTGAATAGTTTCTTCATTTTGTTAAGATTATGATGATCATTCCACACATTCTGATGAATTTTTGTAAGATGAATTCAACTGGACTTCTTCTTTTTTTTTAACAATATTTCCGCAATACCAACACTTCCTTTACATGTTAAAAACACATTTTGCCTGTGACTAACATACAAACCGGGCAGATTGTTGTCGTAGTCAAACGGCATTTCATCACATTTTGAAATCCAAATAATGATTACAAATCAAATTCCAACGATCCAAAGTCGAACACTTTTCAATGGACGCAGAGGTCATTTCATCGAGTAAGACTTTTGACTTGTGTAAGCTCAGAATTGTCAATAAGGAAGTGGAACAGCAATGAAGACTAAAGACATTTATTCTATTTATGACAACATAGAATATTGTATCAGACTTCTTTTATAATCTATCTATCTATCTATCTTAGGTAGCTATGTAGCTAGCTAGTTATCTAGCTAGCTGTTATCTCTAACAAGTTATCTAGCTACTGCTAGCTATTTAAAATCCTAGGAAGAAAAAAAAAAAAGAAGAGTACTCTATTGTTTACACTACAGTAAATGAAATATCTTCAACATGAATAAATCTTCATTTTCCATCAAGTGAAAAAAAATTCACAATACCGTCAGTACTTGTATGAAAATACAATGTTACCTAACCTACGTTGCCGACAAATGTGTTTGAATTGTACATTAATGAGCACTTTAGACACAGGATAGCAATCCGTCCAACTTTGAAGATGCAGACTAAATATCAGAATGGAAAATGATTTTCTTTTCACATCATAATAGTTGTGAATGAAAGACTTTTGTAATTAGCATTTGTGAATTTTACATCTCTATTCCAAATCACAGGAAATGAGATTCAGCTATAATTTATTTCAGCTGATCCCAATAACCTTGTAATGGTATATTGCATTTGGAACTTTTTTTCTTGTCATTTGTCAACGACCACGAACTATTCCGCATGAGCGTGTCATCGTTTGGCTTGGGCGCGGTCCACTCAGCCTCGTATCAGTTCAATGTGAATGTCCCATTGGGTCCATTCCGTCCCCTCGCCATCTTTTCTCACCCTCCTCTCCTCTTGTGTGCTGTCCAGCTGGCTCTGACCTCTGACCTCTTCACCCTCACTCCTGACCTCTGGGGGACATTCCCACGCCACACCCTTTTGTGCGCTGCTCCCCATGGTAACTCCCTCTTCATCTTTCGAGATGACGACGACGGGCAACTTTCACTTTAGCTGGACAGAGTAATGCGGCCTAACCGCACTTAGCGGCCACAACATTAGGTACAGGAAATCCTTATCAGAAACGTTCTACTGAGAAAGATATCATTCGAGACTTCAAGGTTGAATGTTTGTTGTTGTTGTTTTCTGAGGATCTGCAAAAATAAAGATAATTGAATGAGTTGATTTTGATCATCCTAATATTCTTTTTTTTTTTTTTCTAAAACCTCAAAATTGATCACTTTTGTAACTTTCCATCTTGGTACCTGTCATGCGCACTGCTGTCATTCTTTTCTGGTCGGCGTTGGAGCCCCCATGGGCACGGACCCCTCCCTCCTTTTCCTTCTGTCACTTTCACAGCTAATTGTGGAAAAGGAGATTTTCTCCTTTGAGGCGCAGTCGCTTAGGTAACCTCGCTCCTGCATGAAATGAGATGGATGGATGAGAAGCGGCAACGAGGGGCACACGAAGAGCAAACGGACCAGGCGGCGCTTGGGGTCGGATGCACACCAGTTTGGACTTCAACGACAAGGTACATACAACCGATAGAGTTTACGTATGAATGGAAACATTAGTAATAACTGGGACTATCGTGAAATGCAGAACTGAAGGTGCATTTTGTACATTTTTCGACTTTCACTTGTTGACTTTGATTTCAAACAAACTTTGATTTTGAACTGCTTTTTTTTTTTTACTTAATTTGGAAAATAACATCCTGAAACATTGTGCACAATTCATGATATTTGCCGTGTATTATTTCTTTTGAAGGACAAAAAAATGTTTTTGGTGTGACCGGGATTCTGGAGCTGATTGTCCAAACGCAATTCTTGTGCTTCACATCCAGGAGTTGTGGATGGACAACAGGCCCCTGACTCTCACTAAGACTCTTTGTTTCCATAGCGACTGACTTCAAAGGAGGAACTATACTTTAGAATGATTATGATTTCGAACAAAAGTTGATTTGACTTCCTGTTCAGGTTGGGCACAAAGATGTGTTCACTTCCCTCATGAAACGGACACTTTTTATGGCTAATGAACGATTTCATTTGCATTATGTTGATTGTATGAATTTAAATTGGGCCTGCATATCACATTTGTTTGTCCTATAATGGGAAATTGAAATTGTAAGAAATGGATTAGATGCTTCGAGACTTTACTCCAAATCGCATGATGGAACATGAGTTACATATAAAACTTTTTTTTTTTTTTTTTTTTAAAGCAAATCCATTTGGGTCATTCTGAGAAAACTGACTATTCATATAGACCCCAAACCTTCAAATTGTATTATTTATATCTGTATATTCTATGTGATAACATATAAAGAGGTTCCTCCATGATTTATAATAAAACCTGACATTTGACTTCTGTGTGGACTTTTTTTTTTTTTAAAGTACAATTTAAGGGGCTTAAGCAATTAAATGTTTGATTGACTTTGACTTTTGTCAAATCAGCTCATGAAGATGATTTAATGTTTTTTCCTCATTGTTATTGTTTGAGATGACAAAAGTGAAGGAAGAGAGCAGCATGAGGGCAAGAGAAGACAAACAAGCAACACGTTTCCAAATAATAGAATTTAGGTGCTCCAAATATTGAAAATAAAAATGGCGATAATTCCTACAGTATGGAAAAAACGCTTCAATTACATGTTGATTGCATTTGAAATCCACTGTGATTGTGTGTAAATGTAAAATCCATATCAACTTGCATCTGCATCTGGACTTAACAGTACAAAATCTGCAAGATGTCATTGTAAGAACAGCTCGAAAATGACCCCCGAGATTGGCTCAAATCACTCAGAGGTGAGACTGAACTTCCAGTCGATTTTAGGGGAAATCTACGTTGGAATAGAATGAATAGATTAATTGAAACTAAAACGTACACTTTAAAGAAGAGATATTTGGATACTATATTTACATGTGTTTGTCACCAATGCACAAAAGCATATTTGTGTTGATTAAATCACTTTAAAAAAATAATCCAATAAAGTCAAATTTGGCTTTATATTTCCTGTATGTTGTAAAAACAAGGACAAGATATGTTTTCCAACTCGCTCATATTTCCCTCCTGGATATCATTAAATGTGGTGGTAAGCTGGTTGCACACAGCAACCCTACGGAAACTGCATGAAAAAGAAGGAGGGGAAAAATAAATACATAAATAAATCGATGGTGTCCAACCACTTGTAGTTGCTTGGCTAATTAACTGTAGGCTGCTAATCTTCTTAGAAATGCTTTTGCATTTTTTCTTCCAAAGCAACGAAAGCATCACCGCTTAGCACATTGACATTTGCAACATTTGTAACATTTGCAAAGTGAATATCAATATAATGTAGAATCTTTCAAGGTGTTTTCAAATGAAATATGCATATGTTGCTTTCAACCGGCAGATAAACTAGAAATAATTTGCTGGTGCCTACTTGCATCGACATTCCTGATCTGTGCATACAAGCCATAACCACTGAGTGGCGCTGTTTAGAAGATTAGAATAATGTTCAATCTTATGAGTTCCACTGTCTGTAAAAGAGCAAGTGTGCTGTGACTATTTTTTATTTTTTTTCTAATAAAGAGACTGAGTCATTGTAGATCAAAACAACACATCTAATGGTTATCCAAAGCTTTTTTCAGAGACCTGTTGGACTCTGAATTGTGCCGCAGACTTTTCCACCTGCTGGATCAGTCAGTCTGTGAGTGTGGAGGGCAAAGTCACATGTTGGATGTCCATAGATGGGACTGAAAATTCAGACGCGAGAAAGTCACCTACTTTGTCTAGTCACCTGGATAATATCCTTAGATTCAAAAACAAATCATTACAATGTGGCAAAAGTTGTTTTCTTATGGCCGTTTTTGACATCACACTCCTCATTGAGTTTGTGGCTGAAATTGAAGACATGAGGAGCTTTTCACGCTCAAGTGGGAGGAGCCACTTCAAGTGGATAAGTAAAAGCCCCATTCATCTGCAATGTCAACAATGCAAGGACACTACAGTGAGTCTGAAGGAGCAATGCGACACTCAAAACAAATATCGCTTCAAAAAAAAATATATATATATATACAAAATAAAATGTGTCACTTCATTCCCACAGTGAGCAGGAATGTATACTGAGTTGTTGTCATGCAAACATACAGCATCATTTTTTGTCATCATATCAACTTGAATTTCACGCTAAACTATGTAACTCGACTGGAATTTTGCATTACAAGAACATTACTGTCACATCCTCCCACTCCTTCTACAACATTTGTGTTCTTTTTTTTGAAGGACAGACAAAATGTGGATTATCCCGAAGAGATTATTATTTGCTACAGAAAGAGCAAAAATAAAGTTTAGTTATCTTTTTGCAAACAGGACACTGCGGACTATGTCAAACATGTCATATCCAGTCATTTCCAAAATGATGTTCTTCTCTTTTTTTATTGCCAAAAAAAAATTGCTTATTTCTTCCAAACATTTGGTCAAATCAGTTGTGAGTTGACTAATAAACCTGGAATCTATCAAATCAGAGACTGTTCATGCTGTCATGTCCCTCCCAATAGGGTGACTGAGTTTGGTGAACTGGTTTGATTTAGCTTTCCAGCTGCATATATTTATTTTTTCGCTCTCTCATTCTGTCACTGGCCTTGCCGTAAAGAAGCTGAGAGGGTCTCTGTGCTCCACACAGTCGCCCTTCAAGTCGCCCGCCTCCAAACATCTGCTCCAGAAGAGGAGCAAGACGAGGGAGGAGATGATCGAGGTGATTTTTCAGGTTGGCACAAAATGTTGACATCCAAATGTCCAAAATGTCTTCTCCACCTTTCTAACGTTAGGATTCATACGTTGAGAGCGTTAAAGTGAACCAGAGAAAGCAACAGGCGGAAAGAGCGACGGACAAGCGAGGGCTTATGTGTTGATATTATTCTAATCTCAGTGGGTCGGTCCAATGTAAACAACACGGGAGGACTCGAGCATCACTTCAATGCGAAGCCGTCAATGGCGGCTCTGTCGCGGCCTCCGACCACGAGACATTTCATTGCATTTGAATCTGGACCAGGTTACATGCCACAAGTACTCGCCAAGGCTGAAACATTAGTCACCTGCAGAACCCCTGGAGGAACCAAAATCCAATTCTGAGTTTCATTAGACTCAGTAATAACACAAAAAATATCAAATCCACTTCTGACCTACCAAGTAAGTATATTTAAATAACATAAAACATCTACCGCTCTCAATAAATGTTTCAAGTGTGGACTCCAAACTTGGATTTCTATTCTGCCTGGTTGTGGTTCGCCACAAGTGCTCGAGTGTCAATAACACGATTGAGCTCGTACATGACACATCAAATATGGTTCAGAAGATGTTTTCTCACAGCTGTTTGTGTTTTGTCAGGTGTGCTGTATCGTTGCTGAAGTCCGGCCAGGGTCAGCAGGGTCAGCAGTGCAGCGAGGGGGGCGGGGGGGCAATCAGGAGTGCAGTGGTGCAATTTGCAATTATGAGACGTGAGCATGACATTTATTGGCCATTTACTGTATGATAATTGTGTTTCAATATGGATGGCTGGATGGACGGACAGACAGACAGACAGATCCTGCTGTCTATATTATTTTCTTTATTTATATTTTTCAAACCTCTTTTAGTATGTTACTTTTATTTAACGAATAGAAGAGAAAGTGAACATATTTTTGTTGAATTTTTGCGTGCTGCAGTGTTTGGAAGTTGTGCACCTCTGCAAAATGTCACTCACTCATGCTTGCTTGGCTTAACTTGTCTTCATGTGGTTTGCAAAAGGAGCGATGGTGGGTGGCCATTTTGGGCCAAGATGCAGAGCCTTCACAGAGCATTCCTTAAAATGTGCTGGATATTTGGTCTCTTACATAACTGTGGCGTAGTTACATCTCATTAATGCCAACAGGCAGCCAATTCATATAGCAAGAGGTTCCTGTCCCCCAGAGTGGCCACTGAATACCTGCAGTGTTATATTATGTTATGTTATGTTATGTATCGCAACTGAATCGTGATGCTCTCATTCAATCACCGTGTTGTACGTCGTTGATACGCGTTTGTTTGTGGATGTGTTTATGCGTGAGTCATATCGTGTTGCATGCATACGGAGTTGCATAACATTGTAAAGAAAAAAATAAGTGACAAAATTCCAACTCTAAATTGAATTGAATATAAATGATGATGTACTGAATTGAACTAAACAGGATGAAATATTGGTAAACAATCAAAGACTAAATCATTCAGGGTAAATCAGAGATCTTAAGTCGATGGAAATGTACTCGTTTTTCGTCTAGTTCAAATATTTTCAGAGGTGGGTGAGCGAGTAGGACCACTGGGGGGTGGAGTTGGGGGGGAGAGGATGTGGGGGTCCCTTAAGTAGGAGCGAACTTTATCCCTTGCACCTTTGCACTTGTGCTCAACTCGCACCCGGCAAGTCTGTGTACAATTTCCCAATCAAATGGAGGGAAGCAAACCGAGATAAGATCAAATCCATCAATCAGGTAAGTGCGTCTGCCCGCAATGCTCATTTGGGGTGGAGAAATCAATTGATCAATTTATCAGTACTGATGTCTTTTAGCTGTCAACTGAGAACTGCTGTGTAAATTGCGTGGATGTTGGAGGAAATAGGCACATAGGAAACACTAAATACATCCACTGTGAGCAAGTTTTTGTGAGATTTGCAGTACAAAAGCTAAATTGAACACACATTTTTTCCCCATACATTTTCTGTTCATGGAGGTCTTGTAATTTCTCATCTTTAAACTACTTAAGAGTGTCCGGTAGTTGTTTTTGCTGCATGTCTTTAATTGCAAAAGGTAAAGTAAATTAACATGCAATCATTTGCATCTTCCCTTTTTAGAAGTAAAAGTGGCGCAGTCTCTTAATGTGAAGAAGTATAAAGTACATGCACTCTTATTTGAGGAACACAAAATGTAGGTCAATGAGTGTTGCGATTTGACTTGATGTTCTACCGATTCCATTCAATGGTGATGTGTGTTTTATTGGTGGTGGTGCAGGAGCTTATGTAAGCTTCTGTGGGGTGAAAGACAAACAATGTCTCACAGTTCTATACAGTCCCCCACTGTTAGTTCTCCACCCAGTTTCACCATAAGACCAAAACCATCTCATTTGGCCTGCCCGAGCAGATGAATGAACGATTATGGGTGTTGGTCGGAACACTGTCACATTATGTCAGCTCATATTTACATTAGGCATATTTTAAAGTGCAGTTTGGATAAAAATCTGAATCCAGGAAAAGGTCGCTCCACTAAAAAGACACAATGAATCATTTTCTTCTCATTTGTAGGTACAAGCTGGCTGAACCCCTCCAAAGAAGTTCACACTCTTAAAAAGAAGATATTCCGAAGCCTGGTTACTGCCTCAAAATGTTGTTTACACTTGGACTTCTCCTCCTTCTCACCCCATTTGCTTCACTTCAAACCACCACCAATCAGAAGAGAAACTACACAGGAAATGCCTTGACTAAAACCAACGTTGCTTTCACCGTTCCGAAACCAAAAACCAGCACCGCTGCCGCCAAACCGACCGGCCGCCCCACCCAAAATCTAAACAACATAAATCTGACACTTTTACCGACTCCTCTCCCCAACCAAAAACCTCCAGTGATAAACTCGACAGCAAGCACAAGAATCAAACCCAGAACGATAGCAAACTCCACCAGCGTGTCCCCGCCAGTGAAGACATCAACGGTTTCTGCAACCAGGAAAGACAAGCTCACAGTGTCGGTTAATCAAACAGGCGCCGCGAAATCCACAAGAGCCGGTGAAGTGAAGGTTACAAAGGACAATCCTGGACCCACTGCAGCCCTCAATGATCAGTCAGCAACCACAAGGTCAGCATCAGTCAACAGCACTAAAACCACGAAAGATAAACTCCAAATTTCCATCAATCAGACTGCTATTGAGAAATCTCTTTCGGCCAGCAATGGGAAGATTGCCAAAGTCAAGCCAGGCCCCACCGTAGTTCCAAATGCTCAGTCAACATCCCCAAAGCTAGCCAGCGGCACCAAAACCACCAAAAACAAGTTCACAGCCTCTGTCAATCAGACTGTTTTTGCGAAATCTGCATCCACTGGAGA
The DNA here is from genome assembly GCF_051991245.1 of Festucalex cinctus. NCBI lineage: Eukaryota > Metazoa > Chordata > Actinopteri > Syngnathiformes > Syngnathidae > Festucalex > Festucalex cinctus. Next base: position 13,111,567 of record NC_135417.1, read on the forward strand.
AGTTAAGAACTCGAAAGAAAGGCCTGCCCCCACTGTCCAGACTCCTCCCTTAACTCCAGCAAAGGCCTCTCCAACCAGTAGTTCTGCAGCTGTCAAAGAGAAGACCATGGGCTCTGATAATCAAACTGTAGGAGTCAAGGATGTGAAGAACTCCAAAGATAAAGCAACTTCCACAGCCCAAATCGCTGCAACTGCAGCCAGTGCCCCAGCAGCGGCAAAACCTCGGACCACAGGCTCTTCTGAGACTACTGTGGTGGTCAAATCACCCTCTACTAGTGATATGAAGAATTCGAAAGACAAACCAGTGCTCACAGACCAAAATATAGCTAGTGGTTCTGCCGTTGCCAAGGATAGGCCCATAGCCTCTGCGGACCAGGCAGCTGTAACCAAGACTACCAGTGACACCAAAATAAAGACTGCCCCTGCGCAGCCAATCAAGGTGGTTATTGCTAATGACTGTGAGTCAAGCAACGCCAAAGAGCATGAAGTGAGCCTGAAACCTGGTACTCCACTAGTCATGACACATAAGATCAGTTTGATGCCTGGCGGCTGTACTGGCGGATGTGAGGCCGAGATGGCTGAGCTGAAAGGACGCTTGGCCAGGCTGGAGAGCGAGATGTCATCGCTCAAGGACAAATGTATGGTTCTTAGTTTCCACCTATATGGTTGCTAGTGTCTGCTTTTGCATATAACAAATGTATTTTTTCTTTCCCAATCAGGTCCATGTTCTGCCAATTGTCCAAATGACTGTAGTGGGAATGGAGAATGTCAGAAAGGAAAATGCATTTGCCAGGAAGGATTCATGGGTCCAGACTGCAGTAACTGTGCCCAAGGAGCTGAGTGCACGAAAAGTAAGTGATTGTCTCTTGGACTGAGTGACTCAATGTGACAAAATGTGTTCATCTTAAATTCAACCTCTAACAATGATCCTTCTGCTCTGTAATGCCAGAAGAAGCCAAAGGGATGATCAAAGTAAAACTGGACACAGAAGCCCAAAAAGAGAACAAAGAAAGAACCACTATCAAGGAAAACGGAGAGGACAGAACCAAAACGGAAGCACAGGTGCAACTGGGGAAGACTGACCAGAAAAAGGGGGCCGATGCCAAGGAGACGGACACTAAATTAAAGTTAGCCACGACTGCTAAATTTGGTCTTGCAAAGGCACAAATAAACTTGGATGCTTCTGAGAAGAAAACGACAATTAAAGGTTCCACAAAGACTGCTGTCCCTACTGTTGGCCAAATTTTGTTGAAGCATGAAGGCAGAAAGCAAGAGGAGGCCCGCAAAGGCAAAACTATGGTTTCGGGTGCTAAAAAGACCGAGTTGAAAGTCATCAAGGAAGGAACTATGGTTAAATCATATTCAAAATCTGATCAACTCAAAGATGAACCTCGATCTAACATAACACAGAGTGATGTAAGCAGTTTGAATAGAACAGCAAAATTTGCAACAATTCTTACTCGGATTGTGGCAGCAAACAAAACCTTAGCTGGAAAGGACACCATGGAGCAGTCCACACTCATTGGAAAGAATTCAACTCAATCATCAGGGTCAACACAGATTAAAAAGGTAAAAGTGGATACTGCTGTACACTCTGTTGATGGAAATACTGAAAAACAGACGGGTACTACAAGTGTGCCTACTGTTGAGGACACAAACGTAGATCTTACCAAAATCAGACCAGGGAGATATTCAATAAATCATGCTAAAACTGGAGATACTGTTGTATCTGGTGATGGCAGAAAATCAGATGATAGCAATACCGGAAAGGGGAAAGCTACAAGAACTAAAACTAGCCAAGGCAGACATACTACAAATCCACACTCCACAAATCCAGATGCTAGCAAGACCGGAAGAGAGAGAGATACCATAAAATTGCATTCTGCTGATGCCAAGACTGATCAAGGCAGACATACGACTACCGTCCAGGCGGTTGACGACAGAAACACAGATGCTAGTAAGACTGGAAACTGGAAAACTCAAACTTTGCACTCTACTGATGGCAAGATAGAACAAGGCCGACATGCTACAACTGTGAACTCTGTTGTTCACAAGACTGAACATGGCAGACATACTGTGCATTACGTTGATGACAGAATCACAGATGCTAGCAAGACTGAAAAGGGGAGAGATACCATGACCAGGCAATCTGTTGGTGTCAAGACTGGACAAGGCAGAGGTACTGTGCATTCTGCTAACGGCAAGACTGCACAAAGCAGACATACTTCTTTTGTGCACTCTGTTGACAACAGAAACACAGATGCTAGCAAAACTGGACAAGGTAGAGGTATCCCAACAGTACACTCTGTTGATGCCAAAACTGGAAAAGGAAAAGCTAGTTCAAGTGTGCATTTTATCGATAACACAGATGCGAGCAAGATAGAAACGGGGAGTGTCACCCTGAAGAGTCAATACATAGTGAATGCCTCTGTTGCAGGCACTTCAGGCAAAGCTCGAGTGTCCCAGAGCCAAACACCTACACATGGTGGCTCTATAACAAGTACTACAAGGACAGGAGGATTAGGTTCTGTGAAGGTTGTCAACATCTCCTCCCACAGCTTTATCATCTCATGGTCAGCACCGCATGGAATGTTCAAGAACTTCACAGTGATCAGGAGAGAGCCGCAAACAGAAGGCGATGAGGACGAGTATCAGGAGTTTGACGAGGAGGGTTTTGACGGGGACAATATTCACGCAGCAAAGAGTAAAATTGAGATCCAGGTACACAAGGAGAGCATTTCGTCCTCAAGTAAAGTTGTTGCATCAAGAAGCAAAGCAGAAAGCAAGAGGATCATGCTGGTGGTGCCTGGCAATGTGCGGTCAGTTGAGTTCAGTAACCTTCGCACGAACACGCCCTATGTCCTGCACATATATGGTACTGCAGTGGGAAGAAAATCCAAAATTCACACAGTTACTGCAACGACAGGTAAAAACAAAAAGCACCACATTGTTACTCGTCAGTGAGCGTGTCCAACCTTCTCGTCTTACTTTTTTAGGTCCCGAGCCAGCCACTGAAATAATTTTCAGTAACATAACGGAGACATCGCTCACGGTCTCCTGGACCAAACCCAAGACGACAATCACAGGCTACATGATTACGTACACCCACATTGTCACAGGTCTGACAACAAATGCAGACCATTGAAAAGCACAACAAGTACATCAATGTTTGAGTCCTTATATGTTTTTCCTTTAAGGTGAGACCCATTCGGTGAATTTGGACTCGCAGCACACTCGTGTGGTTCTTTCCAAGTTGTCTACTGGATCATCCTATATAATTACTGTTACCACAACACGCGGCAGAGTCCACGGTGATGCTCTAGTGTCCATTATCACCACAGGTCCAACACAAGTTCCACTCCCCTCTGTTCTCCAATTGTGAAAGTCTTGCACATTGAGTAACGTTGTCATCTGCAGTGCCCGCACCGCCAACCCAATTTCGAGCCATTAATGTGACAGATACCAAAGCAGTGCTGCAATGGACTCCCAGCTTGGGCAAGGTAGACCGTTTCATCATCAGCTACGAGTCCTCCAAGAGTGAGTGATACGACTATAAACCTACCGTCTCGTACCGATTGCATACCAGCTAAGTGATTCTCCTCCTTGCCATAGCTCCTAATGTGACTGTGACAGTGATGGTATCTGGGAACTCGGTGGAGCACCAACTGAGAGGCCTGCAAAGAGGCACTGTGTACACCGTCAAAGTCCTGAGCCAGAAGGACAGTCTACAGAGTGCAGCTGTAACAACGTCTTTCACCACTGCCAATGGTGAGTGGATGCTAAGTAAAGGGTTGGATCAGGCTTGTTTAATCAGGTTCAGAAAAACTTGGAACTTGGAATTGGGCTGTTTCTGTATCTCTCGTAAGTGGTGAAAGCCAGCGAAGTGGGCGCTCGCTCCGCTGTGATTGTTTGGAGAAGTTCCACTGTGGTTTACCACAGTTACAGACTGATCTACCAAGTGGTAGGAGAGGAGACAATGGTGAGTCGTAGTCCATGATTTTGGTTCCTCTACAGATGAAATGAATCGCTAAGATATTACTCTAAAGATGTATATACATGTTTATACTAGGAGCTTATTCTGGAACCCACCATCACAGAGTATAAACTGACAGGGCTGTTACCCATGTCACGCTATAACGTTCTGGTCGAAGGCGAGAGAGACGGACATTACACATCAATTGTAACCACCGAATTCATCACAGGTAAACCCCGAAGCCAAACACGTCCGTCCACTCCAGTAATAACACTCGTCATTTGCCCTCCACACCAGGGAAGCTGCGTTTCCCCTACCCAACTGAGTGCTCCCAGGAGCTGCTGAATGGAGCTCTTCAGTCAGGGGTGGTAGACATCTACCCCCAAGGAAAGGAGGGCCAGGTCTTCAGAGTCTACTGTGACATGGAAACTGATGGAGGCGGTTGGACGGTGATTTGAACTGATGCTATTGAAATAACTTTAGAAATGAGAGAACATGTTCATCTCGAAGCCTCAAATTGTTTTCTTTCCAAGGTGTTCCAAAGAAGAATGAGTGGCAAAATGGATTTCTACAGAACCTGGAGTGAATACAGAGTCGGCTTCGGAAATCTTAGTGAAGAGTTCTGGCTCGGTACGTTTTAAGTCTGCTTGAACAAACGCAAAAACAAACAACCAAATATAACTCAATGGTAGGATTCTTATGTACATGACTTTCTTTCTCCCACCACCACCAACAGGAAATGAAATTCTGCACAACTTGACCAGCATCGGTCCCGTGAGCTTAAGGGTAGACTTGCGATCTGGAAACGAAACGGCTTATGCTCACTACGCTAACTTTTCCATTGATTCTGAGGAGAATTATTTTGCCCTGGCAGTGTCTGGATACACAGGAACAGCAGGTTCTACGTGTTGCTCAAACTTGCAAACCATCAGCTGAACTCAAGTGTCATTAACACACTTTCATTCTTGGCCAGGTGACTCCATGAAGTACCACAATGGCCGTCCATTCTCAACCCGGGATAAGGACCCCGACTCTTTGGGGATCCACTGTTCTCGGGCCTACATGGGAGGCTGGTGGTACAAAAACTGCTACAAAACCAACCTCAATGGGCTCTATGGCATCAACACTAATAATCAGGTACAGTCAGCAGCTACTGGACTTTTCTTTTCTGTGTCTCGCCACTGACCAAAGTGAATCAATGTTGTGGTGCAGGGAGTGGTGTGGATAGACTGGAAAGGCAAAGACTCATCCATTCCCTTGGCTGAGATGAAATTCAGACCGTCCAGGTTTTCTCCTGCGACGCATGGCTAAGGATCAAGATCTCAATAAAAAGAGGAGATTCAGATGAAGGGGGGGTCTCATTGTTGTTGTATGTTACTTTTCACCAGTTTGTTTTGAGAGTGTTCCTCTTCAGAGATACATTTTGTTACATTCCCATTTTTCTGTCCAGCCCATCCAGTTCAACAGGCTGGCGTTGAGTCGTCTCACTACTACTGTAAATATGCACCGTCTCCCTCCGTTGAAATTAATGTGGGCTGGTTTGACATTAAACACATCCTGTTAAAGGGAAAATAAATGTGTCTGTCCTCCTTCTTCCAATGAAACAAAAACATTGCCAGTTAATCTGTCACGTTGCCCAGCGCGAGTTATCACGTCCTTCGCCGGGACAGATTTTGACACAAAAGAAAACATTTAGAAGTCCTTGATATGAGCAGCAAAAACCCACACACATGCAATCGCCGTGAGCGATGTGCTTTGGATCACTATAAACGGGACGAGAAGTTGGATGACGAGCAGCGTCACATGGGACACAAGATGGCAACGGCGGTGCTGGTGCTCGCTGTAGGAGCTGCCGTCCTCATGTTGGTGCTAGCGCTCCTTCAAACCTTCTTCAAATCTGCGGCAAGAAACAACTGCCCAACATGTCCACAAGGAAAAAGTGTACCAGGTAACTATCTGCGGAACACTTAACGCGGATGTCTCCATTTCATTCTTCTGATCAGAAAAAGTTTGTCGTTCGTGTTCCTTCCCAGGCCCGCCGAGCATTTTCCTTCTAGGCAACATGTTGGAACTGACTCCCAACCATCTGCCAAGTCATCTAACCCGCCTAGCACAGCGCTACGGACACATCTACCAACTTAAATGTGGAAACACTTGTAATCGTCAGCATTTTACTTGCTTCTTGTTTCATGTTTTCACAGGTGAATCACAGTCATAAATCTTTCATTCTTTTCTTTTTCATTCTTTCCTTCAGCCATGGTGGTACTGAACAGCAGTGATGTTATAAGAGAAGCTTTGGTGAAGAAATGGTCAGACTTTGCAGGGAGGCCCATTTCCTTCACAGGTGAACTTGCTGACAGGATTTTCTCATGACAGTAAAAATCATACTTCATATGGGCAGCACATCTAGTGTGTCGAAATTCTCTCATTGTGGATGCCTGCCATATCAAATAATAATAAATTCATAGGAGATATCGTGTCTGGTGGAGGGCGCTCCATTTCTCTGGGAGACTACGACGACGAGTGGCGGGCGCATCGCCGCCTGGTCCACGGCGCTTTGCTGCGATGCTGCCAGCAATCTTTGCACGAGGTGATAGAAAAGCAGGCGGCGCATCTCTGCAAGGTCAGCACACGACATGACAACAAAAAACAGTTTTGAGAAAGTTGGTGGTGGTGACATATTCGAAATTTGATACTGGCATTGGCTAGTACAGCGGTCTGCAACCTGCGGCTCTGGAGCAAAAGAATAAAAAATGCAATAAATAAATAAATGGTATCAGTTCATAATTTGTTTTTACATATTTATTATTATTTGCTTTATTTAAAAAGAAAATATGTTTAAAATGTAACTTTAAAATGTCCAAAAATGTAAGAAGAAATCCCAAAAGTTACCATAAAATGTCCACAATATTGTAAAAAAAAAAAAAAAAAAATCAGAAAATTAATAGCAAAAAGGCAGAATTTATTTCCCCCAAAATAGCCAGAAAATGTCCAAAAACAGAATAAAAGAAGCAGAAAATGACCATATATCGATAACATTGCCAAAAATGTTGAAATTTGACAAAAAGAGTCTAAATTTGTATGATAAACCAAGTATGAAAAATGACAGGAGATGAAAGTTAGAAGAAAGTAGATCTCAAAGGACTGGATGCTGCATATTTTTCTGTTGAGTTTTTTGTTTTGCCTAAAATGGCTCTTTTGGCAGTAAAAGTTGCTGAGCTCGTATAATCCCGTATCGGTTCTGTCCATCTTCCATCTTCAGGTTCTGAAGGCCTATCAAGGCGGTGCTGTTGATCTCTCCGAGGATTTCACAGTGGCAGCCAGTAATGTGATCACCACTTTGACTTTTGGGAAGGACGTGAGTTTGTGTTCTTGAAAGGGAGAACGGAAAGAACGCAACTAATGAGCCAAGTCATCCGTAGGTCTAGAATTGCATTTTTAAGCATTGATCTTGACGTTATGATGCAATTGTTTCAGTATGACAAAAGTTCTTCAGAGCTGCAGGAACTCCACACGTGCCTGAATGAGATTGTGGATCTCTGGGGATCCTGTTGGATTTCCGCCCTGGACTCCTTCCCTTTGTTGAGAGTCAGTTAAAGAAATCATTGGAATTCAAAAATCCGTGACAAACATTCCAAAATAATCACGTCATTTGTTCTCTCCCAGAAATTACCCAATCCTGTTTTCTCTCGTCTCATTCGAGAGGTGAGCAAGAGAGACGACATCATTCGCAAACACCTCGACGATTTCAAGGTCGCTGGTCACTCGCGTCATCAATTGCAAGACGCTTTTTGTTTCCGGAGGATGCAGCGTCGCCTACAAATAGTTGTATCCAGTCATCTTTTCTTTGGTTTCTCGTGCAGTCACAAGACAACAAAGCTGAAAGCACCATCACAGGCCACCTGCTCAACGGACTGCACACGAAGAATGAAGTGGTAATCGGAATGATTAACCAAGCATTGACACTTAATCGGCCGTTCATGGTGATATATGGACTGCACCACATGATGGTTTTATATCAAAAGTGTCCCTCTCCAAATAAAATCTGGCCGATATGTGCTGTCCACCAGCTGCTGACGGACACTCGCGTTCACATGGCCACTGTGGACCTGCTCATTGGAGGAACAGAGACCACCGCGGCTTGGCTCAACTGGACCGTAGCGTTCCTCTTGCATCGACCAGAGGCATCTTCACTTCTCATTTATGGAGACAAGATATTGAATTTGAAGAATAGAAACAAACTTCCTGTCCTTGTCTTTGTCTTTGTAGTGCATTCAACTGAAACCACATGTATTTTTCTTGTCCAAAACATCCTACTTTTGACCCGCCTCAGGTCCAGACTCGGGTGTTCGAGGAGCTGTGCACGGTACCGGAGGCTCACTACCCCAAATATAGCGAGAGGCACAAACTTCCCGTCTTGAGCGCCCTGGTCAACGAAGTGCTCCGCCTCAGGCCTGTCGCTCCGCTGGCCGTACCGCACAGAGCCGTCCGAGACAGCAGGTCGGCACATCGGATATGGAAGAGAGAATCAGAAAGACGGTGATACGGAATTATGGATTATTCCTTGTGTAGTATTGCAGGTTATTTCATCCCCAGGAACACAGTGATCATTCCAAACCTATTTGGAGCTCATCACGATCCTTCAGTCTGGACTGAGCCGTACAGCTTCAAACCAGGTATATAGATAGATTTTTTTTAATGATTATATTATAGTATATTTCCTTCGCCATTTGTCTTTCAGAGCGTTTCCTGGAGGGAGGAGGTGCATCCCCGAGAGCCCTGATCCCCTTTGGAGGAGGCGCTCGTCTCTGCCTTGGGGAGTCAGTTGCCAAAATGGAGCTTTTTCTCTTTACGGCCTATTTGCTGAGAGATTTTCACTTCATTCCCACTGAGGCGAGTCTGCCCGACCTGACGGGCATCGCGAGTGTTGTCCTCAAGGTCAAGAGATACAAAGTTATTGCATGCCCACGACCTGTTCACGGTGGTTAAAGTCGGGGACGCACTTGCTGGCAGATGCTCTCAACTACAAAGTTTGTTGTTGTTTAGAATCTAACTATTATTGCAACTCAATTTATGAAAATGTTCATATTAAAATAAACTCTTGCGCATATAAACGTGGTTCTCTTTTAGTGTGTACTTTTTAAATGTTTAAGTGTGCCGGCACATTTCAGCTTCACATTTTCATCAATGAGACAATGCAACACGAGCAAAACAAAATACGACGTCAACATGGTTCATGATGACGCACTACATAGTAGTCATATGTTAAAAAAAACGCAGTCAAACTCCGGTCCGCGAGGGCCTCAGTCATGCATGTTTTAGAGGTTTCCCTCCTCAAACACACCTGATTCATCAACAAGCTGTGCAGAAACCTGATAACGATACTCATTATGTGTTTGGACTGCGACCCTCGAGGGTTGGAGTTGGACGCCACTTAACTGTTTGTTTGTTTGTTTGTTTGTTTGTTTGTTTTTTAGGCCAGCTTCAAAAGGTTGCAACATTGCCACCATGCGGATACAACACAACATTACAACACTGTGACTGATATTGTCCTTTTTTCACTGGCCATAGCGGTACATTTGGCTCTTTTATACCACAACACAAGTACAACTGATTAGTTGGGAAGTCAGGAAGTTGGATTACAAGTTAAAACACAAAAATAATAGTTTGCTACTTTTTATGACTTTGTTTAGGTTAAATATTGAATAGACAGAATCACTATTATTTTTGTAAGAAAATTAATATTAAAAATTGAGATTTTTAAGTCATAAAACAAAACAGATTTGAATGAAATTTTTTCAAACCTAGCTAGCCGCTAACCTGAGGCACCACCAGAGAGAGCCAGCTGTTCAAAATATGGCACTTTAATGCCTCACAAAATAATTTCTATTCTGTCTATTCAATACCTCTCCCGAAAGAAACTTAAAAAAAAAGAAAAAAAAAAAGACAGAAGTAACAATAGTACTCACCTGGCAGGAAGAGCAGGTTCCACGTGTGCCCACAACACAAACCAACACAAAACATCACGTTTCGAGAACCAAGTAACAGTGTGAGGACTGAAATGGTGAAAGGAATTGGGAATGATTGGAAAATTCTGGTAGTTCGAAACTTGAAATGTAAAAAAATAATATCATGAAAATTAACTACCCGAGTGGTTCTTCCTTAGCACATGCATCACTATTCCAATCAGTTGCAATAAATAAATACATACATTTAAAACAGATGAAAGAGATGTGTAAAGTTTTGTTTTGGAATTGTGGTCTTAAGGCCACCAGTGGACTCACATTAATGTCATGTTAGTTACGCGGTTGTTTTGTTGAAAGTAACTCAGGAGTTGTGATTAACATTCCAATTTAGATCTAATATTTGAATCACTTTCCAATAACTAACAATAATATCTATCGGGAATCCCATTTATGACATCCTGACACATGAAATTCTGTGCTAAAACAAACAGTACACAATGAAGACTACGCCATCACACTCAGTTACCACAATACTTCATTTTGTATTCATGAGCTTGACTAACAATGTAAACGGAGGCCGCCATGTTTGAAGGCAACACTACATTACAAATGCTCCAAAACGTATTTCCTGCAATGATGCCATTTGAAAAAGTTCTTTTGAGAAACATCTTTTGTGCTGTCGCTCAATGTGTGAATTTACACTCCAAATCTGCTACATGCAAACGTGTTGTGCAACACGTCTTGTGAAAAAATGTGAAAGTCTGCTTGCAACTTTAACACAAACACAAGTTCACTTCCTCTTCGAGCTCACTTTAGAGAAGCAACATCAGGCTGCGACAAGCTTTCTCTTCCGCACAGCACAAATGGACAGCAGGGCTCAAGGTTGGTTCTTTCAGCTGTTTTTTTTTTTTTTTTTGCTCTAATAGTTCAACCAATCGAGATGTCATGTTTCCAATTGCTTGTTGGTGGCAGGTGGGAAAGCGTTTGGCCTCCTCAAGTCTCACCAACTAGACAGACTCAACGCCATCAATGAGGTGAGACGTTGGGATGTTTTAAAAGTCATATATATTTATGATTGTTCTTTTCTTACCTCAGGTTTTTCTGTCCGATGAGCAGTATGCAGACGTGGAAGACCTTGCCTGCAAGCTTGACATGTTCAAACGTAACAACTTAACTGAACTCATTGAATAATTACAAATGTTAATCATATCAGTTGTATTCTAAACAAAGTGTATTTTTTCTCTCTAGAGAAATACATGGAGTTTGACCTTAACGACAAAGGGGATATAGGTCAAACTTTCTAGATGAATTACAGTACTCTAGACACCTGGAGATATGAATCTGACTTATTATTATTTTTAGACATGATGGGCTTAAAGCGGATGCTGGAGAAACTGGGACTGGCCAAGACTCATTTGGAGTTGAAAAAGATGATGTCGGAAGTGGTCGGAGGAGCATCCAAAGACACGATCAGTTACACCGACTTCCTCGATATGATGCTGGGAAAAAGACACGCCATTCTCAAACTGTGAGTGGAAGCGCAAGCCGCTTTGTCCTCCAAACGTCCGTGCAGTTCATGAACGTGATTTGCTGGATTGCAGAATTCTGATGTTTGAAGGCATGAACAAGGACGAAAAGGAACCCGAGGGACCGGCTTCTCCCAAAACCTTCTCGCAATTGCCATGACGGACCTTTCGCCATCAAATGCCACAACTCAAACATCGCAGGTTCCACTTAGTATTGGGGAAAGGTCGTCGACAAAATTTGCGTGCTAATTAACTGTGTCTTACTCGTTTATGCTGTGAACAACATGACATCAGACAAAACTGGCACCAGTGCGAAATTTGAATGTCCAATCTGTTGAAATCTTTGAAAACAATCAATTAATGAACTGTCAAATTTTGCCATAATCAAGGAAACATATCTAAATGTGCTCTTATGTACAGACTGTATTGTGATCAAGTCGTTTATTTTCTGTAATGCAATTAAATAAGCAAAAATGTCATACATTCGGAATTCATTACAAATCAACTGAAATATTGCAAGGCTTTTATTGTTTTAAGATTTTTTGTTTTTTAACTTGGTCTTTAGAAATATTCTAATATTTTCAGATAGGATACTTGAGTTTTCTTAAGCTGTAAGCCATAATCAGCAATATTAAAATAATAAAAGGCTTGCAATATCTTAGTTTGATGAGAACAAAGATGTTGCACATAATTACCAAATCACTTTGAAATTTTACACTTTCAAGAGATATTTGTAAATGTATTGTTCTCTGTCGTAATGTTTCCCAACCTTTATTGAGCCTCCCTAGACATTCAGTTTACAGTGAAAAATGTGCAGAGTAGAAAACAAAAACTGTGGGAAAAAAATAATAATAAGAAATGCGTCACTAAGAGTCAGAATAATGCTTATTTCATTTTTTTTTTTAATAAAAGACAAAGAATCACAAAGCAACAATATTTTCCACTATCTAAAATCTATTTTTCCCATGTGAAATTCTAAGTTTCTTCCGGGGAGGTTGCTGTTGTTGTAGCTACCAAGTTTGCGACCGAGACGAGGAAACACGTGCTAAAAGGGACGGACGGACGGACGCGTGCGTTTGACAGCTTCTATCGTCTACAGAAAAGCACATGAGACAGCAAGTGAGAGCAAATCTACTCCGACTATGTGGTAAAAGGCTTTACAAACTTTCTTGATATAAACTTTGTGACATCTCTAAATGGAAGCAGCTTTTTCCTTGAAACGTCACAATACATCAAATCACATCAAACATTTGCTACCTTACAAATAAATTACTGTATAGTAGAACATGTAAAAAAACAAAAAAAACGTGTGTTCCTATAACAAAAAAAACAAAAAAAGCCACATTTAGCAGGACAGCTGCCTTCGTCTTCCACTTGCGCTTTACTGAGACGAGTCACGAGCGCAACGTGTTCCCGCAAGAGTTTAGTTGGAAATTGTACAAATATTAAATTGGACTGTTTTCGAGAAATTGTGCCCACATGAAAAGTGTATTTTCCCATTAATGTAAATGGGTTTGGGTCAGGAGGGAAATATGATGATAAAATATATTAGGGGAAGTCAACCCAAAACATTTTTTTGTTTTTTTGTTTTTTTTGACAATAATATGTTCTATGAAGCCTCACTGGTAAATATGGTATTCTGGTTAATATTGTGTTAAGCAGCAAAATCCAGCAGTTTTTCTCCACCGCAGGGGGCGGCCATTTTGCCAACTTGCTGTCGACTGAAGATGACATCACAGTTGCTCAGGTCTCAGGTCACAACCAATCACAGCTCAGCTTGTGAAAATAAGTCAGCTGGGATTGGTCGTTGCCTGGGCCCGAGCCCCTGTGATGTCATCGTCAGTCGACAGCAAGTGGCAAAATGGCCGCCCCCGGAGATAGATGAAAAAACGGCTGGATTTTGCTTCATCAAACTTTTATTCCACAATTCCATCAGAATGTCACGTTTAGACTAGTGAGGTCACAAATAACACATTATTGTGGACTTCCTGTTTCAAAAGGAAGCCCTTTGACGTGACCTCCACATCTGTACGCATTCCTCCAAAATTCTCGTGAGAACAGGCTCTTTCACATGGCTGAACGTGACAAGCAGGGACAGATATAAATCGAATGGACATTGCTCATACATTCTGATTGAGGTCTGTGGTCTTGTGACGTACATTAAAACCTGAGAGAAACAGACCGAAGCAAATATATTGAAAGCATCGCGGCTGAGGGAAGCACAACGTTAGCACGGGCTACTGAACGGCTAATTGGATGGAGTATGAACAAATCATGGAAGAAAGTCTTCACAAGACACCTCGACTTTTGTCAACAGCACAATTTCAATCAGTGGGGGATATGAATAACTTAAAAATTTCAATTTGTACAAACACTATAAAAGCCTATAAAATAGAGAAATATGTCAAAATAGATCAAGTCTCAATTCAAACTTTACAAGAACATGTAGGCTACAGGTTGTCGGCTGGTCGAAAAAGAAGGAAATTTTGGTTATTTTTTCCTGAGCAAAAGCAAACAACTGTCCGAATTAGGGCGCAGAATGATCTTAATATTAATATATGACTCCCTGCGTGCTACATAATTTCATCCGTAACGTGTGAATAAACAACAAGAAAGTTCCCTTGCGAATAGTCCAAGGGAATGAACACTGACAATCGAAATGAACTCATAAACGGTGCATTTGTGAAGCAATTTTTAAAAAGGGAAGTAAACGTGTTTCAAAGCAAACATATCTGCCACAATTGAAGAGAAAGAGAAATGTGTCTTCAAACAACGGAAATGGATGTGAGAAGCTCTTCCGACCATTCGGAGGCGAGTTTGGATCAGCACGGAGCAGCCAGCCCTCCTCTAACTTTCTACAAACAGCTCAAAGCATAAAAGCAAAGAAAACAAACACGATCTAGTACTCCGATTCTCTGCACATTCAGAGATATGAGATATGAGATATGAGATATGAGTGGGTCCGTCAGTGTGTGTTGAGTGCTGCACGCTGACCAAGGGACGCGGGAGATGGACAGTCAAAGGAGGAAGTAGCTGCTGACGCTGCCCAGTTACAATGCTGATGATGCGCCGCCGTCTTTCCCCTGGAAGAGAAACAGTCCAAATTCAAATCATGTAGCTCCTCTTCCTGGAGACTGACATAGCGAGCTGGGAGCTATTTGAAGCTAACGTACGTGTTTAAGGTTGCAAAGTGGTGGAACATTTTCAATACATTTTCAATACAAGTTTCAATAAATTGGAAAAGATTTACTTACTTTAAATGTTCCATTGGAATTATGTCAAATTATGGAAATTGAAGGTCATTTATTGGAAAGGCACAATATCATAATCAAAAATAGACCTTTTATTTTGTAAAAAAAAAAAAAGCTATGAATACTATTCCTTACCCACATGTATTACCCTATTTGAACTCTGCCATCAAATCTGGTTATCAGCATTATGCTAAAATATATTTTCCCCAACTTTATTTACTGGCACTGTTTGGAAAGAAAAGCTAAGGGACATTATTAAACCTTTGAAAACTCTTTCTGTGTACCGTCTTTCGTTGTAAGTATCTCATGTTTCAAAGTGGTCACCTGCGGCTTATAGTCAGGTGCGCTCTATAGTCCGGAAATTACGGTATGTTTATGTTTTTTTTTATGCTAGAGCAGATGCAGATGCAGACCTGAAGAGGTCGCTTAAAGCAATGGTAGTTATTACAAAAAACGGCCAGGAGATGGCATCAGAGTATAAGAGCTCAGTCAGGGCCATGTCGCAACAAGCTCTTTTTACCAGTGTTTTCAACAGGTTTGTAAATAATGGTGAAACTGACCTAGATTCTAATGCTAATTGCTGCAAAATGGAAACAAATACAAATATACTTTTTTTTTCTGATGACAGAAAAGACTCAAATCTTTCTTTTGGTAGATTGCATGTTTTGATAGCAAAAGAAGACAATATTCCGTGGGCCTTGCAAAATCAGTCAAAATCCAGCCAAACAGCTTCAGTTTGATTGCTTCAGTGAAAATGGCGGCGAGTGAGTGAATGAGTTCAATATTTATGGACTACAACTTTGGAATTGTGTCACTGAGTCTGCTTCATGACAACATGTTGGTCAGTTGATTGGCGTTAATCAAGATGTGTACCTTATCCTGGTCGACATCACTGTCGGCAGTGATGACAATTCTTTTCTCCACACGAGTCTCTGAGGAGCCACTTTTCACAATCTGTTTTAGGGAAGATGGCAAATAATGGAAACATTAAATACTTGAAATATGAGCGCAGAAGAGCAATTTGTTAAAGCAGCTGACCTTGGAGATGTGTGTGGTGGTGGTCGTGACGGTGGTGCCGCTGACGGTTTCGGAGGTCTGAGAGATGGACACCGTGCTTTCTTTGTCCTCTTCTGCCCCATCAACTGCACCCTAAGAAAGACAGACCAAAAAAAAAAAAAAAAAGAAACAACATGAGTGGTCATACAACAACTATATATGCCATCTGTATTTTGTCATGTATTTCAACGGGCAAACTGAATACACATTTGATCAGCTATCTATGCCAGTCACGTATAGTGATTGGTAGAAAACTGAAATGCTTTACCACCAGAAGAAAGACTGTACAAAGAAAGGGACTCATCAAGCAGGTATGGGGCTCTTTTTGCTGCTGCATCTTCCTTCAGGCGACTAACTGACAAACAGATGAAGTGAAGTGGGCGAGTCCGGTTCCGGAGCCCCCTACCTTTGCAGACTGGTAGGTGACGGTCTTGGTTGGGACGATAGGGACTTCTGTGGTGGAGATGTCACTGGGTAAGGAGTTGGGGACAGCCGTGATGGTGACTGTCTGGGTCTGCACCAGAGGCGGCTGTGGATGGGAGCACAGCCCCGTGAGTGGCCGTGTAAGCAGACACCTCGCAACCCCCACAGCAAACGTCTCACACCATGCGTGCCTGCCTTTTGAGGCCAGAAAGGACCGACTCACATCCAAACAACCGCATCTTCGAATCATCCCCTTTCCGTCACCAGTGATTACGAAAGGAAAGCAGAAAATGTGAAGTCCCAGAAATGAGCAAAAGATGACAGATAAAAGATGGTACAAGAAAGTCAGCATCGAGCGAGCACCGTCACCATATCTGTGCAGCTCATATGGGGCAAACACTGAAAATAGCAAAAAGCGACACCAAGAATGAGCCTGAAGGAGACCGGAGTCTACCTGGAAGCTGCGTATGACCTGAGGACCGCTGCTCCTGAAATAGGAAGATCCGGCTACATTCCCAGAGCGCTCCAAAAATCTGGGACATGAACCTTCTTCTTTCTGGGCCTCGTCTAAATATTGACTGCTCGCGTCCAGGGAGGGAGGCGGTTGCACCATCTCCACCTCTACCACTGGCACCGCAAGCGCTTCCTGATCACACGACTTGTCAAAAGGGACTTGGGGAGCCACGGCGCTATAGCCGAGGCTCGCAATGGGACCGGACTTGTTGGAAAAGCCCAAATTCACTGTGGTTTCCGTGAGTGCTGCTCTGGTCTCTGAACCTCTGCACAGCGGACTAATGTGCAAGCTCTAAAAAGAAAAAAGAAAAATGCCAATCCATTTCAATTATAACCACCTGAATATACCATGTGTACTTCATTAGTACACCCCCTTGCTTTAACTACTTGAACTTTAAGGGGAAGTCAACCACAAATTGTTTTTTTTACAATAATATGCTCTATGCAGCCCCACTACTCTAAATATGGTCTTCTGGTTAATATTGCGTTAGCGGAATATGAGTTAAGCAGCAAAATGCAGGCGTTTTTACCCATCTCAGGGGGCGGCCATTTTGCCACTTCCTGTCGACTCAAGATGACATCAATGTTGTTCAGGTCTCAGATAACAACCAATCACGGCGCAGCTTCAGAAAAGAGGTGAGGTGTGATTGGTTGTTGCCTCAGCGCCGAGCAACACTGATGTCATCTTCAGTCGACAGCAATTGGCAAAATGGCTGCCCCGAGATGGAAAAAAACGGCTGCATTTTGCTTCATAAATCATATTCAACCAATGCAATATAAATCAGAATGTCATGTTTAGACTAGTGAGGTCAAGAAAAGTTTAAGGTTGGCTTCCACTTTAAATGACACGCAAAGGCGACATGTACAACATTGGGAATGCTACATCCTAACAAAACATGGATGTACTGTACAGCAGGTATATCTCATTGACAAAATTCAATGCGACTGAAAGCTGATATGACAACAAACATTATACGTTGAGATAAATATTTTTATTAATACTGGGACAAAGAACCCATATTCAGTGTTACTATCAAACCTATTTCGGTGTACCATATTTCCTCAAATAGTGGCCTGAGACTTTTATTTACCCAAATTGGCACAATAAGGGTGCCTGTTGATTGGTCAACAGAGAATTGTTCTGTCTGGAATGCAAGTGTAACTGCCCTCAATGAACAGTTTACTTCTGTGACCTTTTGTCAGTAACGCCAAGCAGTCCAAGGCGGAAATAATTAACCTGGCAATAGCCGGATGGATATGTAATATCCTCTCCACAGTAATTTGGTCGGGGAAAGGCGGGACATTCTGTACAATAATTCGATCTGATTGGACGATGCGGCATTCTACACGTTTATTTGAGCCAATCACGGCCATGGGTGAAAATTTCGTCTCCGTTCATGTGGAAGGGAGGAAAAGAACGAACATCTTAGCAGCTAGAAATGCACGAAGCGCCTCTCGCTGTTCAACATTCAACAAGGAAACGGTGAGTAAATCAGCAAGAACAGAATCAATTGCAGCGTCCATTCGTCCATGTTAGGTTAGTTTGGCCTCCTGGTTTGGTCACAGTCGCATATCCCGCCCCCAAACACAATGTCGCTCTGTGAATGGCGGCTATCAGCGGGAGCGCGACAAGATGTATTCTCTGGAGTTTTCATCTTGCGCGAGCAAGGTTAGGAAATAATTGTTCCCTACTCTAATTTCTGCACTTTACAAGCACGTTTGCACTTGCTGTTTGAACAGTCTGATGTCCATTTTGTTGATCATTTTGTACCAAGTAAATTGGTTCTTTCCGACAAAACTCTCATTAATAGTTTTACACGCCTTTACGCCTGTGGTGAAAACTTGAACCAAATCAAGTTGTATCGTATTAAACAAACTGTGGCTATTTTTTTCCCCTTGAAAAAAAAAAAAAAAAAAAGATATGTATGCGGAGGGTGTTTGTGTTCAAAAAGATAATGCACACGCTGACTGAGACATGGCATCCATTAGAGCTGAGGTCACTATTTGAGAATGTACGGTAAACTACACAAGACAACAAAACAAAGAAACAAAAAAATTGCGCTACTATTGGTTGCTTACATCAGACAACGATCCAGATGTTCTGATTATACAAGAGAAACTTTTTTTTCTCACTAACATGATGATCACTGACTTATATATTCCAAATACACTTCAACAAACATCTTGATACATGATCAAATGCACACACAAAAAATGCGTGAATACACAACCTGTGACGTGTAAATGGAATGAGTTTAATCTTTGGTCATGCACAAGGACTCATGCAGTTGCTATATACTGCCTTGTCCAACACCAGTGAACGATATTAAAAAAAAAAAAAAAAAAGTTTAAGTATTACAATTTAGCTGCCTTGTGAATTCTTATCACAGCATTAATAGACTGTGAAAAATATTTTGATGAATGTCTCAGTACACCAGAACTATTGACTGATTTCAATAAAAATGTCTTGACTTCACAGTGTGGATAAAAGTAGGTAACAGATGTTATATAAGATGCTAAATAAAAATATGTTTGATAATGAGTCCAACAAAAAAAGTCAGAGAAGATGTAAAAGAGTGTCCCCAATTCCAGTCCTAATCAGGCTGGAAATAAAAGAGTGTTAAGAAAAAGCAAAGGTGACAGTCGTGTTCCATGAAGGAGAGGGAGAAAAAAGGTGGCTTGTCGAGTGGAGCGGAGGATGAGAAATGAGGAATGCGACGGTGATGTCAGAGAGGAGGCGGAGGACGGAGAAGAAAAAGCGAGATGGGTTCCGTCTCCGCAGGTCACACTCACTCACGCCTGTGTGGGACTTCCACAGAGTCCAGACGGCCCCTCAGCTGCGTTTGGAGTAGAAGTCTAGCAGGGGG
Organism: Festucalex cinctus; assembly: GCF_051991245.1. Lineage (NCBI taxonomy): Eukaryota > Metazoa > Chordata > Actinopteri > Syngnathiformes > Syngnathidae > Festucalex > Festucalex cinctus. The sequence goes on from NC_135417.1 coordinate 13,131,142, forward strand.
CCGCGCGGGAGGCGGGTGACAAACTGAAGGGGGTGGGGGGAGCAGGGGAGAGAGATGAGAGGGAGGAGTTTTGATGGCCATCGAACTTGCAAAAATGCCAAATTTTGAAATTGTGTTTGATGGATCGATTTAATTTCATGTTATTTCAAGCATGGAACTGCTAGCACATGCATTTTAACATGCATTTTTTTTTATTCTTTTAATTCCATGTAGTACATCTCACTGAAAACAGACACAAAGTCATCCTCACTCTTACCCTTCTAGGCAAGAAACAAGAAACTGCACGTCGTCATCCGTTTACTCCAGTTACAGAATTATTCTTACAAGTATTCTTTGTTACATAACAGCTTGCTGCCTTGTGTTTAATGACAGCAATTTAATCTGGCTATATTTGTTGTTGATTGTCCAGCTCATTACAGATAATATTATTTTTTCTCCACAAAAACAGATTAGTGTCCAAGTGCAGACATTATGCGAGCAGTTAAACGGGAACTACGTGAGAAAGTATCCTATAATCCTTCATCCGTCTGAAAGGCGATATCTGGTGTGATGTTTCAAATCACATTATGCAAGATGCAATTCAAGATTACCAGTTATTCTCGTTATGATTTAGTTACCGATTACGATGGCTGATGGCGGCGAGAAGTTCAAAACATCGAGCGCAGCTTCAGGAACCAACAAAAGGTTTGGAGAAAGCAGCAGTGAAGTGTAAAAGCGGAGTGGGAAGAAAACAAAAAGAGAGCAAAAAAAAAAAAAAAAAAGTCATCGAGGCAGAAAACACATGATGAAGAGAGCAGGGAAGGAAACTTTGCAGTGTGTGAAAACGTGCAAAACTTCCAGGGAGGACGTCATTCCCCGCATGCCATGCACGCGACGCGGACGCGTCAGAAACATCTGATGCGTGTGCGATGAAGCATGTCGCTAGAAACTCGAAAATGCCTCATCCCCATCAAACTTGACTGCGTGACAATATTTACAAGTGCAGACCCGATTCAACCCGTCCAACCTCCATTCTCCATCAGATCATGCGTGTGCTGCATCTTACATGCCGTAGCCATGAAGAAGTCCGAACATGCGCGCGCAATCATTCTCCATCAAACTCTCGAACAACCAAGAAAGCAATTTAGAATATGACATAATTCCAGTCAATTGATCACATGGAACAGTGATAAAAATAAACAAAAACATTCAAACTTGCACAAGGATACTAGCACAAACTTGGCTTTCCAAACACACACAACAACCTTAACAGCTGTCCAACTATGAGCAGATCTCTGATATATGATGATAGGGCGCATGCATATAAAGTATGCGTCACGTTTTCTGCATTTGATTCATCGTGTGTGTTTGTTTTTTTTCCGGTTTCTTTTCATACAGTAATGTGCAGTTTGCTGTGTGAGACTTACCCCATCTGCACCGGGCTGACCGTTGACCCCCAGGGTACGCAACGGTGAGTGCGTGGACAGACGCTTGTCCCATTCACTGGGCCTGGACTCTGGCATAGCTTCCATGAAGTTCCTCTTCAGCTCGCTGATACTAGCGTGATGCCTGAGCAGGTCCTCCTGGGGCTTGTCAAACTCCTACAAAAAGGGAAAGGCCGGGTGAAGGGAAGGAGGGCAATTGGGTTGGAGGAAGATGGAATATGGCAGCAGGGCGGGAGGAAAAAGAAAATTCATCAGGCATTATCATTACCATTGGGAAAGGTTTGATCAAATATGAAAAATAAGCAAAAGCAAAGTTAGTGATTGAATTTGGACAGTTAATGAGTTACATCTTAAGTATTCTGGATCGTGAAATTTATTTATTGATCAGCGGGTTGAGACTTATTTTGCAACGCAATGTTCCGTGAAGAAGAAGAAGAAGAAGACGAAGAAGAAGAATGTATTCAACACAAATGAACCAAGCAGCCATAATGTTGAACATTTAGCATCAAGTTGACCTCTACGGATGTGCAATCACTCATAATGTAGTCAAATCTTTAGTCAGGAACTAGTGCTAATCATTACATGTGGCGCATAGAGCAACTTCATGTTAAGTGTCCCCAACTTAGAGCCATATGGCAGGGCGTAATTATTCTTATTTTCCATTTCTAATGGCTAATAATTCATGCTAAATTAGAATTCCATTCGTAGATTGATTTTAGTTGCAAAATTGCAGACTGTCAGTGCATGCGTTTCAAGCAAATGAGGTGGCGAAAGCATTGGCAAGAGAAGCGCATAAGCATAACAGGAAGATATATTGATGATCTAGTGTAAAAAACAATTGTGTAAATATTTCATCAACCACATGCGTTCTATTTGTACATTCCTAATTGAGTTGGAAGAAGACAACAGTGTGATTCATAGTGCTACATTATAAGTCAGGGTGACATTCAGCGTCACCCAAAGTAGCAATAATTTGACCGTAGACGACAAGAAACAACACCAGTTACAAATACACAATGTCTGTACAAAATAGCATTCAAGGGGAAGTCAACCCCCCAATTTTATTTGTATTTTTTGGCAATAAGATGTTCTAATCTAAATATGTTATTCTGGTTAATATTGGTTCATATTGCAATATCAGAAGGCAGACATTTTGCCACTCGTCGAGTGAAAATGACATCACAGTTGCTCAGGTAACAACCAATCATAGCACTACTTCAGAAAAAAAGGTGAGCTCTGATTGGTTGTTCGTGAGCCTTCTAAGATGGATAAAAACGGCTTCATAACTCATGTTCCAAAATGCAATATTCATGTTTAGACTAGTGAGGTCACATAACATATTATTGTCAAGAAATGTTTAAGGTTGACTTCCCCTTTTGACTACTGATTCCCTAACACGGCACCATATTTGTTTTCATGACACCATGTCCAAATCTTCTTGTGAATCATGTTTCGATTGCTGCCCCTCACTCGAAGGATATTTTTATGGACTGTCAAGTGCAATGAGTGCAAATATCAAGAAGAACAGCCCTATTGGCCGAGGCCTTCAGCGTTTAGCTGCACACTCCTGGAACAAGCGGATTAGATAAACACACATTTGTTTAGTCATCTACATCGCCAATCGCACGTGTTGAGAATCAAGCCTTCATGCAAGCGTGACATGAAACAGCAGCCAGTGCACCAAAGAGCAAGAAAACAAAAGCGAGAGACGTGACATCTCCAGTGGGGATACAAACCTCCAACATTAAAAGGCTATGTCTCATATAAATTGAGTCACCCTCAATTTTCTTAGCTCTTTTCTGTGAAAAATGAACACAACAAAAAGGGAGGAGTCAGGGTGTCAGTTTCCTCTGAAGGTAGCTACATGTCGCACATGCACACTATGATGTTCGCTGTTGTGTTAAGGAAACAAAAGACAAGGAGCTGCCAAGAGTCAACATGCAAAATAGTTGGAGGCGAAGGGACTTAGACTAATAATCAAATCCGTGCAGGTTTAAGTCCTCTAGTCTGATGTTAAATAAAGAAACAAGCATGTGGTGGGAATAAAAATGTGGTTAACATGCCGTGTTTTTACTGCACATTATATCCATGCAAATGCATTCTAGTGCATGCATTGAGGTAAATTACTATTCAAGGCAAATGTGTGTAAACCTTGAGGCAAAAATACAATTATGCAATCATAATCCATACGGTTTACAAATATATCCATTCTTGCCTGTTTGATAACAACCTGAGATTCCTTGAACATTATATGGCCTAGCTACATGGATGCATATGAGAAGAAGATGAAATTATTGTTTTGGACGGAAGCAAATTGTCAGCAGGAATGGCGAAATGACACGCACGCACGGCTAAGAATCTGACCTTTCGCAACTGCACCACCTCTCTGCTTGTCACCTCAGACTGCGAGGAGAGAGGGAGACACGTTAGCATACCTTCCGCTTGTTGTCTTGAATGGAAACATGTCTCAGAGGCTGGAGAGGAGACCGACACTAACCTGAATGTCCCCATTGATGGAAAGTGTCAGTGAGGTGTCAGTTCTCTGGTCAGTCCATACTGCTGACTACAGCAGCAAGAGACATAGTTCAGAGAACATTCCCTGATCGCTCATTTTTTTTCTCATTCATGAAATTATTTGAATGCAAATGACTATTTTGGACCCATATTTACTGAAACGGTAAACGTAAAATGAAATGACTACCTTGTCCTCGCTCTTTGATGGCTCAACAACTTCTAAAGTGACCTCAAGCTTCCTCTCCTCTTTGATTCCTGTCCTGATTGGAGTGGAGGTCTGAGGCTGGTCCAAGGGTGCCATTGGAATTCCAGCCTCCGCCAGAGCGGCTTGGGAGAAGACTGGTGCGCTGACAGGACGGGCGCTTCTCTGTGTGGTCACCACTGAACACAAGACAGACAAAGCAGAAGGGACCTTGCGTTAGAAATCAATGTTGAAAAAACAATGATCTCAAAAACAAACTCCACACTGCCAAACTGCCTTGTTGTACTTTATCGCAAGCCTCTAGGGAATGAGCGCACACACTGTAGTATACTTTACCTTGAATTCTCCTTCACAGACAACTTGAGTAGAGCACATACACAATTCCACCAAGTGGAAAGAATGACAAGTGACTGTACAGTTCTTGTTAGGAAGCAGGGAGCTACCAAGCGCAATGTGGCTGAGAAAATGAGATTAGGAAGCGAGAGTTCTTCAATCTGAAGAACAAAACGCTGCAAGGGTCAAAAAGCAAAACCACGTGCAAGTTGCACATAAAAGGAGAGAATACCTGGCTTTCTGAATCTGCGGCCAGCATCGAGCAGAACAAACCAATCATCATGGACATGAGTGTGTTTGAGGGGCCGTCTTTCTTCCCGGATCCGTTTCTCAAACTGGGGTTTCGCAAAAACAGAAATCCTTGTTTTGCTCTCAGACGTTTTCGCGCTTGGAACTTCTGCCGGGAATCTGAAGCGCTCAGCGACGGCAGCTGATTTCATAGAATATCATTAAATGCTGAGCATGTAGAATGAACTTCAGCAAGCAGAACCCATGCAGCCGGTTGAAAAGCCGACTAGCTGCTTGAAATGACCCAGTGATGTGACAAATGTTTGCATGTCCTTTCAAATATACCTGTTTTCCTAGGAGGCACATCGAGAAGCGTAAACCAATCATCCTCCAGCTTTCTCCCTGTTTGAACTGGTTGCTGCTGCTGCAACTTCTTTTGCATCCATATCTGCTCCACTACAGTAATTTTCTGCAGTGAGTTCTGCTCTATGACTGCAAAAGATTCAGCTGCAGCGACATCAGGATATTTTTGGACCGGTTCAGCCACTATTGTAGAATAAAAAAGTTGAAATTAAGCTTCGCCAAAAAAGGCAATCTATTTAATTGATACCTAAAAATATGTTTATGGAACAGAAATGTAAATGAAACTGTGGTGTGCGTGATGTAAAACAGATATACCTGGCACTTGTACTGCATCTAAAAACAAAAACCAGTCATCATCCACCTCTCGTGGTTGTGGTTTCATTTCAACTAACTTCACCGGCAGCCTCACTTCTTCTATGCTGGATTTTTGTTTTCTTTCTTTAACTGCGGTCACATCCACTATATTCTCAACCACAGCAACTGACAGAAAAAAAAATAGTCAATCATGCCGATTGAAATGAAAGTTGTACAGCATAACTGATAACTGACGATACATTTAGTGATGAATACCTGATGGTAAAGGAGCTGTTTTTTCTAGTCTGGTTTGTTGTTGGAACAGTTCAAACCAATCATCTTCTCCTTCTCTGCCTGATGCTGGTACAACTGGTCTCATTTCTGAAATTCGTGTTTCATCAAGCCGGGTGTTCTCACCAATTATCTTCATCTCCCATGTTCTAGTCTCAGTGGTTAACACCTCAGCCTCAAAGGGCTTCCTTATAGCTGGAGTAATTTCAACGGGCGCGTCTGGCACAAGCAGATAGGCAACAGGGGGAAAAAAAAAAAAAAAATGAATGTTTCTTTTGGCCAATCAATGGTAAATAAGCTTTGTTGTCAGTGAGCTCAAGCCTAAACTGTATACCTGATGGTAGTCTAATGACCTCATCGCCGACAGCATCAAATGCCACAAACCAGTCATCATCTTTCTCTGGCTGTGGTTGGGATGGACGCGCTCTCATCTGGTCCAAACCAACCGGCAGCGGTTTCACCTCGATCGCTTTCACTTCAATCGCAGGTCCGACATCCGGATAGATTTGAGCTGCCTTCGCTAGGGGAACTATTTCAGAAGTGAAAATTAGATTCCTCTGGTGCACTGACGTGTGTGAAAAGCACAAGACGAAAGTGAGATGCGGGTACCTGGGGGTACAAAGGTCGTTTCTCTGGGAATAACATCCAGCAGTAGAAACCAGTCATCATCTCTCTTTATGACTGATGGGATTTTTTTCAGCTCAGGATAAATTTTCTTCAAAGCCTCTTCTTTTTGCACCACCTCCACTCTTTCTTCAACCACAGTAGAAATGCTTTTTTCAGCGTAACTCTGAACATACCCAGCCTGAGTCACTTGACAAGAAGAAGGATGTGAAAATATTAAATCAGTGGTGGCTCCACGTATGAAGGAAGAGCATGTTTGGATGTTGGCAATACCTGGTGGTACAAACTGTGTTTCTCTGGTGGGAACATCCAGCAGCAAAAACCAATCGTCGTCTATTTCTCTTTGACTGGCTGACATTGTGACCTCATTTTGCCTCAGATCCTCTTTCATTTCTGTTTCTTTCACTACTACGTCTCTCATTTCAACTGGCACGTCAGTCAGAGAGACATCTTGTTTCGCAGACACGTCAACAGCAGCTACAAGAAGAAGATACAAACTCTCAAAGCCGACACAGAAGGGCTTTTAGATAAAAATGCCAGCAAAGCTCAACGTCGTTGTTTGCTTTAGTAAAGCTGTGATGTGAAGCAATATAAAGGACGTTAGCAATACCTGGTGCTACATAACTGCTGTCTTTGGAAACAACATCCAGCAACACAAACCAATCATCGTCTCGTTCTTTCACCGGCTGTTGTTGGATTTCTTGAAGATATGTTGGCGCCTCTTCTCTTATCTCTGCCGCTTCAAGTTGCACCTCCCTAATCTCCTCAAGTGTTTCAACCATAGAGAACGAACTTTCTGCCTCCATATGGCCAGGTTCCGTCAAGATAACTGATGAGTAAAATGTGCGAGCATGAGAACAAGGCACGAGAAAGCTTAGTGTTCTGAAAGCAGCAGAGGGGAACACGGCAGTACCTGGTTGTGCATATCTGGCAACAACATCCAGCAATACAAACCAGTCATCTTCTCTTTCTAGTAAGGTCTGTGGTGGACGAATGTCGCCCACTGGTCGCTCTTCTACTAAGACCCTTTTATCCACAAGTGCTGTAACCACTGATTTTGAAGTGAAAAACTCACCCTCATCCAGCGCAACGCGTTTCGCTGATGTAACTGAACAAGATGAAGAAAAACAAATTCAATACTTGGACATAAGTACGTTGCACCAAAGCTCGAAATGAAGCAAAGCTGGTCGACGTGCAGGAAGCCGTTGAAAAGAATTTTGTTCATAAGTGCAAAACACAGTGCGAAAGCCATAGAATATCACATTCGGAAGCATCACGGTAGCCATTGTTTTATGGTTAACGCTACAAATGACAAAAAAAATGAGCGAGAAGATTTAAAAAGCTCAATGCGAAATGCCTTGACTGTACCTGATGCTTTGATAATAGGCGTGTATGGAGGACAGTCAAAAAGCACAGACCACATATCCTTATCTTTGTCTAGTGAAGATCCACCTTCAACCTCACTAAGTTCCCTCTCAGATGTTTCCTCCAATATTTCTGTCTTCAATCCAATCTCACTGTCTTGGCACGTCTTTTCTGAGATTATCTTTCGAAGTGTATCTTCCATAGCATCGAGCCTCTGTGGCCTCTGATCCACAAAAGCTACTTTTTTCTTAGTCCTTACCTCCCTCTGATAAGATACCTGAGAAGAGGAATTGACAGGTTGCAAATGAAACTTTTCCTCCACTTCATCTTTCCATTCGTCTTCTATCTGACGTAGCTTCTCCCTCAGACTGTAATCAAACAAATTCTCATCTTTTTCAGCATCGTCTTCCTCAGGCAAAAGGCCCTTTAAAAACACCTCTTTTATTTGCTCCTCTAATTCATCTTTTTCTTCGTCCTCATTCATGTTCTTCACGATCATCGCAGAATTTTTCAACACAGTCCGTGTTATGGCTCGACTTTCTTTCTGCAGTTCCTCCTCCTTTAGCTTGGTAACTTCTTGTTCCCCTAATTCCTCTTCGATCACCTCCTGAATTCTATCTGACACCTCTTCTACTTCTTGGAGCCTCTCTTCTAAATCTTTAACTTTCTTCAGCCTCCTCTGCAAATCTTCCATCTCTTCTAGCTTCTCCACCACCATCACCATCTCCTCTAGCCTCTCAATGACCTCCTCATCTGTCAATTCTTGCTCTTGGACAGACATAGCTTCCTCATCCTTCACGACGAGCTGAGCTGCATGGAGGAGAAGCAGGAACGGAACACGAAATATGATGCATTAACAATATTCCAAGTCTGCTTGCAAATCATACTATCACACAGTGACTCACGCTGAGGTTTATCGACATTTTTATACAAGGACGGGCTGGCAATTGGATCAAAGTGGTGGAACCAATCATGGTCTCGCTCCTGTGCCGGTCGCAATAGCCTGTCAATAGAGCTCACGCTTGCCAAGCTGAGATTAGCTGACAATATGAGAAGAAAAATCATTTACACCAAATGAACAAAAAGACAGAAGTGTTCAAGAAATGCACATTGAGGATGAGCACACCTCTGAAGGCAAATATGCTTCTGAAGCTTGCAGGCGTTACAAATGCTCATACCTGGCCGTTCTACAAAATCAAAAGACGAGGAAAATGGCAAGGCGGGATCTCGTTCGGCCAGGGTTGACCATTCATCGTTTCTCGTCTGCAGTCGTGCATCAGATGAAAGCTCCCACCACGGCCGACTGCCTGCCTGAGTATTCCAGGACTGAATAAATGTCTGTTCAGACTCACTTCTGGCTGTGAAGAGATGATTGATTATCTGATGAGGTTTTCCTCTGCTGTTTCAAGTACATGAAAAGCGTTTAAGCAAGATCTCGGTGAGGTTTGCGAGAAAGCTCAGCGGTTACGTTTTTCTAATTTGGCCATTCAGCACAAACGCTATGCCCAAAAAATGGCAATGCTGTTTCAATAAGTGATTAAAGCACAAATGGTTACAAAAATGGAAGCCAAGTGAAGATGACGAGAAAGAAGCTACTGAAGGCGGTGCATAACAAACATCAAGCTGCAACTTCTGAGCGAGCCAAAAACAACAACAATGTGAAGCCTGAATCAAACGGGCATATTGTACAGTGACCAAAGACACCCTGGAATCATGCCAGGGAAAAGACAAAGTGGTTGGCTGAACAGTTCAATGAACTGACATCAACATCCATAGTTGAATGGTCTTTCTGGTCAGAGCGTTAAACATGGCAAAGGAAGCATGGATATTAAAGGAAACCATAAAGCCATTAGTAAGCACAAATAATATAGGGTGCGGGGGGGCAAAGCGCCACACAATTCCGGGTACCTGGAAATTCGAGGGAAGGATGCGGGTTTTCAGAAACAAGCACCGACGACCAGTCATCAACCTCACACCTGGTTGATGCTGTGAGGCTCCGGACAGTCTTGTCTACAGCCGTTAGACCGAAAGAAGCATATCTTTCTCTATCTGTGTTTCATGACCAAATGTTTGCGTACTCCGGAACATACCTCCATCTAAATTGCGGGAGAGGCGTTTGCTTGCAGAGCGTGTGAAGCGAGGGGCGGGCCGGTCGATCATGGAGCTGGCTTGCCGGGTCTGGGCCTGGGTGCGACCGCTGTACCTGAACTTGGAGCCCAGGACCAGGAAGCGTCGTGACGAGGGAGGCTCAGTTGTTGAAACCCTGAGGAAAAAGACGTGTTTTTGTTTTTGTTTTTTTTTCTATTTCATTGGAGCCATGGAGCAACAAGCCAATAGACGCACTAGTGTACATTATTTGGAATTCCAAAATTGCCAGCGTTGCATAACTTGGTGAGCAACAACTTTGACCCTTAGTGGTTCATTCTAAGGTCAGGGCGAGTGCACTGTAGCTGGAGCCAATTTCATGGATTAGGCTCCAGTTAGCCAATTATGCAGAGGACAGGCATGTGTTGGGCAAGAAGGGGCATGACATTCAAAGTCGGCAAGATCAACTTGTTCTTACCTGAAGAAGGTGTGATGCTCAACGCAAACTTTCCACAACTTCTTTGAGGCTTTGTAGTTTGGGAGTTTGAAGCCGATTGTGCTTTCATACTGCTCTTGCTGCGTGCCAAGAAAACAAAACAATTAAGGCGGGGTCAAAAAGGGTCACATTCGGTTGATCACATTAGTCTGGCACACAGCACGAAGCATGACATTTACCCTGGAGCAAGGTCGCATTAGTGCATTCTAAATCCCGTGCTGTCACACCGACTAATATACTGAATTTCAGTCATATAAAATATTACGACTATGAAAACTGTGAATAAAGAAAGAAAGTGAAAACGGCCCTCGATTAACACAGTAACTAACCCATCAGGACCAATATGCAGTATATATAATATAGAGCAAAAAATAAATGTATTTTTTGTTACCAGAAGACGCAGTCATGATATGCAAAAAAAAAAAAAAAAAAAACATTGAAAAATGTGTATTTTGATTTACCTCAGACGGCCGGATCTTAATGAAGAAGCTGCTGCGTTTGTAAGAGATCTTGAGAACTTTTGGCCAAGGGAAACGGTTGATTCTCAGCTTGTCCTTATAAACCATCAGACCGCCAGAACAAACACCAAGTGTAATGTCCACACCATCAAGATCCTGCAAAAGCACAAACACAGTCAAAGTAACAGGCCATTACGTAGTCCTGCGCTTTCAACACTCGGCCACTGGGGGGCAGACTTTCAAACACTATGAGGTCATGAAGTTCAAAAGCATGTTTATTGCCACCCGACATGATTTATTTATGTATTTATTTATTTATTTATTTATTAACGCTTTGTTTAGTGTTGCAATTATCACGTTTGGCCATGTTATCATGCCCAATGTGTTATTTTGGACAGACATGGTGTAACAGTGTCAATGTGTCCTTTCTAGTTATTTACAAATTACAATACAGTTATATTATTGCGACATTTGTGGATACGGCACACTGAGTTACATTAGTTCAATGAATGACACTCTGGTCTCTAACAGAATATTACCTTGGCTTGGTGAAGGTCCACACCATACATTGCAAGTTTCTTGGCATTTTCCAGGAACAGCATGTCTGCTTGGGCTGGAGTCATTGACCTTGCGTATACAAAGAGGGTTCTGAATCCAATCTTGTCTACGAGTTCTGATTCTTGAACTTTTGATACCTCCTAGAGGCTTACCTATAAGTACGATGTAACTCCATCACCTTTTCCTCCAGCTCTTTGCTCTGTCCAGGAGCAAGACTAAGATCTTTCACATAGTCAGCTCCATGGACTTCCGGGTCATATTCACCAAGCTCCGACTGTGCTGTGTAAGAGCCCAGCAGGGATAGGGTGACAAAGGAACATGGAAGAACCCCATTCATGATGTCCTTCCTCAGCTGGAGACACAAATAGTACCTGGAAAAAGAGAAGAGAAGAGAATGGATCAAACATGAATGAGGTAGTTCCCATTCATTCAAATACAAGTTTGCTTCGCATTCCTAAATATGAATCTAAAGGCAGAAGGTTGTCTAACAAAAGCACAATACGTGAAACTCACCTTGTGAGGTCTTCAGTAAGCTGTGCCGGGTCAGGAGGATAGAACTTTATGTTGAAAGTAAACTCGTAGACAGCACCTGGCACCTGTTTCCTGATTTCCTTGGCAGGTTCCAGCCATGTCTGGAAAATAGAATAATATATAAATAGAAATATTAGTTTTGTTTCTACTGATACCAAATGAGCTTGCTAATGACCATTTTGCACCCATTTTTTTCCTGACCATTAACGTGCATCAATTTACACAGAAATATTTCACCATTTTCTCTTATACAGAGTTATATACAATATTTCAGAAAAGGTAACCCCGGAAAAATAGAACAGCTTGAAAGCACAAATCTCAGGTTGAGACTTTCTGAACACATTTGCTAAATTGTCAACATGAACTCTGCTTTTGTTGATCAACATCTCCTCTATTCACAGCCAACTTGTAATTTTTTTTTGTTAAATAAATTGAACGAAAGGGAGTGCTACACTAACACAATCCATGCAAATGAATGTTAAGTTTGAAGCCGACCTTGCTGGTTGGTGTTTCCCAGTGCGCAAGGCCAAAGTAATCTTTCTCCAGTAGGTTGAGGTTGTCGCACACTTTAGTGATAAGCTCTTGTCCTTTAGCATGTTTCTAAATGAGAAGATGCAATCAGAAACGGTTGTGAACAGCTTGTAACTTTGTGCGATCGCTTACATCAAGCTCACACTCATACTGAGCGTCATCCAGCAAAGTGACTTTGCACTGAATTGTTTTCTGTCGTTTGGAGCCTTTGGCATCGTCACCCTTCTTCTCACTCTTCTTTTGGTCTTTCACGGGCTCCTCATCTTCCTTTGCTTGCGTCTCCTCTGCTTCTGCTTCCTCCTCTTTCTTCTCGGCATCCTCCTGCTCTTCCACGACTTCGGCTTCTTCGGGCTCCTCCTCGATTGCAGCTTGTTCCTTGGCTTCGTCTGGAGCTGGCTGCTGGAGGAGTAAGAATAGGAGAAGAGCTAAGTGCATAGCATAGCACGAGTTTGAAAATTTGGGCTGAGTAGCACGAGTGTCGAAAACGATGCTTAAGATTGCAATTTGCACTTTTTGCACTGACCTGCATCTCTGCGCTGTTGAGTGAGTGCTGATCAGGAGCGTGTTCAGTTTCTGGCTCCGTTTTAAGTTCTGGTTCTGGGGCAGCAATTGGTGCTTTCGCCCGCGCTTCCTCCTCGTCCTTCTTGCCTTTTTTCACTTTTTCTTTTTTCCTCCCTTTGTCTTCTTCTTGTTTATCGTCTGCCTTCTTCTTTCCCTTTTCCTCTTCCTTCTTTTTGGGCTCTTTTGGTTTCTCCTCTTCTTTCTTTTGGGCCTCCTTCAAAGCTTCCTCTTCTTTCCTTTTGTTGTCCTTCAGTTTCTCCTCTTTCTTTTTGGCCTCCTTCAATTTCTCCTCCTCTTTCTTTTTAGCCTCCTTCAATTTTTCCTCCTCTTTCTTTTTTAATTTCTCCTCCTTCACCTTCTCCTCCTCCTCCTTCTTTTTTGCCTTTTCCTCCTCTTTCTTCTTGGCTTTTTCTGCCTCCTTTGCCTTCTCTTCTTCTCGCTTCTTCTTTGCCCTTTCTTCTTCCTCTGCTTTTTTCTTCGCTTTTTCTTCTTCCTTTTTCTTCACCCTTCCCTCTTTTTCTTTTTTCTTTGCAACCTTTTTATCAACTTTTTCCTCCTCTATAGTCTCCTTCTCGGGCTCTGTTTCAGTGCATTTATCTTCTGTTCTCTTCTCTTGTTTCGTCTCCAATTTTTCTTCTTCTATTTCTACAACTTCCTCTAACTTGGCCTCTTCTTTTTGCTCTGCTTTCTTCTCCTCCTCTTTCTTCTCCTCCTCCTTTTTCTCCTCTGCGGTTTTCACCTTCTCTGCATCCCTTTCTTCCGATTTCTTCTTGGTTTCTTTCTTTTTCTTTTTACTGCCCTTCTTTTCTATTTTCTCGGGCTCACTCTTTTTTTCTTCACTCTGTTGTTTCTCTTCACTTTGTTTGACCTCTTTTGAATCTGCTTTCTCCTCTAGGAGAGCATCATTTTCTTCAGTTTTCACTTTTTCCTCTCCCACTTCCCCAGCCTGTTCTTCTTTGTCCTCCTTTTCCTCCCGTGCTTTCTCTGCCTCAAAGCCTTCGCCTTCTGAGCACTGCGAGCGGCGTTTAAGAAAAGAGGAAAAGAGGCGAGAGAGGCCTTTGCCAGCGGAGGTTCGGGTGCGAGGCTTCAGCTGCTCCTCTTCAGGTGAGGAGGCTGCATCGGCAGAGGCGGACTCAGCGGCCTGCCCCAGCGCCTTCTTGCTCGACTGCTCACCTTCTGGCTCTGGCGCCGTTGCTTCTGGACTCTGCTTGTTCTCAGGTTCGGGTTCAGCGGCGCTAGCCTTCTGCTTGCCTTCAGTGTCCGCCTCGCTCGCGGCACTTGCCTCTGTTGTCATGGTAGCCACTGGGATGGAGAAGAAGAAACCAGTCAGAAATGTCGACAGGTCGCGGTGCTTTTCCGAAAGCGACAGAGCACAACACTGTTGTTCTTGAAACACAACAAACGGGATTAGGCTCAATCAACTATAAGCTTGTGTGTCGTAAACATGCGTAATTCTGTTTGGCAAACATATGCTAATAAATATACACCAAGCTTGTGTATGTATGCATCAAACATTATTATCAAGTATAGAAACCAAAACATTTTCCTTTAGTTGATCTCTCTGCTTCTAAGGTTTCATAACTAATAATATTACAATGATAATGTAAACTTATTTTGTCTATTCCAAGCATTCATACATTGAATTACTATCAACAATCAATCAATGATGCTGTCTTTCCCCTTTTAGTGGCATTTAGCCAACTGTCAACCACAGACTACATTCACAATACACACTCATGCATACAGTCGACATCCTGCAACGCACGCACATGCACAGAATCCTACAATAGCTGTCCTTGTTGGATGGTGTGTCCAATATCACAATCGCCTGTTGCAGACTCATTAAATCTTACGGTCACAAAGGAAGCATTCTACACCGTGTAGGTGCCTATTAGCATCGCTTGTACCATCCGCGCCAACATTGCACACCAACCTGTGTAGTTTTACCTTCTCGCATACGAGAACAGTTTGATGACAGGGAAACACAAAATGTTTTTTTTTTTTTTTTTTGTATAGCCAACTGAATCAATAGACTGATTTGATACAAAGTACACACACCAACTTTTTCAAGACATTTTGGAAAGTAGACAAGTGTGAAGGTTTGGCTCCTGACACATCCACTTATTCAACATACAGAAACCTTGCAACAATTTCAAAAAGGAAATCTCCAAAAAGCCAGATTGTAACTGTACACTTGACAGTTGAATGAACATGACTTTGTTGGGGTTGTGCAGAGGACAGATCGCACATATTTAGAAAGGCCTTACTTGCCGATTAAAGCCGCCGACTGGCTGAAATGAACTGCCAGCATTACGCAATCACGCAACCTCTGCTGGCTGAGATGGCGCCCTTACATTAGCGATACACCTCGTCTGAACTAAGTCCTGCATAATTGCTCACTAATGTCGCCGTGTTAATGTCCGCCATATGAGTTCGAGTCCCCCGCTGCCGTGTATGAACTGGGGGGGGGGGGGCCCGGCAGGCAGACAGAGGGGCAGGCCAATCTTCCAGATGTACAGGGCCGCCCCAAAGGGTGCGCGCTTTGGCCCACTATACCATGCATGCACCTCCCATTGGAAATGCAGGGGGAGGGGGGTGCACACACACACATAAACATACACACATAAACATACACACACACACACTAAAATCCTCTTTAGCCCTCCCATTGTTTGAGTCCAGTGACCAATAACTACACTGCACTCTATAACTAATCCTGACTACCCTTCCCCCCAAGAGACCCCCATAGGCCTTTTCCCTAGGTCACCACACACACACACGCACCCACGCAACTATGCATCAGTGCTCACAGCCTCCACTGGGTCTTTTAATGCTCTGTCATCTCAATTCTGATTGTCAGGAAGCAGACATGCTCTTAATGGACCAGCTGAGCTTGTGCCTGCTGCCTCCTCCATTTTGAGTTGCCTATCTAACATCTCAGCTATCAGCCAGCTGAGCAGGGGGGAGTCTTCATCACTTGACTGATGGAGATAACAAAAGTGGTCTCGCTACATGAAGTGCAGTGTCTTTTTTTTTTTTAATGCACCGTGGAGCCAATGAAATAAATACCAGTGCACACGGTAAAGAAAAAGGGTGCCCTCAATACTACATAATTAGTCTCTCTAATGAGGTAAATTATAGATGAAGTAGGCCACCCTCAAGCAAGAGTGAGTTGAATTAATTCCCCGACAGGAATATTGTGAATGAAATGTGATACTGAACTTCCTTAAATTGTTTTGGTTTTTTTCTTGGACGCAGTTTTTAAGTAGATTAAAATGTATACAATTTGCCATAAAAAACAAACATTTTCAAACAAGTTCAATTTGAAATTCAGTCTCATTTGATATGTGTGTGTGATGCTTCACAGCAGCTCTGACATGAAGTGAGACAGGAGGGCTGAATGAGGAAGAGGAGGAGGAGGTACGGTATATAAATAGCTGTTTGCGCTCAGGATGCCTGGACTCATTAGTTCGCCTTTACTGACGAGCTCACGTCTATTTATATTCCCATGGTACGCATTTGCACATATATACGTACATATGCATCCATGCTTGCCATGCATACAATTCTAACAATTCGTGTTAATGTTCCCATCTTGCGATCTTACATACACGAGTGGGAATGGTGACACACATTATGGACACACATTATCTTATCTATTTAAAGTAAGGAAAGCATTTTACCTTGCTACTAGGAGTAGGCTTAAGGAATTAGCAGGAGTTTAGAGTTAATCGGGCCCAAGTTACCGAGTGAGATTATCTCTACCGACCTGCCTCCACTGGCCATCTCACTGTCTCCATTTGCGACAGACAGATATGGGGCTCCCCCCCCGATTATAAGTAGTCAAGGAGCCCAATAAAGTAAAGGGAAACATATTGGTGCTTTTTTTTTTTTTTTTTTTTTTTTTTTATAAATATGAACTGAACAAAGACATGCCGTGAAGACAGGTAAAACAAAAATGACACATAATAAAATAAATTAATAAATAAATATAAGTAGGCAAGTAAATAATAAAAAATAATCAAATTTAATAACAATAAAGTAGGTAAGTGAACTGAAAATTTAAATAAATAGTTCCCCGAAGTCAACACAACTTTAAATTGATCTCTTATCGGCCGTCATTTTTTTTTTTTTTTTTTTTTTTTTTTTAAAAGACCGTTTGCCGATATTTGTGAAAATACCTGATTGGCCTGGCCAAACATTGCTCCATCCCTACTCTCCATGCACTTGGACTCACTGCCAGCCCCCACTGGGTGTGGGGATGCAGCTTGAGTCTGTGTGAAATGGAGATGAGCTGGTAAAGACATTGAGACAATCAGCTGTGCTGATTCATGGTTTTACAAGGAGCTCCACCCTCAGAATCACGATTGTTTGCCCTCAGACCACATAACCTGGTCACTTCTAATATTAAACTTGTTCAGCAAACAAATGCAGACATATTTGCACTGGACTAAATGTTCACTTGATGCAAACAACTTAAACAACACGTACTAGATGAGGATCGACGGACTCTAGCAGCCATTAGTCATCCAACAGTTTAATGAAACCTATAAAGTAAAAAAAGAAACTATACAACACTCAAAATCCGCAGTGTAATTAATGTGGAAAGACACAATTGAGTGGATATTAAAACTGAACAGGTACAAGGTCATTCTAAGACATTGAGGCCTTTTTGTTATGTTGGGTACACGGTTACAGAGGCTTATTTCAGTATCAACGTATCGAAAGCCAGTTCCCAACGAATCAATACGTACAGATGGCAAGTGCTGCTGATAGTGTAACATGAACCACCATGGGAAATGAATGAAGCAGCCTGATTGATTTAGTATGGTCGCACTGTAAGTGATTCCAAAACCATTTCCAACATCGGCTCAGCCAAAGCTGCGAAAATGGTGTGCACAAAAGCACATTGAGGAAGAAGGCTTCCAAATATTTTGTCAAGAGATTTGCATGTATCAGGTGGTATAAGAAACACAATACCGTCATCGACCCTGTGCAACACATGATGTACAATGTATCCATTTAGGACACAATGTTGAAAAGTGAGTCAATTCCACAGTCATTCACAAGGAAAGGACTGTGCATGTGGAGTTTGTTGATTTCGCACAACACAGTAGTAGTCTAACTGCCCAAACGCATCATAATTCCCAAAAGAGGATTAACAGCAGCAAGCTCCTATGGGAGCGCAATAACCTCACTCTCACAAACATCCTTCAGCATCACTTACATCCTCTCATCACTGCTGATTCAGCACTAAACTGGAGACCCCGAGCAATCGAGTAACATCATTTCTTAACCTCGCTTTTTCTTCTTGCTGCTGGGTGCACCACATGAACCCAGACTGCCTCTGCCTCATCCTCCACACGTGACATCTGCAGCTTCATGAAAGATTATCGAACTATATTTATCCAGCACGATCATCAATGGAGATGAGGCTTATTGCACGATTGTCACTTAAGTGTGTTAGACAGCTATTTTTATATTCTGCGCCAAGTGACTGTGGGTATTTTAAAGCACCTCCCCTCTTGGGGGTGAAAGCAAGTCAAGCAGAACATTTTATTCAATAGCAGGGGCATCTTTAAGACAGCGTGAAGAACAACTGTACGTCAAATAAGTGCCTTGTGGAACAACCGTTATGTAAGAAAATAATTACTGTATATAGAGGGACTAAGCCGACATCAATTGAATTGAAAATAATCATGTTTATCGTTTAACAGAGAAAACATTCATTTTTTTTCAACAGTGAACCAAATCCTGAAGTATTCATTCATGTTAAATAGAATGCACAGGGCAATATGCAGTGTAATTGTATGCATGTTTGAGACGAGTGAAAACATGCGCCCCCAGCCATGTTTACCCATCCAAGTTACATGCAAAGATTGCGACTATTTTGGATTTGTGATGTTCCCAGCTGTTTCACCCCGAAAAACGCACAATTCATTGTTCCAGCACAAATAAGGCTTGGACGCAATGTAGTAATGCACCATAGATCAGACTTTATTTGGAACTTATACCGCAAATAAGGTGCATCTATGAGCGGTCTGTGTCGCTCCACCGTGCGGCGGCTCTTTAAACAGTCCGAGTACGAAAATGGCGCCGAATGTGCGGCAAAACAAAAATAAACAACAAACCCTTCGCATCATCGTCCTCGGTACATTCGGACTCACCTGCTGCGGGCTGCGCATCAATGGGAAGAGCAAAGAAAAAGTCCAAAAAGACAAAAATCCCCTATTCGGCACGTTCAGATAAGGAACAATGTTGCCGAGCCACTCATGCTTTGTTGTGCTGGAGGTGTCCGACGCTCGTAAAGGGGCGGAGCCTCTCCGAGGCTTGGACCCGACTCCCACCCAGCACCCAGCAAGCCCGCCTTGACGACCCATGCAAGGTGCACACCAACTTAATAGATGCTATTTCATACAGATATCATAAGGGAGTCAACATTTAACATACAGTATTAATCCCCATAATGCAGACCTATTTATGCTTCTATGTTTATCTATTTTTCCATCCATCCATCCATCCAGAGCTTCTGCTGAGAAAGGTCAGATGAGGGAAGTTGACTCACTGAAATCCAAAACTTTTGTATGCTGCTGGAGCCTATTCTAACCACCAACCATGATTGTACTATCATTAGGCCCCTGAAGCCAGAAGGCAGCCATCTTACATTGCCACTGTTACTGACAACTTCTGTTGTTGTTTTTTTCCGGCTGAAAATACTGTTATCAGCGTATGTTTTACGCTAGGATCCCTGGATGGAATGAGAGCCTAGCAAAGAACAAACTTCGCTGTTTGCACCGACCATTTAGAGTTTATCTCGGTATTGTGAATGACAGACGTTAGGTTTACATTTTGCAGCGAATTTTGTCCCCATGGGCTGCCGCTTCATTTTATTTTTGATAGTTTTGGCAACATGATGGAGACAAACCTCTCAGTAGCACTCAAGAGATACGCCTTTTAAGAGAAAATGTAAAATCACATTCTTATCAATGAAATGTGCATGTAGCGCTTCTGGCAGATTTATTGGTACGATTGTGTGCCATACGTGTTCGTATATTCAAAAAAATAATGTGAAAACGTAGTGGAACAATCAATGTTGGCTACATGGCAATGTAACATGGCCGACGGTGGCTTCAGTCCTACCAATGGCAAGTAAATTGCATTGCGGGGCACACTGGACTGCAAATCTGGACAGTCAATCATACAGACATCAAACAAAACTTCACCCTCTTATTTACATTTTGGGACAACTTGACAGTCTTCAGTTGATCTACCATTGATTTTTTTTTAGTACCAGCAGAAAACCCACCCAAGAGAGGCCAGAGCCCAGCTTGAAACCGTCAACCTCAGAACAATCAGGCCACTGTGTAATGATTATAATGACGATGACGACACATCTGTGCGATTTAGGTTACTTTTTATATGTGCATTGTTATTGTTGTCCTTTTTTTGTTCACTGTCTTTGAATCACATTCTCTATACGCTCAGGTGCAGTGCCATCTTAAAATGTAAGATTTCTATATATTATATTAAGGTTGAACTTTCCAAATATGACTCATTACACTATAGAGGGCTTAACCAACAATCACAAAGACAACACCAGACGAACCATTTGGACACTCTCACCACGAAGGCACTAAAAGGCAGTTGCACATACGTAGTACCGACTCGAAATGTCGTGTCCAACCCATCAATCTGAATTTCAAAAACAAACAAACACATTCATACTTGTGTGCACACATTCAAGCCGTCTTAATGGAGCCCACCCATCTGCCTGACCCCATTAGGGCCATACGGATGATAGGCAGCGGGCGGGAGGGAAGGGGGTCAGTGAAGGGGTTCATTATTCCCTCTCAGACACCATCACCTTTGTCTCACAGAGACAAGTTCGCGTGGTTTGCCCAGCAGTTAGCTATTCAAACAAAGCTCTTACCAGTAAACAGGTGATTCTGTTAATCCAATGAGTCCAAATGGGCCGGTCCGCAGAGAGTAAGCAAAAAAAAAAAAAAAAAAGATATACCTCCAGCACAGCAAAAGTCACTTTTTTTCGTAGACTTTAGTCACAGAGCAAAGTGACACCACGTCAGGGAAGTGGTGTTAAACATTTACCAATTCATTCCCGGAAGAGACCCGACTAATCCTGCCCCGATACAGACGGAAAGGCAGCACTTTAGTTTATTTGTTCTGTTCATCTCGCTTGGATGTGCCCAAGTCAGAGAGGAAAAACAAAGGGCAGATGAAGGAGTGGTGTGGCAGCCCAGTTGCTTAGGAGACTGTCGTGCGCTGGTGCAAGAAGCAGGTGTTGTGCTGGACCCAGGAGAGCAACGGCGAGAGACAGAACCAGGAGGGGAGGAGCGGCACTCGCAGACCCACAATCCCCCTGAGACAACGCCAGACTAACAGAAACAAGCTCGCATTCACACTGCGGACACACCCTAAAAAAGTGACGCCCCCCCCCCAAATAAATAAATAATAATAATTTAAAAAAAACAGGCGCACGTACATGTATGATGATGCAGCGCATCATTCAGCACCAGCAGAGTGCACAGTGGTGGGGGTGGGGAGAGGACTATGTTTGTTTGGAACATCTTTATCCCTCTCTGGCTCAGTCGCTCAATGATTGCATAATAAAGTCCCATACTGCATCCACCCAAATCATCTCCCTTTGACTTTCAGCGCTGCATCTGGACGCATGCTACACATCATAGAGCCGTTCCCTCCCGCATCTTATGTAAAGCTACACGCCGCTAGGAAAACGCTGCAAAAATATGACTCTTGAGTGCACGCACGGAAGCGCGCTCGCCGTGCTTTTTTTGTTTGTGCTCCCGCCCTGAGCTCTCAGGAGCACTAATGGGATGGCAACGGCAACATCAATATTCATGAGGCACTGTTATATCATGAAGAATTCATAAAGCAGGAATGTTGCTGCCCCAGTCTACAAGCAGACATCTTTGGTCTGGCTCGTGTTGATGAACTTGAATCAAGACTCTGTTTTTCAACAAAATACGCACAGTGAGTTTTAGTCAGCCATCAAATGAAGTCATTTGAGCTGCTTTATCTTATAAATAAATAAATAAATAAAATACTGTTAATATTCTTCAATGAAGCATTGAGGCATATCTTAAATGCCTCACGTAAAAAAAAAGGCTATTGTTTGATCTGCTTGGTATTTCAGTCAACTGCACCGACCAAACAGTCAGTGATGGCCATTTTTGGCCATCTGAGCGTATTATCCTTTAAAATGGCTTCATAGTCTGTGCTGCCACCTTGTGTACAAACAAATGAGAACACTTTTCAAATTCATGTTGAGTTTAGTGGGTCAAGTCAGACTGAAATGCAATTTGCACACAAAATTATGGTATGGTATAATACTATATATATATATATATATATATATATATATATATATATATATATATATATATATATTATGTTTGTTTTTTGTTTTTAATAATAATAAAAATATTCATTAGCAAGCACAGTGGACTGTTGGTTAGCTCATTTGCCTCACAATTCTGAGGTACAGGGTTCAAACACTCCATGTGCTCTGGCTTCCTCACACATTTAAAAACGTGCACATTATACTCATTGAAAACTTGAAATTGTCCATTGGTTAAATTGAAAATGAGTGTGAATAGTTGGATGTGGACATGAAGTACAGTAGTGAGTCATGTGACTGACTGGTGACCAATCCAAGGTGCACCTGCCTCTCACCAAAAGTCAGTGAGTCATTACTGAGGACAAATGTCAAATGCTATGAAAAATGCATGGATAATTCACTTGTCATGTGGCAACCATTTTGATGTCATGAAATTTCAAACTGTTGTCTTTTAATCAGAAGGCATTCAAAAATAAAACACTAAACTCTTGAAGCAAGAGTGAAGGAATCCCACACCATTTCCCGGCTACCTTAACACTGAGCTTGCAAAGCATTTCGAGAGCATCTGTTCACATAAGATAAAGACGTGTTTGCGTGCACATGCCTCGGGGTGATTCGGTGACCCCACCCCTCCCTCCAAAAAAGTGAAGAAATGCCACACTGCAGCTGTTGCACACAATTCCAATGTCCTTACCCCGTGTCACATTATTTGACATTTGCAACACGCAAGCGGTATTCAACTTGAATTATGAGACCACATCATGTTTTACAAGGTTAAAAGGTCATGGATACTCACAAGATGTTCATGTCAATGTCCAGGAGAGTGTGTCCACATGAAAAAGCAAGAAAGAAGAGCAAAGAGACAAACAGAATTGGCCAAATGTAGCAATGTGGAAAATATTAAATGTAGACTATTCAATGTTAAAAGTCGGCAGGCTGTAAACAATAAAAATGAAGTATAAAAATATATCAATTTACTATAGAAATATATCCGTTAAAAATGCCTAATGTAATAAAATAATGCATTTATTGGTGACATGTAGTACTTTCAGGAGCAGAAAAATAATGTAACCCTAAATTGTTAACGCTTAATTAATGATAAGTGAAACATAAAATATAGGCATGCACTCATTAAACACTTGTGATAGTATTTGACAGTATTCGTAATATTGGATTCATGTGAGTGTTATCGCGTGAGTGCTATAGCAACACAAACATTAGTGGTGTTTATACACAAAGCCTGCGAGCCAACAGACTTACAGCTGAGTCAAAACACAAGGAAGAGGAATTTCAGTTTCAAACATTTGACAGTAGAGCCTGTGCATAATCAAATGTTTCTTACCTTAGCGACGACATGTTTGGAAGACGCGCTGTCGCCATCTTTAGTGAGAAGCCATTAGTTCCGGTATTTCCCCCCACAGGAGTCACAGGCGGGTTTCCACGGAGGCGGTGACGCAGCCACAATGACCAAGCAAAACCGCCAACCTGAAGGGTGGAGTTAGTGTAATTACCAACTCTTGCTCTTAAAAAGAAAAAAGACAATTTAAGCGTCTTGTCTTGTGTGTGAGGGCTGCGACAATGTCACTATTATGTTGCCATTTAGGCTTATGACATGACAGGTGAGGGCGTTGTTTTGCAAGGTGCTGCGCATGCGCAATATATGGGATTCCCTTTACAACAGGCAACACTACAGATTAGTGGTTTAATTCGAATTCCATATATATATATATATATATATATATATATAATCAAATAGATATCAGAAAGACCACGTTGTATTATTTTGACACTAAAAACATTTTATGATTAGAATATGCATATTAGTAAAGTTGTAGGACCATTGTCATCTTTTTCTTATGTGTCCAACAACCCAAATAAAGTACAGTAGTAGTACAGTATAAGTATTATCATGTGTTGCAGTGTGGATCCACCCCACTTTCTTGGATTCGTGCATGCTGTTTGCTTCTGGGCAATGAAAATGAAGATAAGGACAACTGTCACTAACTTGTCACAGCCTCAGGGACGGCTGCATCTCTGTAAACGTCCTCCACCGTTCGGCCGTTGACGTGCTTAAATAGCGGCGATTCGCCCGCTAACTTTCTTCGTGTATGGTGTTTCGAAACAGTCCGGCATCTTTTCTGCCACACAGCTATCCGCGCATGCGCTGCTGCTAAAAAAGAAAGAAAAAAAATGTCAACAAAGGCTCCTCCTATAGGTGAAGCGCACCACCTGTGACAAGATCGAGTGACTGTTGAAACAGAAATTCAAAATAAAAGTCGATTCATGTGTTATAGACTATACAGCTATTGTGAATTTACTGTTCAGCTCCAACAACAAGCGAGTACAGAAACAAAAAGTACAGAAACAGCATGTGAAGTATATTGAGAGAAGGTCAAATGAAGTTGTCGCCTACATTTTCATCTTGACATTCACATTTGTCATTTTATTTTTTGTGATGTGTGTGTGGCCTTGATAAGTTTTATTATATATTAAATGATCACATTAGCCCGTAGGCAATATCTCATTTTAAAATGACTTGGTCAGAACCACCAAAAAGCCCAAGACGGGTCGCAATACTGCCTACGGGATCGTGTAGTTGTTTTTGTATCTGCACCGGTTTCAACCAATCACCTGCAGGACCAACCAGGTACATGTAATTACGTCATTCAGGTGACTGAACAGAGAGGCTTGTGCATGCATGCGCGCGCACGCGCTTTTGTGTTTATCAGGCAGGCCAGGTCGTTTTTTTTTTTCTTCTTTCTTTCTCTCTCTCTCTCTCTCTCTCTCGGAAGCGCGTTGAAAAGGGAAAGACAGACGCTGCCTGATGGGGGCATAAAGTTCTTTCTTGAATATGTCTGACCAGGGCCCCCTTTTAACTTCGTGCATCATCTTTTACTTGTCCATTGGGGCTGCGATATTTCAAATGCTCGAGGAGCCAAACTGGGAATTGGCCAGGAGCAAATATAGTTTTGAAAAAGAGCAAGTTTTGAAGAAGTACCCCTGCCTCAGGAAAGAGGATCTGGATGAAATTCTTCAGGTATCGCGTACATTTATTCACATTACGCACAATTCGTCGGATTTGATCTGTACATGTTCATCACGTGGTAGCATTTCTGTTCGCTAATAAAGAGCTATGCTAGCGTGTTAGAAAACACCAAAAAGTGACCCACAAATAAAAGTTCATTTTGGGTTATATCATTTTTTGCTCGAGGACAAAGTTGTTCCAGTATATTGAAAGTCGTGTACACATGACAAGAACCTGCACGCCTCATTCAAACGTTGGAATGTTAACACAAGGTGTGTCTTGTCTTCAATGGTTTAACAAGTGTTTTTACTTAGTTAGAATACGCGAATACGTCACAGTATCGATCTTTTTATTCCACCAAACTTCCTTTGACATCTTTCGCTATTGCTAGTCTTGGTATGTTTGAAGGTATAGTGACTAAAACATCTGCCTCACAGTTCTTAGGTTTAGGGTTAGAAATCTCCGCTGTTTGTGATTCTTTGGCTTCCTACAAATTGTCCATAAGTGAGAATGGTTGTTTTTGTCTCAATGTGAAACCAATGCAGGGAGTAATGAAGTTTAGCATTGTACCTCCTGAAAAGGGATGACATTTGTGTCCTTATTAATTAATAAATGTGTTTTTTTTGGTAATACCTTTCAGGTAGTGTCAGAGGCTGCAGGTCAAGGTGTGATCATCACTGGAGACAAACATCACAACATGTGGGACTGGGGCAACTCCGTCATCTTTGCAGCGACTATTGTCACAACAATCGGTTTGTGTGTTGATTATTTCAACGCGCACTTGAAATAGTCATCTACTTTGTGTGCACAGTTGATAGATAGAACAGTTATTGTCACAATTACATTATTTCTTCCAACATGTTATTTAAGTATAGCACCAAAAGTAAGACTTTTGTCTAAGTTGCTTATCTGCAATTATGTAGTTTTCATATGGACGTGAGATATTTTTACACCAACATGAAAATCATTTCATCCAATCGGGCATAAGTGTGAAACTGTTTGGGCTAAGGGTCTTCTGACCGGCTTCCACGTTCGATTGAATATGCCATCAAGTTGTATGAAACGGAAATGAAAATCAAGCTACATGATAAGTGAAACGTCACGAGTGTTCACTGGAATAATTCTGCTGCTTTCTACTGATTTCTATTTGATATATTATGAACCCCAGCTAGCATTGTCACCATCTTAGTGGGACATCGCCAATGAAAATGTTTTTGTTTGATGATTTGGACAGGTTGGACCCGAAAGCAGTCACAGAGTGTGGAAGGAATTATTCACGTTTGAACAAGTCTCAACAAATGTTACTACTTTGCGGAAGAGTAAATCTGATCACACAAACTACAAGATTAGAACGCTGGTAACAAATGTCATTAGTAACTAGTAGGAAAGAATACAAAACTTAAGCTCCAGATGAGAAGAACAAATAATAATTGACAATAACAAAGTCCCAAAAGAACAGACTGATAAACAAAAAGCGCAAATAAAGAGCTACTAACGAGGAAGGAGTAAAGCAGGGAAGAAAACAAGAAAAACTGGAAGAAACAGCGAGCACAAAAAATAAAAATAAAAAAACATGAAAGGCGGAATTCAATATGAGAGCATGACAAAACGTATACAACAAATGACGAAGGACAAAGGAATGATCCAGTGTCCTTCTTGGGGGTTGGGATGGCGTAAAGAAGGGAAAAAAAATCCAGGCGTGCTCATCACTCGCAGTTTAGAGAAAACGACAACAAACATCGACATCGTCAACCGGCAGAAAACTTTTCAAAGACTTGATAGGATGAGAATATTTGCAATAGTTCAATTCTCTATACACTCTAAAAAGACAATTTCAGATTACAAATCAATATGTTGACCAAATTAAGAAAAAATCACTTCAATAGGTAACACACGATTGAATTAAGTTAGCCAGTTGAATGAATTATGAGTTTGTCAGAGAAACATATCAACATAAACAAGTATCAGATAACAAAAGAAAAGAAAGTAGAAACTTGCGCAATCATTAGTGATGGTTTAAATGTTCAAAGGGAAGTTGAAAAGGCATTTCGTCCTACCTCGTCTTCTTTGCATCTTTTGACTTGTCCACCAGGGAAATTGCGTGTTGTCGTCTTGTGCAGGTTACGGCAACGTGGCCCCGAAGACGAACGGCGGTCGAATCTTCTGCGTCTTGTATGGTCTGTGCGGCATCCCGCTGTGTCTTGTTTGGTTAAGCAAGCTGGGTTCCTTCTTTGGAGACCGGGCAAAACGTCTGTCAGGGGTCCTGATCCGCAAAAACGTGCCAGTGGTAAGACTTGACCACCGTGGAAACTTTGGATACTTGACCATCAAACTTTTAAAATCGCCTTGCTTTTTTTCTCATCAGAAACGCGTTCAGCTTATCTGCACCGCTATTTTCCTGTTATGGGGCCTCTTGGTGCACCTGGTGATCCCTCCCTTTGTTTTCATGTCCCTGGAAGGATGGAGCTACTTGGAAGGCCTCTACTTCTCTTTCATCACCCTCACAACTGTCGGCTTTGGAGATTACGTGGCAGGTGGACGTCTCATCTCGTGTACTTTGAGCGTTTTTTCTGTGACTAAGCAACCGCGCGCGCATTCATTTCAGGTGTGAATCCAAATATTGAATACCCGAAGCTGTACCGAGTGTTTGCGGAGATTTGGATCTACATGGGCCTGGCGTGGCTGTCTCTGTTCTTCAGCTGGAACGTAAACATGGTCGTGGAGGCTCACAAGGTGTTGAAGAATAAAAGACGACACAAACGCCGACGCTTCCGCCACGAGGAACCGAAGCCCGAAGAAAAGACGGCCAAGTCGGACGCGGAGAGGCCGACCGCCATCGATATTTTTAGCTTCTTGTCGGACAAGGAGGAAGACTACAGCACCGTCATCAAGGAGATTGGAATGAGCGCAAAACCGAGTTCCATTGACGTTTTCAATCGGTCCAAGAGCTGCAGCGACATCTTGACCACCAACATCGAGATGCTGGATCACTCGCCACGACACGGGCGTCTGATGAGCATCAGTGAAGTGTTTCTAAACCCCAAGGATGGCCGCAAACGAGACGAAGCCCATCAAGAAGATTCTCCGACCACAGAACCAGCAGAGTGTGCGGGAACCGACCATCATCTCAACGGGGAAACGGATTCACCAAACGACGGCATTTTTTGGAACGTGCCGGCCTCGGGAAGCGCAAAGGAAGAAATTGCACAGCCGAGTGATCGTGGGAATCGCTTTACAATTTCCAAAGTAGTCGAGGAAGATGAATTGCTTCATAAGGATGAAAAGGGATAACGTTTCATATCACATCATCAACTGTTTGGGGGAAATCATGTGGACAAAACAAAGTAGTGATTTTACAACAGAGACGACGCGGAGTTGGAATCTTGATCCGAAAAGTTCCTGTTGGAGTTGAGGTCAGGGAATGATAAACTTGCCACGTCATCTTCTGTTCCGTTTCATCACCAAGTGATACTCGGGCCTTTATTTGCATTCATTCACAATTGATGTGCCGTCATTTATTCGTTTAGTCTTCGTTTGCTCCAAATTGTGTGTTTGGATTTCAGGCTGTTGTATGTCCAGTAAACTGGCCACCAGCCATACTGAGCAGCTGCCTGGTTCTTCCTCCATTTTATTGATTTTTGATGCGAATACATCAATACCAACACACAACTAAGAAAACGCAGTCCATTCATTAAAACAGAGACAGCAAAAAAATTCAAGCAATCAACATCAGTGGCGAAGCTATGCAAAGTCATTCGTCAATGCAAATTTGATAAGAATCTGCTTTAGAATATGTTTGATTCTTACGCTCGTTTCATTGAGTTGTTTACATGTCAGCAAACAATATGACTCATAAATTTGCGCGCATCATAAATGTGCACAAATCCAGAACCTTGCTCAAAACATTCATAATACAAGCAGGAACACATCAAAAAGAAACACTATAATGATGTAAGTTAATTTTGGACCAAACAGAATTTATAATGATATATATATATATTTATAATATATATTTATGTTGGCAAAAACTTGAAGTTTGAGTGCAGCTTGTGCAGTGTGCAGTAGGACGATCAATTTTTTTTTGGTACAAAAACAAAAAAATGTTTACACATTTAAAAATATGAAGACCAGTTTAAAAATAATAGAAACACTATAATTATGTAAGTTACTTTTGGACCAAACAGAACTTCTAATGATATATATTTATAGTAACATGTATGTATTTATTTCTATTGGCAAATACTTGAAGTTGGGGTGCAGCATGTTTATTTAAGTTTATTTTTTTGGTACAAAACAAAATGTTTAATGGTCAAAAAATATATATATATATATTGTGACAAAGTTCTTTGAAAGTTGACTAGACTTGATCCTGCTTGTATTATGAGTGTTGAGCACGTTTCTGATACGTGTGCACTTTATTTCATGAAAGCATGAAATGGTTTGACAAACAAATGTCGCGTCCTGTACTATCATCATATCTTATGGGTACAATAAAATTCTAAATAAGTTATTCAAAATTCTGTTTCTTTATGAACACTTTATTTCAAGTTTATTTTTTGAAATGACAATTCCTCCCTAATCTAAATCACAGCATAAAGCTTTATGAAACACGGATCCAACGAGCAGTTTCCCTTCATCGACAGACGAGCCCGTGATCACGTGACCGTCGTCGGCATACACCTGAGTCACCGCTGGCTCCTCTGACAGAAGGTTCTGGATGCGGATGACCTGACGGACGCGGCGACGTGGGAAGTGCGATGAAATAAGGAATCATTGATTTGGCAACATGCCTGTTACAATTTCAATGAGTTTCCGAACGAAAGCGGAGTGACCAGACTAACCTCTGACCCAGGTGGATTTTGGGGGTCAAAGTGGAAAATTCTCATCAGGTTGATGTGACAGCCTAACCACAAGTCGCCTGTTTTCGGGTCGACTTCGATGTTGTCACAGAGGGAACCCAAAGCGACGGACTGGCAAAAATTCAAATGTCGGCGATATAAGTGGAAGGATTTGACACACACGCAAGATTAGATTTTTACATTGACGGCGGTCAATTCATTGTCTTCTTTCCGCTCCAACACGTGCACGTTTGGGCTGTTATGTCAGCCACGTGCCTTCCAAGATGGGGGCACTATGTAAAGATTTCTATCTCACTTATGCAACTTTTCAAGAAGTCGCCAACCTTTTATCGGGTGCGATATTGATGCCGTTTGCAGAGTAATATCCCTTCGAGACCACTTTGACCATCTCCGGACTGTAACACGACATCAGTCAAAGGTTGAGCCAGAAGAGGCTCCACAATGATTTTCACCAGTGCATCTGAAAAATAAAGATCATTGGTGGCATAGAATCGGTCCGCTCCCAATGCCACGATATCGTTCACACTAGGGGGAGAAAAAAAAGAAGATGATTGAGTTTTGTAAAGTTATGTTATTGTAAAAAAGAATATCAGCCTTAGAATACCTGTGAAGAAGTTGATGTTTGAAGGTCTTACGATGCAACGAGGAGAAATCCCGCTCAACAAATTCAAACAACTCCACTCGGCTTTTGTGATGACAACAAACAAGTACACTTTGCCATCTGAAAATAATGAGGGACAAAAGTGTTAGCAATAAAACTCACATGTCAAAAGACGATTCGCACTGATTCAATGCCAGGCAAAAATTGCTAAATGGTAAAAGGAGTTTAACCACTTCTAGATTTTGTAAGAATGTTCAAGTGACAGGAGGCCTAATAGTAGACTGTCTCTGATTTAAGTTGATCTCATTCGCTCGCCGCCATTTTCACGGAAGCAACCCGACATACGCGATTTTGGCTGATTTTGCAAGGCCTGCAGAATATTGTGTTGTCTTGCTATAGAAAATGTGAAACAAGAATCTCTTCTTTCATCTGGAAAAAAAAATGTATATTTGTAATTAGCATTAGAATATCGCTAAGTTTCATCATTATTCACAAACCTGTTGAAAATGCTGAGGAAAAGAGCTTGTTGCAACATGGCCCTGGTCGATCTCTTATACTCTGTTGCCACCTGCTGGTCGTTTTGTGTCATGACTACCATCGCTTTAAGCGACCTCTTCAGATCAGATTTGGGACCATGGCGAGATTTAAAATTGAACATGTTTATACGTTTTTTGGGAGGAAATTAGTTATTGTGTTGTCAAATAGTCCTGGTTTAAAAAAAAAACAACCCAAAAAACTGCTCCTACTGGTTGGGTGTGTGTGGACACTGATGTCATGAGGGTTGAACGTCTCCAAGTTCAAGTTCCCTGATATGAGCAGCTCGACTGCTTCCATGTCAGACGCCTTCAGATCGAAGATCTTACCAGGATCGTCAGAGAACTTTCATCCCTGTCATATGGAAAATGAATACAAAAGGAGACATCATGAATTTATATGTATGTATAAAATATTAGATCACCTCAGCAATTCAAAAAAAGAAAGATATATTTTTGTTGACTCGTGTTTTTGTCTCTGATTTCTTGGTCACTTTTCGCTGTTCAATCACTCAAAGAACAACTGATAAAATGCGAAAGACAAATATTATCAAACTAGAGCGAGATGAACAATTGGACCAATTCAACTTACACTGCTGATAAAAGCGAGTCCATCTCCAAAGATGGTTATATCCTCCGAACCATTTTGTTTTAATTGCATGCTTAAGGAATATGCAGATGTTGAATTTTCACTTCAATTTTCACTCAGATTCTTCAGCAGTGCGCAATTAGGGAGATGATTCTTGACGGGGTCTCGAGACGCAAGAAACATTTTCCTGCAATGAGGATGTTAGCGACGGTACAGAACAGAAGTATAGAAAAGTACAAAAGTCAAAAGGTGAATGGTGCTTACCTCATATTGAGCATCCTCTCACCATACAGCATGTAAACAATGTTACAGCTACTGAGACTAATCCAAGTGCTTCCATGTTTCAATCGCACAGCACACACAAAAAAACAAACACCCAACTCGTTGATAGGCAGCCCTGTAAATACTGTAGCCTACTCTCAGCCCATCCGAGAGCGAGAGAATCGATAAACCTCGGAACGAATGAGCCCTGATCTGTGGTCTTTTCAAGTTTTATGTTAAAAAGAATAAAGCAAGATTAGAAAAATGTTATGCAAATGCATCAGTATGGAAACTGGCAGTTGATGATCACAGGATGTGAACAGGGGATCAAAATGATGGTTTTCAAAGGTACTGGATGCAACCTTAGAACTGACAAAAATCAATACCCACGTATCAAAGGTCCCTTTCATGTTTTGATCATTTTGTTTGCCACGATTGGCTGGCAACCGGTTCAGGTTGTCCCCCGCCTACCAGCTGAGATAGGCTCCAGCAGCCCACGCGACCCTTGTGAGGAATGAGCGGTCAAGAAAATGGATGGATAGATTCTTTTGTTTGTTTTTCTTTTTATTTATTTAAATTCTGCCCATCTGTTCAAATGATATTAAAATTGTGTGCATGCTGCGCAATTGACAATTTCCTTAGGTTGCACCCAAAAAAAAAACGAAAAAAGGAAATGCCTGCAATTTCTGCCTTGCTTATTTCAGCTCAACTCATACCTGGTATTCATGAGAGAAGAATAATGCACTAAATTGTATTGGAAAACTTTTATTTCTGTGCACGCATCTTTTGACAGCACAAAGTTTGAACAAGTACGTGTTTAGTGTGTGAAGATACAAAACTGCATGAGCTTATTCATCTATCCAAGCGTAAATCATTTTTCTTTGGCATTTGTGGTTGAATTTATCCTAAAAGAAGGCTGAGATGACCGGTCGCCAAGCACACTGCAAAAAGCTTATTCACCTGTCAATTTCAAAAATAATCAAAGAAAAAAATGCACCACAGCTTTTAAAAATGTTATCAATGCTAAAAATAAGTGTCTTACTGGGTTACAACAAAAGTATTTACAAAGAGCTAGATGTGCATTTTTGGAAAAACACGTTTTTTTTTTAGACGCACACATCGTTGCCTAGTCCAAATCACAGCGGAAGGCCTTATGAAAAACGGATCCAATGAAGAGTTTCCCTCCGTAGGTGGTGGCGACAGATGAGCCCATAATCATGTGACCGTCATCGGCGAACACTTGCATCACCGACGGCTTTTCTGAATGAACGTTCTCAATGTGGATGACCTGCATGACGCAACGTCACGGGACAAATGACGACTTCAAACATATTTGGATGTCGCATTGCTGGAGACTTTGAGCACACAAACCTCGGAGCCGGGCGGATCTTTAAGGTCGTAGTTTAAAAGTTTCAATCCGTTGGGATGGCAGCCTAACCACAGGTCACCTGTTGTGGGGTCCACTTCGATGTTGTCACAGAGGGAACCCACATCTACGGCCTGGTGACGACATTTCAATTGAACTAATTGATCTGGCTTGAGCGCAAATATTTGCATATGTCAAATAATTCTCTCAAGCTATCAAAACATCATTTTGGATTGAAATGATTGACCTTCACAGGGGCCAATGAATCGTCTTCTTTCCTCTCCAACACGTGCACTTTATGGTCAAGTAGATCCATCACATATACAAACCTATAGATGACAAAATTTCCTTTTAAAAAAAAAAAAGAAGCAAATCTCTTGACAAAGTCACCAACCTTTTATCAGGTGAGATGTTGATGCCGTTTGCAGAGTAAAAACCCTCAGAAACCACTTTGACCATCTCTGGACTGTAATACACAACGTTCGTCCAAGGTTGACCCAGCAGAATTTCCACATACACTTTCATGAATTCATAGGAAAAATAGTGATCATTTGTGGCGTAGAAACGATCCACTCCCAAAGCCACGATATCGTTCACACTAGAAAAACAGAGGGAAAGTTATGCATTATAAGTCATGCATAGATTAGCGCTAAGATATCTGATATACACGATTACACGATATTGGAGATCAACCCGCATCATAGAGTTGTGCTTGACCTTCTACGTTGCCAGTAATACAAGTTCAAACTGACGACAAAATACAGTAAATAAACATGTAAATGTGTCGCCTTGAGAAGTGCACCTATGAAGAAGTTCATGTTTGAAGGTCTTCAGATACATGAGGGACAATTCCTCCTCAACAAATTCAAACAACTCGACTTGGCTTGTGTGGTGAGGATGGCTCACAACAAAAAGATACACTTTGCCATCTGGAAAACAACAACAAAGAATTGATCATTCAGAGGGAGGCCAGACATTGTTTCAAATGCCTTGTTGACATTCGCCAAACATTTTCATGCACGGCTTTCACCGAGCAGGAAATGAATACGTGCAGTATTCCAGGCTGCATATTTAAACCAAGGTTGGTTAATAATGCAGACACGCCCAGGACAAGTTTTGGCAGTTTGTATAGGTAACTGGTTTGTACGCATGCTCAACTCAAAACTGTCAACTATTGTTCTCAACGTTGAATGTCCACAAAATGGATGCAGGACCGCTCGCACCAGTCGGGTCCGTGTAGACGCTGATGCCGTGAGGGTTGAACGTCTCCAGGTGGAAATTTCTCGGCATGCGCAGCTCAGTCGGCCTCGTCGGAGAGTCTTTCAGATCGAGGAAGAAGATCTTGCCGGGCGCATCGGAAGAGCTTATCCCGGGATACTTTAGACCCTGTGAAGAAGAGAAAAATGATGACTGACTTTTGTGTTGATCTGGCACTGGCACATGTGTTTCATGTAACATGACAAACAATCACTCCTCTCAAGCGTCGGTCAGCTAAGGTTCATTTGAAGCAAAATCTTACAGTGCTGACAAAGGCGAGTCCATCCCCAAAAATAGTGATATCCTCTGAGCCGTCATCTGCGAGAACAATTAACACATTGAAAATGCATTTCTTGTGGAATCAGAACAATGTTAACGTGGACTTGCTTACTCAGATTTTTCATAGCAACACAATTGGGGAGGTGATTGTTGACCAGCTCTCGAGAAGCGAGGGCCCTCTTCCTATTGTTTACGTATGGAAAGTTAGGAAAGCACACTTATATATAGGCTTGAATGGCATACAAGTGGAAATGTTATCACTTACCTTAAGTTGACGATTCTCTCACCGAGAAGAACGGATAACACCGCCACAACAAATGCGAGGACGCCACACTTGCCCATGTTCAAACCGCACGGCAAGTTTTGCAAAGTGCTGCAAACTTTTCCACGCAAAAAAACATTTACAATCAGACGGGGCGTGCCGACTGCCGACGGGCGCTTTATGCACTCGCAATGCCGCTTCCTCGCTGTTGCGTGAAATGAAGCCACCGGCGGCCATCTTGCGTTGCCACTCATTCAGCGCGATGACCTTGCGTTTTTGTGTCCACGGCGAAAATGCCAAAGTGTGATTGTACTCAGTATCCGAGAAGCGCTCCATCCACATTTCAGCGGTAAGAATGCGATTATATATATATTTTTTCTTTTACAAGGTATAGCTCCGACTTAAGAGTGCTACACAAAGATTCGTCTGCATCAGGGGAGAACCATGAAATGAATTCAAAACCCATCAGGAAAACAATGCTGAGTGATTCTGCGAAATTGAACAGTAGTTGTCAGTAAAAGTGGCAATGTAAGATGGATGCCCTACGGCTTCAACCGAGATGCCTTCACGTTTGCTCGGGACAAAAGTTTAATGCGCGGAATAATGCCGCTCGGTATGTTTACTTGCAATGTTATTTCAACCAGTATGTAGATTTAAAGTGGATGAATGTTCTTTGACACCCGGTGTAATCGCCAGTCAACTGTCTCTGTCCTACTTGCATTTTGAATGTTGTAATTTCCTGCACGTTATATATACACTTGAATGCAGCATCGTCTCTAACAGGAAACCGGAAACTCAAAATTCAGACGAATTAGTTTAATTTTGTTAGATTTTTTAAATGATTACTTTCAGGATTATTGTATTCCAGAGAGAATACATTGTTTTGCTATAAATTTATGTGGATGTGGCTATAACGTTGACATCAATACAAAATACCGCGAGCACAATGAAGGCCCTCCGTTTACGCCGGTCCTTCCTATAAATATTTACTGGAGCTAGTTACAAAGTACTGTACTGCATTTTCGTAGACATTCGAGAGACTACGAACTGTTTCCATACTTTTTCGTTACGTTGCCGTAAAACGAAGATACTGTACTGTAAAGCCGTCGTAAGTCGAGGAGAGGACCTGCTGACTATAGTTTTGCTGGAATGTTTGCAGTCGTGTCTACAAGTTGTGTCACATTGGAAGGCCATAAAATGGTTTGGAATGCCTTTCAAATCACAGATAGGAGGTAATTAAGATTCTAACACGGGTCCAAAGTGTGGACACACCTGCCTGTCGATGCTATTGAATGAAGAGGTCTTTCTGACTGGCACTTGACTTGAAATGTTTTGTTTTGAAATTGTAAATAGACACCAGAGCTGTGAAATATTGAAGCGCTATTAAATTAAAAAAAGACGGTGCCTGCAAATACCTGTTTAAACTGTTTATTTTTTGAAGTTGTTTTCTGTAGGTGATGACTCTTCCCAACATAAAACAAAAAGTTACAAAATTGTCTATGTCATCAAAATCATTTGTAAGAGACTTCATAAAAAAAACAAACATGAACACATACATACACGTACAGAAGTGACCGTAACATAAAATTGGCAAACTATCGACCCTGTGATATTCAGCATTGGGTGCATGCAACCTGACAGTTACTGTAGAATATCTACAAAAGTCCAATTCTTGAATAATAGCAACTAACAACTTCATAAGACCGACAACTCCTGCACATAGCGATGTGTGTGTTGTGTGTGTGTGCACAGCACCGAGCACACCAGAGTCCTGACTGTCGTGTGAAGTCGTGGGGAGGTTCACAGTGTCGTACAGCAGGTTCCCGCATCAAAACAGTTTCAAGCAAGACTGTATATTTGGAACATACAAAATAAATTTTATTATCCATTCTCTTCATGTCTACATCTTATTAGAATTGTCAACACACCCAAATTAATTCTAATAATCCTGACAGGTGTAACAATACAATGTTCTGTCAAGTCCAGGTGTCAAAATATAAATGAATGTGAAAAGCAAATTTAAATCCTCTTTGTTATTGTCGACATAAAAAGGGGAACCGTGGCGCGGGGGCCACAGTGAGAACTAGGCAGGATGTGGCCATGAGCACACACAAACACGGGACGAGGGGCGATAGAGGGGGGCCGGGGGTCCCTCAGGGCTGGGCCCCAGTGGCTGCGGGGACTTGTGTGGCCAGAGTGTTTGGGGCGGAGATGACGGGCGATCCGGCGATGTTCGCCAGCGGCTGCGAGGAGGTCATTGAGCTGATGCCTGCGACACACAAGAAAGCCTGCTCACTCACGTGGACCCCCACCCCACCCCGCCCCGCCGACGCCCCGCTGGGGATCGCGCGACCTACCAGCCATCATGCTTGAGGAGCTGACTGGTGTTGAGCTGGCCGCCATCCCTCCAGGAGTGGCCCCCCTTCCCTGATCTCTGATGACGGGATCTAGAATGAAGGCGGAGCTTAGTCAGCCGGCCAAAGAATTGCAGCGCAATAAAACAACAACAAGAAGAAAAAGGTCACCAACAGAAGTACGGATGATCCATGGCCTCTTTGGCTGTCAGTCGTGCTTGATGGTCGTAGCGCAGCAGTTTGTCCAGGAAGTCCAGTGCCTCTGTGCTGACCAAGTGCTGGTTCTCACTATGTACAAACCTCTCCCACCTTTTACGAGAGTGTCTAAAGAAGGGGGAAGCGCAGGGAAAAATACAAATCGGTCACTTTATTCCATAGGCACCCCACAGGCCATATTGAGCCACCAAACTCTTTTCACACTGCACTCAGGCAACCAAAACAACCACGAGGGCTGTCAAGTTGCCAGTACCTGGAAATTCAATCTGTATCACAATTCCATTCGATACAGATTCATCCTGATACGAATTAACAAATTCTGATTTATTTACTCAAATTTAGAAAATACTAATCAGTAAAAGTACACTGTAAGACGTGTATGAATATGTATTTATTTATCTGAAGCTTCAGGCTTCTAACTGTGAATCACCGTATTTAACAGTTTGCAATCTGTTTTGTGTTTGAACAGCATTGAAATAAAATATTCAGGCTAAATGTTCTATGAATACAACATTCTTCCATGCATAAATTGTGAACCCTAAACCAAAGAGACATTTTGTTGAATATTTCCATCAAAAAAATTGATGCTTAAACATCGATTCAGCCTATATCGAATCGATACGATAATTGTGCACTGTAATATCGCGATATATTGCCGAATCAACGTTTTTGTGGAGTCAGTTACGTCCTGAGACTTCTCACAATCGTGTTACTCGGTCGTTCAGAGTTCACGGCTGCGTTTGCAATTTTTTAAGTTTTAAAGTTTTTGAAGCACTTAGCATTTTGTTGACACTTAGTGTCGAGCCTGGATTACGTGAAAATGGCGGCTTCACAGTCAGAAAGAAAGCAAAAATCTGCAACTTATAGAAAAAGTTCCGTCTATTTCCCCTCCAACCGACGTGCAAAATATGCCAGATGATAAAACACAGGAATTTATAAGCGACATTTCCAGGTAAAATGAACCACCGCCAAAATTCATGCCGCTTGGATGACAAAACGCAACCGCGTTAACTTCAGATTGACATGAATTTTGCCCTCGACTCAAATCTTAGTATGTTGGGGAGGAGCAAGTTGATAGATGTTAAACTCTTTGCCACATGTTTATGTCCATGCACACATTCAGTTCATTTAATTAAAAATAAATAAAGACATCATTAAATCATTTCAAATCACCTATATAATGCATGTATTTTTTAAATGTAATTTTGTAAAATGAGTTGCAAATAATAAAGCCTTTTGGATTATGGATTGTGATATAATTACAGCACAAAGTCCCATTCATTTATTTCATTGATGACTTGAACGTTGTCCTTAAAAAGTGAAGAGCAGCACTCAAGCTTGGACAACAAATGGACAAAAATGCTTTGAGCTGATGACTGACAACAGGAGAAACCTAAAAGTCCAACACTCCAAAAGTAGTACAGTCATCTTGGGTGACGTCATGCAAGATCAGCTGAGTCAACACCTAATGCATCACCTCCATCCTTTGCTTTTTCTTGACCTTTTTCTGACAGACAAGAACTAGAAATGAGAGAAATTCCTTATCTTATTGCTTTGCAAATAACTTCTTGTTTCTGTACTGATGTCAAGCACCTTCAATGGATGTCGTTTGACGTGATTTTAGTGCGACTAAACGGTGGTTAACGTCTCCATGTGAGAATGTTAAACTGTTAACTCGACTCAGCGCAATTTCTGGAGGAGTTGCGTGGAAATGCTGAAAGCTGAATGCTAACATTTGAAAATGCATGTGGGATGCTTATGAAGTACATTGAGAGATAAATGATGAAATGATGACCTGCTTACTGGACAATGCGCTTTACCAATTGTGCCAACAAGCAGTTTCAAACACCCGCTAACGATGATATACAATATATACACAATATTTTAATTGTGGGAATGCTAAAATATTGTATATACATCATAAAGAAACTAATATAAAAAAATATTCGCTATGAGAAACTCATTTGCTTATTTTCTTGATCATCACCACCAGCCATTGTTTATATTTAAAGAGATACTTCACTTATTTAGCCCATTATAGCAATAAAAAGTTCATATTTTGTCTAGAATTCATTTGATACTTTCATTATTTTTCACGCACAATTAATACCTTTAAAAACACATTTTGCAACTTGCCGTCGACTGAAAATGACATCACAAGGGCTCAGGTAACCAATCACAGCTCTCCTGTTTTCTAGGTTTGGTCATGTGACATTCACAAGCTGAGCTGTGATTGGTTACCTGAGCCCTTGTGATGTCATTTCATTTTCAGTCAACAGCGAGTTGCAAAATGTGTTTTTAATGATACTAATTGTACATGAAAATATGAATGTTTGACTGCTTAAAAAAAGAAAAGAAAAAAAAAGCTTATATTATGGTGACATTATGAATGACGAAGAAGCAATCTTGCTTGAGTGGCACCTTGACTTACAAGTGCACAAACATACCAGTTTTTTTACGTTACGCTTGGTCACTTTAAAAAAAAAAATTAAAAAAAAAGTGTTGTGAGCCCAAATGTAGTATTCAAGTGATCTTAAGAAACACTGCTGTGAGATGGCGGCACAGAACCCTACAACATCTAGCTAGATCCCGTCCGTGTCTCACTCCAAATTTGACAGAACTGTAATTCAAGCCAGGATCTCAGACACAGAACAAATGAAGCTCGTACGTCATGATGCCAGTGTATGATTCAAGTCTCATTTGATTTGAAAGCAGCATGCCTGCAACAAGAAACAACATTTTTGCAAAGCAGCACCCACACAGCTGGAGTGAGCATGTCTGCTTAAGATTTCGTCATACGTAATTTGACAAAGCATAACCAAAAAACATGATCGATGGGATCGGGATGCTGAAAATGTGTTGTGTCTTACCTTCCCAAAATGTCGTTGAACCGTGGATCCAATTCAATGTTGTACTTGTCAATGTAGTCGTATAGGTCCTCTGTGCCCAAGACTTTTGCGATTCGCACAAGCTGCAAACAAATGCAGAAGTGATCAGGTGACAACAACTCAACTCGATTTCAAATCCTGCGCTCGTCCTACCTGGTCGTAGTTGTCGTGACCGTGAAAGAAAGGCTCCTTCCTGAAGATCATGCTGGCTAACATGCAGCCCAAACTCCACATGTCGAGACTGTAATCATACATCTGCACACGACAAGAGAGTGGTTAGAGTTTGCATTTATTCCGCCCCCCTAAAAACCAAACTCTTCATCACAAAATATCCTCCTCACCTGGTAATCTACCAGTAGTTCAGGTCCTTTGAAGTACCTGGAGGCCACTCGCACGTTGTATTCTTGGTTTGGGTGGTAGAACTCAGCCAAGCCCCAATCGATTAGGCGGAGCTAAACATTTCAAAACATTTCAAAAAACATACGAGAGGAGATGAGCTCAGCATATGACACTGAATCGAATGTTGTCAATTCTGCGTCAAAGTGAGCCAGTACCTTTCTGTGTTCATGGTCGATCATTACATTGTGTGGCTTCACATCTCTGTGCATAATGCCCATACTATGGCAGTAATCCAGAGCCTAAATAACAGCATGGTAACCTGTCACAATCACATTGGCACAGAGCGCTAAAAAAAAACTCAACCTTACTTACCTTTAAGATTTCATACATGTAAAACCGTATGTCAAAATCAGATAGGGTTTGATACAATTGCTGTAAAACAGAAAAAGAAACATGTTAATGCCCTGTTATCAGATGATTGTTGTGCTCATGAATGTGATGAAAAGTCAGTTGATGTATACCTTGAAGTCTGTGTTGTTCACATGTTCAAAAACCAGAGCAGGGGTTCGGGACTGGGAAAAAGAAATTGCCAAGTGAATACATGATCTATTAAAATGTCGGTCATTTTAGCTAGTAGCAAAATATTCAGTCATTGTGTTTTCATTTTGCCTTTGGCGACACTTTCGAATAGAAGGATGGTTTATCTAGCATGGGTTCATTGAAAGTAGGCAGGATAAGCCAAATTTGAGCAAGTTTCTCACTTTGGCCAGATCTTCAGACATCTTTGAAAGATGATCCTGAGGGTTGATTATCGTGTGGTGTTGAGGGTATCAAGCATTTTCCTTCCTGATCTGCTTAGAAAATTCTTGGGGCCATCAGTCCTAAATGTTCAATTATTATAGTCACAAATCCTTGTCTATGTGGTCAACACAGAGATTGTTACATGAAATGAATCCAACAGCCAATTAGCAAGCAAGCGCTGTTGCTGCACACAAAAAGACGAGCGACTGAATGTGCTGATTGTTTGTACGACATGTTTTTCCATAGCAAAAAGGATAAGAGCTCACAACTGCAACATAATTAACAGATAAACTAACAACTAGTTAGTGCCTTGCTTCTTCTATGTGTTTTTTTTTTTTTTAATACTAGTCTTCTTTGTATTTTTTAGCAGTCTGGACTGAATAATCATCAGGGTCCCGTGAGAAATTATGCAGTTTCACTTCATTTGCACAAAAATGATTTGTTACTTCCATATATCTTTGTTAATTTATTTATTCCAGTGATGTAGGGTAATGACATTAAAACATTAGGTGACAGAAGGTAAAAAAACAAAAAAACAACAACCTGTGGACACGAGGCATAGAATTGTCATGTGTGAGCCACCACGGCCGTGTGATGCGTGTCGCTCATGTAAAATAAGAAGGTTGACTATCATTTACATGTCTGACGTGACACATTTGTGTGTGTGTTTTTTTTAAATCAGATGTTACATGACGTCACATAAGCAGGTATAATTTTATTTCCCTACACTTTACCATGTGTGAAGTTACTTTTTTTAAATCTCATGTACATTTATTTATCAACCTAGATTATTAGTTCAACAATCACGTCGGCACGTGACACAAGAAGACATGCTCAGTTAATAAGACCATGCTTACAGATTTTTATATTTAAGTGTTTTTTATAAAAATCCCGTCTAATGACTCTACTACTGTGTTAGCGTAGGTTATAAATAGATTACAGCGCATTCCAATTTATGTACAAACTCATATTACGTTGCCGCGAAAGGAACACAACTCCTTCGTATACCACAAACACCTCGTAAATGGAAATGTGACAACTGCTGTTAGCTTCTTGCGCTAGCCACTTGTGCTCATGTATATGTGATAACGGCGATATGTACAATAAGTAATGTTTGAACCATTTCTGATGTGGGGGCGAACCTGAGCAAGCAGACAGTTGGAATGAACCAATCAGCAAAGAGCGGACGTGACGTCAGACAAGCAGCTCGTGGAAGTGCACATCTTATTTTGAAATAAATGTTTCCAATGCCGTCAGCTGCGGGGCTTACATTGACTCGTTGTGTTTCTGGTCATTTAATACTGAATGAAACAAGCTATCGTCTCTCGTGGGCTATTTTGTACGATATGCGGATGGACTTGTGGTGTAGGGGAGTGACGTTGCTCATGAAGAATATGTCACAGCAAATAAACGAAGAATAGCATGGTTTGTTCTGAACAGCGATCAATGGCAGCTTGTCCAGACCCGTTTCTTTCTTTCAAGAAAGTGGGTGTGGCTTGCGTGATAATATGAGCGACGCAGTATTTATTACCTGTCTTTCATTTGTCATTGATGGTTAAGTGTTACTATAGCATATCATAATAGTTAACTGTTAAGCCAAGGGAAGTTAATAATGTTAAGATGTTGATTAAAACATTACAAGTCAACTGAACAAAGGTTTTATGATTCTAAAGTTTTGGAAGTTGGCAAGTGTCACACAACCCACTGTGGTGAACTTTGGAGGTCCAAAAGTACTGAGGTGAGTGTGAATACATACCACGGGATCCTTGACAATATCTAAGAGTGAGATGATATTTGGACCACCCCGGAGGTTCTCCAGGATCTTTATTTCTCTCTTGATTTTCTTTTTTTTTACCGGCTTTGAAAAGACAAAGGAACAATGATGGAATTACACAACAGTCACGAGATCCGCTGCATCCTGATGAGTGCCGCCATACCTTTAGTATTTTGACAACCACTTTTTCGTTGTTAGTAATGTTTATAGCTTCAAACACCTCGCTATATTTGCCTCGACCGAGTTTTCTGACTAGCTGATAGTCGTCCTGGTTTCTGCAAGGTGACAATGTCAGAATTAATAACACAACAAATTTATTTCACAACGCGTCTTTGCCTTACCCCCACTCAACAACATGGGACTCATAGTCCCAGTATTCCCGAGGCCTCTGTGTGTTTACATCGGGGTAAACTCGAGAGCGGCTTGGAACAGGGCCAGACATATTCTACACAGAACCTTCTTGAAATCTCCTTAAACGAGACAAACAGCAACAAGGTCAAACAAGTGTACACTCCCTCAACAAATACAGTAGAAGATTGCATCTACATATTTGGAATATTTTCTTGCTACGTAGGGATGACACAATACCTGGGAGGTTTCCTCCAGGAAGATGGTGACAGATGAATCGGAATGAGATTGGTTGAGAGGCCTCTAAAGTTGGAGAGCTACGCTGGCGGGCAGATATGACGAGACATATTTTAAAAGCATGGACAGACTCATTTACATAACACAGAGTGGCTTTGACGAGTTATCAGGACT
Source organism: Festucalex cinctus (assembly GCF_051991245.1). Lineage (NCBI taxonomy): Eukaryota > Metazoa > Chordata > Actinopteri > Syngnathiformes > Syngnathidae > Festucalex > Festucalex cinctus. The sequence goes on from NC_135417.1 coordinate 13,175,539, forward strand.
ACGAAAGCTCATCTAGATTTCCTCAAGTAGAAGTAAATACATTACAAGGCTATAACTTGTAGACTACAATCAGACTGACTGTACTATAAAGTCAATTCACCTGGCTGTTAAATGGGGGCATCCAACCAGTTTAATCAGGACGTACGGGGTTCAATATAGTCATCACTGGGGGGCAACAAGCAGACAATACCTCCTGTAATGGGTGTGGAAAAAAAGTAGGTTGATTTCAATCAATGCTGTCAATGAGGCAAACTAAGCTAACGCACGCCATCCATTATGGTTCATGCGACTAAATATCTTTGATGCGGCCAAGCAATTCAGCCACTCGAATAATGTGATCAGGTGTCAAAGAGCCTCGTGCGGATGTGGCCAATTTGCCCGCTTGACGCTTTAACGAACGAGGCGGGCGCACGCCAAAACCCTTTCGGTCAACGGCCTGCACAAGTGCAATGCAGCGACGGAGCTAACGTTAGCTTAGCCTAGCTTAGCGGGGCAAGCCGGCTAGCTGGCCGGGCTGCTAACACGTTAGCATTAGCTCGTCAAGTGTAGAGGCAAAAGCCGGTTGCAAGTCACATTTAACGCCACAAGGAAACGAGCCCGAGACAAATTCCACGTTTGGCACCGGAAAGGGCGAATCCCCGATTTGTATGAGTAGCGTTTATGTTTCGCCGAGCCACAAGCTTCGAAAAAAAATGTATTTCCTAGAGCTAAAAAGTGCTAAGCTAACAGGCTCATGGGGGGAGTGAATAGCCTGCTTGGATGGCGAGGCGACTGGCTGACAACGCCTTAAAAACACACCCCGCGAAGACGAATGTTGCCGCAGAGGGGTAGCGAGACTGCGCTACGTGGTCCCCGCCGCCCCTCGAATATGGAATGGTCAACGGTGGTCACAAACGTACGACGATTTGTGGGCAAATACGATTACCTCTCAGCGTTGCTGGGACATCAATATGGCGATGCTTGGGATCAGGAGCTTAGCTCGGGCGCCGTCGGCGGCAGAGGGCGCTCTCCCTTTTCTTTTTGCCCCAACACTTTTTTGGGGCTGGTATCCGCAACAACAGGTCGGATGGTTATGGAAGGTGGGCATATTTCCTCTTCACTTGGCTACGCTCTGAGAATTATCTTCAATGGAGAACATACAATGTCTTTAAACAATTATTTCTACTTCTAAACTTTTAGTGTGGCAAGGAACCAATTTGACCTGAGAAAAATCTCAAGTCACAGCACCAAAAAGGTCAACAAAAGTTTGAATATTAAAGTAATGATAAGCCCCCCTTAAATTCCTCATATGTTGGCCTGTTCAGTTTATAAGAGAATTTGCAAAAAGCCATGATTTGTGGCAACATGGATACACAGCTTTTGCCTATCACTATATGCCACTGGCATAGATGTAGTAGGGATGTGACGATATCGAAACATCCCTCCATCCATTTTCTTGACCGCTTATTCCTCACAAGGGTTGCGGTGGGTGCTGGAGCCTTTCTCAGCTGGTTTTGGGCAGTAGGCGGGGGACACCCTGGACCGGTCGCCAGCCAATCGCAGGGCACACAGAGACGAACAACCATCCGCACTCACCTCGGGACAATTCGGAGCGCCCAATGAACCTGCCATGCATGTCTTTGGAATGTGGGAGGAGACCGGAGTACCCGGATAAAACCCACCCGGGCACGGGGAGAACATGCAAACTCCACCCAGGAAGGCCGGAGCCTGGACTCGAACCCGAGTCCTCAGAACTGGGAGGCGGACGTGCTAACCAGTCATTCACCGTGTCGCTATCTAAACATCACGATACGATATTACACTACAGATTATCAAATGTACTCATGTACAGTACAAAAGTTTTTTTTTGTTTTTTTTTGCTGCCAAATATATTTAGTTAGAGGTGGCAAAAGTTTACTCACATTACTGTGTCCTTAAGTAGAAGTACAGACACTTAAAAAATGTAAAGAATTACACACCACCAATCATTCTTGGAGCTAGCAATGTCAAACGCTTCTCTCATATCGTATCACCAAATTTGCTGTTTCATTGTTTTCATTGTTGAATTCTTCCGTGGTTCATGTTGCGCCATTTTGCATCTATTTCTGTTTTCCTGCCTTGTAACAATCCGACAATCTAAATGCCTCAATTTCAACACTTCTCTCTGTTTTCTTGTCCTGTTGAGCTTCCTTGCAAGCTGAATAAAGTAACAAACCTGTTTTGGCTTCCCGCGACCCTTGTGAGGAAGAAGCAGTTGTGAAAATGAATGAATGAATGACTCGTTTGGACTAAGTAAGGACTCAAAGGTGTTTTTTTAAATGTAGCATATAAAAGTACAAATTTGACTTCCTACCACTGCTGAATGTCCATCAAGTCACCTGTGAAGAAGACCTTTGTTTTGGCAGTGGTCACATGTGTTTACAATAGTGATACTGTCGTGGTAACAAGGAACAATCTCAAGTCAGTCTTGCATTTTGTTAAAACGATACTCTTGCCAGGGGCATTTCCCCGAGATAATTAACCACATATGACCACTTGAGACGAGACATTTAATTGAGACTTTGAATGGAGCTTTGTCAACTTTGCAAGCTCGTCTTTGCACCGTCAAACAAAGACAAAGGAGTCACGTCGGAATCTTTCATGAAAGGGCAAAGTTGTGCGAGTGGAGGACAAGCAGTCGTCAATAAAAAGCCTCAGTGACGATTGTGAATCCTCACAGTGGCTGCTGGACACCGACGTCAACAATGAGGCTGTGAGTTTTCATATTTGAATGTTTATTCCTGGCTAGAAAATTCACTCAAACTGTGAACTTGTAATTTTTTCAGTGTCATATGTTTGCTGGTGCTTCTTCCGCTTGTGACAGCAGTGCCAATCAGAGGTGAGACAATATGAGCATTCAGGAAAGATTTATTCATTTGCTAAATTTCTTACAGATTCACTAACAATTTTTTATTTTTTTTTTGCAGCAGCAGCAGCAGCACATAGAGAAAATGTTCTAAGCTTTCTGAGTGGTGAGAATATTCATGGTAGATTTGTCACAGTCGAATATTTATTGTATTGCCATGCTTCATTTTATTATATTTGATATTATTCAATATTTTTTTGTAATCCCTAGAACAGGGGTGTCAAATTCATTTTAATTTGGGGGCCATTTTTGTCTAAATTTGATTTCAAGTGGGCTGAAACAGTTTGTTTGTGGCCAAAAAAGCTATAAATAATGACAGGTCAAAAATAGTTCCTGTTTTTTGGGTGCAAATAATAACAAGAACATTCTGAAAATATTCCCATTTTTTATTATATTAGTATTTTATTGCAGAGTAATCTGAAATGACTTGACAAAAATGTTGACCAAAACCCGAGTAACACCAATTAATTGTCGTGGAAAAAAATGCAGTTTGTGTTCTGTCCTCACGAGCCAGATTGGACCCCCTGATGGTCCGGTTCTGGCCCACGAGCCATATGTTTGACATCCCTACCTAGAACATAATTCCATCCGTTGTTCATCGCTGTTGTTGTAGATGCCCTCAGCACAACCACGGGAAAGACCAGAGATGCAATGATGACAGGTCCGTGACACTAATCAACAGATGCACAAAAATATAGTCATTAAATAAGTGTAAAAAAAAAAATGTATATTAAGATTTGTCAGAATACAAATAAGTATTGTTTTGATTTATTTTTTTCAGCACACAGAAACCCTCCAAATGAACCTAAGAAAGAACAAGATTCTCAAGGTACTGTAAACTCTTGACATATTTCTACTGTTTGTGTATCCGTCGGGAAAAAGTATCATTTGATTCACTTAACTTGTGCATTCACTCTTTTCACCACGAATTCGCAGATCTTTCCGAATCTTTTGAGAGTGCCAACCAAGATACAATTGCAGGTGAACTAAGGTTATTTTAGTGAAGTAAAACTAAAAAACAATTTTGTGAGCAAAATAAAATAAAAACAAAAAACTTGTTGAAAACGATACTTTCATCTGGACTTCAGATGGCATCAGTATTAATTGTAATAATATTCCATAACCTGCAGTATCCGGTGCAAACTATGGAGGGGAAAGCAAAGGTACAAGTTTCCTCATTCTAATCGATTCTACCGATTCTGAGTTTGTGAGCATTCATCGACATTTTCTGATGCTTTTGAAGACCTCGACAGCGACGAGACTCCTGGCAGACAAATGGGAGCGCCGCTTGTGAGCAGGAGAGCAGATCAAGATCAACAAAGTGCTGATGGAAACAGCGAGGAGGACGTTGCCGACGGCGTCAACGTGCCAAGCGTCGTGTCCACCCCAGGCAGCGTTCGGAAGATGAAAGCATCCGCTGAAGGGGACACGAGCAAAGAAGCGGCGGACCAGGACAGCTTGGAGACGGAATCTGACGAGCTCAAACAAACATTTGGTAAGTTCATGTGCACGTCTTCTTGCTGCTCTATATTTTGACAATATATCTTCAGGATATATTAGCTATTGCAGCCGGGACAAAAGCCTTCTGACATAGTTTTATTTGCTACTTGCCATTGAACTTTTGTGTTGACTGTAATTGTTCCCATCTGCTGTTGACTCATTCGCCGCCATCGCTTGACTCACAGTCAGCAGACGAGCTGATTCAAATTCTTACCCAAATTTAGAAGATTTATTTTGAGCTTCTGAAGGCACCAGGAGAGAAAAAAAAAAAAAAATCCAATTCATTTTATTTTGCAAAACACTGAGAATATGTGTGAAAAGACGACTAATGGACACAATTGACAACTTGCGTCCATTCACATTTTGTACTGTCCTCTTCAGGTCCAGGATTGCGGGCAGTTGGAGCTTCGCCCGGCTGACTTGGGACAAAAGGCAAACTGATGAGTTTTGTTACCTTTGATTTTTTTTCTTCAAAAATGGAAGCTGGGTTTCGGTGATTTTTTATTTTTATTTTTTAACATCTTGATAACTTGTGTGACAGTAGTCTTTAAAAGTGTGCACAGAAGAAGCCAAAATTCACTTTTGATTCCTTTCTGTTTTATCTGCAAAGATTATGTTTGAAAATGTAAGCCAAGAGAACAATTCTTTTTTTCATACCTTACAAGTATAGGTTTATAGTCATCTTGAGAAAATATGCAAATTGTCTGGAAAATAAAAGCATAAGGGACAAAATGGTGCAAGCTTCACTTTCTTTTCATTTAGTGTCTCTATGTAATAAATGAACTCATATGTAATCTATCAGATCAAAATAGCACATGAACATTGGCAGTACAAAAAAAGGAACAATTTGTAAAGTTAATGCAATGGAACATGAAATAATAATTTAAAAAAAACAAACAGTTTCATTTCCTGAAGTGTTGAAGTTCGCTATACACATCTGATTGAATTCCATGTAACTCCTGCAAAACAAGAGCACATGTCATCAGTTTCTTTGCCTTTCTTAACGTAAACAAAATTGAAGCGACACTTCACCTGATAGGGAGATTCGGTTTTCTCTTCTGGTTCGACGTGCTTTTTCACTGTTAGTTCATTCAAAATATGGAAATGACTTATCAAGCGAAACAAAGGCAATTTTGCATTGAATACTCATACTCATAAATGAGTGGAATGCTCACCATTCTGCTCTGTCCTTCTCTTGTGGATGCTCAGCAACCGCAATGAAGACAGTCAAGAGCACATCAGAGGCGATAATGCCAACGACGGACTGCATGCGAATCACACAACAAGAGCCACGTTCTACCAAACACACAAAGACAGAACTGCAAAAACATCAAGCAAAACAGCAAAAATGTACCTTTTGTTGTACATGCTCAGGATTAGGACATTGAACAAATACAGGAGCGTTTATGGATGGAGCGCTCACCAAATAGTGAACCCGCAATACCAAATGTGTCCTTCATGCTGTATTCCGTTTCATCCATAAAATGGAGGTTGTCAATCAGCAATGATGGCGGACGCAGACTTATAGAAGAAGTGAGGCTGACATGTGGACATGTGATTGGATTTGGAGGAGGAGCCAATCCATTCAAGACAAGTTGCTGTTTGCGTTTCCTCATTTCACTTATTTTCACACTTAGTTGCAATCTGGAAAATGTCAATTTTATTTGTTGCAATAATGGATACTGTTAGGATTATTATGTATATATTATTCCATATTTTCTCTTTTATTGCATAGAGTTAATTTTAAAGCATATACTCAGTACTTCACTATCAGTTTGGGTTGCTGTATGTGTATTCAACCTAAGGACGTCTGGAATGCGGGAATGAAGAACTTCACACCAGGACAGGAGACAGCATTCAAGGATTAGTGATCAAAGGATGTCTTCTGTGTTAATGACTATTGTATTTGTGATGCCACAATGCTGCTATTTCTCCGCCTCTTTTTGTGACCATTTGTTAGCGAACTCTATGAAAAGACAAGAAATGTGAATGTGTGTCGGAGTGGGCCAGAGGATTGTGACCAGCACACATCTCTTGCTCATCTCTCCTTGTACAAGTAAAGGCCTTGTTTTTTCTCATTTTAATGTCTGTCTCCTCATTTGTGCAGTTTAAAAATGTCATAGATGGTGTTTAAACCTGACAGATACACAGACAGATATTAGACTGTTTATACAAAATGTATTTTGTAATTCTATGACACGAAGGGACTAAAAAAGATACATGACAATTGATAAAAAAAATAAATAAAGGAAAAACATGGGGGAAAAGTTCAAATATGAGAAAAAAAGTCATAATAGGAGAAACATTCATTTTGTAAGAATAAAGTCAAAGCGAGGTTTTTTTTTTGCAAATGAATGATAGAACAAAGCCTTAATATTAATTTTTCTTTATCATTTGTTTAGTACTTTGAATATTGTCATATTCCCCAGAAAAAAAATGACTTTGAAAAGATTTTATTCTCATGAATTACAACCAGATTTTAGTATAATTACAGCTACTTTTGCACAGGTGAGTGATGCCCAAACCTTATTGTTTTAACTGTATTAAAAAAAAATCAAAAATCAAAATCAAAACTCATCCTAATACTGTCAGGACTTGCTTGATGTCGGAACATTCATATACACTTTGTGGTCGTCGTCTGTGAAGAGATGACACAAGGGGTAATAATAATTTAAAAAAAAAGAAAGAATCATTACTGGATCATGCGCATGCACAAACATATCACACTATTTATTGCCTTACTGTCTTTTCGGGGCTTGTGATTTTTGCGATGCCGAATGCGGGCACATCGGTAGACGATGCTGACCAGGATGACGGTCAACAGCACATCCGCACTTATAATACATGCTAGCATGCCAGGATCGATCTTGTAGCATGACACTGAGCTGCCTGCTGGGGTAGACGACACATAAACACATGGTGGAGTGGGCGCAAAAAAAAAAAAAAAAAAAAAGAAGGCATGGAAAAATTGAATCAAGCCTGAGCAGAGATGAATCCATTTATTTACACCATGTTATTGTGGGTGTAGAATTGCACTATATTTGGAAATGTTTCTAATATTTTGTCTCATTTTGCGAGATGATAAACGACAAACATATTTGGAACACATTTCATTGTGATGCAATTTTATTCCACAATACAAATGGACTCCTGAAAATTTGAGATCCTGACAAAGTCGTGGACAAAATAAACAACTGCGTTAGGTTTACTTGTGTCAAAGTACACATCATTAGGGTCACATTTTACATCATGAAAACCAAATCTGAACTTGAGTACTTGCTTTTGAAAATATAGAAGTTTTCAAACTACTTTCACCACCCGAACCTTCTGTATAGTCCACCAATATAAACAGAAAAGCAAGGGCACTAAAATTGAGGAACTGTGCAGGTGTACCTAATGTTTTGGCTTCAAATGAATGAACTTACCTCGGACGGCCACAGTTTGGTCTTTAAAAGAGAAAAAGAAACATATCTCAATCATAACACTTCTGCATTTGGAGCACTTTACCTTTTGGCAGTCATTATTTCCGTATTGAAATTAGCTTGTGGTTTTACTTCCTGCACAGGAAAGACCAATTCATGAGAACGAAAAGAAAGTCATACTTACTGCAGAGTAACGAGAAGAACAGGACAAATAATTTGCTGCATGCCATTGTACCTGTGATTTTTGTTTTTTTTTGGGGGGGGATACATGACATGACTGACCAAAAGTGTAGATTTTTGAAAAAATATGACATTTTCTAAATTGTGACTTGTGAGGTTTCATCAACATGTATTGTAGTTATTTCTTGTATTATTGAGAGTTTATTTCTGTAGATTCTGAATTAAAACGCATGAGTTGATAATCAAGACAAATGTTCTATTATTGTCACAACCCCGTCAAACATTTTTATATTGATGGGCGAGTTTCAATGCTCTTACCTGATGGCGATGTTGATGTGCCATCCACGAACCAGAAGATGATGATGACGTAAAACTTCAAATGCGTCTGGAGTTTGGGCTTCGCTGTCACTAACAACATGGCCCCGCCCTCTTTTGCCCTTTTCAACGTCAGTTCTCCTTTCTTAACAGTGGAGGGCGCTGTCTGTACAAGAATTCGCCCATTACCTGTACTGCGTTACAGTTTTTTTTCCCAGTTGCTAAAACACAAAAATGACTTGCATTATTGCATAGCACAATTATTTAAACGGGCACACAGAGAGCAAGACCGCTTGAGAGGTTGCTTGGATGGATGGATGGATGGATGGATGGATGGATGGATGGATGGATGGATGGATGGATGGATGGATGGATGGATGGATGGATGGATATTTTCCTGCAATTTTCTTTCTGTGTCCTGTTTTGTGAACATATATTTGTTCACTTCAATGTAAACACATCTGCTGTGCATATGTTGTACTGAGTTCTGAAAAATTTAAAAAATAAAAGTCGATTCAAATTGCTAAAAAGTTTGAACAGCATTTGTATATATTCAAATATGTCTGTGCTTGTGAACAATCTGAAGAATGTTCTACAATTGGAACTATTTTAGTATTTTGTCGTAGCACGAAAGATGCCAGCATTATGCCCAACAGTGTGTAGTTGATGAGACCATTTGGATATTTCAAAACAAATACAACAATCTTAAAATGTATTTATTTGTATTAAACTTTCGTGTACAATACATTTGCATTTAAGCTTTGAGAACAGTTTTTTCCCCCTGAACATTTATTAAGGTACAATTTTCTATTCAACACTTATGTACAATACTTTTTAATATATTATTATTTAATTTATTTCATTTTCCTTTGAACATTTTTTTACGTTCAAACTGTGAATAATGTTATAGTGGCTTACAATAATAAATACACTTTTTTTTTAATGAATAGTAAGGGTTCTACTGTACTTCTTACTGTATTTTAATGAGACAATTCTGGTGGTACTGTGCAGTGCCAGAGCGCTACCACTACTGCCCACTAGGTGTCGTAACTGAGCCAGTAGATCACGGCATCAAACGCTGCAGTTCGAAGACAAAAAAAGTCCGCAGTCATTTGGCACAATCATCCATTCAAACTCGCAATCCAAATGACTCGATAAGATCCAACCTGTCATATACAAGGCACGCCCATTTTCACAACTTGCCACAACGTAAAGATTTTGCTGATCAAATGTTTCCCTCTTTTATTCATTTACTAAACACATCTCAACATCTTCTTCGACTATAGCAAATTCATGTCATTTTATTCTCCCCCCAACAATGGTTCAAATAAATCAAATGTACAAGAGAGGAGTTTGCTAACATGAAGTAAAAATATATAGCCGCAATAATAACAATAATCATAAATTCTATCAACAGTTAGTATATGGAAATCTTACTACTCAATTGAGCTATATTTTGTTCATGAAATTTCAAAGTACACAAAAGTTTTGTGCCACATTCTTCACATTTGTAATTATTATCTGGCTGCCTTGTTTACACGTTACCGTGTGAAAGGAAAACTTTAGTAGCAAGACATATGTAGCTATATGATTGAATTTATTATTATTATTGTGTGTTATGCTATTTGTATCGTTATATTGTTGACTTTTAGAGGCATTATTTCAATATCAACGCTGTACTTTATCAAGGGTGAAGCTTCACAATTCTTCTTATTATCATCATTATATAGTTGACAGCCATCTTCGTTAAAGTGGGAAGTACGCACACACTCAAGAAAGAAAAAGGCGTGGATGACACACGCACACGCACACGCACACGCACACGCGCGAGTGTGTCGAGTAGTCAACAAGACGCCAAACAGACTTCAGACGTCAGACAACAAACATCTGCACGCCGGTCGAGCTGCTGTTTGATTTCATCCATCTCATAGCAACCAAGACGAAGAGTTGTGAGACATGCACTTTGAGAAAGGTACGTTCATTTTCAGCACTTTTTTCCATTCATGTTCTTCGGTGGACATTTCCAACTAGTGACTGTTGATGTTACGAGGAATCCCTTACTCGTTATTTTCTTACTATTTTCGTTTCACATTTTTTCTATATATAGGCTAAATATAAATATAGTGATGGTGTACAGTAAAGTATTCTGTTAGTATGTAGATGATGTGATAAACACATCTCTATTTCCCTCTCGCCCTCTGTTTTTATTTCTTTTTGAAAAACATATTTTTTCATGCTCTCTGATTCTGTTAGACCGCAAAAGGAGGAAATTGGCACAGTGCTGCTTGTTTCGGTCCGTCTTTCGTTTTCTTTTCTTTTTTCCCCTGTGAGGAGGGAGGCCAGAAGAGAAAGGTCACTGGAATCCCCGTCTTCCCTCCCACACACATGACTCAGTGTCCAGGCAGGGTTTCCCACTGCCCGCATTTGAATATGGTAAAGGGCAACCCGAACGCCAATCAAGTTTCAATGTATGGATAACTGCGCCTGCTGTACAGCTGCATGACCATTGCATAAAGAATGATACAAAATGTTGCTGATTCAAAGTCAGCTCAGGGATCCCTCATTACTTCTTTACTTGGTCGATAACTTAATACAGTATTTGTCCCGTGATTGTCTGGCAAATTGTAATTACGTGCTTCCTGTGACACTGAAGAGGATAAAATAACAGATGGATGTCTCACTATTTCTTCATCCAGTCCAACTTCTCTCAACTACTGAGCAAACTTTTTTTTGTGTGGTTTGCATCATGTGACCTAAGTTGACATTTCCTTATAAAGATCAAATGTCTCAAGAGTGAGTGATGTGTAGTTGCACCTTTTCAACTCAAGCATGAAATTCAGTCGTCATTAGTCATATAAAGTGACCTTTAGGGGGCATTTAACATAACTGCTCAAGGACCTGTTGTAAATTTAGAGCTAGAAGTTTGCCATTATTCTCTGTTATTGATTTCCTTTTAACATTTTAGTGCCACGGAGAAAGAAAAACACAATAATCACCATCAGTTGTGTTTACACACACTCATAGATTTGAATAATCGTAAGTGTCTCCCAGTAATCACTACAGCTGCTGTAGACTGACACATTCACAGTACGGCATTCGAGAAGGGACAAATTCTATTGTCACTCATTGGCGTATTATTTATTTATTTATTGTTAATCTTCTGCTGCAGACACCCCCTCCCCGTTACGTGTGATATGTCAGCACGTCCGCCATATTGGATGTGGACGTAACCACAAAATCTGCAAGTTGAAGTTGTAAAATTGTGTTACAATAGCCAAGTTCAATCAGAAGTAATGTTTTATTCTTAATCCTATGAGATGTGGCTTTGAGTACAAAACGGTTGATAAACTCTTCAAGGGGTGTGAAGCATCTTCACAATCACTGATTGTTGCCACGTTGAGGTATGATTCAGCACCCAAGTCACTCTGCCTTGGTTATATGTCGTCAAATCGGTAAGGTCATGCTCTGATGCTATTTTGCTGCCAGTGGTACAACTGGACAAAACAGTACAGGAGGACTATCCCCAAATTCTTGAAATTCACTTCAAATCAACAGCTGCTAGACAATTATCACTTACGCACAATTGAGTGTTACAACAGGGGAAGGACTGCTAGCACACATCAGAAGTGATTTTAGAATGGATAAAACATGACATTACGATCTCAGGATGATATTCCAAAAAGCCCAACATGAATCCAATTAGTATGTGGAGTATGCTTAAAAGTCTCGTCAATGCCAAGATAGCAACCAATCCAAAGCGTCAAAGTGAACCAAACAGAGTGACATTGAAAAGATGTTAGCTTGTGTGTTCTGTATTCATCTAATATGTTCATGTTTTGAATGCCTCCAGTTCTTGATTTCCAGCTCGCAGAAGTTGTATGTTACACAACCGTTCAACCCACAAAACAGAACCGTTCAAATAAAAGACAGCATTAAAAAGACAGCATTACTGCCCATGACACATCAAAACATCAGACCACAACAGCAAGTGTAGTGCAGCAAAGTCGAAAGCAGACAAGCAAACGCGTGCCAACGTGACGTCTGGCGTCTGGTGTCACGCTAAAGGAAGATGTGGTTTGTGTTCTGTGAGTGTAACAGGACGATGTCATAGAAAAGATTGTCGGCAATCCCATTGTGAAGGTTTTCTGTTCAACCTCATGTGTCTTCCTAATGGAGACGGTGTGTCAGATCACAGAGTGGAAATGATGTGTGCTTTTTTCCTATTGTACCTGTCAAAGGAAATATCAACCAGGGCACAACCTCAAATAGGTAATGGAGAAACATCAGTCAGTGTACTATAGCATCAATTGATAGATCAGTATTTCAAAACTTGCTATTAATTTGCGCTTCTTCTCACGAGTAGGCGATGGTGGTTGAGTTGAGGCCGATCTCAGCTGACTTTAGACCAGATTGGAATGTTGGAGGAGGCCAGAATGCCAGCAGAAAACCCACACAAACAATGGGCAAACATTTCTTACCTGTTCTTTGACACCAGAAACAAATGAATGATTACTGCTGAATACACAAATCAGCATGTCACTATTGTTGCCACACAGTGCCAAAGGAGAAGCCAGGCTGCACTCTGCCCACAGTGAAGAAACTATTGGAACAGAAGAGGAAGCGAGAGACGTCCTCGGGGTTTTCCTCCTTTCCCACAAACACAACTGGTGCCGCTGCTCACGACATGCTTACTGTGAGAAAAGCATATTTGTCTGACTACAGAGTACAGTATTGTGTACTACTAACTTATTTTCTATCTTTACTCCCACAGCACCTGCCAGCACCAGAACAAGTGACCTGCTCAGGCAAGCCTCGGACAATTCACACGCAGCTTTGATGAAAACGTCATCTGTTCTTAGTAGGCGTCTTCCTCCCTCATATTCAGGCGCATCGAGCAGCTCCCCGCACATGCCAGCTGTGACTTGTGAACAGTGGACCCCCATGCAGCAGTCGACCCTCTCTTATGACCCCAACCAACCTGGAACAAGCTTTGCTGTCGGCTACGGCGTCCCAACAGACGCAGATTTCAGCTCCCACCAGCAGCGTCAAGGATTCGCATCTCAATCTTATGTGAGGGAAAATGTCTTGAGTGGCAAAAGCACGAATGACTTCAAGTCAACTGACCTGATGTTCTTTTGAGCAGGAATGTCTGATGGCAGCTTCACATGAGAGCGCAGCTTCCACTTGGCCCGCTGTGGAGCCGACGCAGGGCCCCCAGCCTACTTTCGGGTCATGGTTAGACACGGGGACGCTCGACAAGGCCAGGATGCTGCTGACAGACATGAACCACAGTCGAATCATCTGCCAGGATGAGGATGGAGACACGTGAGTGCTCAGCGGTGTGATTGTGCGAACTCCACCAAGTCTTTGGATTTCGTGAATGCACGAGAAACTCCTTCTTTGTCACTTTTGATATAAATACAAAGATAATCCAACTGGGTTATATCGAGCACATTCACAAGCACACTAAACTCGCTCAACGACCTGCCCGTTTTTACGCCGAGCACGTCTACGAACATGCGCTCAAAAATATTCTGTGAGCACGCACTGCTTCACTTTGACCGTTCCCAAAGTGGTGTTAGGGAGTCAGAAGGAATTTAGCAACATACCTATAGCTAGCTACCTAGCTAGATTTATAGCTAGCTAGCTATAGATAGACAGACAGACAGAAAAAATACGGATGAATATGTTTACTGATGTATTTGTTGTTTTTGAATCAGTATGATTTTCAACAATGTATTTCCTTTCACTGCAAAAAGCATCCATCAAACATGTCGTTTACAAGTCTTCCTGTTTGTTCAGAAATGTTTTTTCTTTCTTCCAGTATTAGCTTGATTGATTGTTTTTTTTCATTGAACATTGGGTGACAAATGAATGTGTCCAATGTCAAATTATGCAAATGTGATGTGACTAAGAAAACGATATAAAAAGAACACAGATAGCATCAAGTTTATTCCCAACCCACACATTCGTTTCCGTTTTTATGAATGAATGAATCTATTTATTACGATTTCGCAGCCAAACTGTCCGAGTGTGTTGACGTCTGGTAATCGTAGAAAGAAAAACAAAAGTCGGTGAGTCATACGTGGAATATATTCATCTCTAAAAGGGAACTGGGTCAAAAATGTAAGCGTGTAAAGGCTTCCTACACATTTGTGGTCATGTGTCACAATTAAAAAGCCACTCATTATAATAATTGGAATTTCCAAGTTTTGGATATTATAATTCAAAAAAAAAAAGAAAAAAGTTTTGTTTTTCCCCATGTTTGCTTTGGTTATAATGATTTTATAATGACAGTACAAGATGTAGTGGTTAGCACGTTGTGAGGTTTAAAGGTCAAATGTCAGCCCCAGCCTTCCTGTGTGGAGTTTGCGTGGGTTTTCTGCATATTCCGGCGTCCTCCCACGTTGCAAAAACTCATGTTTGGCGAATTGAAAACAAAATTGTCCGTAGTTGCGGATTTGAGCTGTTTTTCTACGTCTGCCGACTAGCGCAGGGTGCAAAAGTCAGTTGGGATAGGCACCAGTTCATCACTAATGACCCTCAACAGGACATATGTACTGTATACACAATACATGGATGCATAATTCATGTCAACATATTTCGATTTCGCATTTTTTTTTCGTGATTATCAGAATCGAACACTTAAGATACCTGGTATGCTGAATTTGTTTCTTGTTTTGGGTCAGCATCCTGCATATCTACACTGCGAAGGGTCTCAGGGAGTGGGCCTTTGCTGCGGCTGAGAAGCTGAAGGATTTGGGCAAGCTGGATGCCAAAGAGCACAAAGGAAAAGTATGGAACAACCATTTGAATACATGGACACATTCTGAAATTGGGAGAAGACATTTGCCATTATAATAAAAAGCTTATACTGTAGTAGAAAGCTATATTATTATTATTATATATTTCTGTCTTTATTTTGAACAGACTGCCTTACTGGTGGCGGTGACAGCAAACCAGCCGGACATTGTTCAAGATTTGTTGTCATTTGGAGCAGACATCAACGCTTGCGATGTCAAAGGTCAAAGTGCTCTTCACCTGGCCGCCCATGATGGCTTACCCGGGATACTGCAGGTAAGGGACTGAACCACTTTGGAGTGAGCGTGGCTTTAAAATAGCCATCCATCCGTCCGTCCGTCCATTTTCTGAACCGCTTGTTCCTCACAAGGGTCGCCAGACAATCGCCGGGTTATCTCAAAATGTTGCACGTTTTTATTCTTTATTAAAATCCCTCCATCCATTTATTCTATTAATGCCTTGTATCGAATGAACATAGCAAAACATATATCTCCTAGAAGCATATTTGTCTGGTATCTAGGGCTTGCTGAGATCAGAAATCCTCTGTAAAATCCATACACAATATAATTGAATTAAGAATTCAATTTGTTCCAGGTAATTCTGTCCAACAGACCCGCAGTCAACCTGGAGGCCAGAGACTTTGAAGGTAATGTCACGACATCTCTTATGTTGTTATCATTTGAAAACATTGTAAAAAATGTGAAGTATGAATTGATTTGTTCAAGCTGTTGCCATCATAACACTTTCACTAATAGTGCTAGATTGAATTGGTTTGTTTTCTTCCCTGCATTTTAAGACCATTTTTGTTTGCCACTCGACTTCGATTTGATGTCATCATGTATGCAGCTGTCACTGACCTGAAATTGTCCTCGTTTGTCTTTGCTGTCGATAGGTATGAGCCCTCTGCACTGTGCAGCAATTTCTCACAGTGCCACCATGAAGGCTTCGTTTGCTTGTGGGATGGCGGACGCGAACCTTCAGGCCAAAGCTGCCGAGAAGCTCTCTTGCGTGGAAATGCTTCTCAATGCGGGTGCCTCGCCACTCAGCCAGGTGGAGTATATAGATATGGAGCGAGAGAGAGAGAATATTGATAAACATATTGATCAAACAAAACCTCTTTGACAGCGCCAATCAAAATTGAGCACTATTAATTTTCTAGAGGCTTGTAATAAGTCATGCTTCTTCCAGTGAGTGCTATATTAAAAAAAGGGGAACTACCAAATCGAACCACAATGATGTCGTCACTTTTGTTTTCTTTGTAGTCATATTTGCATGTTCCGGTGAGATTTCATATGGTTTCATGACGTCCCACGCCGCCAATATCTCCCAACTGTCAAATTGCAGGAAATCAAAAGCAGCAAGACAGTTTTGCACTTGGCTGTGAAAGAAGGAAACGTCAATCTGGTCCGCTACCTGCTCAGCATCCCGATGCAGAATGTGAAAGATTTGGTCAACATGAAAGTAAGTCCGCGCTTTGACGGTGTAAAGCGCCGGCGTGGACAGCGTGACTCATTGCCCCCCCGTTTCCCGCCTCAAGGCACACGGCCACACGGCTTTACACATGGCGGCCTGTCTCCATGGCAACCCCCGGCAGGAGGAGATCCTGCGGCTCTTACTGAGCAGAGGAGCTGATCCGAGCATCCGCAACATGGAGAACGGCCTGCCGGCGCATCTTCTCCAGGGCGGCCTGCAAGGGGAGCAGGTGAGCTGCAAGCCATATTTTATATGATATTTTCTCAATCAAATCACCAGCTCACCCCTGTTTGATATCATCTGCCTTTAACTTTTGCAACTGGCCACCCATGACCTCTTGGTCTCTTGAATGGCCCCTTGATTATTACAAAAAAATAAAAAAAATAAAATAGATATAATCGAAATCTGCGACTTTGCTAATCTGTGGGTGTTGAACTGCAAACATTCAGGCATCTACTCTCGTTTTAAGTGGTAATATCATCAATCACCACTAGATGGCAGCCATGTCTTACATTGTGTCTTATACTGCCCTAATAACTGGGCCTAATAATTTTTGGGTGAATTTGGAATGATATGCAGGACAAACATAGTACCGCAATAATATTAACATTTTGAAAAAAAAAATCGAATAAAATGCAGTTTCCTTCAGGGTTACATGCAAACCTGTTTGTTTTTTTTCAGTGTAGTCGTAGAAAGAGGAACTGGCCAAGCCAAATCCAAACCCAAACCCAGTGATGTCATCCCTTTCGTTTTCTTTCGTGTCTTCACGCTGTTTCCATGTTCAAGCATCTTATTGTAATTTAGTTGTGTTTTCCTGATCACAAATGTATTTTTTTTAATTGTGGTTTCATGTGAAAGACTGAAACAACGTCACACATAATTGTGAATTGGAAAGAAAATGATGCATGGTTTCCATTGGGTGTTTTTGGGTTCGGGGTAGTATGTAGTAAGTATTCAAGCTCTTTTTATGCTCCTAAATAAAATCCATAACAAGAACTCCCCTTCAGAAGTCACCTAATTAGTAAAGTACGGACACCTTATGATCTTGTGAGCGGGTTGTTAGAAAAGATAAGTGAAAAAACAGGAAGCCAAAGGAAAACACCAGACAGGTAAAGTAGAGAAAAGTTAATTCAACAAACATTCTAATATACTATAAATTGACAGTACTAGTACTGTATGCGGGCCTCAGTCACGCAGCTGGTCGATCACATGAAATTCCAATCAAATGAATTTCCTTTGTGGTTGTAACATGAGCAAATGTGGGAAAGGTCAAAGTTTGAAAACTTTTGTAAGCGTCTGTATTTTGTTTCAACTTTCTTTCAGCTAAAACTCATGTTGAAGAAACGGAGCACTTCGACTCGTCGGCGTCCGGCGGCACAACACGACTATGATTGATTGATTGATTGATCGAAAGTGTTCTGTTAAGAAAGGATTTTTATGATTTTTTATTTTTCCCATGACATACAAGCGTGGAAGTTGGAGGCTAATTCACATTGGATTTGAACTCGTTCAACGATTCACCATTTAGCTGCTTTACAAAACGGAATATTTATATTTACATGCTATTTTCTATGAAGAGTCAAGACATTATTTTGAAACGTATTTAAAAGCAAAAAGAAAGAGCATATTATTATTATTATTGGAAAATTATGATTTTTTTAAAAATTGCATCTCAAGATCATGTTTGTGTATCTCCTGAAGATTTTTGTTTCACCATTTGGTGAAGTGAAAGTTAGCAATGGTTGTCATTTTTCAGAAACTCTTTGATTTCCATGAAATCAACGGTCTGACCTCGAGGTCTCTTTGTCACCAGGATTGACGTGATGATCACGATAATATATTAGCATGCTGAATTCAATCAGCACATTTACTTACGTCGACGTTGCTCATGTTGAAAGTGAGCTAAGTGAAGACTCGCTGCTCTTCTGTAAGCATCTTACTTGCGAATCGAATGTTTTTACTGTGTAAAACTACTTGGACTTTTGTTTGTTCTGCGTCTTGTGACCAAAACAAGACACATTCACACGTTGCATGCTCGTGCTGAGTCATGACCTAAAGATGTCGTCATGTTTGGGGGGTTCCTGTGAGTGTCTATAATATAAATGAGCAGTGTGATGACGATGACATTCACTCTGTAGGAATACATAAAGTTCACCTTCAACACCAGAAAATTCCCGACATCTTCATGTCATGACCAGAAACCACCAAGAAGGCTCTAAATTGCTTTTGAATGTAATTTCAGTGAGAAAAATACATTTTGAGGTCTGTGACTCATGCGTGTTACTTTTCGTATAAAACACCAGCTGACACATAACTTTGAGTAACAGACAGTATTAAATTTAGATGTAACATATCTCAACCAACTCTGTCATTAATGATGTCCTTATTGTACTTTATGTTGAGCAGTTAACTGCTAGCATCCGATCACTACAGCCAATCGCCATCAGGAACTTTATCTGCATCGTTTTCACAAGTTAAACACCCGTTTTCTCCTGTATCAACCCAACAAGGAGCTTCACTTACCTGTGGGACATGTACTGACATCTTCCTTCATGCTGCTGTTAGCCGCTAGCAGCTGGTGGTCAAAGCTAGCAACGGTTCCGCTATGTGTAGTCTGAGAACGAGCAAGTTTCGGTGCCATTTGACCTCAGTCAGTCAGTCATGGGACCTGAGCATTGTCATCGCAAAGCAAAGAAGCTTATTAGGGCTAAAAAGAATGTTGAAACGTGTCCATGAATATAATGGCAATTATTCAATAGATACCTAGCTAGCTAGCTAGCTAGCTAATATCAACGAAAAGAAATTGAAGCTACAAAATATGTTCATAAACTATGTGCCAAAATATTGTCTGTGTTATAACATCAAGTACTGAATTAAACTTCCTCGTGCTTTAAATGAACCTCTTTTTGAAATGTATCCAAAAGAACCTGTCATGAATGTGAGAAACGTTTGAGTACATTTTTTTTATTGATCATCCAGCTGAGGTCCAACAACCATAAAACACTTTTATCCACGTTGCACACTTCTGTTCTTATGACGCCGGCCTCTCTTTGCTTCGACAAAATACTCCACTTGCTATACAGCTGGAGGAGGCGCTGCAATGAATGGAGGAAGCAAAATCGACATTTAGATTGTTTGAGAAGTCGTATTTTGCCCCCAACTAAAGTGAGCTCACCGTCTGTCTTTGGTTTTGGAGTATCAGATGATCTGCAGGCACAAGCAGAGGAAATAAAAGAGGTGAGCGCATTTGTTTTCGGGGTTCTCCAACATGCAGAGGCAACATTGGATCAGGCACATTCATTTTCAGGGGATCAAATTGGAACATTATGCATTTATTTCGTCCATACCGAAATTTGTCCAACAGACAGCACCTTTTTTTTCTCTTCCAAAATAGATTTGTATTTTTTTACTCTTGTGTTTTGAAACAAGAGACATGCGACAGACGTCCCACTGTGCCAACACATGACGAGTGACCGTTTTTAAAAGGTGATTCCACAACTCTGCCATGTCTTGGCCAGTGTGTGTTGAATTGAGGAATGATGCAGGTTAGTATCCTTTTGGTTGGTCCACTGCTTCAAAAAGTCGGATTCATACAACATGCACAAGCGCAGCAGCCACTAAACGCTTCTTACTTGGATGAGGATTTGACACATTTAGTGCATTTGTTACCTGTTTGAGGAATGATACATTGGTTACTAATACGTCATATTCACTCACACACATACATGATCTAATGAGACCCGAGCCTTTGCAAAGATAAGCATACATGTATGGTGGAAGTAGCATCAAACAAATCGACTTGAGTTCAACATAAAAGTTCAGATTCTCTTCTATGAATGGCAACACATGCATACATACGGCAGCTGGTTTATTGCGCATACTGCCATCTAGTGGAAGCGCATTTAATTGGTCTGCTTGCCACTCTTCATTGCTGCCATAGAAAACTTACATTTTGAATAATATCAATCAAAAGTGATCTTTATCTTTGTAAAGTAACCATTTCTTTGGATCTCATTAGACCGTATAACTAATAAAGAGTCCAGTATAAAAGAAGTCAAAACGTACTTAACGCTATCAAAATTCCAGCCACAAACATGACAATGGCCAGGACGAGCCCTGTTGTCCTCAACGTCTCTTCATCTATGAGGGGACATGAGCTCATAAACCCAAAGTGGATCTTATTGCATACGTCCATTGGCCATAGATGATCTCTTACCAAATTCAAAGTCATTACGGTCTGGGAACGTCGCTTCTGTGAGGAAAGAAATTCATTTAAACAAAACAAAACAAAACAGTGTTGAGAGGTGTGTGCAGTTGCAGCATTGGCTCCACAAATCTCTGGAGTGTTTCCTCTCAATGCTTTTCTCAGCAGAAAAGATGCACAAAAAAGGTGGCACAGCAGAACACGAGCTCTTGTATTTCCTTGAGTCTATTATTCCCATTTATTATTAGCATCTCAAGCAAAGAAACATGGCGTCCAATGAATAGGAATGTTTATTTTTTATTTTTTTACGTCATTTTAAATGCACGACACTGAAAATCTCTCTCAAGGCAAATGCAGCAACACACTAGTGGGAAGTAGCAACAATACACCATCATGATTAATAATGCATGGCGGATAAATCTTCCCAAGATAATACAAGCTTGAATATTTGCAAGAACTTAACCCAGCATCAGCATTTGTGGCAACTTTGTGATCATATCAAATGAAGTGACTGACCTGTGGCGGCCATGGTTTCAGTGCACAAATGCACAAGTTCCTCCGAGTTTTTTGATGTGCAGACTGCAGATGGGTGGAAACGCACTGAGCAGTCACAAGCTCAGCCCACCGTCAAGTAGGAGCCCCCTGGTGGCGGTAGTCGGGCGTTGCACTTGTCTGACTGCAGAAGCAAGATTCTGGGAAACCATTTCAGAGCATTGATGTCCATGTACTAGTATGTCGTCTTCACTCATAAATATAAATACTAAAAAACAATAGTGAATGTGTAGTCCTATTATTAGGCCGATGTTGTTCCAAGAGGCCCATTTACTAGTAACCTAATTAGTCGTTTTTGTATGTTGATCTAAGGCGCACTAGTAAAATGATTGTCAGGCTACCAAACTGCGACCAAGTTAGTTTTCGGTTGGATATTCGACAGTAGGCGAGGAAAACCTTTTCCACTCCGGTATGACATTTATGCATGCTAGTAATACAAACAAACAAACAACTACGACTACTACTGAAGCATTAGATGTTAACTTGTTGAATTGCATGTTTCAATAAGTTCCATTTTGCCTTACTAACAAATAGTTCTCCTACAAATATGTCAAAGTTGTCCTACGAGTGAGTACAAAGAGCAGACTAGCACATAAGCGACAACGAATTACGTCGAACTTGTCGCCTCCCCGGGAAGTGACGACAACGAATTACGTCTAATTTGTCGCCTCCCCGGGAAGTGACGACAACGAATTACGTCTAACTTGTCGCCTCCCCGGGAAGCGACGACAACGAATTATGTCTAACTTGTCGCCTCCCCGGGAAGTGACGACAACGAATTACGTCGAACTTGTCGCCTCCCCGGGAAGCGACGACAACGAATTACGTCGAACTTGTCGCCTCCCCGGGAAGCGACGACAACGAATTACGTCTAATTTGTCGCCTCCCCGGGAAGTGACGACAACGAATTACGTCTAATTTGTCGCCTCCCCGGGAAGTGACGACAACGAATTACGTCTAACTTGTCGCCTCCCCGGGAAGTGACGACAACGAATTACGTCGAACTTGTCGCCTCCCCGGGAAGCGACGACAACGAATTACGTCTAATTTGTCGCCTCCCCGGGAAGTGACGACAACGAATTACGTCTAATTTGTCGCCTCCCCGGGAAGTGACGACAACGAATTACGTCTAACTTGTCGCCTCCCCGGGAAGTGACGACAACGAATTACGTCGAACTTGTCGCCTCCCCGGGAAGCGACGACAAGGAATTACGTACCTTGCGGCAGGTGTCCACACACGGGAAGCGACAAGCAGTTGCGACGGCGCCCTCGAGCGCAGCTTGTTGACAACAGATGTGATTGGCTATTAAATTGGGCGCAATCATTGTAAACGGACGTTCCACGACATAGAAACGAAAATCTTAATGGTCGGCCGCAGCTCAAATGAGATCCTCCATTTTGTGGTGTATCGCACCGTCCGTTCATTGGCTCATCAATGAAACCTTCTCTGATTGGTTGAAGCCTCAGCGAAGTGTTGAACGTTTCAACTTTCTAGTATCGCGTCGTGGACGTCGACGCGTACGCTCGCGATTTTTCACATGCAAGGCGATTTTCGCTTCGATAGGAAATGAATGGAGAGCGAGCAACATCGCCGCCAGGGATGTCACGTAATATCGCGATATTAAAAGTGCCACAATATATCGTCGGCGTCATGTCACGATATTAAAAGCAGCACATCTGTTCCAAAAGTCAGGTTGATTTCAATGTGTGCAATGCGACAACACATGGAGCGCAATTTTTGTGTGCACATGCGTTGCTCAAGTGTTCATTTGAACAAAACTTGCTTTAGCTTCTGCTGAGTGCGCATCAGCGGCGCTGCAGTGCAGCATCTTGCTGTAATCTCATAACACCACGTGCAGCTTTTACCCTCACACATTTGCGGGAAATCGTGTTTAGCAGCAACTGCCGCAGAGGTGGATGAAATGAGATGCAATTTTGCAGAGAAGCGCCACATAAATCATTCACGTTCGTTCACGGGTGGCGGCCGAGCCAAATGCAACATCAGCACAAGAGTGCAGCAGTGCTGCTGCTGCTGCTGCTGCTGCTGCTGCCCCACAACACATGACAGACCGTCAACAATATGGCGGCGTGCCTGAAATAGCAAATTCAGGAAGCTTTACAAATCATACAATTTAGGACGCAATGTTGCGTGCTGCATCAAATATGTGCCTAAATATGCACATTTGGATTGCATTGCTGCATAAAGATAACTTCAATTGTTTGCAAGAAGAAGAAAAAAAGAGAATGAAATAAGGCTTGTTTTAAAATGGAGGTCTTTATTCATCAAATCAATGAACGTCTTCAGCCGATTTGATCATCTGCTGGCATCTGGTGGTAATACTTGGTAACTGCAAGGAGAGGATCAAAAAACCGTAAAATTGACTGTATACAGCAAGTGGAATCATGTGATATTTTATTCTTAAAACTATTTTGGATTGTTATTTATTTATTTGAAAGGGACAATGCAGATGAATCAACATTTTACAATGTAAATATGGCAGAGTTAGCTAAGCAAAGCAAATTTTGATTGTCAGTCCCTTGCAGCCTCAAATGAGTCAATAAAATCATATTTTCCAACAATATTTCAAGAGTGCATTTCCTGTACAGTTGATATGAGTTTTGTATTTATCTCTTTAGAGGACTTATTGTAAATAATACAGTAAAAAAGGTCAAATAAAGCAATTAAATATACATTTAGCATTTTGGAATTGTTTGACAACTACTAAATTACTTTAAAAATGGTAATTATTTTAAATACAATGACTATTTGATATATTTTTCATGTCATTATAACTGCATTGATTTATGACAAATAATAAAGCAATTTGACACAAAGATTTAACAAGAATTATTTGCATGTCAAAAAAAAAAAAAAACAATTTGACATATTTTATATACAGTCAAGTATTACATTCAAACTGTATTTATTGATGTATTTTTAATATGACCAAACCCATCTGTCGCTTTTAAAAATCAAACATGGAACTTGAGCGTGTTTTTCCATCTTTGCTTTGGTACGTACCAACTGAATTTGACTTTTGGATTATGCTGGGGGGGGAAAAAAAAAAAAAAAAAGTTAGATGACTTTGTTGATGGAGACAACACAATGGAGGGGAAAAAAAAAAAAAACAGCCTAAATATATTTACCTCTCGGAACACCCGATTCTACATCTGGATTTCGTGACCTGAGCACAATGAATAAATAGTTCAAATAGTCGTGCTGCAAAAAATACAACTTACTTTTACTTTTTACGATTGACTTGAGATTTCTTGGCTTACCTTGACTTGTCACTCTTTTTACACACACATTTTCTACCTGTTTGGGAGGGGAAAAGAAAAAAAAGTTGTAAAAAGTATCTGTGACATTCATAATTTGATTGTTTTCAGGAGTTGACTTAAAACTATGTAATGGCAGATCTCATGATTGAAAGAAAAAAAACATTGAAATGTAAGAACCAAGTTGATCGGTCTTTTCCAAAACACGATAAATCCGTTGAGTTCATTCTAAGAAAACGACAGTTACTGCAAATTTTGTAATCATAAATTTTACCCTGCTAAAATAATTCAATGGCTCAAAATAAACATGTCGAACAAAAAGAATAAATTCTGTATTCATGGAACAGCCTGTCGAACGCGACCATTTTGGATTGTATTTCTTTTTGAATCTTGTTTCGGGAGTTTGATATGGAAATGTAACAAAACAATTGCTGGAGGATGAAATAGCAACAAATTTGTCATAAAAATCTCAATTTGTTTCGCCAAGAACAGAAATTGGACAGCGTGAAAGCAGACCGAGCGTATTTGATCCTAAAATTGGATTTGCCAACATGTGACGACATCGATTCATTCATATGAAAGGTCGACGTGGGAAATCCCAAAGCCGGCTTGCGACCGACAAGTTGTCAGGCTGAAGCATCTTGAAAGATGGCACTCATCATTTATGCGTCTTTATTCATCCACTGGGAGGCGCCAGCGCGTCTTTTACTGGCAGCAAGTCTCTCATTTTTGTGTCTTTTTCTTTTTTAGGAGCCAAACAGTAAACTTGCGCCGCCGCACTGCTCTCTTTTATGATCTGTTTTTATGCACCGTCTTTATGATTTGTCAGTTTTTCTGCCTTTTTTATGACGTTTCTCCGATGCCGACCTCATCGGGAATAATCGAGAAAAGTCGCCTTCGTCTGCTCAACTGCATAATAAAAACAAGTGTGACTAACAGTTTTTTACGACATGCTAATTCGATTTCAGCAGTCACAAAATGTCTCGTTTTGTCACTTTTTGACATGAATTTGTCCCAAAAGTATGAAAGCTGCATACAAATATAACTATTATATCAATACATATATTATATTATATGGTAAAAGCCTTCTCTTTGCTTTTTTTGTGAAATGGCCTACGACGATACGAGACGAGACGAGACGAGACGAGACGAGACGAGACGGCAAGCGTCCTCGTTGCAAATGATCGAACGCTGTCCACAGGTTTGCTCCTTCTTGTGTTTTGCTGTCTTGAATTTGCTAGCAAGTGGGAGGGAAATCGGAGCAAATCTGGTGACAAGCAGCGAGCAGCACGAGACACGGCGTCGTGTCAGCGCTGATATCGGAGCCTTCATGACACCCGTTGCAAATACTCACTGACGATGAGGGCGATTCCCAGGAGGAAAAGCACGGCAGCGAAAACCAACCCGCCGATCCTCAGAGATTCGTAGTCTGAAATCAGGTGCAAAATATTACAGTGTGCAGATGCTGATTGATAAGATTATGGACTCGCACTTTCATTAAATATGTCAGTCAAAGCTGTCAGTTGGAAGGAAAAAAAAGAATCTAAAATTCTACTACCTCAGCCTCTGCTAGGAGACTGACAAATATAACCGCCATCAACAGAGAAAACATCATTCCAGTGTCCAGATAGTTGAGAGAAAGAAAGAAAGAAAGAAAGAAAGAAAGAAAGACAGAGAACGAACCAAGGCCGACTGGTGAGGACAAATCCGAAGGCGTTTATTTAGTACGCTGCAAGATAAAACTCCAAATTGAATGAATGTGAGTGTCAGCTTTACATTTGGTTGGCAGCAAAGTTCAAATGAACTCAGCGGTTAATTCTTTCATGTCCGTCTTTAAACAAGATGATGACAGGAACTTTATTTCCCAAGGGCGGAAAATGACGTTTCATTCTTCAAGCGGACAACGCAACTCGTGACGAGAGCAAAAAACGCCATTTGAGATTGACATTTTCAACAACAAAGAAATCAAAGTGCTTTTTTTGTTTTTTTTATGGTCCTGACTTGATCGTTGATGACGTCTGATCTTGTTACAAACGGCAAGAAAACAACACTGCTCAAGATGCATTATTAGAAAAAAACAGGACCGCACATGCTCAGTACGGATAAAAATATGACATGTCAACAGGTACAAAATCATACAAATCTCCATTCAAAGTTGACATCGCGTGGACCAAATATGGCAAAGAAAATCCAGCGTTGTTTTGGAAATGAGCAAATGCAGACGTTTGCTTACTTACCATATTCAAACGCGCTGTCATAGTCCGCTTGAAGAAAAGAGAGACGAGAATCAATGGAGCAGCAAACAACACTTGACTTTTGCCAAACCAAAAGCAAACGCACCTTTTTCACTGTCTG